>NC_139680.1:10555031-11155031 GCF_964106915.1 Podarcis gaigeae | reverse complement strand
CGAAGGAAACAGAAGTCTTTTCATCACAGGAGAAGAAATCAGCCCTCAACAACTTAACCGGCAGAAAAAGATTTTTTTGAAAAAATCCCTAAGCCCCGGGGTCACAATTTCAGCAAAAATCTGACTTTTGGCAACTCCCTCAAAAATGATGCCAAATTGTTGCAAATGCTCCCCTGAACACTTTGGCGGTCAAAACAGAGGGCTTCTTATCACAGGACAAGAAATCAGCCCTCAACAACTTAACCGGCAGAAAAAGATTTTTTTGAAAAAATCCCTAAGCCCCGGGGTCACAATTTCAGCAAAAATCTGACTTTTGGGAATTTACTCAAAAATGATGCCAAACTGTTGCAAATGCTCCCCTGAATGCTTTGGCGAAGGAAACAGAAGGCTTTTCATCACAGGAGAAGAAATCAGCCCTCAACAACTTAACCGGCAGAAAAAGATTTTTTTGAAAAAATCCCTAAGCCCCGGGGTCACAATTTCAGCAAAAATCTGACTTTTGGCAACTCACTCAAAAATGGTGCTAAACGGTTGCAAATGCTCCCCTGAAAGGTTTGGCGGTCAAAACAGAAGGCTTTTTATCACAGGACAAGAAATCAGCCCTCGACAACATAACCGGCAGAAAAAGATTTTTTTGAAAAAATCCCTAAGCCCCGGGGTCACAATTTCAGCAAAAATCTGACTTTTGGCAACTCACTCAAAAATGGTGCTAAACGGTTGCAAATGCTCCCCTGAAAGGTTTGGCGGTCAAAACAGAAGGCTTTTTATCACAGGACAAGAAATCAGCCCTCAACAACTTAACCGGCAGAAAAAGATTTTTTTGAAAAAATCCCTAAACCCCGGGGTCACAATTTCAGCAAAAATCTGACTTTTGGGAATTTAGTCAAAAATGATGCCAAACTGCTGTAAAAGCTCCCCTGAATGCTTTGGCGAAGGAAACAGAAGGCTTTTTATCACAGGAGAAGAAATCAGCCCTCAACAACTTAACCGGCAGAAAAAGATTTTTTTGAAAAAATCCCTAAGCCCCGGGGTCACAATTTCAGCAAAAATCTGACTTTTGGCAACTCCCTCAAAAATGATGCCAAATTGTTGCAAATGCTCCCCTGAATGCTTTGGCGAAGGAAACAGAAGGCTTTTCATCACAGGAGAAGAAATCAGCCCTCAACAACTTAACCGGCAGAAAAAGATTTTTTTGAAAAAATCCCTAAGCCCCGCGGTCACAATTTCAGCAAAAATCTGACTTTTGGCAACTCACTCAAAAATGGTGCTAAACTGTTGCAAATGCTCCCCTGAATGCTTTGGCGAAGGAAACAGAATGCTTTTTAACACAGGAGAAGAAATCAGCCCTCAACAACTTAACCGGCAGAAAAAGATTTTTTTGAAAAAATCCCTAACCCCCGGGGTCACAATTTCAGCAAAAATCTGACTTGTGGCAATTCACTCAAAAATGATGCCAAACTGTGGCAAATGCTCCCCTGAAAGCTTTGGCGGTCGAAACAGAAGGCTTTTTATCACAGGAGAAGAAATCAGCCCTCGACAACTTAACCGGCAGAAAATGATTTTTTTGAAAAAATCCCTAAGCCCCGGGGTCACAATTTCAGCAAAAATCTGATTTTTGGGAATTTACTCAAAAATGATGCCAAACTGTTGCAAATGCTCCCCTGAATGCTTTGGCGAAGGAAACAGAAGTCTTTTCATCACAGGAGAAGAAATCAGCCCTCAACAACTTAACCGGCAGAAAAAGATTTTTTTGAAAAAATCCCTAAGCCCCGGGGTCACAATTTCAGCAAAAATCTGACTTTTGGCAACTCACTCAAAAATGGTGCTAAGCGGTTGCAAATGCTCCCCTGAAAGGTTTGGCGGTCAAAACAGAAGGCTTTTTATCACAGGACAAGAAATCAGCCCTCAACAACTTAACCGGCAGAAAAAGATTTTTTTGAAAAAAATCCCTAAGCCCCGGGGTCACAATTTCAGCAAAAATCTGACTTTTGGCAACTCCCTCAAAAATGATGCCAAATTGTTGCAAATGCTCCCCTGAACACTTTGGCGGTCAAAACAGAGGGCTTCTTATCACAGGACAAGAAATCAGCCCTCAACAACTTAACCGGCAGAAAAAGATTTTTTTGAAAAAATCCCTAAGCCCCGGGGTCACAATTTCAGCAAAAATCTGACTTTTGGGAATTTACTCAAAAATGATGCCAAACTGTTGCAAATGCTCCCCTGAATGCTTTGGCGAAGGAAACAGAAGGCTTTTCATCACAGGAGAAGAAATCAGCCCTCAACAACTTAACCGGCAGAAAAAGATTTTTTTGAAAAAATCCCTAAGCCCCGGGGTCACAATTTCAGCAAAAATCTGACTTTTGGCAACTCACTCAAAAATGGTGCTAAACGGTTGCAAATGCTCCCCTGAAAGGTTTGGCGGTCAAAACAGAAGGCTTTTTATCACAGGACAAGAAATCAGCCCTCGACAACATAACCGGCAGAAAAAGATTTTTTTGAAAAAATCCCTAAGCCCCGCGGTCACAATTTCAGCAAAAATCTGACTTTTGGCAGTTCACGCAAAAATGGTGCTAAGCGGTTGCAAATGCTCCCCTGAATGCTTTGGCGAAGGAAACAGAAGGCTTTTTATCACAGGACAAGAAATCAGCCCTCAACAACTTAACCGGCAGAAAAAGATTTTTTTGAAAAAATCCCTAAACCCCGGGGTCACAATTTCAGCAAAAATCTGACTTTTGGGAATTTACTCAAAAATGATGCCAAACTGCTGCAAAAGCTCCCCTGAATGCTTTGGCGAAGGAAACAGAAGGCTTTTCATCACAGGAGAAGAAATCAGCCCTCAACAACTTAACCGGCAGAAAAAGATTTTTTTGAAAAAATCCCTAAGCCCCGGGGTCACAATTTCAGCAAAAATCTGACTTTTGGCAACTCCCTCAAAAATGATGCCAAATTGTTGCAAATGCTCCCCTGAATGCTTTGGTGAAGGAAACAGAAGGCTTTTCATCACAGGAGAAGAAATCAGCCCTCAACAACTTAACCGGCAGAAAATGATTTTTTTGAAAAAATCCCTAAGCCCCGGGATCACAATTTCAGCAAAAATCTGACTTTTGGGAATTTACTCAAAAATGATGCCAAACTGTTGCAAATGCTCCCCTGAATGCTTTGGCGAAGGAAACAGAAGGCTTTTCATCACAGGAGAAGAAATCAGCCCTCAACAACTTAACCGGCAGAAAAAGATTTTTTTGAAAAAATCCCTAAACCCCGGGGTCACAATTTCAGCAAAAATCTGACTTTTGGGAATTTAGTCAAAAATGATGCCAAACTGCTGCAAAAGCTCCCCTGAATGCTTTGGCGAAGGAAACAGAAGGCTTTTCATCACAGGAGAAGAAATCAGCCCTCAACAACTTAACCGGCAGAAAAAGATTTTTTTGAAAAAATCCCTAAGCCCCGGGGTCACAATTTCAGCAAAAATCTGACTTTTGGCAACTCCCTCAAAAATGATGCCAAATTGTTGCAAATGCTCCCCTGAATGCTTTGGCGAAGGAAACAGAAGGCTTTTCATCACAGGAGAAGAAATCAGCCCTCAACAACTTAACCGGCAGAAAAAGATTTTTTTGAAAAAATCCCTAAGCCCCGGGGTCACAATTTCAGCAAAAATCTGACTTTTGGGAATTTAGTCAAAAATGATGCCAAACTGCTGCAAAAGCTCCCCTGAATGCTTTGGCGAAGGAAACAGAAGTCTTTTCATCACAGGAGAAGAAATCAGCCCTCAACAACTTAACCGGCAGAAAAAGATTTTTTTGAAAAAATCCCTAAGCCCCGGGGTCACAATTTCAGCAAAAATCTGACTTTTGGCAACTCCCTCAAAAATGATGCCAAATTGTTGCAAATGCTCCCCTGAACACTTTGGCGGTCAAAACAGAGGGCTTCTTATCACAGGACAAGAAATCAGCCCTCAACAACTTAACCGGCAGAAAAAGATTTTTTTGAAAAAATCCCTAAGCCCCGGGGTCACAATTTCAGCAAAAATCTGACTTTTGGGAATTTACTCAAAAATGATGCCAAACTGTTGCAAATGCTCCCCTGAATGCTTTGGCGAAGGAAACAGAAGGCTTTTCATCACAGGAGAAGAAATCAGCCCTCAACAACTTAACCGGCAGAAAAAGATTTTTTTGAAAAAATCCCTAAGCCCCGGGGTCACAATTTCAGCAAAAATCTGACTTTTGGCAACTCACTCAAAAATGGTGCTAAACGGTTGCAAATGCTCCCCTGAAAGGTTTGGCGGTCAAAACAGAAGGCTTTTTATCACAGGACAAGAAATCAGCCCTCAACAACTTAACCGGCAGAAAAAGATTTTTTTGAAAAAATCCCTAAACCCCGGGGTCACAATTTCAGCAAAAATCTGACTTTTGGGAATTTAGTCAAAAATGATGCCAAACTGCTGTAAAAGCTCCCCTGAATGCTTTGGCGAAGGAAACAGAAGGCTTTTTATCACAGGAGAAGAAATCAGCCCTCAACAACTTAACCGGCAGAAAAAGATTTTTTTGAAAAAATCCCTAAGCCCCGGGGTCACAATTTCAGCAAAAATCTGACTTTTGGCAACTCCCTCAAAAATGATGCCAAATTGTTGCAAATGCTCCCCTGAATGCTTTGGCGAAGGAAACAGAAGGCTTTTCATCACAGGAGAAGAAATCAGCCCTCAACAACTTAACCGGCAGAAAAAGATTTTTTTGAAAAAATCCCTAAGCCCCGGGGTCACAATTTCAGCAAAAATCTGACTTTTGGCAACTCACTCAAAAATGGTGCTAAACTGTTGCAAATGCTCCCCTGAATGCTTTGGCGAAGGAAACAGAATGCTTTTTAACACAGGAGAAGAAATCAGCCCTCAACAACTTAACCGGCAGAAAAAGATTTTTTTGAAAAAATCCCTAACCCCCGGGGTCACAATTTCAGCAAAAATCTGACTTGTGGCAATTCACTCAAAAATGATGCCAAACTGTGGCAAATGCTCCCCTGAAAGCTTTGGCGGTCGAAACAGAAGGCTTTTTATCACAGGAGAAGAAATCAGCCCTCGACAACTTAACCGGCAGAAAATGATTTTTTTGAAAAAATCCCTAAGCCCCGGGGTCACAATTTCAGCAAAAATCTGATTTTTGGGAATTTACTCAAAAATGATGCCAAACTGTTGCAAATGCTCCCCTGAATGCTTTGGCGAAGGAAACAGAAGTCTTTTCATCACAGGAGAAGAAATCAGCCCTCAACAACTTAACCGGCAGAAAAAGATTTTTTTGAAAAAATCCCTAAGCCCCGGGGTCACAATTTCAGCAAAAATCTGACTTTTGGCAACTCACTCAAAAATGGTGCTAAGCGGTTGCAAATGCTCCCCTGAAAGGTTTGGCGGTCAAAACAGAAGGCTTTTTATCACAGGACAAGAAATCAGCCCTCAACAACTTAACCGGCAGAAAAAGATTTTTTTGAAAAAAATCCCTAAGCCCCGGGGTCACAATTTCAGCAAAAATCTGACTTTTGGCAACTCCCTCAAAAATGATGCCAAATTGTTGCAAATGCTCCCCTGAACACTTTGGCGGTCAAAACAGAGGGCTTCTTATCACAGGACAAGAAATCAGCCCTCAACAACTTAACCGGCAGAAAAAGATTTTTTTGAAAAAATCCCTAAGCCCCGGGGTCACAATTTCAGCAAAAATCTGACTTTTGGGAATTTACTCAAAAATGATGCCAAACTGTTGCAAATGCTCCCCTGAATGCTTTGGCGAAGGAAACAGAAGGCTTTTCATCACAGGAGAAGAAATCAGCCCTCAACAACTTAACCGGCAGAAAAAGATTTTTTTGAAAAAATCCCTAAGCCCCGGGGTCACAATTTCAGCAAAAATCTGACTTTTGGCAACTCACTCAAAAATGGTGCTAAACGGTTGCAAATGCTCCCCTGAAAGGTTTGGCGGTCAAAACAGAAGGCTTTTTATCACAGGACAAGAAATCAGCCCTCGACAACATAACCGGCAGAAAAAGATTTTTTTGAAAAAATCCCTAAGCCCCGCGGTCACAATTTCAGCAAAAATCTGACTTTTGGCAGTTCACGCAAAAATGGTGCTAAGCGGTTGCAAATGCTCCCCTGAATGCTTTGGCGAAGGAAACAGAAGGCTTTTTATCACAGGACAAGAAATCAGCCCTCAACAACTTAACCGGCAGAAAAAGATTTTTTTGAAAAAATCCCTAAACCCCGGGGTCACAATTTCAGCAAAAATCTGACTTTTGGGAATTTAGTCAAAAATGATGCCAAACTGCTGCAAAAGCTCCCCTGAATGCTTTGGCGAAGGAAACAGAAGGCTTTTCATCACAGGAGAAGAAATCAGCCCTCAACAACTTAACCGGCAGAAAAAGATTTTTTTGAAAAAATCCCTAAGCCCCGGGGTCACAATTTCAGCAAAAATCTGACTTTTGGCAACTCCCTCAAAAATGATGCCAAATTGTTGCAAATGCTCCCCTGAATGCTTTGGCGAAGGAAACAGAAGGCTTTTCATCACAGGAGAAGAAATCAGCCCTCAACAACTTAACCGGCAGAAAATGATTTTTTTGAAAAAATCCCTAAGCCCCGGGATCACAATTTCAGCAAAAATCTGACTTTTGGGAATTTACTCAAAAATGATGCCAAACTGTTGCAAATGCTCCCCTGAATGCTTTGGCGAAGGAAACAGAAGGCTTTTCATCACAGGAGAAGAAATCAGCCCTCAACAACTTAACCGGCAGAAAAAGATTTTTTTGAAAAAATCCCTAAGCCCCGGGGTCACAATTTCAGCAAAAATCTGACTTTTGGCAACTCACTCAAAAATAGTGCTAAACGGTTGCAAATGCTCCCCTGAAAGGTTTGGCGGTCAAAACAGAAGGCTTTTTATCACAGGACAAGAAATCAGCCCTCAACAACTTAACCGGCAGAAAAAGATTTTTTTGAAAAAATCCCTAAACCCCGGGGTCACAATTTCAGCAAAAATCTGACTTTTGGGAATTTAGTCAAAAATGATGCCAAACTGCTGCAAAAGCTCCCCTGAATGCTTTGGCGAAGGAAACAGAAGGCTTTTCATCACAGGAGAAGAAATCAGCCCTCAACAACTTAACCGGCAGAAAAAGATTTTTTTGAAAAAATCCCTAAGCCCCGGGGTCACAATTTCAGCAAAAATCTGACTTTTGGCAACTCCCTCAAAAATGATGCCAAATTGTTGCAAATGCTCCCCTGAATGCTTTGGCGAAGGAAACAGAAGGCTTTTCATCACAGGAGAAGAAATCAGCCCTCAACAACTTAACCGGCAGAAAAAGATTTTTTTGAAAAAATCCCTAAGCCCCGGGGTCACAATTTCAGCAAAAATCTGACTTTTGGCAACTCCCTCAAAAATGATGCCAAATTGTTGCAAATGCTCCCCTGAATGCTTTGGTGAAGGAAACAGAAGGCTTTTCATCACAGGAGAAGAAATCAGCCCTCAACAACTTAACCGGCAGAAAATGATTTTTTTGAAAAAATCCCTAAGCCCCGGGATCACAATTTCAGCAAAAATCTGACTTTTGGGAATTTACTCAAAAATGATGCCAAACTGTTGCAAATGCTCCCCTGAATGCTTTGGCGAAGGAAACAGAAGGCTTTTCATCACAGGAGAAGAAATCAGCCCTCAACAACTTAACCGGCAGAAAAAGATTTTTTTGAAAAAATCCCTAAGCCCCGGGGTCACAATTTCAGCAAAAATCTGACTTTTGGCAACTCACTCAAAAATAGTGCTAAACGGTTGCAAATCCTCCCCTGAAAGGTTTGGCGGTCAAAACAGAAGGCTTTTTATCACAGGACAAGAAATCAGCCCTCAACAACTTAACCGGCAGAAAAAGATTTTTTTGAAAAAATCCCTAAACCCCGGGGTCACAATTTCAGCAAAAATCTGACTTTTGGGAATTTAGTCAAAAATGATGCCAAACTGCTGCAAAAGCTCCCCTGAATGCTTTGGCGAAGGAAACAGAAGGCTTTTCATCACAGGAGAAGAAATCAGCCCTCAACAACTTAACCGGCAGAAAAAGATTTTTTTGAAAAAATCCCTAAGCCCCGGGGTCACAATTTCAGCAAAAATCTGACTTTTGGCAACTCCCTCAAAAATGATGCCAAATTGTTGCAAATGCTCCCCTGAATGCTTTGGCGAAGGAAACAGAAGGCTTTTCATCACAGGAGAAGAAATCAGCCCTCAACAACTTAACCGGCAGAAAAAGATTTTTTTGAAAAAATCCCTAAGCCCCGGGGTCACAATTTCAGCAAAAATCTGACTTTTGGCAACTCACTCAAAAATGGTGCTAAACGGTTGCAAATGCTCCCCTGAAAGGTTTGGCGGTCAAAACAGAAGGCTTTTTATCACAGGAGAAGAAATCAGCCCTCGACAACATAACCGGCAGAAAAAGATTTTTTTGAAAAAATCCCTAAGCCCCGGGGTCACAATTTCAGCAAAAATCTGGCTTTTGGCAACTCACTCAAAAATGGTGCTAAACTGTTGCAAATGCTCCCCTGAATGCTTTGGCGAAGGAAACAGAATGCTTTTTAACACAGGAGAAGAAATCAGCCCTCAACAACTTAACCGGCAGAAAAAGATTTTTTTGAAAAAATCCCTAACCCCCGGGGTCACAATTTCAGCAAAAATCTGACTTGTGGCAATTCACTCAAAAATGATGCCAAACTGTGGCAAATGCTCCCCTGAAAGCTTTGGCGGTCGAAACAGAAGGCTTTTTATCACAGGAGAAGAAATCAGCCCTCGACAACTTAACCGGCAGAAAATGATTTTTTTGAAAAAATCCCTAAGCCCCGGGGTCACAATTTCAGCAAAAATCTGATTTTTGGGAATTTACTCAAAAATGATGCCAAACTGTTGCAAATGCTCCCCTGAATGCTTTGGCGAAGGAAACAGAAGGCTTTTCATCACAGGAGAAGAAATCAGCCCTCAACAACTTAACCGGCAGAAAAAGATTTTTTTGAAAAAATCCCTAAGCCCCGGGGTCACAATTTCAGCAAAAATCTGACTTTTGGCAACTCACTCAAAAATGGTGCTAAACGGTTGCAAATGCTCCCCTGAAAGGTTTGGCGGTCAAAACAGAAGGCTTTTTATCACAGGACAAGAAATCAGCCCTCAACAACTTAACCGGCAGAAAAAGATTTTTTTGAAAAAATCCCTAAGCCGGGCCCGGGGTCACAATTTCAGCAAAAATCTGACTTTTGGCAACTCCCTCAAAAATGATGCCAAACTGTTGCAAATGCTCCCCTGAATGCTTTGGCGAAGGAAACAGAAGGCTTTTTATCACAGGACAAGAAATCAGCCCTCAACAACTTAACCGGCAGAAAAAGATTTTTTTGAATAAATCCCTAAGCCCCGGGGTCACAATTTCAGCAAAAATCTGACTTTTGGCAACTCCCTCAAAAATGATGCCAAATTGTTGCAAATGCTCCCCTGAACACTTTGGCGGTCAAAACAGAGGGCTTCTTATCACAGGACAAGAAATCAGCCCTCAACAACTTAACCGGCAGAAAATGATTTTTTTGAAAAAATCCCTAAGCCCCGGGATCACAATTTCAGCAAAAATCTGACTTTTGGCAACTCACTCAAAAATGATGCCAAACTGTTGCAAATGCTCCCTTGAATGCTTTGGCGAAGGAAACAGAAGGCTTTTCATCACAGGAGAAGAAATCAGCCCTCAACAACTTAACCGGCAGAAAAAGATTTTTTTGAAAAAATCCCTAAGCCCCGGGGTCACAATTTCAGCAAAAATCTGACTTTTGGCAACTCACTCAAAAATAGTGCTAAACGGTTGCAAATGCTCCCCTGAAAGGTTTGGCGGTCAAAACAGAAGGCTTTTTATCACAGGACAAGAAATCAGCCCTCAACAACTTAGCCGGCAGAAAAAGATTTTTTTGAAAAAATCCCTAAACCCCGGGGTCACAATTTCAGCAAAAATCTGACTTTTGGGAATTTAGTCAAAAATGATGCCAAACTGCTGCAAAAGCTCCCCTGAATGCTTTGGCGAAGGAAACAGAAGGCTTTTCATCACAGGAGAAGAAATCAGCCCTCAACAACTTAACCGGCAGAAAAAGATTTTTTTGAAAAAATCCCTAAGCCCCGGGGTCACAATTTCAGCAAAAATCTGACTTTTGGCAACTCCCTCAAAAATGATGCCAAATTGTTGCAAATGCTCCCCTGAATGCTTTGGCGAAGGAAACAGAAGGCTTTTCATCACAGGAGAAGAAATCAGCCCTCAACAACTTAACCGGCAGAAAAAGATTTTTTTGAAAAAATCCCTAAGCCCCGGGGTCACAATTTCAGCAAAAATCTGACTTTTGGCAACTCACTCAAAAATGGTGCTAAACGGTTGCAAATGCTCCCCTGAAAGGTTTGGCGGTCAAAACAGAAGGCTTTTTATCACAGGACAAGAAATCAGCCCTCAACAACTTAACCGGCAGAAAAAGATTTTTTTGAAAAAATCCCTAAGCCCCGGGGTCACAATTTGAGCAAAAATCTGACTTTTGGCAACTCCCTCAAAAATGATGCCAAATTGTTGCAAATGCTCCCCTGAACACTTTGGCGGTCAAAACAGAGGGCTTCTTATCACAGGACAAGAAATCAGCCCTCAACAACTTAACCGGCAGAAAAAGATTTTTTTGAAAAAATCCCTAAGCCCCGGGGTCACAATTTCAGCAAAAATCTGACTTTTGGGAATTTACTCAAAAATGATGCCAAACTGTTGCAAATGCTCCCCTGAATGCTTTGGCGAAGGAAACAGAAGGCTTTTCATCACAGGAGAAGAAATCAGCCCTCAACAACTTAACCGGCAGAAAAAGATTTTTTTGAAAAAATCCCTAAGCCCCGGGGTCACAATTTCAGCAAAAATCTGACTTTTGGCAACTCCCTCAAAAATGGTGCTAAACGGTTCCAAATACTCCCCCGAATGCTTTGGCGCAGGAAACAGAAGGTTTTTCATCACAGGAGAAGAAATCAGCCCTCAACAACTTAACCGGCAGAAAAAGATTTTTTTGAAAAAATCCCTAAGCCCCGGGGTCACAATTTCAGCAAAAATCTGACTTTTGGCAACTCCCTCAAAAATGATGCCAAACTGTTGCAAATGCTCCCCTGAACACTTTGGCGGTCAAAACAGAGGGCTTTTTATCACAGGAGAAGAAATCAGCCCTCAACAACTTAACCGGCAGAAAAAGATTTTTTTGAAAAAAATCCCTAAGCCCCGGGGTCACAATTTCAGCAAAAATCTGACTTTTGGGAATTTACTCAAAAATGATGCCAAACTGTTGCAAATGCTCCCCTGAATGCTTTGGCGGTCGAAACAGAAGGCTTTTTATCACAGGAGAAGAAATCAGCCCTCGACAACTTAACCGGCAGAAAATGATTTTTTTGAAAAAATCCCTAAGCCCCGGGGTCACAATTTCAGCAAAAATCTGATTTTTGGGAATTTACTCAAAAATGATGCCAAACTGTTGCAAATGCTCCCCTGAATGCTTTGGCGAAGGAAACAGAAGTCTTTTCATCACAGGAGAAGAAATCAGCCCTCAACAACTTAACCGGCAGAAAAAGATTTTTTTGAAAAAATCCCTAAGCCCCGGGGTCACAATTTCAGCAAAAATCTGACTTTTGGCAACTCACTCAAAAATGGTGCTAAGCGGTTGCAAATGCTCCCCTGAAAGGTTTGGCGGTCAAAACAGAAGGCTTTTTATCACAGGACAAGAAATCAGCCCTCAACAACTTAACCGGCAGAAAAAGATTTTTTTGAAAAAAATCCCTAAGCCCCGGGGTCACAATTTCAGCAAAAATCTGACTTTTGGCAACTCCCTCAAAAATGATGCCAAATTGTTGCAAATGCTCCCCTGAACACTTTGGCGGTCAAAACAGAGGGCTTCTTATCACAGGACAAGAAATCAGCCCTCAACAACTTAACCGGCAGAAAAAGATTTTTTTGAAAAAATCCCTAAGCCCCGGGGTCACAATTTCAGCAAAAATCTGACTTTTGGGAATTTACTCAAAAATGATGCCAAACTGTTGCAAATGCTCCCCTGAATGCTTTGGCGAAGGAAACAGAAGGCTTTTCATCACAGGAGAAGAAATCAGCCCTCAACAACTTAACCGGCAGAAAAAGATTTTTTTGAAAAAATCCCTAAGCCCCGGGGTCACAATTTCAGCAAAAATCTGACTTTTGGCAACTCACTCAAAAATGGTGCTAAACGGTTGCAAATGCTCCCCTGAAAGGTTTGGCGGTCAAAACAGAAGGCTTTTTATCACAGGACAAGAAATCAGCCCTCGACAACATAACCGGCAGAAAAAGATTTTTTTGAAAAAATCCCTAAGCCCCGCGGTCACAATTTCAGCAAAAATCTGACTTTTGGCAGTTCACGCAAAAATGGTGCTAAGCGGTTGCAAATGCTCCCCTGAATGCTTTGGCGAAGGAAACAGAAGGCTTTTTATCACAGGACAAGAAATCAGCCCTCAACAACTTAACCGGCAGAAAAAGATTTTTTTGAAAAAATCCCTAAACCCCGGGGTCACAATTTCAGCAAAAATCTGACTTTTGGGAATTTAGTCAAAAATGATGCCAAACTGCTGCAAAAGCTCCCCTGAATGCTTTGGCGAAGGAAACAGAAGGCTTTTCATCACAGGAGAAGAAATCAGCCCTCAACAACTTAACCGGCAGAAAAAGATTTTTTTGAAAAAATCCCTAAGCCCCGGGGTCACAATTTCAGCAAAAATCTGACTTTTGGCAACTCCCTCAAAAATGATGCCAAATTGTTGCAAATGCTCCCCTGAATGCTTTGGCGAAGGAAACAGAAGGCTTTTCATCACAGGAGAAGAAATCAGCCCTCAACAACTTAACCGGCAGAAAATGATTTTTTTGAAAAAATCCCTAAGCCCCGGGATCACAATTTCAGCAAAAATCTGACTTTTGGGAATTTACTCAAAAATGATGCCAAACTGTTGCAAATGCTCCCCTGAATGCTTTGGCGAAGGAAACAGAAGGCTTTTCATCACAGGAGAAGAAATCAGCCCTCAACAACTTAACCGGCAGAAAAAGATTTTTTTGAAAAAATCCCTAAGCCCCGGGGTCACAATTTCAGCAAAAATCTGACTTTTGGCAACTCACTCAAAAATAGTGCTAAACGGTTGCAAATGCTCCCCTGAAAGGTTTGGCGGTCAAAACAGAAGGCTTTTTATCACAGGACAAGAAATCAGCCCTCAACAACTTAACCGGCAGAAAAAGATTTTTTTGAAAAAATCCCTAAACCCCGGGGTCACAATTTCAGCAAAAATCTGACTTTTGGGAATTTAGTCAAAAATGATGCCAAACTGCTGCAAAAGCTCCCCTGAATGCTTTGGCGAAGGAAACAGAAGGCTTTTCATCACAGGAGAAGAAATCAGCCCTCAACAACTTAACCGGCAGAAAAAGATTTTTTTGAAAAAATCCCTAAGCCCCGGGGTCACAATTTCAGCAAAAATCTGACTTTTGGCAACTCCCTCAAAAATGATGCCAAATTGTTGCAAATGCTCCCCTGAATGCTTTGGCGAAGGAAACAGAAGGCTTTTCATCACAGGAGAAGAAATCAGCCCTCAACAACTTAACCGGCAGAAAAAGATTTTTTTGAAAAAATCCCTAAGCCCCGGGGTCACAATTTCAGCAAAAATCTGACTTTTGGCAACTCCCTCAAAAATGATGCCAAATTGTTGCAAATGCTCCCCTGAATGCTTTGGTGAAGGAAACAGAAGGCTTTTCATCACAGGAGAAGAAATCAGCCCTCAACAACTTAACCGGCAGAAAATGATTTTTTTGAAAAAATCCCTAAGCCCCGGGATCACAATTTCAGCAAAAATCTGACTTTTGGGAATTTACTCAAAAATGATGCCAAACTGTTGCAAATGCTCCCCTGAATGCTTTGGCGAAGGAAACAGAAGGCTTTTCATCACAGGAGAAGAAATCAGCCCTCAACAACTTAACCGGCAGAAAAAGATTTTTTTGAAAAAATCCCTAAGCCCCGGGGTCACAATTTCAGCAAAAATCTGACTTTTGGCAACTCACTCAAAAATAGTGCTAAACGGTTGCAAATCCTCCCCTGAAAGGTTTGGCGGTCAAAACAGAAGGCTTTTTATCACAGGACAAGAAATCAGCCCTCAACAACTTAACCGGCAGAAAAAGATTTTTTTGAAAAAATCCCTAAACCCCGGGGTCACAATTTCAGCAAAAATCTGACTTTTGGGAATTTAGTCAAAAATGATGCCAAACTGCTGCAAAAGCTCCCCTGAATGCTTTGGCGAAGGAAACAGAAGGCTTTTCATCACAGGAGAAGAAATCAGCCCTCAACAACTTAACCGGCAGAAAAAGATTTTTTTGAAAAAATCCCTAAGCCCCGGGGTCACAATTTCAGCAAAAATCTGACTTTTGGCAACTCCCTCAAAAATGATGCCAAATTGTTGCAAATGCTCCCCTGAATGCTTTGGCGAAGGAAACAGAAGGCTTTTCATCACAGGAGAAGAAATCAGCCCTCAACAACTTAACCGGCAGAAAAAGATTTTTTTGAAAAAATCCCTAAGCCCCGGGGTCACAATGTTGCAAATGCTCCCCTGAATGCTTTGGCGAAGGAAACAGAATGCTTTTTAACACAGGAGAAGAAATCAGCCCTCAACAACTTAACCGGCAGAAAAAGATTTTTTTGAAAAAATCCCTAACCCCCGGGGTCACAATTTCAGCAAAAATCTGACTTGTGGCAATTCACTCAAAAATGATGCCAAACTGTGGCAAATGCTCCCCTGAAAGCTTTGGCGGTCGAAACAGAAGGCTTTTTATCACAGGAGAAGAAATCAGCCCTCGACAACTTAACCGGCAGAAAATGATTTTTTTGAAAAAATCCCTAAGCCCCGGGGTCACAATTTCAGCAAAAATCTGATTTTTGGGAATTTACTCAAAAATGATGCCAAACTGTTGCAAATGCTCCCCTGAATGCTTTGGCGAAGGAAACAGAAGTCTTTTCATCACAGGAGAAGAAATCAGCCCTCAACAACTTAACCGGCAGAAAAAGATTTTTTTGAAAAAATCCCTAAGCCCCGGGGTCACAATTTCAGCAAAAATCTGACTTTTGGCAACTCACTCAAAAATGGTGCTAAACGGTTGCAAATGCTCCCCTGAATGCTTTGGCGAAGGAAACAGAATGCTTTTTAACACAGGAGAAGAAATCAGCCCTCAACAACTTAACCGGCAGAAAAAGATTTTTTTGAAAAAATCCCTAAGCCCCGGGGTCACAATTTCAGCAAAAATCTGACTTTTGGCAACTCACTCAAAAATGGTGCTAAACGGTTGCAAATGCTCCCCTGAAAGGTTTGGCGGTCAAAACAGAAGGCTTTTTATCACAGGAGAAGAAATCAGCCCTCGACAACATAACCGGCAGAAAAAGATTTTTTTGAAAAAAATCCCTAAGCCCCGGGGTCACAATTTCAGCAAAAATCTGGCTTTTGGCAACTCACTCAAAAATGATGCCAAATTGTTGCCAATGCTCCCCTGAACACTTTGGCGGTCAAAACAGAGGGCTTCTTATCACAGGACAAGAAATCAGCCCTCAACAACTTAACCGGCAGAAAAAGATTTTTTTGAAAAAATCCCTAAGCCCCGGGGTCACAATTTCAGCAAAAATCTGACTTTTGGGAATTTACTCAAAAATGATGCCAAACTGTTGCAAATGCTCCCCTGAATGCTTTGGCGAAGGAAACAGAAGGCTTTTCATCACAGGAGAAGAAATCATCCCTCAACAACTTAACCGGCAGAAAAAGATTTTTTTGAAAAAATCCCTAAGCCCCGGGGTCACAATTTCAGCAAAAATCTGACTTTTGGCAACTCACTCAAAAATGGTGCTAAACGGTTGCAAATGCTCCCCTGAAAGGTTTGGCGGTCAAAACAGAAGGCTTTTTATCACAGGACAAGAAATCAGCCCTCGACAACATAACCGGCAGAAAAAGATTTTTTTGAAAAAATCCCTAAGCCCCGGGGTCACAATTTCAGCAAAAATCTGACTTTTGGCAACTCACTCAAAAATGGTGCTAAACGGTTGCAAATGCTCCCCTGAAAGGTTTGGCGGTCAAAACAGAAGGCTTTTTATCACAGGACAAGAAATCAGCCCTCAACAACTTAACCGGCAGAAAAAGATTTTTTTGAAAAAATCCCTAAACCCCGGGGTCACAATTTCAGCAAAAATCTGACTTTTGGGAATTTAGTCAAAAATGATGCCAAACTGCTGTAAAAGCTCCCCTGAATGCTTTGGCGAAGGAAACAGAAGGCTTTTTATCACAGGAGAAGAAATCAGCCCTCAACAACTTAACCGGCAGAAAAAGATTTTTTTGAAAAAATCCCTAAACCCCGGGGTCACAATTTCAGCAAAAATCTGACTTTTGGCAACTCCCTCAAAAATGATGCCAAATTGTTGCAAATGCTCCCCTGAATGCTTTGGCGAAGGAAACAGAAGGCTTTTCATCACAGGAGAAGAAATCAGCCCTCAACAACTTAACCGGCAGAAAAAGATTTTTTTGAAAAAATCCCTAAGCCCCGGGGTCACAATTTCAGCAAAAATCTGACTTTTGGCAACTCACTCAAAAATGGTGCTAAACTGTTGCAAATGCTCCCCTGAATGCTTTGGCGAAGGAAACAGAATGCTTTTTAACACAGGAGAAGAAATCAGCCCTCAACAACTTAACCGGCAGAAAAAGATTTTTTTGAAAAAATCCCTAACCCCCGGGGTCACAATTTCAGCAAAAATCTGACTTGTGGCAATTCACTCAAAAATGATGCCAAACTGTGGCAAATGCTCCCCTGAAAGCTTTGGCGGTCGAAACAGAAGGCTTTTTATCACAGGAGAAGAAATCAGCCCTCGACAACTTAACCGGCAGAAAATGATTTTTTTGAAAAAATCCCTAAGCCCCGGGGTCACAATTTCAGCAAAAATCTGATTTTTGGGAATTTACTCAAAAATGATGCCAAACTGTTGCAAATGCTCCCCTGAATGCTTTGGCGAAGGAAACAGAAGTCTTTTCATCACAGGAGAAGAAATCAGCCCTCAACAACTTAACCGGCAGAAAAAGATTTTTTTGAAAAAATCCCTAAGCCCCGGGGTCACAATTTCAGCAAAAATCTGACTTTTGGCAACTCACTCAAAAATGGTGCTAAGCGGTTGCAAATGCTCCCCTGAAAGGTTTGGCGGTCAAAACAGAAGGCTTTTTATCACAGGACAAGAAATCAGCCCTCAACAACTTAACCGGCAGAAAAAGATTTTTTTGAAAAAAATCCCTAAGCCCCGGGGTCACAATTTCAGCAAAAATCTGACTTTTGGCAACTCCCTCAAAAATGATGCCAAATTGTTGCAAATGCTCCCCTGAACACTTTGGCGGTCAAAACAGAGGGCTTCTTATCACAGGAGAAGAAATCAGCCCTCGACAACTTAACCGGCAGAAAATGATTTTTTTGAAAAAATCCCTAAGCCCCGGGGTCACAATTTCAGCAAAAATCTGACTTTTGGGAATTTACTCAAAAATGATGCCAAACTGTTGCAAATGCTCCCCTGAATGCTTTGGCGAAGGAAACAGAAGGCTTTTCATCACAGGAGAAGAAATCAGCCCTCAACAACTTAACCGGCAGAAAAAGATTTTTTTGAAAAAATCCCTAAGCCCCGGGGTCACAATTTCAGCAAAAATCTGACTTTTGGCAACTCACTCAAAAATGGTGCTAAACGGTTGCAAATGCTCCCCTGAAAGGTTTGGCGGTCAAAACAGAAGGCTTTTTATCACAGGACAAGAAATCAGCCCTCGACAACATAACCGGCAGAAAAAGATTTTTTTGAAAAAATCCCTAAGCCCCGCGGTCACAATTTCAGCAAAAATCTGACTTTTGGCAGTTCACGCAAAAATGGTGCTAAGCGGTTGCAAATGCTCCCCTGAATGCTTTGGCGAAGGAAACAGAAGGCTTTTTATCACAGGACAAGAAATCAGCCCTCAACAACTTAACCGGCAGAAAAAGATTTTTTTGAAAAAATCCCTAAACCCCGGGGTCACAATTTCAGCAAAAATCTGACTTTTGGGAATTTAGTCAAAAATGATGCCAAACTGCTGCAAAAGCTCCCCTGAATGCTTTGGCGAAGGAAACAGAAGGCTTTTCATCACAGGAGAAGAAATCAGCCCTCAACAACTTAACCGGCAGAAAAAGATTTTTTTGAAAAAATCCCTAAGCCCCGGGGTCACAATTTCAGCAAAAATCTGACTTTTGGCAACTCCCTCAAAAATGATGCCAAATTGTTGCAAATGCTCCCCTGAATGCTTTGGCGAAGGAAACAGAAGGCTTTTCATCACAGGAGAAGAAATCAGCCCTCAACAACTTAACCGGCAGAAAATGATTTTTTTGAAAAAATCCCTAAGCCCCGGGATCACAATTTCAGCAAAAATCTGACTTTTGGGAATTTACTCAAAAATGATGCCAAACTGTTGCAAATGCTCCCCTGAATGCTTTGGCGAAGGAAACAGAAGGCTTTTCATCACAGGAGAAGAAATCAGCCCTCGACAACTTAACCGGCAGAAAAAGATTTTTTTGAAAAAATCCCTAAACCCCGGGGTCACAATTTCAGCAAAAATCTGACTTTTGGGAATTTAGTCAAAAATGATGCCAAACTGCTGCAAAAGCTCCCCTGAATGCTTTGGCGAAGGAAACAGAAGGCTTTTCATCACAGGAGAAGAAATCAGCCCTCAACAACTTAACCGGCAGAAAAAGATTTTTTTGAAAAAATCCCTAAGCCCCGGGGTCACAATTTCAGCAAAAATCTGACTTTTGGCAACTCCCTCAAAAATGATGCCAAATTGTTGCAAATGCTCCCCTGAATGCTTTGGCGAAGGAAACAGAAGGCTTTTCATCACAGGAGAAGAAATCAGCCCTCAACAACTTAACCGGCAGAAAAAGATTTTTTTGAAAAAATCCCTAAGCCCCGGGGTCACAATTTCAGCAAAAATCTGACTTTTGGCAACTCACTCAAAAATGGTGCTAAACGGTTGCAAATGCTCCCCTGAAAGGTTTGGCGGTCAAAACAGAAGGCTTTTTATCACAGGAGAAGAAATCAGCCCTCGACAACATAACCGGCAGAAAAAGATTTTTTTGAAAAAATCCCTAAGCCCCGGGGTCACAATTTCAGCAAAAATCTGACTTTTGGCAACTCACTCAAAAATGATGCCAAACTGTTGCAAATGCTCCCCTGAATGCTTTGGCGAAGGAAACAGAAGGCTTTTCATCACAGGAGAAGAAATCAGCCCTCAACAACTTAACCGGCAGAAAAAGATTTTTTTGAAAAAATCCCTAAGCCCCGGGGTCACAATTTCAGCAAAAATCTGACTTTTGGCAACTCACTCAAAAATGGTGCTAAATGGTTGCAAATGCTCCCCTGAAAGGTTTGGCGGTCAAAACAGAAGGTTTTTTATCACAGGACAAGAAATCAGCCCTCGACAACATATTCGGCAGAAAAAGATTTTTTTGAAAAAATCCCTAAGCCCCGCGGTCACAATTTCAGCAAAAATCTGACTTTTGGCAGTTCACGCAAAAATGGTGCTAAGCGGTTGCAAATGCTCCCCTGAATGCTTTGGCGAAGGAAACAGAAGGCTTTTTATCACAGGACAAGAAATCAGCCCTCAACAACTTAACCGGCAGAAAAAGATTTTTTTGAAAAAATCCCTAAACCCCGGGGTCACAATTTCAGCAAAAATCTGACTTTTGGGAATTTAGTCAAAAATGATGCCAAACTGCTGCAAAAGCTCCCCTGAATGCTTTGGCGAAGGAAACAGAAGGCTTTTCATCACAGGAGAAGAAATCAGCCCTCAACAACTTAACCGGCAGAAAAAGATTTTTTTGAAAAAATCCCTAAACCCCGGGGTCACAATTTCAGCAAAAATCTGACTTTTGGGAATTTAGTCAAAAATGATGCCAAACTGCTGCAAAAGCTCCCCTGAATGCTTTGGCGAAGGAAACAGAAGGCTTTTCATCACAGGAGAAGAAATCAGCCCTCAACAACTTAACCGGCAGAAAAAGATTTTTTTGAAAAAATCCCTAAGCCCCGGGGTCACAATTTCAGCAAAAATCTGACTTTTGGCAACTCCCTCAAAAATGATGCCAAATTGTTGCAAATGCTCCCCTGAATGCTTTGGCGAAGGAAACAGAAGGCTTTTCATCACAGGAGAAGAAATCAGCCCTCAACAACTTAACCGGCAGAAAAAGATTTTTTTGAAAAAATCCCTAAGCCCCGGGGTCACAATTTCAGCAAAAATCTGACTTTTGGCAACTCACTCAAAAATGGTGCTAAACGGTTGCAAATGCTCCCCTGAAAGGTTTGGCGGTCAAAACAGAAGGCTTTTTATCACAGGAGAAGAAATCAGCCCTCGACAACATAACCGGCAGAAAAAGATTTTTTTGAAAAAATCCCTAAGCCCCGGGGTCACAATTTCAGCAAAAATCTGACTTTTGGCAACTCACTCAAAAATGATGCCAAACTGTTGCAAATGCTCCCCTGAATGCTTTGGCGAAGGAAACAGAAGGCTTTTCATCACAGGAGAAGAAATCAGCCCTCAACAACTTAACCGGCAGAAAAAGATTTTTTTGAAAAAATCCCTAAGCCCCGGGGTCACAATTTCAGCAAAAATCTGACTTTTGGCAACTCACTCAAAAATGGTGCTAAACGGTTGCAAATGCTCCCCTGAAAGGTTTGGCGGTCAAAACAGAAGGCTTTTTATCACAGGACAAGAAATCAGCCCTCGACAACATAACCGGCAGAAAAAGATTTTTTTGAAAAAATCCCTAAGCCCCGCGGTCACAATTTCAGCAAAAATCTGACTTTTGGCAGTTCACGCAAAAATGGTGCTAAGCGGTTGCAAATGCTCCCCTGAATGCTTTGGCGAAGGAAACAGAAGGCTTTTTATCACAGGACAAGAAATCAGCCCTCAACAACTTAACCGGCAGAAAAAGATTTTTTTGAAAAAATCCCTAAACCCCGGGGTCACAATTTCAGCAAAAATCTGACTTTTGGGAATTTAGTCAAAAATGATGCCAAACTGCTGCAAAAGCTCCCCTGAATGCTTTGGCGAAGGAAACAGAAGGCTTTTCATCACAGGAGAAGAAATCAGCCCTCAACAACTTAACCGGCAGAAAAAGATTTTTTTGAAAAAATCCCTAAGCCCCGGGGTCACAATTTCAGCAAAAATCTGACTTTTGGCAACTCCCTCAAAAATGATGCCAAATTGTTGCAAATGCTCCCCTGAATGCTTTGGTGAAGGAAACAGAAGGCTTTTCATCACAGGAGAAGAAATCAGCCCTCAACAACTTAACCGGCAGAAAATGATTTTTTTGAAAAAATCCCTAAGCCCCGGGATCACAATTTCAGCAAAAATCTGACTTTTGGGAATTTACTCAAAAATGATGCCAAACTGTTGCAAATGCTCCCCTGAATGCTTTGGCGAAGGAAACAGAAGGCTTTTCATCACAGGAGAAGAAATCAGCCCTCAACAACTTAACCGGCAGAAAAAGATTTTTTTGAAAAAATCCCTAAACCCCGGGGTCACAATTTCAGCAAAAATCTGACTTTTGGGAATTTAGTCAAAAATGATGCCAAACTGCTGCAAAAGCTCCCCTGAATGCTTTGGCGAAGGAAACAGAAGGCTTTTCATCACAGGAGAAGAAATCAGCCCTCAACAACTTAACCGGCAGAAAAAGATTTTTTTGAAAAAATCCCTAAGCCCCGGGGTCACAATTTCAGCAAAAATCTGACTTTTGGCAACTCCCTCAAAAATGATGCCAAATTGTTGCAAATGCTCCCCTGAATGCTTTGGCGAAGGAAACAGAAGGCTTTTCATCACAGGAGAAGAAATCAGCCCTCAACAACTTAACCGGCAGAAAAAGATTTTTTTGAAAAAATCCCTAAGCCCCGGGGTCACAATTTCAGCAAAAATCTGACTTTTGGCAACTCACTCAAAAATGGTGCTAAACGGTTGCAAATGCTCCCCTGAAAGGTTTGGCGGTCAAAACAGAAGGCTTTTTATCACAAGAGAAGAAATCAGCCCTCGACAACATAACCGGCAGAAAAAGATTTTTTTGAAAAAATCCCTAAGCCCCGGGGTCACAATTTCAGCAAAAATCTGACTTTTGGCAACTCACTCAAAAATGGTGCTAAACTGTTGCAAATGCTCCCCTGAATGCTTTGGCGAAGGAAACAGAATGCTTTTTAACACAGGAGAAGAAATCAGCCCTCAACAACTTAACCGGCAGAAAAAGATTTTTTTGAAAAAATCCCTAACCCCCGGGGTCACAATTTCAGCAAAAATCTGACTTGTGGCAATTCACTCAAAAATGATGCCAAACTGTGGCAAATGCTCCCCTGAAAGCTTTGGCGGTCGAAACAGAAGGCTTTTTATCACAGGAGAAGAAATCAGCCCTCGACAACTTAACCGGCAGAAAATGATTTTTTTGAAAAAATCCCTAAGCCCCGGGGTCACAATTTCAGCAAAAATCTGATTTTTGGGAATTTACTCAAAAATGATGCCAAACTGTTGCAAATGCTCCCCTGAATGCTTTGGCGAAGGAAACAGAAGTCTTTTCATCACAGGAGAAGAAATCAGCCCTCAACAACTTAACCGGCAGAAAAAGATTTTTTTGAAAAAATCCCTAAGCCCCGGGGTCACAATTTCAGCAAAAATCTGACTTTTGGCAACTCACTCAAAAATGGTGCTAAGCGGTTGCAAATGCTCCCCTGAAAGGTTTGGCGGTCAAAACAGAAGGCTTTTTATCACAGGACAAGAAATCAGCCCTCAACAACTTAACCGGCAGAAAAAGATTTTTTTGAAAAAAATCCCTAAGCCCCGGGGTCACAATTTCAGCAAAAATCTGACTTTTGGCAACTCCCTCAAAAATGATGCCAAATTGTTGCAAATGCTCCCCTGAACACTTTGGCGGTCAAAACAGAGGGCTTCTTATCACAGGACAAGAAATCAGCCCTCAACAACTTAACCGGCAGAAAAAGATTTTTTTGAAAAAATCCCTAAGCCCCGGGGTCACAATTTCAGCAAAAATCTGACTTTTGGGAATTTACTCAAAAATGATGCCAAACTGTTGCAAATGCTCCCCTGAATGCTTTGGCGAAGGAAACAGAAGGCTTTTCATCACAGGAGAAGAAATCAGCCCTCAACAACTTAACCGGCAGAAAAAGATTTTTTTGAAAAAATCCCTAAGCCCCGGGGTCACAATTTCAGCAAAAATCTGACTTTTGGCAACTCACTCAAAAATGGTGCTAAACGGTTGCAAATGCTCCCCTGAAAGGTTTGGCGGTCAAAACAGAAGGCTTTTTATCACAGGACAAGAAATCAGCCCTCGACAACATAACCGGCAGAAAAAGATTTTTTTGAAAAAATCCCTAAGCCCCGGGGTCACAATTTCAGCAAAAATCTGACTTTTGGCAACTCACTCAAAAATGGTGCTAAACGGTTGCAAATGCTCCCCTGAAAGGTTTGGCGGTCAAAACAGAAGGCTTTTTATCACAGGACAAGAAATCAGCCCTCAACAACTTAACCGGCAGAAAAAGATTTTTTTGAAAAAATCCCTAAACCCCGGGGTCACAATTTCAGCAAAAATCTGACTTTTGGGAATTTAGTCAAAAATGATGCCAAACTGCTGTAAAAGCTCCCCTGAATGCTTTGGCGAAGGAAACAGAAGGCTTTTCATCACAGGAGAAGAAATCAGCCCTCAACAACTTAACCGGCAGAAAAAGATTTTTTTGAAAAAATCCCTAAGCCCCGGGGTCACAATTTCAGCAAAAATCTGACTTTTGGCAACTCCCTCAAAAATGATGCCAAATTGTTGCAAATGCTCCCCTGAATGCTTTGGCGAAGGAAACAGAAGGCTTTTCATCACAGGAGAAGAAATCAGCCCTCAACAACTTAACCGGCAGAAAAAGATTTTTTTGAAAAAATCCCTAAGCCCCGGGGTCACAATTTCAGCAAAAATCTGACTTTTGGCAACTCACTCAAAAATGGTGCTAAACTGTTGCAAATGCTCCCCTGAATGCTTTGGCGAAGGAAACAGAATGCTTTTTAACACAGGAGAAGAAATCAGCCCTCAACAACTTAACCGGCAGAAAAAGATTTTTTTGAAAAAATCCCTAACCCCCGGGGTCACAATTTCAGCAAAAATCTGACTTGTGGCAATTCACTCAAAAATGATGCCAAACTGTGGCAAATGCTCCCCTGAAAGCTTTGGCGGTCGAAACAGAAGGCTTTTTATCACAGGAGAAGAAATCAGCCCTCGACAACTTAACCGGCAGAAAATGATTTTTTTGAAAAAATCCCTAAGCCCCGGGGTCACAATTTCAGCAAAAATCTGATTTTTGGGAATTTACTCAAAAATGATGCCAAACTGTTGCAAATGCTCCCCTGAATGCTTTGGCGAAGGAAACAGAAGTCTTTTCATCACAGGAGAAGAAATCAGCCCTCAACAACTTAACCGGCAGAAAAAGATTTTTTTGAAAAAATCCCTAAGCCCCGGGGTCACAATTTCAGCAAAAATCTGACTTTTGGCAACTCACTCAAAAATGGTGCTAAGCGGTTGCAAATGCTCCCCTGAAAGGTTTGGCGGTCAAAACAGAAGGCTTTTTATCACAGGACAAGAAATCAGCCCTCAACAACTTAACCGGCAGAAAAAGATTTTTTTGAAAAAAATCCCTAAGCCCCGGGGTCACAATTTCAGCAAAAATCTGACTTTTGGCAACTCCCTCAAAAATGATGCCAAATTGTTGCAAATGCTCCCCTGAACACTTTGGCGGTCAAAACAGAGGGCTTCTTATCACAGGACAAGAAATCAGCCCTCAACAACTTAACCGGCAGAAAAAGATTTTTTTGAAAAAATCCCTAAGCCCCGGGGTCACAATTTCAGCAAAAATCTGACTTTTGGGAATTTACTCAAAAATGATGCCAAACTGTTGCAAATGCTCCCCTGAATGCTTTGGCGAAGGAAACAGAAGGCTTTTCATCACAGGAGAAGAAATCAGCCCTCAACAACTTAACCGGCAGAAAAAGATTTTTTTGAAAAAATCCCTAAGCCCCGGGGTCACAATTTCAGCAAAAATCTGACTTTTGGCAACTCACTCAAAAATGGTGCTAAACGGTTGCAAATGCTCCCCTGAAAGGTTTGGCGGTCAAAACAGAAGGCTTTTTATCACAGGACAAGAAATCAGCCCTCGACAACATAACCGGCAGAAAAAGATTTTTTTGAAAAAATCCCTAAGCCCCGCGGTCACAATTTCAGCAAAAATCTGACTTTTGGCAGTTCACGCAAAAATGGTGCTAAGCGGTTGCAAATGCTCCCCTGAATGCTTTGGCGAAGGAAACAGAAGGCTTTTTATCACAGGACAAGAAATCAGCCCTCAACAACTTAACCGGCAGAAAAAGATTTTTTTGAAAAAATCCCTAAACCCCGGGGTCACAATTTCAGCAAAAATCTGACTTTTGGGAATTTAGTCAAAAATGATGCCAAACTGCTGCAAAAGCTCCCCTGAATGCTTTGGCGAAGGAAACAGAAGGCTTTTCATCACAGGAGAAGAAATCAGCCCTCAACAACTTAACCGGCAGAAAAAGATTTTTTTGAAAAAATCCCTAAGCCCCGGGGTCACAATTTCAGCAAAAATCTGACTTTTGGCAACTCCCTCAAAAATGATGCCAAATTGTTGCAAATGCTCCCCTGAATGCTTTGGCGAAGGAAACAGAAGGCTTTTCATCACAGGAGAAGAAATCAGCCCTCAACAACTTAACCGGCAGAAAAAGATTTTTTTGAAAAAATCCCTAAGCCCCGGGGTCACAATTTCAGCAAAAATCTGACTTTTGGCAACTCACTCAAAAATGGTGCTAAACGGTTGCAAATGCTCCCCTGAAAGGTTTGGCGGTCAAAACAGAAGGCTTTTTATCACAGGACAAGAAATCAGCCCTCAACAACTTAACCGGCAGAAAAAGATTTTTTTGAAAAAATCCCTAAACCCCGGGGTCACAATTTCAGCAAAAATCTGACTTTTGGGAATTTAGTCAAAAATGATGCCAAACTGCTGCAAAAGCTCCCCTGAATGTTTTGGCGAAGGAAACAGAAGGCTTTTCATCACAGGAGAAGAAATCAGCCCTCAACAACTTAACCGGCAGAAAAAGATTTTTTTGAAAAAATCCCTAAGCCCCGGGGTCACAATTTCAGCAAACATCTGACTTTTGGCAACTCACTCAAAAATGGTGCTAAACGGTTGCAAATGCTCCCCTGAAAGGTTTGGCGGTCAAAACAGAAGGCTTTTTATCACAGGAGAAGAAATCAGCCCTCAACAACTTAACCGGCAGAAAAAGATTTTTTTGAAAAAATCCCTAAGCCCCGGGGTCACAATTTCAGCAAAAATCTGACTTTTGGCAACTCACTCAAAAATGGTGCTAAACGGTTGCAAATGCTCCCCTGAAAGGTTTGGCGGTCAAAACAGAAGGCTTTTTATCACAGGACAAGAAATCAGCCCTCAACAACTTAACCGGCAGAAAAAGATTTTTTTGAAAAAATCCCTAAACCCCGGGGTCACAATTTCAGCAAAAATCTGACTTTTGGGAATTTACTCAAAAATGATGCCAAACTGTTGCAAATGCTCCCCTGAATGCTTTGGCGAAGGAAACAGAAGGCTTTTCATCACAGGAGAAGAAATCAGCCCTCAACAACTTAACCGGCAGAAAAAGATTTTTTTGAAAAAATCCCTAAGCCCCGGGGTCACAATTTCAGCAAAAATCTGACTTTTGGCAACTCCCTCAAAAATGATGCCAAATTGTTGCAAATGCTCCCCTGAACACTTTGGCGGTCAAAACAGAGGGCTTCTTATCACAGGACAAGAAATCAGCCCTCAACAACTTAACCGGCAGAAAAAGATTTTTTTGAAAAAATCCCTAAGTCCCGGGATCACAATTTCAGCAAAAATCTGACTTTTGGGAATTTACTCAAAAATGATGCCAAACTGTTGCAAATGCTCCCCTGAATGCTTTGGCGAAGGAAACAGAAGGCTTTTCATCACAGGAGAAGAAATCAGCCCTCAACAACTTAACCGGCAGAAAAAGATTTTTTTGAAAAAATCCCTAAGCCCCGGGGTCACAATTTCAGCAAAAATCTGACTTTTGGCAACTCACTCAAAAATAGTGCTAAACGGTTGCAAATGCTCCCCTGAAAGGTTTGGCGGTCAAAACAGAAGGCTTTTTATCACAGGACAAGAAATCAGCCCTCAACAACTTAACCGGCAGAAAAAGATTTTTTTGAAAAAATCCCTAAACCCCGGGGTCACAATTTCAGCAAAAATCTGACTTTTGGGAATTTAGTCAAAAATGATGCCAAACTGCTGCAAAAGCTCCCCTGAATGCTTTGGCGAAGGAAACAGAAGGCTTTTCATCACAGGAGAAGAAATCAGCCCTCAACAACTTAACCGGCAGAAAAAGATTTTTTTGAAAAAATCCCTAAGCCCCGGGGTCACAATTTCAGCAAAAATCTGACTTTTGGCAACTCCCTCAAAAATGATGCCAAATTGTTGCAAATGCTCCCCTGAATGCTTTGGCGAAGGAAACAGAAGGCTTTTCATCACAGGAGAAGAAATCAGCCCTCAACAACTTAACCGGCAGAAAAAGATTTTTTTGAAAAAATCCCTAAGCCCCGGGGTCACAATTTCAGCAAAAATCTGACTTTTGGCAACTCACTCAAAAATGGTGCTAAACGGTTGCAAATGCTCCCCTGAAAGGTTTGGCGGTCAAAACAGAAGGCTTTTTATCACAGGAGAAGAAATCATCCCTCGACAACATAACCGGCAGAAAAAGATTTTTTTGAAAAAATCCCTAAGCCCCGGGGTCACAATTTCAGCAAAAATCTGACTTTTGGCAACTCACTCAAAAATGGTGCTAAACTGTTGCAAATGCTCCCCTGAATGCTTTGGCGAAGGAAACAGAATGCTTTTTAACACAGGAGAAGAAATCAGCCCTCAACAACTTAACCGGCAGAAAAAGATTTTTTTGAAAAAATCCCTAACCCCCGGGGTCACAATTTCAGCAAAAATCTGACTTGTGGCAATTCACTCAAAAATGATGCCAAACTGTGGCAAATGCTCCCCTGAAAGCTTTGGCGGTCGAAACAGAAGGCTTTTTATCACAGGAGAAGAAATCAGCCCTCGACAACTTAACCGGCAGAAAATGATTTTTTTGAAAAAATCCCTAAGCCCCGGGGTCACAATTTCAGCAAAAATCTGATTTTTGGGAATTTACTCAAAAATGATGCCAAACTGTTGCAAATGCTCCCCTGAATGCTTTGGCGAAGGAAACAGAAGTCTTTTCATCACAGGAGAAGAAATCAGCCCTCAACAACTTAACCGGCAGAAAAAGATTTTTTTGAAAAAATCCCTAAGCCCCGGGGTCACAATTTCAGCAAAAATCTGACTTTTGGCAACTCACTCAAAAATGGTGCTAAGCGGTTGCAAATGCTCCCCTGAAAGGTTTGGCGGTCAAAACAGAAGGCTTTTTATCACAGGACAAGAAATCAGCCCTCAACAACTTAACCGGCAGAAAAAGATTTTTTTGAAAAAAATCCCTAAGCCCCGGGGTCACAATTTCAGCAAAAATCTGACTTTTGGCAACTCCCTCAAAAATGATGCCAAATTGTTGCAAATGCTCCCCTGAACACTTTGGCGGTCAAAACAGAGGGCTTCTTATCACAGGACAAGAAATCAGCCCTCAACAACTTAACCGGCAGAAAAAGATTTTTTTGAAAAAATCCCTAAGCCCCGGGGTCACAATTTCAGCAAATATCTGACTTTTGGGAATTTACTCAAAAATGATGCCAAACTGTTGCAAATGCTCCCCTGAATGCTTTGGCGAAGGAAACAGAAGGCTTTTCATCACAGGAGAAGAAATCAGCCCTCAACAACTTAACCGGCAGAAAAAGATTTTTTTGAAAAAATCCCTAAGCCCCGGGGTCACAATTTCAGCAAAAATCTGACTTTTGGCAACTCACTCAAAAATGGTGCTAAACGGTTGCAAATGCTCCCCTGAAAGGTTTGGCGGTCAAAACAGAAGGCTTTTTATCACAGGACAAGAAATCAGCCCTCGACAACATAACCGGCAGAAAAAGATTTTTTTGAAAAAATCCCTAAGCCCCGGGGTCACAATTTCAGCAAAAATCTGACTTTTGGCAACTCACTCAAAAATGGTGCTAAATGGTTGCAAATGCTCCCCTGAAAGGTTTGGCGGTCAAAACAGAAGGCTTTTTATCACAGGACAAGAAATCAGCCCTCAACAACTTAACCGGCAGAAAAAGATTTTTTTGAAAAAATCCCTAAGCCCCGGGGTCACAATTTCAGCAAAAATCTGACTTTTGGCAACTCCCTCAAAAATGATGCCAAATTGTTGCAAATGCTCCCCTGAATGCTTTGGCGAAGGAAACAGAAGGCTTTTCATCACAGGAGAAGAAATCAGCCCTCAACAACTTAACCGGCAGAAAAAGATTTTTTTGAAAAAATCCCTAAGCCCCGGGGTCACAATTTCAGCAAAAATCTGACTTTTGGCAACTCCCTCAAAAATGATGCCAAATTGTTGCAAATGCTCCCCTGAATGCTTTGGCGAAGGAAACAGAAGGCTTTTCATCACAGGAGAAGAAATCAGCCCTCAACAACTTAACCGGCAGAAAAAGATTTTTTTGAAAAAATCCCTAAGCCCCGGGGTCACAATTTCAGCAAAAATCTGACTTTTGGCAACTCACTCAAAAATGGTGCTAAGCGGTTGCAAATGCTCCCCTGAAAGGTTTGGCGGTCAAAACAGAAGGCTTTTTATCACAGGACAAGAAATCAGCCCTCAACAACTTAACCGGCAGAAAAAGATTTTTTTGAAAAAAATCCCTAAGCCCCGGGGTCACAATTTCAGCAAAAATCTGACTTTTGGCAACTCCCTCAAAAATGATGCCAAATTGTTGCAAATGCTCCCCTGAACACTTTGGCGGTCAAAACAGAGGGCTTCTTATCACAGGACAAGAAATCAGCCCTCAACAACTTAACCGGCAGAAAAAGATTTTTTTGAAAAAATCCCTAAGCCCCGGGGTCACAATTTCAGCAAAAATCTGACTTTTGGGAATTTACTCAAAAATGATGCCAAACTGTTGCAAATGCTCCCCTGAATGCTTTGGCGAAGGAAACAGAAGGCTTTTTAACACAGGAGAAGAAATCAGCCCTCAACAACTTAACCGGCAGAAAAAGATTTTTTCGAAAAAATCCCTAACCCCCGGGGTCACAATTTCAGCAAAAATCTGACTTGTGGCAATTCACTCAAAAATGATGCCAAACTGTGGCAAATGCTCCCCTGAAAGCTTTGGCGGTCGAAACAGAAGGCTTTTTATCACAGGAGAAGAAATCAGCCCTCGACAACTTAACCGGCAGAAAATGATTTTTTTGAAAAAATCCCTAAGCCCCGGGGTCACAATTTCAGCAAAAATCTGATTTTTGGGAATTTACTCAAAAATGATGCCAAACTGTTGCAAATGCTCCCCTGAATGCTTTGGCGAAGGAAACAGAAGTCTTTTCATCACAGGAGAAGAAATCAGCCCTCAACAACTTAACCGGCAGAAAAAGATTTTTTTGAAAAAATCCCTAAGCCCCGGGGTCACAATTTCAGCAAAAATCTGACTTTTGGCAACTCACTCAAAAATGGTGCTAAGCGGTTGCAAATGCTCCCCTGAAAGGTTTGGCGGTCAAAACAGAAGGCTTTTTATCACAGGACAAGAAATCAGCCCTCAACAACTTAACCGGCAGAAAAAGATTTTTTTGAAAAAAATCCCTAAGCCCCGGGGTCACAATTTCAGCAAAAATCTGACTTTTGGCAACTCCCTCAAAAATGATGCCAAATTGTTGCAAATGCTCCCCTGAACACTTTGGCGGTCAAAACAGAGGGCTTCTTATCACAGGACAAGAAATCAGCCCTCAACAACTTAACCGGCAGAAAAAGATTTTTTTGAAAAAATCCCTAAGCCCCGGGGTCACAATTTCAGCAAAAATCTGACTTTTGGGAATTTACTCAAAAATGATGCCAAACTGTTGCAAATGCTCCCCTGAATGCTTTGGCGAAGGAAACAGAAGGCTTTTCATCACAGGAGAAGAAATCAGCCCTCAACAACTTAACCGGCAGAAAAAGATTTTTTTGAAAAAATCCCTAAGCCCCGGGGTCACAATTTCAGCAAAAATCTGACTTTTGGCAACTCACTCAAAAATGGTGCTAAACGGTTGCAAATGCTCCCCTGAAAGGTTTGGCGGTCAAAACAGAAGGCTTTTTATCACAGGACAAGAAATCAGCCCTCGACAACATAACCGGCAGAAAAAGATTTTTTTGAAAAAATCCCTAAGCCCCGCGGTCACAATTTCAGCAAAAATCTGACTTTTGGCAGTTCACGCAAAAATGGTGCTAAGCGGTTGCAAATGCTCCCCTGAATGCTTTGGCGAAGGAAACAGAAGGCTTTTTATCACAGGACAAGAAATCAGCCCTCAACAACTTAACCGGCAGAAAAAGATTTTTTTGAAAAAATCCCTAAACCCCGGGGTCACAATTTCAGCAAAAATCTGACTTTTGGGAATTTAGTCAAAAATGATGCCAAACTGCTGCAAAAGCTCCCCTGAATGCTTTGGCGAAGGAAACAGAAGGCTTTTCCTCACAGGAGAAGAAATCAGCCCTCAACAACTTAACCGGCAGAAAAAGATTTTTTTGAAAAAATCCCTAAGCCCCGGGGTCACAATTTCAGCAAAAATCTGACTTTTGGCAACTCCCTCAAAAATGATGCCAAATTGTTGCAAATGCTCCCCTGAATGCTTTGGCGAAGGAAACAGAAGGCTTTTCATCACAGGAGAAGAAATCAGCCCTCAACAACTTAACCGGCAGAAAAAGATTTTTTTGAAAAAATCCCTTAGCCCCGGGGTCACAATTTCAGCAAACATCTGACTTTTGGCAACTCACTCAAAAATGGTGCTAAAAGGTTGCAAATGCTCCCCTGAAAGGTTTGGCGGTCAAAACAGAAGGCTTTTTAGCACAGGAGAAGAAATCAGCCCTCAACAACTTAACCGGCAGAAAAAGATTTTTTTGAAAAAATCCCTAACCCCCGGGGTCACAATTTCAGCAAAAATCTGACTTGTGGCAATTCACTCAAAAATGATGCCAAACTGTGGCAAATGCTCCCCTGAAAGCTTTGGCGGTCGAAACAGAAGGCTTTTTATCACAGGAGAAGAAATCAGCCCTCGACAACTTAACCGGCAGAAAATGATTTTTTTGAAAAAATCCCTAAGCCCCGGGGTCACAATTTCAGCAAAAATCTGATTTTTGGGAATTTACTCAAAAATGATGCCAAACTGTTGCAAATGCTCCCCTGAATGCTTTGGCGAAGGAAACAGAAGTCTTTTCATCACAGGAGAAGAAATCAGCCCTCAACAACTTAACCGGCAGAAAAAGATTTTTTTGAAAAAATCCCTAAGCCCCGGGGTCACAATTTCAGCAAAAATCTGACTTTTGGCAACTCACTCAAAAATGGTGCTAAGCGGTTGCAAATGCTCCCCTGAAAGGTTTGGCGGTCAAAACAGAAGGCTTTTTATCACAGGACAAGAAATCAGCCCTCAACAACTTAACCGGCAGAAAAAGATTTTTTTGAAAAAAATCCCTAAGCCCCGGGGTCACAATTTCAGCAAAAATCTGACTTTTGGCAACTCCCTCAAAAATGATGCCAAATTGTTGCAAATGCTCCCCTGAACACTTTGGCGGTCAAAACAGAGGGCTTCTTATCACAGGACAAGAAATCAGCCCTCAACAACTTAACCGGCAGAAAAAGATTTTTTTGAAAAAATCCCTAAGCCCCGGGGTCACAATTTCAGCAAAAATCTGACTTTTGGGAATTTACTCAAAAATGATGCCAAACTGTTGCAAATGCTCCCCTGAATGCTTTGGCGAAGGAAACAGAAGGCTTTTCATCACAGGAGAAGAAATCAGCCCTCAACAACTTAACCGGCAGAAAAAGATTTTTTTGAAAAAATTCCTAAGCCCCGGGGTCACAATTTCAGCAAAAATCTGACTTTTGGCAACTCACTCAAAAATGGTGCTAAACGGTTGCAAATGCTCCCCTGAAAGGTTTGGCGGTCAAAACAGAAGGCTTTTTATCACAGGACAAGAAATCAGCCCTCGACAACATAACCGGCAGAAAAAGATTTTTTTGAAAAAATCCCTAAGCCCCGCGGTCACAATTTCAGCAAAAATCTGACTTTTGGCAGTTCACGCAAAAATGGTGCTAAGCGGTTGCAAATGCTCCCCTGAATGCTTTGGCGAAGGAAACAGAAGGCTTTTTATCACAGGACAAGAAATCAGCCCTCAACAACTTAACCGGCAGAAAAAGATTTTTTTGAAAAAATCCCTAAACCCCGGGGTCACAATTTCAGCAAAAATCTGACTTTTGGGAATTTAGTCAAAAATGATGCCAAACTGCTGCAAAAGCTCCCCTGAATGCTTTGGCGAAGGAAACAGAAGGCTTTTCATCACAGGAGAAGAAATCAGCCCTCAACAACTTAACCGGCAGAAAAAGATTTTTTTGAAAAAATCCCTAAGCCCCGGGGTCACAATTTCAGCAAAAATCTGACTTTTGGCAACTCCCTCAAAAATGATGCCAAATTGTTGCAAATGCTCCCCTGAATGCTTTGGCGAAGGAAACAGAAGGCTTTTCATCACAGGAGAAGAAATCAGCCCTCAACAACTTAACCGGCAGAAAAAGATTTTTTTGAAAAAATCCCTAAGCCCCGGGGTCACAATTTCAGCAAAAATCTGACTTTTGGCAACTCACTCAAAAATGGTGCTAAACGGTTGCAAATGCTCCCCTGAAAGGTTTGGCGGTCAAAACAGAAGGCTTTTTATCACAGGACAAGAAATCAGCCCTCAACAACTTAACCGGCAGAAAAAGATTTTTTTGAAAAAATCCCTAAACCCCGGGGTCACAATTTCAGCAAAAATCTGACTTTTGGGAATTTAGTCAAAAATGATGCCAAACTGCTGCAAAAGCTCCCCTGAATGTTTTGGCGAAGGAAACAGAAGGCTTTTCATCACAGGAGAAGAAATCAGCCCTCAACAACTTAACCGGCAGAAAAAGATTTTTTTGAAAAAATCCCTAAGCCCCGGGGTCACAATTTCAGCAAAAATCTGATTTTTGGGAATTTACTCAAAAATGATGCCAAACTGTTGCAAATGCTCCCCTGAATGCTTTGGCGAAGGAAACAGAAGTCTTTTCATCACAGGAGAAGAAATCAGCCCTCAACAACTTAACCGGCAGAAAAAGATTTTTTTGAAAAAATCCCTAAGCCCCGGGGTCACAATTTCAGCAAAAATCTGACTTTTGGCAACTCACTCAAAAATGGTGCTAAGCGGTTGCAAATGCTCCCCTGAAAGGTTTGGCGGTCAAAACAGAAGGCTTTTTATCACAGGACAAGAAATCAGCCCTCAACAACTTAACCGGCAGAAAAAGATTTTTTTGAAAAAAATCCCTAAGCCCCGGGGTCACAATTTCAGCAAAAATCTGACTTTTGGCAACTCCCTCAAAAATGATGCCAAATTGTTGCAAATGCTCCCCTGAACACTTTGGCGGTCAAAACAGAGGGCTTCTTATCACAGGACAAGAAATCAGCCCTCAACAACTTAACCGGCAGAAAAAGATTTTTTTGAAAAAATCCCTAAGCCCCGGGGTCACAATTTCAGCAAAAATCTGACTTTTGGGAATTTACTCAAAAATGATGCCAAACTGTTGCAAATGCTCCCCTGAATGCTTTGGCGTAGGAAACAGAAGGCTTTTCATCACAGGAGAAGAAATCAGCCCTCAACAACTTAACCGGCAGAAAAAGATTTTTTTGAAAAAATTCCTAAGCCCCGGGGTCACAATTTCAGCAAAAATCTGACTTTTGGCAACTCACTCAAAAATGGTGCTAAACGGTTGCAAATGCTCCCCTGAAAGGTTTGGCGGTCAAAACAGAAGGCTTTTTATCACAGGACAAGAAATCAGCCCTCGACAACATAACCGGCAGAAAAAGATTTTTTTGAAAAAATCCCTAAGCCCCGCGGTCACAATTTCAGCAAAAATCTGACTTTTGGCAGTTCACGCAAAAATGGTGCTAAGCGGTTGCAAATGCTCCCCTGAATGCTTTGGCGAAGGAAACAGAAGGCTTTTTATCACAGGACAAGAAATCAGCCCTCAACAACTTAACCGGCAGAAAAAGATTTTTTTGAAAAAATCCCTAAACCCCGGGGTCACAATTTCAGCAAAAATCTGACTTTTGGGAATTTAGTCAAAAATGATGCCAAACTGCTGCAAAAGCTCCCCTGAATGCTTTGGCGAAGGAAACAGAAGGCTTTTCATCACAGGAGAAGAAATCAGCCCTCAACAACTTAACCGGCAGAAAAAGATTTTTTTGAAAAAATCCCTAAGCCCCGGGGTCACAATTTCAGCAAAAATCTGACTTTTGGCAACTCCCTCAAAAATGATGCCAAATTGTTGCAAATGCTCCCCTGAATGCTTTGGCGAAGGAAACAGAAGGCTTTTCATCACAGGAGAAGAAATCAGCCCTCAACAACTTAACCGGCAGAAAAAGATTTTTTTGAAAAAATCCCTAAGCCCCGGGGTCACAATTTCAGCAAAAATCTGACTTTTGGCAACTCACTCAAAAATGGTGCTAAACGGTTGCAAATGCTCCCCTGAAAGGTTTGGCGGTCAAAACAGAAGGCTTTTTATCACAGGACAAGAAATCAGCCCTCAACAACTTAACCGGCAGAAAAAGATTTTTTTGAAAAAATCCCTAAACCCCGGGGTCACAATTTCAGCAAAAATCTGACTTTTGGGAATTTAGTCAAAAATGATGCCAAACTGCTGCAAAAGCTCCCCTGAATGTTTTGGCGAAGGAAACAGAAGGCTTTTCATCACAGGAGAAGAAATCAGCCCTCAACAACTTAACCGGCAGAAAAAGATTTTTTTGAAAAAATCCCTAAGCCCCGGGGTCACAATTTCAGCAAAAATCTGACTTTTGGGAATTTACTCAAAAATGATGCCAAACTGTTGCAAATGCTCCCCTGAATGCTTTGGCGAAGGAAACAGAAGGCTTTTTATCACAGGAGAAGAAATCAGCCCTCAACAACTTAACCGGCAGAAAAAGATTTTTTTGAAAAAATCCCTAAGCCCCGGGGTCACAATTTCAGCAAACATCTGACTTTTGGCAACTCACTCAAAAATGGTGCTAAACGGTTGCAAATGCTCCCCTGAAAGGTTTGGCGGTCAAAACAGAAGGCTTTTTATCACAGGACAAGCAATCAGCCCTCAACAACTTTACCGGCAGAAAAAGATTTTTTTGAAAAAATCCCTAAGCCCCGGGGTCACAATTTCAGCAAACATCTGACTTTTGGCAACTCACTCAAAAATGGTGCTAAACGGTTGCAAATGCTCCCCTGAAAGGTTTGGCGGTCAAAACAGAAGGCTTTTTATCACAGGAGAAGAAATCAGCCCTCAACAACTTAACCGGCAGAAAAAGATTTTTTTGAAAAAATCCCTAAACCCCGGGGTCACAATTTCAGCAAAAATCTGACTTTTGGGAATTTACTCAAAAATGATGCCAAACTGTTGCAAATGCTCCCCTGAATGCTTTGGCGAAGGAAACAGAAGGCTTTTCATCACAGGAGAAGAAATCAGCCCTCAACAACTTAACCGGCAGAAAAAGATTTTTTTGAAAAAATCCCTAAGCCCCGGGGTCACAATTTCAGCAAAAATCTGACTTTTGGCAACTCCCTCAAAAATGATGCCAAATTGTTGCAAATGCTCCCCTGAACACTTTGGCGGTCAAAACAGAGGGCTTCTTATCACAGGACAAGAAATCAGCCCTCAACAACTTAACCGGCAGAAAAAGATTTTTTTGAAAAAATCCCTAAGTCCCGGGATCACAATTTCAGCAAAAATCTGACTTTTGGGAATTTACTCAAAAATGATGCCAAACTGTTGCAAATGCTCCCCTGAATGCTTTGGCGAAGGAAACAGAAGGCTTTTCATCACAGGAGAAGAAATCAGCCCTCAACAACTTAACCGGCAGAAAAAGATTTTTTTGAAAAAATCCCTAAGCCCCGGGGTCACAATTTCAGCAAAAATCTGACTTTTGGCAACTCATTCAAAAATAGTGCTAAACGGTTGCAAATGCTCCCCTGAAAGGTTTGGCGGTCAAAACAGAAGGCTTTTTATCACAGGACAAGAAATCAGCCCTCAACAACTTAACCGGCAGAAAAAGATTTTTTTGAAAAAATCCCTAAACCCCGGGGTCACAATTTCAGCAAAAATCTGACTTTTGGGAATTTAGTCAAAAATGATGCCAAACTGCTGCAAAAGCTCCCCTGAATGCTTTGGCGAAGGAAACAGAAGGCTTTTCATCACAGGAGAAGAAATCAGCCCTCAACAACTTAACCGGCAGAAAAAGATTTTTTTGAAAAAATCCCTAAGCCCCGGGGTCACAATTTCAGCAAAAATCTGACTTTTGGCAACTCCCTCAAAAATGATGCCAAATTGTTGCAAATGCTCCCCTGAATGCTTTGGCGAAGGAAACAGAAGGCTTTTCATCACAGGAGAAGAAATCAGCCCTCAACAACTTAACCGGCAGAAAAAGATTTTTTTGAAAAAATCCCTAAGCCCCGGGGTCACAATTTCAGCAAAAATCTGACTTTTGGCAACTCACTCAAAAATGGTGCTAAACGGTTCCAAATACTCCCCTGAATGCTTTAGCGAAGGAAACAGAAGGCTTTTTATAACAGGAAAAGAAATCAGCCCTCAACAACTTAACCGGCAGAAAAAGATTTTTTTGAAAAAATCCCTAAGCCCCGGGGTCACAATTTCAGCAAAAATCTGACTTTTGGGAATTTACTCAAAAATGATGCCAAACTGTTGCAAATGCTCCCCTGAATGCTTTGGCGAAGGAAACAGAAGGCTTTTTATCACAGGAGAAGAAATCAGCCCTCAACAACTTAACCGGCAGAAAAAGATTTTTTTGAAAAAATCCCTAAGCCCCGGGGTCACAATTTCAGCAAACATCTGACTTTTGGCAACTCACTCAAAAATGGTGCTAAACGGTTGCAAATGCTCCCCTGAAAGGTTTGGCGGTCAAAACAGAAGGCTTTTTATCACAGGACAAGAAATCAGCCCTCAACAACTTAACCGGCAGAAAAAGATTTTTTTAAAAAAATCCCTAAACCCCGGGGTCACAATTTCAGCAAAAATCTGACTTTTGGGAATTTAGTCAAAAATGATGCCAAACTGCTGCAAAAGCTCCCCTGAATGTTTTGGCGAAGGAAACAGAAGGCTTTTCATCACAGGAGAAGAAATCAGCCCTCAACAACTTAACCGGCAGAAAAAGATTTTTTTGAAAAAATCCCTAAGCCCCGGGGTCACAATTTCAGCAAAAATCTGACTTTTGGGAATTTACTCAAAAATGATGCCAAACTGTTGCAAATGCTCCCCTGAATGCTTTGGCGAAGGAAACAGAAGGCTTTTTATCACAGGAGAAGAAATCAGCCCTCAACAACTTAACCGGCAGAAAAAGATTTTTTTGAAAAAATCCCTAAGCGCCGGGGTCACAATTTCAGCAAACATCTGACTTTTGGCAACTCACTCAAAAATGGTGCTAAACGGTTGCAAATGCTCCCCTGAAAGGTTTGGCGGTCAAAACAGAAGGCTTTTTATCACAGGACAAGAAATCAGCCCTCAACAACTTAACCGGCAGAAAAAGATTTTTTTGAAAAAATCCCTAAACCCCGGGGTCACAATTTCAGCAAAAATCTGACTTTTGGGAATTTAGTCAAAAATGATGCCAAACTGCGGCAAAAGCTCCCCTGAATGTTTTGGCGAAGGAAACAGAAGGCTTTTCATCACAGGAGAAGAAATCAGCCCTCAACAACTTAACCGGCAGAAAAAGATTTTTTTGAAAAAATCCCTAAGCCCCGGGGTCACAATTTCAGCAAAAATCTGATTTTTGGGAATTTACTCAAAAATGATGCCAAACTGTTGCAAATGCTCCCCTGAATGCTTTGGCGAAGGAAACAGAAGTCTTTTCATCACAGGAGAAGAAATCAGCCCTCAACAACTTAACCGGCAGAAAAAGATTTTTTTGAAAAAATCCCTAAGCCCCGGGGTCACAATTTCAGCAAAAATCTGACTTTTGGCAACTCACTCAAAAATGGTGCTAAGCGGTTGCAAATGCTCCCCTGAAAGGTTTGGCGGTCAAAACAGAAGGCTTTTTATCACAGGACAAGAAATCAGCCCTCAACAACTTAACCGGCAGAAAAAGATTTTTTTGAAAAAAATCCCTAAGCCCCGGGGTCACAATTTCAGCAAAAATCTGACTTTTGGCAACTCCCTCAAAAATGATGCCAAATTGTTGCAAATGCTCCCCTGAACACTTTGGCGGTCAAAACAGAGGGCTTCTTATCACAGGACAAGAAATCAGCCCTCAACAACTTAACCGGCAGAAAAAGATTTTTTTGAAAAAATCCCTAAGCCCCGGGGTCACAATTTCAGCAAAAATCTGACTTTTGGGAATTTACTCAAAAATGATGCCAAACTGTTGCAAATGCTCCCCTGAATGCTTTGGCGTAGGAAACAGAAGGCTTTTCATCACAGGAGAAGAAATCAGCCCTCAACAACTTAACCGGCAGAAAAAGATTTTTTTGAAAAAATTCCTAAGCCCCGGGGTCACAATTTCAGCAAAAATCTGACTTTTGGCAACTCACTCAAAAATGGTGCTAAACGGTTGCAAATGCTCCCCTGAAAGGTTTGGCGGTCAAAACAGAAGGCTTTTTATCACAGGACAAGAAATCAGCCCTCGACAACATAACCGGCAGAAAAAGATTTTTTTGAAAAAATCCCTAAGCCCCGCGGTCACAATTTCAGCAAAAATCTGACTTTTGGCAGTTCACGCAAAAATGGTGCTAAGCGGTTGCAAATGCTCCCCTGAATGCTTTGGCGAAGGAAACAGAAGGCTTTTTATCACAGGACAAGAAATCAGCCCTCAACAACTTAACCGGCAGAAAAAGATTTTTTTGAAAAAATCCCTAAACCCCGGGGTCACAATTTCAGCAAAAATCTGACTTTTGGGAATTTAGTCAAAAATGATGCCAAACTGCTGCAAAAGCTCCCCTGAATGCTTTGGCGAAGGAAACAGAAGGCTTTTCATCACAGGAGAAGAAATCAGCCCTCAACAACTTAACCGGCAGAAAAAGATTTTTTTGAAAAAATCCCTAAGCCCCGGGGTCACAATTTCAGCAAAAATCTGACTTTTGGCAACTCCCTCAAAAATGATGCCAAATTGTTGCAAATGCTCCCCTGAATGCTTTGGCGAAGGAAACAGAAGGCTTTTCATCACAGGAGAAGAAATCAGCCCTCAACAACTTAACCGGCAGAAAAAGATTTTTTTGAAAAAATCCCTAAGCCCCGGGGTCACAATTTCAGCAAAAATCTGACTTTTGGCAACTCACTCAAAAATGGTGCTAAACGGTTGCAAATGCTCCCCTGAAAGGTTTGGCGGTCAAAACAGAAGGCTTTTTATCACAGGACAAGAAATCAGCCCTCAACAACTTAACCGGCAGAAAAAGATTTTTTTGAAAAAATCCCTAAACCCCGGGGTCACAATTTCAGCAAAAATCTGACTTTTGGGAATTTAGTCAAAAATGATGCCAAACTGCTGCAAAAGCTCCCCTGAATGTTTTGGCGAAGGAAACAGAAGGCTTTTCATCACAGGAGAAGAAATCAGCCCTCAACAACTTAACCGGCAGAAAAAGATTTTTTTGAAAAAATCCCTAAGCCCCGGGGTCACAATTTCAGCAAAAATCTGACTTTTGGGAATTTACTCAAAAATGATGCCAAACTGTTGCAAATGCTCCCCTGAATGCTTTGGCGAAGGAAACAGAAGGCTTTTTATCACAGGAGAAGAAATCAGCCCTCAACAACTTAACCGGCAGAAAAAGATTTTTTTGAAAAAATCCCTAAGCCCCGGGGTCACAATTTCAGCAAACATCTGACTTTTGGCAACTCACTCAAAAATGGTGCTAAACGGTTGCAAATGCTCCCCTGAAAGGTTTGGCGGTCAAAACAGAAGGCTTTTTATCACAGGACAAGCAATCAGCCCTCAACAACTTTACCGGCAGAAAAAGATTTTTTTGAAAAAATCCCTAAGCCCCGGGGTCACAATTTCAGCAAACATCTGACTTTTGGCAACTCACTCAAAAATGGTGCTAAACGGTTGCAAATGCTCCCCTGAAAGGTTTGGCGGTCAAAACAGAAGGCTTTTTATCACAGGAGAAGAAATCAGCCCTCAACAACTTAACCGGCAGAAAAAGATTTTTTTGAAAAAATCCCTAAACCCCGGGGTCACAATTTCAGCAAAAATCTGACTTTTGGGAATTTACTCAAAAATGATGCCAAACTGTTGCAAATGCTCCCCTGAATGCTTTGGCGAAGGAAACAGAAGGCTTTTCATCACAGGAGAAGAAATCAGCCCTCAACAACTTAACCGGCAGAAAAAGATTTTTTTGAAAAAATCCCTAAGCCCCGGGGTCACAATTTCAGCAAAAATCTGACTTTTGGCAACTCCCTCAAAAATGATGCCAAATTGTTGCAAATGCTCCCCTGAACACTTTGGCGGTCAAAACAGAGGGCTTCTTATCACAGGACAAGAAATCAGCCCTCAACAACTTAACCGGCAGAAAAAGATTTTTTTGAAAAAATCCCTAAGTCCCGGGATCACAATTTCAGCAAAAATCTGACTTTTGGGAATTTACTCAAAAATGATGCCAAACTGTTGCAAATGCTCCCCTGAATGCTTTGGCGAAGGAAACAGAAGGCTTTTCATCACAGGAGAAGAAATCAGCCCTCAACAACTTAACCGGCAGAAAAAGATTTTTTTGAAAAAATCCCTAAGCCCCGGGGTCACAATTTCAGCAAAAATCTGACTTTTGGCAACTCATTCAAAAATAGTGCTAAACGGTTGCAAATGCTCCCCTGAAAGGTTTGGCGGTCAAAACAGAAGGCTTTTTATCACAGGACAAGAAATCAGCCCTCAACAACTTAACCGGCAGAAAAAGATTTTTTTGAAAAAATCCCTAAACCCCGGGGTCACAATTTCAGCAAAAATCTGACTTTTGGGAATTTAGTCAAAAATGATGCCAAACTGCTGCAAAAGCTCCCCTGAATGCTTTGGCGAAGGAAACAGAAGGCTTTTCATCACAGGAGAAGAAATCAGCCCTCAACAACTTAACCGGCAGAAAAAGATTTTTTTGAAAAAATCCCTAAGCCCCGGGGTCACAATTTCAGCAAAAATCTGACTTTTGGCAACTCCCTCAAAAATGATGCCAAATTGTTGCAAATGCTCCCCTGAATGCTTTGGCGAAGGAAACAGAAGGCTTTTCATCACAGGAGAAGAAATCAGCCCTCAACAACTTAACCGGCAGAAAAAGATTTTTTTGAAAAAATCCCTAAGCCCCGGGGTCACAATTTCAGCAAAAATCTGACTTTTGGCAACTCACTCAAAAATGGTGCTAAACGGTTCCAAATACTCCCCTGAATGCTTTAGCGAAGGAAACAGAAGGCTTTTTATAACAGGAAAAGAAATCAGCCCTCAACAACTTAACCGGCAGAAAAAGATTTTTTTGAAAAAATCCCTAAGCCCCGGGGTCACAATTTCAGCAAAAATCTGACTTTTGGGAATTTACTCAAAAATGATGCCAAACTGTTGCAAATGCTCCCCTGAATGCTTTGGCGAAGGAAACAGAAGGCTTTTTATCACAGGAGAAGAAATCAGCCCTCAACAACTTAACCGGCAGAAAAAGATTTTTTTGAAAAAATCCCTAAGCCCCGGGGTCACAATTTCAGCAAACATCTGACTTTTGGCAACTCACTCAAAAATGGTGCTAAACGGTTGCAAATGCTCCCCTGAAAGGTTTGGCGGTCAAAACAGAAGGCTTTTTATCACAGGACAAGAAATCAGCCCTCAACAACTTAACCGGCAGAAAAAGATTTTTTTAAAAAAATCCCTAAACCCCGGGGTCACAATTTCAGCAAAAATCTGACTTTTGGGAATTTAGTCAAAAATGATGCCAAACTGCTGCAAAAGCTCCCCTGAATGTTTTGGCGAAGGAAACAGAAGGCTTTTCATCACAGGAGAAGAAATCAGCCCTCAACAACTTAACCGGCAGAAAAAGATTTTTTTGAAAAAATCCCTAAGCCCCGGGGTCACAATTTCAGCAAAAATCTGACTTTTGGGAATTTACTCAAAAATGATGCCAAACTGTTGCAAATGCTCCCCTGAATGCTTTGGCGAAGGAAACAGAAGGCTTTTTATCACAGGAGAAGAAATCAGCCCTCAACAACTTAACCGGCAGAAAAAGATTTTTTTGAAAAAATCCCTAAGCGCCGGGGTCACAATTTCAGCAAACATCTGACTTTTGGCAACTCACTCAAAAATGGTGCTAAACGGTTGCAAATGCTCCCCTGAAAGGTTTGGCGGTCAAAACAGAAGGCTTTTTATCACAGGACAAGAAATCAGCCCTCAACAACTTAACCGGCAGAAAAAGATTTTTTTGAAAAAATCCCTAAACCCCGGGGTCACAATTTCAGCAAAAATCTGACTTTTGGGAATTTAGTCAAAAATGATGCCAAACTGCGGCAAAAGCTCCCCTGAATGTTTTGGCGAAGGAAACAGAAGGCTTTTCATCACAGGAGAAGAAATCAGCCCTCAACAACTTAACCGGCAGAAAAAGATTTTTTTGAAAAAATCCCTAAGCCCCGGGGTCACAATTTCAGCAAAAATCTGACTTTTGGCAACTCCCTCAAAAATGATGCCAAATTGTTGCAAATGCTCCCCTGAATGCTTTGGCGAAGGAAACAGAAGGCTTTTCATCACAGGAGAAGAAATCAGCCCTCAACAACTTAACCGGCAGAAAAAGATTTTTTTGAAAAAATCCCTAAGCCCCGGGGTCACAATTTCAGCAAAAATCTGACTTTTGGCAACTCACTCAAAAATGGTGCTAAACAGTTGCAAATGCTCCCCTGAAAGGTTTGGCGGTCAAAACAGAAGGCTTTTTATCACAGGACAAGAAATCAGCCCTCGACAACTTAACCGGCAGAAAAAGATTTTTTTGAAAAAATCCCTAAGCCCCGGGGTCACAATTTCAGCAAAAATCTGACTTTTGGCAACTCACTCAAAAATGGTGCTAAACGGTTGCAAATGCTCCCCTGAAAGGTTTGGCGGTCAAAACAGAAGGCTTTTTATCACAGGACAAGAAATCAGCCCTCAACAACTTAACCGGCAGAAAAAGATTTTTTTGAAAAAATCCCTAAGCCCCGGGGTCACAATTTCAGCAAAAATCTGACTTTTGGGAATTTAGTCAAAAATGATGCCAAACTGCTGCAAAAGCTCCCCTGAATGCTTTGGCGAAGGAAACAGAAGACTTTTCATCACAGGAGAAGAAATCAGCCCTCAACAACTTAACCGGCAGAAAAAGATTTTTTTGAAAAAATCCCTAAGCCCCGGGGTCACAATTTCAGCAAAAATCTGACTTTTGGCAACTCCCTCAAAAATGATGCCAAATTGTTGCAAATGCTCCCCTGAACACTTTGGCGGTCAAAACAGAGGGCTTCTTATCACAGGACAAGAAATCAGCCCTCAACAACTTAACCGGCAGAAAAAGATTTTTTTGAAAAAATCCCTAAGCACCGGGGTCACAATTTCAGCAAAATCTGACTTTTAGGGAATTTACTCAAAAATGATGCCAAACTGTTGCAAATGCTCCCCTGAATGCTTTGGCGAAGGAAACAGAAGGCTTTTTATCACAGGACAAGAAATCAGCCCTCAACAACTTAACCGGCAGAAAAAGATTTTTTTGAAAAAATCCCTAAACCCCGGGGTCACAATTTCAGCAAAAATCTGACTTTTGGGAATTTAGTCAAAAATGATGCCAAACTGCGGCAAAAGCTCCCCTGAATGTTTTGGCGAAGGAAACAGAAGGCTTTTCATCACAGGAGAAGAAATCAGCCCTCAACAACTTAACCGGCAGAAAAAGATTTTTTTGAAAAAATCCCTAAGCCCCGGGGTCACAATTTCAGCAAAAATCTGACTTTTGGCAACTCCCTCAAAAATGATGCCAAATTGTTGCAAATGCTCCCCTGAATGCTTTGGCGAAGGAAACAGAAGGCTTTTCATCACAGGAGAAGAAATCAGCCCTCAACAACTTAACCGGCAGAAAAAGATTTTTTTGAAACAATCCCTAAGCCCCGGGGTCACAATTTCAGCAAAAATCTGACTTTTGGCAACTCACTCAAAAATGGTGCTAAACGGTTGCAAATGCTCCCCTGAAAGGTTTGGCGGTCAAAACAGAAGGCTTTTTATCACAGGACAAGAAATCAGCCCTCGACAACTTAACCGGCAGAAAAAGATTTTTTTGAAAAAATCCCTAAGCCCCGGGGTCACAATTTCAGCAAAAATCTGACTTTTGGCAACTCACTCAAAAATGGTGCTAAACGGTTGCAAATGCTCCCCTGAAAGGTTTGGCGGTCAAAACAGAAGGCTTTTTATCACAGGACAAGAAATCAGCCCTCAACAACTTAACCGGCAGAAAAAGATTTTTTTGAAAAAATCCCTAAGCCCCGGGGTCACAATTTCAGCAAAAATCTGACTTTTGGCAACTCCCTCAAAAATGATGCCAAATTGTTGCAAATGCTCCCCTGAACACTTTGGTGGTCAAAACAGAGGGCTTCTTATCACAGGACAAGAAATCAGCCCTCAACAACTTAACCGGCAGAAAAAGATTTTTTTGAAAAAATCCCTAAGCCCCGGGGTCACAATTTCAGCAAAAATCTGACTTTTGGGAATTTAGTCAAAAATGATGCCAAACTGCTGCAAAAGCTCCCCTGAATGCTTTGGCGAAGGAAACAGAAGACTTTTCATCACAGGAGAAGAAATCAGCCCTCAACAACTTAACCGGCAGAAAAAGATTTTTTTGAAAAAATCCCTAAGCCCCGGGGTCACAATTTCAGCAAAAATCTGACTTTTGGCAACTCCCTCAAAAATGATGCCAAATTGTTGCAAATGCTCCCCTGAACACTTTGGCGGTCAAAACAGAGGGCTTCTTATCACAGGACAAGAAATCAGCCCTCAACAACTTAACCGGCAGAAAAAGATTTTTTTGAAAAAATCCCTAAGCACCGGGGTCACAATTTCAGCAAAATCTGACTTTTAGGGAATTTACTCAAAAATGATGCCAAACTGTTGCAAATGCTCCCCTGAATGCTTTGGCGAAGGAAACAGAAGGCTTTTTATCACAGGACAAGAAATCAGCCCTCAACAACTTAACCGGCAGAAAAAGATTTTTTTGAAAAAATCCCTAAACCCCGGGGTCACAATTTCAGCAAAAATCTGACTTTTGGGAATTTAGTCAAAAATGATGCCAAACTGCGGCAAAAGCTCCCCTGAATGTTTTGGCGAAGGAAACAGAAGGCTTTTCATCACAGGAGAAGAAATCAGCCCTCAACAACTTAACCGGCAGAAAAAGATTTTTTTGAAAAAATCCCTAAGCCCCGGGGTCACAATTTCAGCAAAAATCTGACTTTTGGCAACTCCCTCAAAAATGATGCCAAATTGTTGCAAATGCTCCCCTGAATGCTTTGGCGAAGGAAACAGAAGGCTTTTCATCACAGGAGAAGAAATCAGCCCTCAACAACTTAACCGGCAGAAAAAGATTTTTTTGAAACAATCCCTAAGCCCCGGGGTCACAATTTCAGCAAAAATCTGACTTTTGGCAACTCACTCAAAAATGGTGCTAAACGGTTGCAAATGCTCCCCTGAAAGGTTTGGCGGTCAAAACAGAAGGCTTTTTATCACAGGACAAGAAATCAGCCCTCGACAACTTAACCGGCAGAAAAAGATTTTTTTGAAAAAATCCCTAAGCCCCGGGGTCACAATTTCAGCAAACATCTGACTTTTGGCAACTCACTCAAAAATGGTGCTAAACGGTTGCAAATGCTCCCCTGAAAGGTTTGGCGGTCAAAACAGAAGGCTTTTTATCACAGGACAAGAAATCAGCCCTCAACAACTTAACCGGCAGAAAAAGATTTTTTTAAAAAAATCCCTAAACCCCGGGGTCACAATTTCAGCAAAAATCTGACTTTTGGGAATTTAGTCAAAAATGATGCCAAACTGCTGCAAAAGCTCCCCTGAATGTTTTGGCGAAGGAAACAGAAGGCTTTTCATCACAGGAGAAGAAATCAGCCCTCAACAACTTAACCGGCAGAAAAAGATTTTTTTGATAAAATCCCTAAACCCCGGGGTCACAATTTCAGCAAAAATCTGACTTTTGGGAATTTAGTCAAAAATGATGCCAAACTGCTGCAAAAGCTCCCCTGAATGCTTTGGCGAAGGAAACAGAAGACTTTTCATCACAGGAGAAGAAATCAGCCCTCAACAACTTAACCGGCAGAAAAAGATTTTTTTGAAAAAATCCCTAAGCCCCGGGGTCACAATTTCAGCAAAAATCTGACTTTTGGCAACTCCCTCAAAAATGATGCCAAATTGTTGCAAATGCTCCCCTGAATGCTTTGGCGAAGGAAACAGAAGGCTTTTCATCACAGGAGAAGAAATCAGCCCTCAACAACTTAACCGGCAGAAAAAGATTTTTTTGAAACAATCCCTAAGCCCCGGGGTCACAATTTCAGCAAAAATCTGACTTTTGGCAACTCACTCAAAAATGGTGCTAAACGGTTGCAAATGCTCCCCTGAAAGGTTTGGCGGTCAAAACAGAAGGCTTTTTATCACAGGACAAGAAATCAGCCCTCGACAACTTAACCGGCAGAAAAAGATTTTTTTGAAAAAATCCCTAAGCCCCGGGGTCACAATTTCAGCAAAAATCTGACTTTTGGCAACTCACTCAAAAATGGTGCTAAACGGTTGCAAATGCTCCCCTGAAAGGTTTGGCGGTCAAAACAGAAGGCTTTTTATCACAGGACAAGAAATCAGCCCTCAACAACTTAACCGGCAGAAAAAGATTTTTTTGAAAAAATCCCTAAGCCCCGGGGTCACAATTTCAGCAAAAATCTGACTTTTGGCAACTCCCTCAAAAATGATGCCAAATTGTTGCAAATGCTCCCCTGAACACTTTGGTGGTCAAAACAGAGGGCTTCTTATCACAGGACAAGAAATCAGCCCTCAACAACTTAACCGGCAGAAAAAGATTTTTTTGAAAAAATCCCTAAGCCCCGGGGTCACAATTTCAGGAAAAATCTGACTTTTGGGAATTTACTCAAAAGTGATGCCAAACTGTTGCAAATGCTCCCCTGAATGCTTTGGCGAAGGAAACAGAAGGCTTTTCATCACAGGAGAAGAAATCAGCCCTCAACAACTTAACCGGCAGAAAAAGATTTTTTTGAAAAAATCGCTAAGCCCCGGGGTCACAATTTCAGCAAAAATCTGACTTTAGGCAACTCACTCAAAAATGGTGCTAAACCGTTGCAAATGCTCCCCTGAAAGATTTGGCGGTCAAAACAGAAGGCTTTTTATCACAGGACAAGAAATCAGCCCTCAACAACTTAACCGGCAGAAAAAGATTTTTTTGATAAAATCCCTAAACCCCGGGGTCACAATTTCAGCAAAAATCTGACTTTTGGGAATTTAGTCAAAAATGATGCCAAACTGCTGCAAAAGCTCCCCTGAATGCTTTGGCGAAGGAAACAGAAGACTTTTCATCACAGGAGAAGAAATCAGCCCTCAACAACTTAACCGGCAGAAAAAGATTTTTTTGAAAAAATCCCTAAGCCCCGGGGTCACAATTTCAGCAAAAATCTGACTTTTGGCAACTCCCTCAAAAATGATGCCAAATTGTTGCAAATGCTCCCCTGAACACTTTGGCGGTCAAAACAGAGGGCTTCTTATCACAGGACAAGAAATCAGCCCTCAACAACTTAACCGGCAGAAAAAGATTTTTTTGAAAAAATCCCTAAGCCCCGGGGTCACAATTTCAGCAAAAATCTGACTTTTGGGAATTTACTCAAAAATGATGCCAAACTGTTGCAAATGCTCCCCTGAATGCTTTGGCGAAGGAAACAGAAGGCTTTTTATCACAGGACAAGAAATCAGCCCTCGACAACATAACCGGCAGAAAAAGATTTTTTTGAAAAAATTCCTAAGCCCCGGGGTCACAATTTCAGCAAAAATCTGACTTTTGGCAACTCACTCAAAAATGGTGCTAAACGGTTGCAAATGCTCCCCTGAAAGGTTTGGCGGTCAAAACAGAAGGCTTTTTATCACAGGACAAGAAATCAGCCCTCGACAACATAACCGGCAGAAAAAGATTTTTTTGAAAAAATCCCTAAGCCCCGGGGTCACAATTTCAGCAAAAATGTGACTTTTGGCAACTCACTCAAAAATAGTGCTAAACGGTTGCAAATGCTCCCCTGAATGCTTTGGCGAAGGAAACAGAATGCTTTTTAACACAGGAGAAGAAATCAGCCCTCAACAACTTAACCGGCAGAAAAAGATTTTTTTGAAAAAATCCCTAAGCCCCGGGGTCACAATTTCAGCAAAAATCTGACTTGTGGCAATTCACTCAAAAATGATGCCAAACTGTGGCAAATGCTCCCCTGAAAGCTTTGGCGGTCGAAACAGAAGGCTTTTTATCACAGGAGAAGAAATCAGCCCTCGACAACTTAACCGGCAGAAAAAGATTTTTTTGAAAAAATCCCTAAGCCCCGGGGTCACAATTTCAGCAAAAATCTGATTTTTGGGAATTTACTCAAAAATGATGCCAAACGGTTGCAAATGCTCCCCTGAATGCTTTGGCGAAGGAAACAGAAGGCTTTTCATCACAGGAGAAGAAATCAGCCCTCAACAACTTAACCGGCAGAAAAAGATTTTTTTGAAAAAATCCCTAAGCCCCGGGGTCACAATTTCAGCAAAAATCTGACTTTTGGGAATTTACTCAAAAATGATGCCAAACTGTTGCAAATGCTCCCCTGAATGCTTTGGCGAAGGAAACAGAAGGCTTTTCATCACAGGAGAAGAAATCAGCCCTCAACAACTTAACCGGCAGAAAAAGATTTTTTTGAAAAAATCGCTAAGCCCCGGGGTCACAATTTCAGCAAAAATCTGACTTTTGGCAACTCCCTCAAAAATGATGCCAAATTGTTGCAAATGCTCCCCTGAATGCTTTGGCGAAGGAAACAGAAGGCTTTTCATCACAGGAGAAGAAATCAGCCCTCAACAACTTAACCGGCAGAAAAAGATTTTTTTGAAAAAATCCCTAAGCCCCGGGGTCACAATTTCAGCAAAAATCTGACTTTTGGCAACTCACTCAAAAATGGTGCTAAACGGTTGCAAATGCTCCCCTGAAAGGTTTGGCGGTCAAAACAGAAGGCTTTTTATCACAGGACAAGAAATCAGCCCTCAACAACTTAACCGGCAGAAAAAGATTTTTTTGAAAAAATCCCTAAACCCCGGGGTCACAATTTCAGCAAAAATCTGACTTTTGGGAATTTAGTCAAAAATGATGCCAAACTGCTGCAAAAGCTCCCCTGAATGTTTTGGCGAAGGAAACAGAAGGCTTTTCATCACAGGAGAAGAAATCAGCCCTCAACAACTTAACCGGCAGAAAAAGATTTTTTTGAAAAAATCCCTAAGCCCCGGGGTCACAATTTCAGCAAAAATCTGACTTTTGGCAACTCCCTCAAAAATGATGCCAAATTGTTGCAAATGCTCCCCTGAATGCTTTGGCGAAGGAAACAGAAGGCTTTTCATCACAGGAGAAGAAATCAGCCCTCAACAACTTAACCGGCAGAAAAAGATTTTTTTGAAAAAATCCCTAAGCCCCGGGGTCACAATTTCAGCAAAAATCTGACTTTTGGCAACTCACTCAAAAATGGTGCTAAACGGTTCCAAATACTCCCCTGAATGCTTTAGCGAAGGAAACAGAAGGCTTTTTATAACAGGAGAAGAAATCAGCCCTCAACAACTTAACCGGCAGAAAAAGATTTTTTTGAAAAAATCCCTAAGCCCCGGGGTCACAATTTCAGCAAAAATCTGACTTTTGGGAATTTAGTCAAAAATGATGCCAAACTGTTGCAAATGCTCCCCTGAATGCTTTGGCGAAGGAAACAGAAGGCTTTTCATCACAGGAGAAGAAATCAGCCCTCAACAACTTAACCGGCAGAAAAAGATTTTTTTGAAAAAATCCCTAAGCCCCGGGGTCACAATTTCAGCAAAAATCTGACTTTTGGCAACTCACTCAAAAATGGTGCTAAACGGTTGCAAATGCTCCCCTGAAAGGTTTGGCGGTCAAAACAGAAGGCTTTTTATCACAGGACAAGAAATCAGCCCTCGACAACATAACCGGCAGAAAAAGATTTTTTTGAAAAAATCCCTAAGCCCCGGGGTCACAATTTCAGCAAAAATCTGACTTTTGGCAACTCACTCAAAAATGGTGCTAAACGGTTCCAAATACTCCCCTGAATGCTTTAGCGAAGGAAACAGAAGGCTTTTTATAACAGGAGAAGAAATCAGCCCTCAACAATTTAACCGGCAGAAAAAGATTTTTTTGAAAAAATCCCTAAGCCCCGGGGTCACAATTTCAGCAAAAATCTGACTTTTGGGAATTTACTCAAAAATGATGCCAAACTGCTGCAAAAGCTCCCCTGAATGTTTTGGCGAAGGAAACAGAAGGCTTTTCATCACAGGAGAAGAAATCAGCCCTCAACAACTTAACCGGCAGAAAAAGATTTTTTTGAAAAAATCCCTAAGCCCCGGGGTCACAATTTCAGCAAAAATCTGACTTTTGGCAACTCCCTCAAAAATGATGCCAAATTGTTGCAAATGCTCCCCTGAATGCTTTGGCGAAGGAAACAGAAGGCTTTTCATCACAGGAGAAGAAATCAGCCCTCAACAACTTAACCGGCAGAAAAAGATTTTTTTGAAAAAATCCCTAAGCCCCGGGGTCACAATTTCAGCAAAAATCTGACTTTTGGCAACTCACTCAAAAATGGTGCTAAACGGTTCCAAATACTCCCCTGAATGCTTTAGCGAAGGAAACAGAAGGCTTTTTATAACAGGAGAAGAAATCAGCCCTCAACAACTTAACCGGCAGAAAAAGATTTTTTTGAAAAAATCCCTAAGCCCCGGGGTCACAATTTCAGCAAAAATCTGACTTTTGGGAATTTAGTCAAAAATGATGCCAAACTGTTGCAAATGCTCCCCTGAATGCTTTGGCGAAGGAAACAGAAGGCTTTTCATCACAGGAGAAGAAATCAGCCCTCAACAACTTAACCGGCAGAAAAAGATTTTTTTGAAAAAATCCCTAAGCCCCGGGGTCACAATTTCAGCAAAAATCTGACTTTTGGCAACTCACTCAAAAATGGTGCTAAACAGTTGCAAATGCTCCCCTGAAAGGTTTGGCGGTCAAAACAGAAGGCTTTTTATCACAGGACAAGAAATCAGCCCTCAACAACTTAACCGGCAGAAAAAGATTTTTTTGAAAAAATCCCTAAACCCCGGGGTCACAATTTCAGCAAAAATCTGACTTTTGGGAATTTAGTCAAAAATGATGCCAAACTGCTGCAAAAGCTCCCCTGAATGCTTTGGCGAAGGAAACAGAAGGCTTTTCATCACAGGAGAAGAAATCAGCCCTCAACAACTTAACCGGCAGAAAAAGATTTTTTTGAAAAAATCCCTAAGCCCCGGGGTCACAATTTCAGCAAAAATCTGACTTTTGGGAATTTACTCAAAAATGATGCCAAACTGTTGCAAATGCTCCCCTGAATGCTTTGGCGAAGGAAACAGAAGGCTTTTTATCACAGGAGAAGAAATCAGCCCTCGACAACTTAACCGGCAGAAAAAGATTTTTTTGAAAAAATCCCTAAGCCCCGGGGTCACAATTTCAGCAAAAATCTGACTTTTGGGAATTTACTCAAAAATGATGCCAAACGGTTGCAAATGCTCCCCTGAATGCTTTGGCGAAGGAAACAGAAGGCTTTTCATCACAGGAGAAGAAATCAGCCCTCAACAACTTAACCGGCAGAAAAAGATTTTTTTGAAAAAATCCCTAAGCCCCGGGGTCACAATTTCAGCAAAAATCTGACTTTTGGGAATTTACTCAAAAATGATGCCAAACTGTTGCAAATGCTCCCCTGAATGCTTTGGCGAAGGAAACAGAAGGCTTTTCATCACAGGAGAAGAAATCAGCCCTCAACAACTTAACCGGCAGAAAAAGATTTTTTTGAAAAAATCGCTAAGCCCCGGGGTCACAATTTCAGCAAAAATCTGACTTTTGGCAACTCCCTCAAAAATGATGCCAAATTGTTGCAAATGCTCCCCTGAATGCTTTGGCGAAGGAAACAGAAGGCTTTTCATCACAGGAGAAGAAATCAGCCCTCAACAACTTAACCGGCAGAAAAAGATTTTTTTGAAAAAATCCCTAAGCCCCGGGGTCACAATTTCAGCAAAAATCTGACTTTTGGGAATTTAGTCAAAAATGATGCTAAACGGTTGCAAATGCTCCCCTGAAAGGTTTGGCGGTCAAAACAGAAGGCTTTTCATCACAGGAGAAGAAATCAGCCCTCAACAACTTAACCGGCAGAAAAAGATTTTTTTGAAAAAATCCCTAAACCCCGGGGGTCACAATTTCAGCAAAAATCTGACTTTTGGCAACTCCCTCAAAAATGATGCCAAATTGTTGCAAATGCTCCCCTGAATGCTTTGGCGAAGGAAACAGAAGGCTTTTCATCACAGGAGAAGAAATCAGCCCTCAACAACTTAACCGGCAGAAAAAGATTTTTTTGAAAAAATCCCTAAGCCCCGGGGTCACAATTTCAGCAAAAATCTGACTTTTGGCAACTCACTCAAAAATGGTGCTAAACGGTTGCAAATGCTCCCCTGAAAGGTTTGGCGGTCAAAACAGAAGGCTTTTTATCAAAGGACAAGAAATCAGCCCTCGACAACTTAACCGGCAGAAAAAGATTTTTTTGAAAAAATCCCTAAGCCCCGGGGTCACAATTTCAGCAAAAATCTGACTTTTGGCAACTCACTCAAAAATGGTGCTAAACGGTTGCAAATGCTCCCCTGAAAGGTTTGGCGGTCAAAACAGAAGGCTTTTTATCACAGGACAAGAAATCAGCCCTCAACAACTTAACCGGCAGAAAAAGATTTTTTTGAAAAAATCCCTAAGCCCCGGGGTCACAATTTCAGCAAAAATCTGACTTTTGGCAACTCCCTCAAAAATGATGCCAAATTGTTGCAAATGCTCCCCTGAACACTTTGGTGGTCAAAACAGAGGGCTTCTTATCACAGGACAAGAAATCAGCCCTCAACAACTTAACCGGCAGAAAAAGATTTTTTTGAAAAAATCCCTAAGCCCCGGGGTCACAATTTCAGCCAAAATCTGACTTTTGGGAATTTACTCAAAAATGATGCCAAACTGTTGCAAATGCTCCCCTGAATGCTTTGGCGAAGGAAACAGAAGGCTTTTCATCACAGGAGAAGAAATCAGCCCTCAACAACTTAACCGGCAGAAAAAGATTTTTTTGAAAAAATCCCTAAGCCCCGGGGTCACAATTTCAGCAAAAATCTGACTTTTGGCAACTCACTCAAAAATGGTGCTAAACGGTTGCAAATGCTCCCCTGAAAGGTTTGGCGAAGGAAACAGAAGGCTTTTTATCACAGGACAAGAAATCAGCCCTCAACAACTTAACCGGCAGAAAAAGATTTTTTTGAATAAATCCCTAAGCCCCGGGGTCACAATTTCAGCAAAAATCTGACTTTTGGGAATTTACTCAAAAATGATGCCAAACTGTTGCAAATGCTCCCCTGAATGCTTTGGCGAAGGAAACAGAAGGCTTTTCATCACAGGAGAAGAAATCAGCCCTCAACAACTTAACCGGCAGAAAAAGATTTTTTTGAAAAAATCGCTAAGCCCCGGGGTCACAATTTCAGCAAAAATCTGACTTTTGGCAACTCCCTCAAAAATGATGCCAAATTGTTGCAAATGCTCCCCTGAATGCTTTGGCGAAGGAAACAGAAGGCTTTTCATCACAGGAGAAGAAATCAGCCCTCAACAACTTAACCGGCAGAAAAAGATTTTTTTGAAAAAATCCCTAAGCCCCGGGGTCACAATTTCAGCAAAAATCTGACTTTTGGGAATTTAGTCAAAAATGATGCTAAACGGTTGCAAATGCTCCCCTGAAAGGTTTGGCGGTCAAAACAGAAGGCTTTTCATCACAGGAGAAGAAATCAGCCCTCAACAACTTAACCGGCAGAAAAAGATTTTTTTGAAAAAATCCCTAAACCCCGGGGGTCACAATTTCAGCAAAAATCTGACTTTTGGCAACTCCCTCAAAAATGATGCCAAATTGTTGCAAATGCTCCCCTGAATGCTTTGGCGAAGGAAACAGAAGGCTTTTCATCACAGGAGAAGAAATCAGCCCTCAACAACTTAACCGGCAGAAAAAGATTTTTTTGAAAAAATCCCTAAGCCCCGGGGTCACAATTTCAGCAAAAATCTGACTTTTGGCAACTCACTCAAAAATGGTGCTAAACGGTTGCAAATGCTCCCCTGAAAGGTTTGGCGGTCAAAACAGAAGGCTTTTTATCAAAGGACAAGAAATCAGCCCTCGACAACTTAACCGGCAGAAAAAGATTTTTTTGAAAAAATCCCTAAGCCCCGGGGTCACAATTTCAGCAAAAATCTGACTTTTGGCAACTCACTCAAAAATGGTGCTAAACGGTTGCAAATGCTCCCCTGAAAGGTTTGGCGGTCAAAACAGAAGGCTTTTTATCACAGGACAAGAAATCAGCCCTCAACAACTTAACCGGCAGAAAAAGATTTTTTTGAAAAAATCCCTAAGCCCCGGGGTCACAATTTCAGCAAAAATCTGACTTTTGGCAACTCCCTCAAAAATGATGCCAAATTGTTGCAAATGCTCCCCTGAACACTTTGGTGGTCAAAACAGAGGGCTTCTTATCACAGGACAAGAAATCAGCCCTCAACAACTTAACCGGCAGAAAAAGATTTTTTTGAAAAAATCCCTAAGCCCCGGGGTCACAATTTCAGCCAAAATCTGACTTTTGGGAATTTACTCAAAAATGATGCCAAACTGTTGCAAATGCTCCCCTGAATGCTTTGGCGAAGGAAACAGAAGGCTTTTCATCACAGGAGAAGAAATCAGCCCTCAACAACTTAACCGGCAGAAAAAGATTTTTTTGAAAAAATCCCTAAGCCCCGGGGTCACAATTTCAGCAAAAATCTGACTTTTGGCAACTCACTCAAAAATGGTGCTAAACGGTTGCAAATGCTCCCCTGAAAGGTTTGGCGAAGGAAACAGAAGGCTTTTTATCACAGGACAAGAAATCAGCCCTCAACAACTTAACCGGCAGAAAAAGATTTTTTTGAATAAATCCCTAAGCCCCGGGGTCACAATTTCAGCAAAAATCTGACTTTTGGGAATTTACTCAAAAATGATGCCAAACTGTTGCAAATGCTCCCCTGAATGCTTTGGCGAAGGAAACAGAAGGCTTTTCATCACAGGAGAAGAAATCAGCCCTCAACAACTTAACCGGCAGAAAAAGATTTTTTTGAAAAAATCCCTAAGCCCCGGGGTCACAATTTCAGCAAAAATCTGACTTTTGGGAATTTACTCAAAAATGATGCCAAACTGTTGCAAATGCTCCCCTGAATGCTTTGGCGAAGGAAACAGAAGGCTTTTCATCACAGGAGAAGAAATCAGCCCTCAACAACTTAACCGGCAGAAAAAGATTTTTTTGAAAAAATCCCTAAGCCCCGGGGTCACAATTTCAGCAAAAATCTGACTTTTGGCAACTCACTCAAAAATAGTGCTAAACGGTTGCAAATGCTCCCCTGAAAGGTTTGGCGGTCAAAACAGAAGGCTTTTTATCACAGGACAAGAAATCAGCCCTCGACAACATAACCGGCAGAAAAAGATTTTTTTGAAAAAATCCCTAAGCCCCGGGGTCACAATTTCAGCAAAAATCTGACTTTTGGCAACTCACTCAAAAATGGTGCTAAACGGTTCCAAATACTCCCCTGAATGCTTTAGCGAAGGAAACAGAAGGCTTTTTATAACAGGAGAAGAAATCAGCCCTCAACAACTTAACCGGCAGAAAAAGATTTTTTTGAAAAAATCCCTAAGCCCCGGGGTCACAATTTCAGCAAAAATCTGACTTTTGGGAATTTACTCAAAAATGATGCCAAACTGTTGCAAATGCTCCCCTGAAAGGTTTGGCGGTCAAAACAGAAGGCTTTTTATCACAGGACAAGAAATCAGCCCTCGACAACATAACCGGCAGAAAAAGATTTTTTTGAAAAAATCCCTAAGCCCCGGGGTCACAATTTCAGCAAAAATCTGACTTTTGGGAATTTAGTCAAAAATGATGCCAAACTGCTGCAAAAGCTCCCCTGAATGCTTTGGCGAAGGAAACAGAAGGCTTTTCATCACAGGAGAAGAAATCAGCCCTCAACAACTTAACCGGCAGAAAAAGATTTTTTTGAAAAAATCCCTAAGCCCCGGGGTCACAATTTCAGCAAAAATCTGACTTTTGGCAACTTCATTAAAAATGATGCCAAATTGTTGCAAATGCTCCCCTGAACACTTTGGCGGTCAAAACAGAGGGCTTCTTATCACAGGACAAGAAATCAGCCCTCAACAACTTAACCGGCAGAAAAAGATTTTTTTGAAAAAATCCCAAAGCCCCGGGGTCACAATTTCAGCAAAAATCTGACTTTTGGCAACTCACTCAAAAATGGTGCTAAACGGTTGCAAATGCTCCCCTGAAAGGTTTGGCGGTCAAAACAGAAGGCTTTTTATCACAGGACAAGAAATCAGCCCTCGACAACTTAACCGGCAGAAAAAGATTTTTTTGAAAAAATCCCTAAACCCCGGGGTCACAATTTCAGCAAAAATCTGACTTTTGGGAATTTACTCAAAAATGATGCCAAACTGCTGCAAAAGCTCCCCTGAATGCTTTGGCGAAGGAAACAGAAGGCTTTTCATCACAGGAGAAGAAATCAGCCCTCAACAACTTAACCGGCAGAAAAAGATTTTTTTGAAAAAATCCCTAAGCCCCGGGGTCACAATTTCAGCAAAAATCTGACTTTTGGGAATTTACTCAAAAATGATGCCAAACTGTTGCAAATGCTCCCCTGAATGCTTTGGCGAAGGAAACAGAAGGCTTTTCATCACAGGAGAAGAAATCAGCCCTCAACAACTTAACCGGCAGAAAAAGATTTTTTTGAAAAAATCGCTAAGCCCCGGGGTCACAATTTCAGCAAAAATCTGACTTTTGGCAACTCCCTCAAAAATGATGCCAAATTGTTGCAAATGCTCCCCTGAATGCTTTGGCGAAGGAAACAGAAGGCTTTTCATCACAGGAGAAGAAATCAGCCCTCAACAACTTAACCGGCAGAAAAAGATTTTTTTGAAAAAATCCCTAAGCCCCGGGGTCACAATTTCAGCAAAATTCTGACTTTTGGCAACTCACTCAAAAATGGTGCTAAACGGTTGCAAATGCTCCCCTGAAAGGTTTGGCGGTCAAAACAGAAGGCTTTTTATCACAGGACAAGAAATCAGCCCTCAACAACTTAACCGGCAGAAAAAGATTTTTTTGAAAAAATCCCTAAACCCCGGGGTCACAATTTCAGCAAAAATCTGACTTTTGGGAATTTAGTCAAAAATGATGCCAAACTGCTGCAAAAGCTCCCCTGAATGTCTTGGCGAAGGAAACAGAAGGCTTTTCATCACAGGAGAAGAAATCAGCCCTCAACAACTTAACCGGCAGAAAAAGATTTTTTTGAAAAAATCCCTAAGCCCCGGGGTCACAATTTCAGCAAAAATCTGACTTTTGGGAATTTACTCAAAAGTGATGCCAAACTGTTGCAAATGCTCCCCTGAATGCTTTGGCGAAGGAAACAGAAGGCTTTTCATCACAGGAGAAGAAATCAGCCCTCAACAACTTAACCGGCAGAAAAAGATTTTTTTGAAAAAATCCCTAAGCCCCGGGGTCACAATTTCAGCAAAAATCTGACTTTTGGCAACTCACTCAAAAATGGTGCTAAACGGTTGCAAATGCTCCCCTGAAAGGTTTGGCGGTCAAAACAGAAGGCTTTTTATCACAGGACAAGAAATCAGCCCTCAACAACTTAAGCGGCAGAAAAAGATTTTTTTGAAAAAATCCCTAAGCCCCGGGGTCACAATTTCAGCAAAAATCTGACTTTTGGCAATTCCCTCAAAAATGATGCCAAATTGTTGCAAATGCTCCCCTGAACACTTTGGTGGTCAAAACAGAGGGCTTCTTATCACAGGACAAGAAATCAGCCCTCAACAACTTAACCGGCAGAAAAATATTTTTTTGAAAAAATCCCTAAGCCCCGGGGTCACAATTTCAGCAAAAATCTGACTTTTGGCAACTCCCTCAAAAATGATGCCAAACTGTTGCAAATGCTCCCCTGAATGCTTTGGTGAAGGAAACAGAAGGCTTTTCATCACAGGAGAAGAAATCAGCCCTCAACAACTTAACCGGCAGAAAAACATTTTTTTGAAAAAATCCCTAAGCCCCGGGGTCACAATTTCAGCAAAAATCTGACTTTAGGCAACTCACTCAAAAATGGTGCTAAACCGTTGCAAATGCTCCCCTGAAAGATTTGGCGGTCAAAACAGAAGGCTTTTTATCACAGGACAAGAAATCAGCCCTCAACAACTTAACCGGCAGAAAAAGATTTTTTTGTAAAAATCCCTAAACCCCGGGGTCACAATTTCAGCAAAAATCTGACTTTTGGGAATTTAGTCAAAAATGATGCCAAACTGCTGCAAAAGCTCCCCTGAATGCTTTGGCGAAGGAAACAGAAGACTTTTCATCACAGGAGAAGAAATGAGCCCTCAACAACTTAACCGGCAGAAAAAGATTTTTTTGAAAAAATCCCTAAGCCCCGGGGTCACAATTTCAGCAAAAATCTGACTTGTGGCAATTCACTCAAAAATGATGCCAAACTGTGGCAAATGCTCCCCTGAAAGCTTTGGCGGTCGAAACAGAAGGCTTTTTATCACAGGAGAAGAAATCAGCCCTCGACAACTTAACCGGCAGAAAAAGATTTTTTTGAAAAAATCCCTAAGCCCCGGGGTCACAATTTCAGCAAAAATCTGACTTTTGGCAACTCACTCAAAAATGGTGCTAAACGGTTGCAAATGCTCCCCTGAAAGGTTTGGCGGTCAAAACAGAAGGCTTTTTATCACAGGACAAGAAATCAGCCCTCAACAACTTAACCGGCAGAAAAAGTTTTTTTTGAAAAAATCCCTAAGCCCCGGGGTCACAATTTCAGCAAAAATCTGACTTTTGGGAATTTACTCAAAAATGATGCCAAACTGTTGCAAATGCTCCCCTGAATGCTTTGGCGAAGGAAACAGAAGGCTTTTCATCACAGGAGAAGAAATCAGCCCTCAACAACTTAACCGGCAGAAAAAGATTTTTTTGAAAAAATCCCTAAGCCCCGGGGTCACAATTTCAGCAAAAATCTGACTTTTGGCAACTCACTCAAAAATGGTGCTAAACGGTTGCAAATGCTCCCCTGAAAGGTTTGGCGGTCAAAACAGAAGGCTTTTTATCACAGGACAAGAAATCAGCCCTCAACAACTTAACCGGCAGAAAAAGATTTTTTTGAAAAAATCCCTAAACCCCGGGGTCACAATTTCAGCAAAAATCTGACTTTTGGGAATTTAGTCAAAAATGATGCCAAACTGCTGCAAAAGCTCCCCTGAATGCTTTGGCGAAGGAAACAGAAGGCTTTTCATCACAGGAGAAGAAATCAGCCCTCAACAACTTAACCGGCAGAAAAAGATTTTTTTGAAAAAATCCCTAAGCCCCGGGGTCACAATTTCAGCAAAAATCTGACTTTTGGCAACTCCCTCAAAAATGATGCCAAATTGTTGCAAATGCTCCCCTGAATGCTTTGGCGAAGGAAACAGAAGGCTTTTCATCACAGGAGAAGAAATGAGCCCTCAACAACTTAACCGGCAGAAAAAGATTTTTTTGAAAAAATCCCTAAGCCCCGGGGTCACAATTTCAGCAAAAATCTGACTTTTGGCAATTCACTCAAAAATGGTGCTAAATGGTTGCAAATGCTCCCCTGAAAGGTTTGGCGGTCAAAACAGAAGGCTTTTTATCACAGGACAAGAAATCAGCCCTCGACAACATAACCGGCAGAAAAAGATTTTTTTGAAAAAATCCCTAAGCCCCGGGGGTCACAATTTCAGCAAAAATCTGACTTTCGGCAACTCACTCAAAAATGGTGCTAAACGGTTGGAAATGCTCCCCTGAATGCTTTGGCGAAGGAAACAGAAGGCTTTTTAACACAGGAGAAGAAATCAGCCCTCAACAACTTAACCGGCAGAAAAAGATTTTTTTGAAAAAATCCCTAAGCCCCGGGGTCACAATTTCAGCAAAAATCTGATTTTTGGGAATTTACTCAAAAATGATGCCAAACTGTTGCAAATGCTCCCCTGAATGCTTTGGCGAAGGAAACAGAAGGCTTTTCATCACAGGAGAAGAAATCAGCCCTCAACAACTTAACCGGCAGAAAAACATTTTTTTGGAAAAAATCCCTAAGCCCCGGGGTCACAATTTCAGCAAAAATCTGACTTTTGGCAACTCACTCAAAAATGGTGCTAAACGGTTGCAAACGCTCCCCTGAAAGGTTTGGCGGTCAAAACAGAAGGCTTTTTATCACAGGACAAGAAATCAGCCCTCAACAACTTAACCGGCAGAAAAAGATTTTTTTGAAAAAATCCCTAAGCCCCGGGGTCACAATTTCAGCAAAAATCTGACTTTTGGCAGTTCACGCAAAGATGGTGCTAAACGGTTGCAAATGCTCCCCTGAATGCTTTGGCGAAGGAAACAGAAAACTTTTTATCACAGGAGAAGAAATCAGCCCTCAACAACTTAACCGACAGAAAAACATTTTTTTGAAAAAACCCCTAAGCACCGGGGTCACAATTTCTGAAAATATCTGACTTTTGGGAATTGACTCAAAAATGATGCCAAATTGTTGCAAATGCTCCCCTGAACACTTTGGCGGTCAAAACAGAAAGCTTTTTATCACAGGAGAAGAAATCAGCCCTCGACAACTTAACCGGCAGAAAAAGATTTTTTTGAAAAAATCCCTAAGCCCCGGGGTCAGAATTTCAGCAAAAATCTGACTTTTGGCAATTCACTCAAAAATGGTGCTAAACGGTTGCAAATACTCCCTTGAAAGGTTTGGTGGTCAAAACAGAGGGCTTCTTATCACAGGACAAGAAATCAGCCCTCAACAACTTAACCGGCAGAAAAAGATTTTTTGAAAAAATCCCTAAGCCCCGGGGTCACAATTTCAGCAAAAATCTGACTTTTGGCAACTCACTCAAAAATGGTGCTAAACGGTTGCAAATACTCCCCTGAATGCTTTGGCGAAGGAAACGGAAGGCTTTTTATAACAGGAGAAGAAATCAGCCCTCAACAACTTAACCGGCAGAAAAAGATTTTTTTGAAAAAATCCCTAAGCCCCTGGGTCACAATTTCAGCAAAAATCTGACTTTTGGGAATTTACTAAAAAATGATGCCAAACTGTTGCAAATGCTCCCCTGAATGCTTTGGCGAAGGAAACAGAAGGCTTTTTATCACAGGAGAAGAAATCAGCCCTCAACAACTTAACCGGCAGAAAAAGATTTTTTTGAAAAAATCCCTAAGCCCCGGGGTCACAATTTCAGCAAAAATCTGACCTTTGGCAACTCACTCAAAAATGGTGCTAAACGGTTTCAAATGCTCCCCTGAAAGGTTTGGCGGTCAAAACAGAAGGCTTTTTATTACAGGACAAGAAATCAGCCCTCAACAACTTAACCGGCAGAAAAAGATTTTTTTGAAAAAATCCCTAAACCCCGGGGTCACAATTTCAGCAAAAATCTGCCTTTTGGGAATTTAGTCAAAAATGATGCCAAACTGCTGCAAAAGCTCCCCTGAATGCTTTGGCGAAGGAAACAGAAGGCTTTTCATCACAGGAGAAGAAATCAGCCCTCAACAACTTAACCGGCAGAAAAAGATTTTTTTGAAAAAATCCCTAAGCCCCGGGGTCACAATTTCAGCAAAAATCTGACTTTTTGCAACTCCATTAAAAATGATGCCAAATTGTTGCAAATGCTCCCCTGAACACTTTGGCGGTCAAAACAGAGGGCTTCTTATCACAGGACAAGAAATCAGCCCTCAACAACTTAACCGGCAGAAAAAGATTTTTTTGAAAAAATCCCTAAGCCCCGGGGTCACAATTTCAGCAAAAATCTGACTTTTGGGAATTTACTCAAAAATGATGCCAAACTGTTGCAAATGCTCCCCTGAAAGGTTTGGCGGTCAAAACAGAAGGCCTTTTATCACAAGACAAGAAATCAGCCCTCAACAACTTAACCGGCAGAAAAAGATTTTTTTGAAAAAATCCCTAAGCCCCGGGGTCACAATTTCAGCAAAAATCTGACTTTTGGGAATTTACTCAAAAATGATGCCAAACTGTTGCAAATGCTCCCCTAAATGCTTTGGCGAAGGAAACAGAAGGCTTTTCATCACAGGAGAAGAAATCAGCCCTCAACAACTTAACCGGCAGAAAAAGATTTTTTTAAAAAAAATCCCTAAGCCCCGGGGTCACAATTTCAGCAAAAATCTGACTTTTGGCAGTTCACGCAAAAATGGTGCTAAACGGTTGCAAATGCTCCCCTGAATGCTTTGGCGAAGGAAACAGAAAACTTTTTATCACAGGAGAAGAAATCAGCCCTCGACAACTTAACCGACAGAAAACCATTTTTTTGAAAAAACCCCTAAGCCCCGGGGTCACAATTTTTGAAAATATCTGACTTTTGGGAATTCACTCAAAAATGATGCCAAATTGTTGCAAATGCTCCCCTGAACACTTTGGCGGTCAAAACAGAAAGCTTTTTATCACAGGAGAAGAAATCAGCCCTCAACAACTTAACCGGCAGAAAAAGATTTTTTTGAAAAAATCCCTAAGCCCCGGGGTCACAATTTCAGCAAAAATCTGACTTTTGGCAATTCACTCAAAAATGGTGCTAAACGGGTGCAAATACTCCCTTGAAAGGTCTGGCGGTCAAAACAGAGGGCTTCTTATCACAGGACAAGAAATCAGCCCTCAACAACTTAACCGGCAGAAAAAGATTTTTTGAAAAAATCCCTAAGCACCGGGGTCACAATTTCAGCAAAAATCTGACTTTTGGGAATTTACTCAAAAATGATGCCAAACTGTTGCAAATGCTCCCCTGAATGCTTTGGCGAAGGAAACAGAAGGCTTTTTATCACAGGAGAAGAAATCAGCCCTCAACAACTTAACCGGCAGAAAAAGATTTTTTTGAAAAAATCCCTAAGCCCCGGGGTCACAATTTCAGCAAAAATCTGACTTTTGGCAACTCACTCAAAAATGGTGCTAAACGGTTGCAAATGCTCCCCTTAAAGGTTTGGCGGTCAAAACAGAAGGCTTTTTATCACAGGACAATAAATCAGCCCTCAACAACTTAACCGGCAGAAAAAGATTTTTTTGAAAAAATCCCTAAACCCCGGGGTCACAATTTCAGCAAAAATCTGACTTTTGGGAATTTAGTCAAAAATGATGCCAAACTGCTGCAAAACCTCCCCTGAATGCTTTGGCGAAGGAAACAGAAGGCTTTTCATCACAGGAGAAGAAATCAGCCCTCAACAACTTAACCGGCAGAAAAAGATTTTTTTGAAAAAATCCCTAAGCCCCGGGGTCACAATTTCAGCAAAAATCTGACTTGTGGCAATTCACTCAAAAATGATGCCAAACTGTGGCAAATGCTCCCCTGAAAGCTTTGGCGGTCGAAACAGAAGGCTTTTTATCACAGGAGAAGAAATCAGCCCTCGACAACTTAACCGGCAGAAAAAGATTTTTTTGAAAAAATCCCTAAGCCCCGGGGTCACAATTTCAGCAAAAATCTGATTTTTGGGAATTTACTCAAAAATGATGCCAAACTGTTGCAAATGCTCCCCTGAAAGGTTTGGCGGTCAAAACAGAAGGCTTTTTATCACAGGACAAGAAATCAGCCCTCAACAACTTAACCGGCAGAAAAAGTTTTTTTTGAAAAAATCCCTAAGCCCCGGGGTCACAATTTCAGCAAAAATCTGACTTTTGGCAACTCCCTCAAAAATGATGCCAAATTGTTGCAAATGCTCCCCTGAACACTTTGGCGGTCAAAACAGAGGGCTTCTTATCACAGGACAAGAAATCAGCCCTCAACAACTTAACCGGCAGAAAAAGATTTTTTTGAAAAAATCCCTAAGCCCCGGGGTCACAATTTCAGCAAAAATCTGACTTTTGGGAATTTACTCAAAAGTGATGCCAAACTGTTGCAAATGCTCCCCTGAATGCTTTGGCGAAGGAAACAGAAGGCTTTTCATCACAGGAGAAGAAATCAGCCCTCAACAACTTAACCGGCAGAAAAAGATTTTTTTGAAAAAATCCCTAAGCCCCGGGGTCACAATTTCAGCAAAAATCAGACTTTTGGCAACTCACTCAAAAATGGTGCTAAACGGTTGCAAATGCTCCCCTGAAAGGTTTGGCGGTCAAAACAGAAGGCTTTTTATCACAGGACAAGAAATCAGCCCTCGACAACATAACCGGCAGAAAAAGATTTTTTTGAAAAAATCCCTAAGCCCCGGGGTCACAATTTCAGCAAAAATCTGACTTTTGGCAACTCACTCAAAAATGGTGCTAAACGGTTCCAAATACTCCCCTGAATGCTTTAGCGAAGGAAACAGAAGGCTTTTTATAACAGGAGAAGAAATCAGCCCTCAACAACTTAACCGGCAGAAAAAGATTTTTTTGAAAAAATCCCTAAGCCCCGGGGTCACAATTTCAGCAAAAATCTGACTTTTGGGAATTTACTCAAAAATGATGCCAAACTGTTGCAAATGCTCCCCTGAATGCTTTGGCGAAGGAAACAGAAGGCTTTTCATCACAGGAGAAGAAATCAGCCCTCAACAACTTAACCGGCAGAAAAAGATTTTTTTGAAAAAATCCCTAAGCCCCGGGGTCACAATTTCAGCAAAAATCTGACTTTTGGCAACTCACTCAAAAATGGTGCTAAACGGTTGCAAATGCTCCCCTGAAAGGTTTGGCGGTCAAAACAGAAGGCTTTTTATCACAGGACAAGAAATCAGCCCTCAACAACTTAACCGGCAGAAAAAGATTTTTTTGAAAAAATCCCTAAACCCCGGGGTCACAATTTCAGCAAAAATCTGACTTTTGGGAATTTAGTCAAAAATGATGCCAAACTGCTGCAAAAGCTCCCCTGAATGCTTTGGCGAAGGAAACAGAAGGCTTTTCATCACAGGAGAAGAAATCAGCCCTCAACAACTTAACCGGCAGAAAAAGATTTTTTTGAAAAAATCCCTAAGCCCCGGGGTCACAATTTCAGCAAAAATCTGACTTTTGGCAACTCCCTCAAAAATGATGCCAAATTGTTGCAAATGCTCCCCTGAATGCTTTGGCGAAGGAAACAGAAGGCTTTTCATCACAGGAGAAGAAATGAGCCCTCAACAACTTAACCGGCAGAAAAAGATTTTTTTGAAAAAATCCCTAAGCCCCGGAGTCACAATTTCAGCAAAAATCTGACTAGTGGCAATTCACTCAAAAATGATGCCAAACGGTGGCAAATGCTCCCCTGAAAGCTTTGGCGGTCGAAACAGAAGGCTTTTTATCACAGGAGAAGAAACCAGCCCTCGACAACTTAACCGGCAGAAAAAGATTTTTTTGAAAAAATCCCAAAGCCCCGGGGTCACAATTTCCGCAAAAATCTGACTAGTGGCAATTCACTCAAAAATGATGCCAAACTGTTGCAAATGCTCCCCTGAATGCTTTGGCGAAGGAAACAGAAGGCTTTTCATCACAGGAGAAGAAATCAGCCCTCAACAACTTAACCGGCAGAAAAAGATTTTTTTGAAAAAATCCCTAAGCCCCGGGGTCACAATTTCAGCAAAAATCTGACTTTTGGCAACTCCCTCAAAAATGATGCCAAATTGTTGCAAATGCTCCCCTGAACACTTTGGCGGTCAAAACAGAGGGCTTCTTATCACAGGACAAGAAATCAGCCCTCAACAACTTAACCGGCAGAAAAAGATTTTTTTGAAAAAATCCCTAAGCCCCGGGGTCACAATTTCAGTAAAAATCTGACTTTTGGGAATTTACTCAAAAGTGATGCCAAACTGTTGCAAATGCTCCCCTGAATGCTTTGGCGAAGGAAACAGAAGGCTTTTCATCACAGGAGAAGAAATCAGCCCTCAACAACTTAACCGGCAGAAAAAGATTTTTTTGACGGGGTCACAATTTCAGCAAAAATCTGACTTTTGGCAACTCACTCAAAAATGGTGCTAAACGGTTGCAAATGCTCCCCTGAAAGGTTTGGCGGTCAAAACAGAAGGCTTTTTATCACAGGACAAGAAATCAGCCCTCGACAACATAACCGGCAGAAAAAGATTTTTTTGAAAAAATCCCTAAGCCCCGGGGTCACAATTTCAGCAAAAATCTGACTTTTGGCAACTCACTCAAAAATGGTGCTAAACGGTTCCAAATACTCCCCTGAATGCTTTAGCGAAGGAAGCAGAAGGCTTTTTATAACAGGAGAAGAAATCAGCCCTCAACAACTTAACCGGCAGAAAAAGATTTTTTTGAAAAAATCCCTAAGCCCCGGGGTCACAATTTCAGCAAAAATCTGACTTTTGGGAATTTACTCAAAAATGATGCCAAACTGTTGCAAATGCTCCCCTGAATGCTTTGGCGAAGGAAACAGAAGGCTTTTCATCACAGGAGAAGAAATCAGCCCTCAACAACTTAACCGGCAGAAAAAGATTTTTTTGAAAAAATCCCTAAGCCCCGGGGTCACAATTTCAGCAAAAATCTGACTTTTGGCAACTCACTCAAAAATGGTGCTAAACGGTTGCAAATGCTCCCCTGAAAGGTTTGGCGGTCAAAACAGAAGGCTTTTTATCACAGGACAAGAAATCAGCCCTCAACAACTTAACCGGCAGAAAAAGATTTTTTTGAAAAAATCCCTAAACCCCGGGGTCACAATTTCAGCAAAAATCTGACTTTTGGGAATTTAGTCAAAAATGATGCCAAACTGCTGCAAAAGCTCCCCTGAATGCTTTGGCGAAGGAAACAGAAGGCTTTTCATCACAGGAGAAGAAATCAGCCCTCAACAACTTAACCGGCAGAAAAAGATTTTTTTGAAAAAATCCCTAAGCCCCGGGGTCACAATTTCAGCAAAAATCTGACTTTTGGCAACTCCCTCAAAAATGATGCCAAATTGTTGCAAATGCTCCCCTGAATGCTTTGGCGAAGGAAACAGAAGGCTTTTCATCACAGGAGAAGAAATGAGCCCTCAACAACTTAACCGGCAGAAAAAGATTTTTTTGAAAAAATCCCTAAGCCCCGGGGTCACAATTTCAGCAAAAATCTGACTTTTGGCAATTCACTCAAAAATGGTGCTAAATGGTTGCAAATGCTCCCCTGAATGCTTTGGCGAAGGAAACAGAAGGCTTTTCATCACAGGAGAAGAAATCAGCCCTCAACAACTTAACCGGCAGAAAAAGATTTTTTTGACGGGGTCACAATTTCAGCAAAAATCTGACTTTTGGCAACTCACTCAAAAATGGTGCTAAACGGTTGCAAATGCTCCCCTGAAAGGTTTGGCGGTCAAAACAGAAGGCTTTTTATCACAGGACAAGAAATCAGCCCTCGACAACATAACCGGCAGAAAAAGATTTTTTTGAAAAAATCCCTAAGCCCCGGGGTCACAATTTCAGCAAAAATCTGACTTTTGGCAACTCCCTCAAAAATGATGCCAAATTGTTGCAAATGCTCCCCTGAATGCTTTGGCGAAGGAAACAGAAGGCTTTTCATCACAGGAGAAGAAATGAGCCCTCAACAACTTAACCGGCAGAAAAAGATTTTTTTGAAAAAATCCCTAAGCCCCGGGGTCACAATTTCAGCAAAAATCTGACTTTTGGCAATTCACTCAAAAATGGTGCTAAATGGTTGCAAATGCTCCCCTGAATGCTTTGGCGAAGGAAACAGAAGGCTTTTCATCACAGGAGAAGAAATCAGCCCTCAACAACTTAACCGGCAGAAAAAGATTTTTTTGACGGGGTCACAATTTCAGCAAAAATCTGACTTTTGGCAACTCACTCAAAAATGGTGCTAAACGGTTGCAAATGCTCCCCTGAAAGGTTTGGCGGTCAAAACAGAAGGCTTTTTATCACAGGACAAGAAATCAGCCCTCGACAACATAACCGGCAGAAAAAGATTTTTTTGAAAAAATCCCTAAGCCCCGGGGTCACAATTTCAGCAAAAATCTGACTTTTGGCAACTCACTCAAAAATGGTGCTAAACGGTTCCAAATACTCCCCTGAATGCTTTAGCGAAGGAAGCAGAAGGCTTTTTATAACAGGAGAAGAAATCAGCCCTCAACAACTTAACCGGCAGAAAAAGATTTTTTTGAAAAAATCCCTAAGCCCCGGGGTCACAATTTCAGCAAAAATCTGACTTTTGGCAACTCACTCAAAAATGGTGCTAAACGGTTGCAAATGCTCCCCTTAAAGGTTTGGCGGTCAAAACAGAAGGCTTTTTATCACAGGACAATAAATCAGCCCTCAACAACTTAACCGGCAGAAAAAGATTTTTCTGAAAAAATCCCTAAACCCCGGGGTCACAATTTCAGCAAAAATCTGACTTTTGGGAATTTAGTCAAAAATGATGCCAAACTGCTGCAAAACCTCCCCTGAATGCTTTGGCGAAGGAAACAGAAGGCTTTTCATCACAGGAGAAGAAATCAGCCCTCAACAACTTAACCGGCAGAAAAAGATTTTTTTGAAAAAATCCCTAAGCCCCGGGGTCACAATTTCAGCAAAAATCTGACTTGTGGCAATTCACTCAAAAATGATGCCAAACTGTGGCAAATGCTCCCCTGAAAGCTTTGGCGGTCGAAACAGAAGGCTTTTTATCACAGGAGAAGAAATCAGCCCTCGACAACTTAACCGGCAGAAAAAGATTTTTTTGAAAAAATCCCTAAGCCCCAGGGTCACAATTTCAGCAAAAATCTGACTTGTGGCAATTCACTCAAAAATGATGCCAAACTGTGGCAAATGCTCCCCTGAAAGCTTTGGCGGTCAAAACAGAAGGCTTTTTATCACAGGAGAAGAAATCAGCCCTCGACAACTTAACCGGCAGAAAAAGATTTTTTTGAAAAAATCCCTAAGCCCCGGGGTCACAATTTCAGCAAAAATCTGACTTGTGGCAATTCACTCAAAAATGATGCCAAACTGTGGCAAATGCTCCCCTGAAAGCTTTGGCGGTCAAAACAGAAGGCTTTTTATCACAGGAGAAGAAATCAGCCCTCGACAACTTAACCGGCAGAAAAAGATTTTTTTGAAAAAATCCCTAAGCCCCGGGGTCACAATTTCAGCAAAAATCTGACTTTTGGCAACTCCCTCAAAAATGATGCCAAATTGTTGCAAATGCTCCCCTGAATGCTTTGGCGAAGGAAACAGAAGGCTTTTCATCACAGGAGAAGAAATGAGCCCTCAACAACTTAACCGGCAGAAAAAGATTTTTTTGAAAAAATCCCTAAGCCCCGGGGTCACAATTTCAGCAAAAATCTGACTTTTGGCAATTCACTCAAAAATGGTGCTAAATGGTTGCAAATGCTCCCCTGAATGCTTTGGCGAAGGAAACAGAAGGCTTTTCATCACAGGAGAAGAAATCAGCCCTCAACAACTTAACCGGCAGAAAAAGATTTTTTTGACGGGGTCACAATTTCAGCAAAAATCTGACTTTTGGCAACTCACTCAAAAATGGTGCTAAACGGTTGCAAATGCTCCCCTGAAAGGTTTGGCGGTCAAAACAGAAGGCTTTTTATCACAGGACAAGAAATCAGCCCTCGACAACATAACCGGCAGAAAAAGATTTTTTTGAAAAAATCCCTAAGCCCCGGGGTCACAATTTCAGCAAAAATCTGACTTTTGGCAACTCACTCAAAAATGGTGCTAAACGGTTCCAAATACTCCCCTGAATGCTTTAGCGAAGGAAGCAGAAGGCTTTTTATAACAGGAGAAGAAATCAGCCCTCAACAACTTAACCGGCAGAAAAAGATTTTTTTGAAAAAATCCCTAAGCCCCGGGGTCACAATTTCAGCAAAAATCTGACTTTTGGCAACTCACTCAAAAATGGTGCTAAACGGTTGCAAATGCTCCCCTTAAAGGTTTGGCGGTCAAAACAGAAGGCTTTTTATCACAGGACAATAAATCAGCCCTCAACAACTTAACCGGCAGAAAAAGATTTTTCTGAAAAAATCCCTAAACCCCGGGGTCACAATTTCAGCAAAAATCTGACTTTTGGGAATTTAGTCAAAAATGATGCCAAACTGCTGCAAAACCTCCCCTGAATGCTTTGGCGAAGGAAACAGAAGGCTTTTCATCACAGGAGAAGAAATCAGCCCTCAACAACTTAACCGGCAGAAAAAGATTTTTTTGAAAAAATCCCTAAGCCCCGGGGTCACAATTTCAGCAAAAATCTGACTTGTGGCAATTCACTCAAAAATGATGCCAAACTGTGGCAAATGCTCCCCTGAAAGCTTTGGCGGTCGAAACAGAAGGCTTTTTATCACAGGAGAAGAAATCAGCCCTCGACAACTTAACCGGCAGAAAAAGATTTTTTTGAAAAAATCCCTAAGCCCCGGGGTCACAATTTCAGCAAAAATCTGATTTTTGGGAATTTACTCAAAAATGATGCCAAACTGTTGCAAATGCTCCCCTGAAAGGTTTGGCGGTCAAAACAGAAGGCTTTTTATCACAGGACAAGAAATCAGCCCTCAACAACTTAACCGGCAGAAAAAGTTTTTTTTGAAAAAATCCCTAAGCCCCGGGGTCACAATTTCAGCAAAAATCTGACTTTTGGCAACTCCCTCAAAAATGATGCCAAATTGTTGCAAATGCTCCCCTGAACACTTTGGCGGTCAAAACAGAGGGCTTCTTATCACAGGACAAGAAATCAGCCCTCAACAACTTAACCGGCAGAAAAAGATTTTTTTGAAAAAATCCCTAAGCCCCGGGGTCACAATTTCAGCAAAAATCTGACTTTTGGGAATTTACTCAAAAGTGATGCCAAACTGTTGCAAATGCTCCCCTGAATGCTTTGGCGAAGGAAACAGAAGGCTTTTCATCACAGGAGAAGAAATCAGCCCTCAACAACTTAACCGGCAGAAAAAGATTTTTTTGAAAAAATCCCTAAGCCCCGGGGTCACAATTTCAGCAAAAATCAGACTTTTGGCAACTCACTCAAAAATGGTGCTAAACGGTTGCAAATGCTCCCCTGAAAGGTTTGGCGGTCAAAACAGAAGGCTTTTTATCACAGGACAAGAAATCAGCCCTCGACAACATAACCGGCAGAAAAAGATTTTTTTGAAAAAATCCCTAAGCCCCGGGGTCACAATTTCAGCAAAAATCTGACTTTTGGCAACTCACTCAAAAATGGTGCTAAACGGTTCCAAATACTCCCCTGAATGCTTTAGCGAAGGAAACAGAAGGCTTTTTATAACAGGAGAAGAAATCAGCCCTCAACAACTTAACCGGCAGAAAAAGATTTTTTTGAAAAAATCCCTAAGCCCCGGGGTCACAATTTCAGCAAAAATCTGACTTTTGGGAATTTACTCAAAAATGATGCCAAACTGTTGCAAATGCTCCCCTGAATGCTTTGGCGAAGGAAACAGAAGGCTTTTCATCACAGGAGAAGAAATCAGCCCTCAACAACTTAACCGGCAGAAAAAGATTTTTTTGAAAAAATCCCTAAGCCCCGGGGTCACAATTTCAGCAAAAATCTGACTTTTGGCAACTCACTCAAAAATGGTGCTAAACGGTTGCAAATGCTCCCCTGAAAGGTTTGGCGGTCAAAACAGAAGGCTTTTTATCACAGGACAAGAAATCAGCCCTCAACAACTTAACCGGCAGAAAAAGATTTTTTTGAAAAAATCCCTAAACCCCGGGGTCACAATTTCAGCAAAAATCTGACTTTTGGGAATTTAGTCAAAAATGATGCCAAACTGCTGCAAAAGCTCCCCTGAATGCTTTGGCGAAGGAAACAGAAGGCTTTTCATCACAGGAGAAGAAATCAGCCCTCAACAACTTAACCGGCAGAAAAAGATTTTTTTGAAAAAATCCCTAAGCCCCGGGGTCACAATTTCAGCAAAAATCTGACTTGTGGCAATTCACTCAAAAATGATGCCAAACTGTGGCAAATGCTCCCCTGAAAGCTTTGGCGGTCGAAACAGAAGGCTTTTTATCACAGGAGAAGAAATCAGCCCTCGACAACTTAACCGGCAGAAAAAGATTTTTTTGAAAAAATCCCTAAGCCCCGGGGTCACAATTTCAGCAAAAATCTGATTTTTGGGAATTTACTCAAAAATGATGCCAAACTGTTGCAAATGCTCCCCTGAAAGGTTTGGCGGTCAAAACAGAAGGCTTTTTATCACAGGACAAGAAATCAGCCCTCAACAACTTAACCGGCAGAAAAAGTTTTTTTTGAAAAAATCCCTAAGCCCCGGGGTCACAATTTCAGCAAAAATCTGACTTTTGGCAACTCCCTCAAAAATGATGCCAAATTGTTGCAAATGCTCCCCTGAACACTTTGGCGGTCAAAACAGAGGGCTTCTTATCACAGGACAAGAAATCAGCCCTCAACAACTTAACCGGCAGAAAAAGATTTTTTTGAAAAAATCCCTAAGCCCCGGGGTCACAATTTCAGCAAAAATCTGACTTTTGGGAATTTACTCAAAAGTGATGCCAAACTGTTGCAAATGCTCCCCTGAATGCTTTGGCGAAGGAAACAGAAGGCTTTTCATCACAGGAGAAGAAATCAGCCCTCAACAACTTAACCGGCAGAAAAAGATTTTTTTGAAAAAATCCCTAAGCCCCGGGGTCACAATTTCAGCAAAAATCAGACTTTTGGCAACTCACTCAAAAATGGTGCTAAACGGTTGCAAATGCTCCCCTGAAAGGTTTGGCGGTCAAAACAGAAGGCTTTTTATCACAGGACAAGAAATCAGCCCTCGACAACATAACCGGCAGAAAAAGATTTTTTTGAAAAAATCCCTAAGCCCCGGGGTCACAATTTCAGCAAAAATCTGACTTTTGGCAACTCACTCAAAAATGGTGCTAAACGGTTCCAAATACTCCCCTGAATGCTTTAGCGAAGGAAACAGAAGGCTTTTTATAACAGGAGAAGAAATCAGCCCTCAACAACTTAACCGGCAGAAAAAGATTTTTTTGAAAAAATCCCTAAGCCCCGGGGTCACAATTTCAGCAAAAATCTGACTTTTGGGAATTTACTCAAAAATGATGCCAAACTGTTGCAAATGCTCCCCTGAATGCTTTGGCGAAGGAAACAGTAGGCTTTTCATCACAGGAGAAGAAATCAGCCCTCAACAACTTAACCGGCAGAAAAAGATTTTTTTGAAAAAATCCCTAAGCCCCGGGGTCACAATTTCAGCAAAAATCTGACTTTTGGCAACTCACTCAAAAATGGTGCTAAACGGTTGCAAATGCTCCCCTGAAAGGTTTGGCGGTCAAAACAGAAGGCTTTTTATCACAGGACAAGAAATCAGCCCTCAACAACTTAACCGGCAGAAAAAGATTTTTTTGAAAAAATCCCTAAACCCCGGGGTCACAATTTCAGCAAAAATCTGACTTTTGGGAATTTAGTCAAAAATGATGCCAAACTGCTGCAAAAGCTCCCCTGAATGCTTTGGCGAAGGAAACAGAAGGCTTTTCATCACAGGAGAAGAAATGAGCCCTCAACAACTTAACCGGCAGAAAAAGATTTTTTTGAAAAAATCCCTAAGCCCCGGAGTCACAATTTCAGCAAAAATCTGACTAGTGGCAATTCACTCAAAAATGATGCCAAACGGTGGCAAATGCTCCCCTGAAAGCTTTGGCGGTCGAAACAGAAGGCTTTTTATCACAGGAGAAGAAACCAGCCCTCGACAACTTAACCGGCAGAAAAAGATTTTTTTGAAAAAATCCCTAAGCCCCGGGGTCACAATTTCAGCAAAAATCTGACTAGTGGCAATTCACTCAAAAATGATGCCAAACTGTTGCAAATGCTCCCCTGAATGCTTTGGCGAAGGAAACAGAAGGCTTTTCATCACAGGAGAAGAAATCAGCCCTCAACAACTTAACCGGCAGAAAAAGATTTTTTTGAAAAAATCCCTAAGCCCCGGGGTCACAATTTCAGCAAAAATCTGACTTTTGGCAACTCACTCAAAAATGGTGCTAAACGGTTGCAAATGCTCCCCTGAAAGGTTTGGCGGTCAAAACAGAAGGCTTTTTATCACAGGACAAGAAATCAGCCCTCAACAACTTAACCGGCAGAAAAAGTTTTTTTTGAAAAAATCCCTAAGCCCCGGGGTCACAATTTCAGCAAAAATCTGACTTTTGGGAATTTACTCAAAAATGATGCCAAACTGTTGCAAATGCTCCCCTGAATACTTTGGCGAAGGAAACAGAAGGCTTTTTATCACAGGAGAAGAAATCAGCCCTCGACAACTTAACCGGCAGAAAAAGATTTTTTTGAAAAAATCCCTAAGCCCCGGGGTCACAATTTCAGCAAAAATCTGACTTTTGGCAACTCACTCAAAAATGGTGCTAAACGGTTGCAAATGCTCCCCTGAAAGGTTTGGCGGTCAAAACAGAAGGCTTTTTATCACAGGACAAGAAATCAGCCCTCAACAACTTAACCAGCAGAAAAAGATTTTTTTGAAAAAATCCCTAAACCCCGGGGGTCACAATTTCAGCAAAAATCTGACTTTTGGGAATTTAGTCAAAAATGATGCCAAACTGCTGCAAAAGCTCCCCTGAATGCTTTGGCGGAGGAAACAGAAGGCTTTTCATAACAGGAGAAGAAATCAGCCCTCAACAACTTAACCGGCAGAAAAAGATTTCTTTGAAAAAAATCCCTAAGCCCCGGGGTCACAATTTCAGCAAAAATCTGACTTTTGGCAACTCCCTCAAAAATGATGCCAAATTGTTGCAAATGCTCCCCTGAACACTTTGGCGGTCAAAACAGAGGGCTTCTTATCACAGGACAAGAAATCAGCCCTCAACAACTTAACCGCAGAAAAAGATTTTTTTGAAAAAATCCCTAAGCCCCGGGGTCACAATTTCAGCAAAAATCTGACTTTTGGGAATTTACTCAAAAATGATGCCAAACTGTTGCAAATGCTCCCCTGAATGCTTTGGCGAAGGAAACAGAAGGCTTTTTATCACAGGAGAAGAAATCAGCCCTCAACAACATAACCGGCAGAAAAAGATTTTTTTGAAAAAATCCCTAAGCCCCGGGGTCACAATTTCAGCAAAAATCTGACTTTTGGCAACTTACTCAAAAATGGTGCTAAACGGTTGCAAATGCTCCCCTGAAAGGTTTGGCGGTCAAAACAGAAGGCTTTTTATCACAGGACAAGAAATCAGCCCTCAACAACTTAACCGGCAGAAAAAGATTTTTTTGAAAAAATCCCTAAACCCCGGGGTCACAATTTCAGCAAAAATCTGACTTTTGGGAATTTAGTCAAAAATGATGCCAAACTGCTGCAAAAGCTCCCCTGAATGCTTTGGCGAAGGAAACAGAAGGCTTTTCATCACAGGAGAAGAAATCAGCCCTCAACAACTTAACCGGCAGAAAAAGATTTTTTTGAAAAAATCCCTAAGCCCCGGGGTCACAATTTCAGCAAAAATCTGACTTTTGGCAACTCCCTCAAAAATGATGCCAAATTGTTGCAAATGCTCCCCTGAACACTTTGGCGGTCAAAACAGAGGGCTTCTTTTCACAGGACAAGAAATCAGCCCTCAACAACTTAACCGGCAGAAAAAGATTTTTTTGAAAAAATCCCTAAGCCCCGGGGTCACAATTTCAGCAAAAATCTGACTTTTGGGAATTTACTCAAAAATGATGCCAAACTGTTGCAAATGCTCCCCTGAATGCTTTCGCGAAGGAAACAGAAGGTTTTTCATCACAGGAGAAGAAATCAGCCCTCAACAACTTAACCGGCAGAAAAAGATTTTTTTGAAAAAATCCCTAAACCCCGGGGTCACAATTTCAGCAAAAATCTGACTTTTGGCAACTCACTCAAAAATGGTGCTAAATGGTTGCAAATGCTCCCCTGAAAGGTTTGGCGGTCAAAACAGAAGGCTTTTTATCACAGGACAAGAAATCAGCCCTCGACAACTTAACCGACAGAAAAACATTTTTTTGAAAAAATCCCTAAGCCCCAGGGTCACAATTTCAGCAAAAATCTGACTTGTGGCAATTCACTCAAAAATGATGCCAAACTGTGGCAAATGCTCCCCTGAAAGCTTTGGCGGTCAAAACAGAAGGCTTTTTATCACAGGAGAAGAAATCAGCCCTCGACAACTTAACCGGCAGAAAAAGATTTTTTTGAAAAAATCCCTAAGCCCCGGGGTCACAATTTCAGCAAAAATCTGACTTTTGGCAACTCACTCAAAAATGGTGCTAAACGGTTGCAAATGCTCCCCTGAAAGGTTTGGCGGTCAAAACAGAAGGCTTTTTATCACAGGACAAGAAATCAGCCCTCGACAACATAACCGGCAGAAAAAGATTTTTTTGAAAAAATCCCTAAGCCCCGGGGTCACAATTTCAGCAAAAATCTGACTTTTGGCAACTCACTCAAAAATGGTGCTAAATGGTTGCAAATGCTCCCCTGAAAGGTTTGGCGGTCAAAACAGAAGGCTTTTTATCACAGGACAAGAAATCAGCCCTCGACAACTTAACCGACAGAAAAACATTTTTTTGAAAAAATCCCTAAGCCCCAGGGTCACAATTTCAGCAAAAATCTGACTTGTGGCAATTCACTCAAAAATGATGCCAAACTGTGGCAAATGCTCCCCTGAAAGCTTTGGCGGTCAAAACAGAAGGCTTTTTATCACAGGAGAAGAAATCAGCCCTCGACAACTTAACCGGCAGAAAAAGATTTTTTTGAAAAAATCCCTAAGCCCCGGGGTCACAATTTCAGCAAAAATCTGACTTGTGGCAATTCACTCAAAAATGATGCCAAACTGTGGCAAATGCTCCCCTGAAAGCTTTGGCGGTCAAAACAGAAGGCTTTTTATCACAGGAGAAGAAATCAGCCCTCGACAACTTAACCGGCAGAAAAAGATTTTTTTGAAAAAATCCCTAAGCCCCGGGGTCACAATTTCAGCAAAAATCTGACTTTTGGCAACTCACTCAAAAATGGTGCTAAACGGTTGCAAATGCTCCCCTGAAAGGTTTGGCGGTCAAAACAGAAGGCTTTTTATCACAGGACAAGAAATCAGCCCTCAACAACTTAACCGGCAGAAAAAGATTTTTTTGAAAAAATCCCTAAGCCCCGGGGTCACAATTTCAGCAAAAATCTGACTTGTGGCAATTCACTCAAAAATGATGCCAAACTGTTGCAAATGCTCCCCTGAATGCTTTGGCGAAGGAAACAGAAAACTTTTTATCACAGGAGAAGAAATCAGCCCTCGACAACTTAACCGACAGAAAAACATTTTTTTGAAAAAACCCCTAAGCCCCGGGGTCACAATTTCAGCAAAAATCTGACTTTTGGCAACTCACTCAAAAATGGTGCTAAACGGTTGCAAATACTCCCTTGAAAGGTTTGGCGGTCCAAACAGAGGGCTTCTTATCGCAGGACAAGAAATCAGCCCTCAACAACTTAACCGGCAGAAAAAGATTTTTTTGAAAAAATCCCTAAACCCCGGGGTCACAATTTCAGCAAAAATCTGACTTTTGGGAATTTAGTCAAAAATGATGCCAAACTGCTGCAAAAGCTCCCCTGAATGCTTTGGCGAAGGAAACAGAAGGCTTTTCATCACAGGAGAAGAAATCAGCCCTGAACAACTTAACCGGCAGAAAAAGATTTTTTTGAAAAAATCCCTAAGCCCCGGGGTCACAATTTCAGCAAAAATCTGACTTTTGGCAACTCACTCAAAAATGGTGCTAAACGGTTGCAAATGCTCCCCTGAAAGGTTTGGCGGTAAAAACAGAAGGCTTTTTATCACAGGACAAGAAATCAGCCCTGAACAACTTAACCGGCAGAAAAAGATTTTTTTGAAAAAATCCCTAAGCCCCGGGGTCACAATTTCAGCAAAAATCTGACTTTTGGCAGTTCACGCAAAAATGGTGCTAAACGGTTGCAAATGCTCCCCTGAATGCTTTGGCGAAGGAAACAGAAAACTTTTTATCACAGGAGAAGAAATCAGCCCTCGACAACTTAACCAACAGAAAAACATTTTTTTGAAAAAACCCCTAAGCCCCGGGGTCACAATTTCAGCAAAAATCTGACTTTTTGGAATTCAATCAAAAATGATGCCAAATTGTTGCAAATGCTCCCCTGAACACTTTGGCGGTCCAAAAAGAAGGCTTTTTATCAAAGGAGAAGAAATCAGCCCTCGACAACTTAACCGGCAGAAAAAGATTTTTTTGAAAAAATCCCTAAGCCCCGGGGTCACAATTTCAGCAAAAATCTGACTTTTGGCAATTCACTCAAAAATGGTGCTAAACGGTTGCAAATACTCCCTTGAAAGGTTTGGCGGTCAAAACAGAGGGCTTCTTATCACAGGACAAGAAATCAGCCCTCAACAACTTAACCGGCAGAAAAAGATTTTTTTGAAAAAATCCTTAAGCCCCGGGGTCACAATTTCAGCAAAAATCTGACTTTTGGCAACTCACTCAAAAATGATGCTAAATTGTTGCAAATGCTCCCCTGAACACTTTGGCGGTCAAAAGAGAAGGCTTTTTATCACAGGAGAAGAAATCAGCCCTCAACAACTTAACCGGCAGAAAAAGATTTTTTTGAAAAAATCCCTAAGCCCCGGGGTCACAATTTCAGCAAAAATCTGATTTTTGGGAATTTACTCAAAAATGATGCCAAACTGTTGCAAATGCTCCCCTGAATGCTTTGGCGAAGGAAACAGAAGGCTTTTTATCACAGGAGAAGAAATCAGCCCTCAACAACTTAACCGGCAGAAAATGATTTTTTTGAAAAAATCCCTAAGCCCCGGGGTCACAATTTCAGCAAAAATCTGACTTTTGGCAACTCACTCAAAAATGGTGCTAAACGGTTGCAAATGCTCCCCTGAAAGGTTTGGCGGTCCAAACAGAAGGCTTTTTATCACAGGACAAGAAATCAGCCCTCAACAACTTAACCGGCAGAAAAAGATTTTTTTGAAAAAATCCCTAAACCCCGGGGTCACAATTTCAGCAAAAATCTGACTTTTGGGAATTTAGTCAAAAATGATGCCAAACTGCTGCAAAAGCTCCCCTGAATGCTTTGGCGAAGGAAACAGAAGGCTTTTCATAACAGGAGAAGAAATCAGCCCTCAACAACTTAACCGGCAGAAAAAGATTTCTTTGAAAAAATCCCTAAGCCCCGGGGTCACAATTTCAGCAAAAATCTGACTTTTGGCAACTCCCTCAAAAATGATGCCAAATTGTTGCAAATGCTCCCCTGAACACTTTGGCGGTCAAAACAGAGGGCTTCTTATCACAGGACAAGAAATCAGCCCTCAACAACTTAACCGGCAGAAAAAGATTTTTTTGAAAAAATCCCTAAGCCCCGGGGTCACAATTTCAGCAAAAATCTGACTTCTGGCAACTCACTCAAAAATGATGCCAAACTGTTGCAAATGCTCCCCTGAATGCTTTGGCGAAGGAAACAGAAGGCTTTTTATCACATGAGAAGAAATCAGCCCTCAACAACTTAACCGGCAGAAAAAGAATTTTTTGAAAAAATCCCTAAGCCCCGGGGTCACAATTTCAGCAAAAATCTGACTTTTGGCAACTCACTCAAAAATGGTGCTAAACGGTTCCAAATACTCCCTTGAAAGGTTTGGCGGTCAAAACAGAGGGCTTCTTATCACAGGACAAGAAATCAGCCCTCAACAACTTAACCGGCAGATAAAGATTTTTTGAAAAAATCCCTAAGCCCCGGGGTCACAATTTCAGCAAAAATCTGACTTTTAGCAACTCACTCAAAAATGGTGCTAAACGGTTGCAAATACTCCCCTGAATGCTTTGGCGAAGGAAACAGAAGGCTTTTTATCACAGGAGAAGAAATCAGCCCTCAACAACTTAACCGGCAGAAAAAGATTTTTTTGAAAAAATCCCTAAGCCCCGGGGTCACAATTTCAGCAAAAATCTGACTTTTGGCAACTCACTCAAAAATGGTGCTAAACGGTTGCAAATGCTCCCCTGAAAGGTTTGGCGGTCAAAACAGAAGGCGTTTTATCACAGGACATGAAATCAGCCCTCAACAACTTAACCGGCAGAAAAAGATTTTTTTGAAAAAATCCCTAAACCCCGGGGTCACAATTTCAGCAAAAATCTGACTTTTGGGAATTTAGTCAAAAATGATGCCAAACTGCTGCAAAAGCTCCCCTGAATGCTTTGGTGAAGGAAACAGAAGGCTTTTCATAACAGGAGAAGAAATCAGCCCTCAACAACTTAACCGGCAGAAAAAGATTTCTTTGAAAAAATCCCTAAGCCCCGGGGTCACAATTTCAGCAAAAATCTGACTTTTGGGAATTTACTCAAAAATGGTGCTAAACGGTTCCAAATGCTCCCCTGAATGCTTTGGCGAAGGAAACAGAAGGCTTTTTATAACAGGAGAAGTAATCAGCCCTCAACAACTTAACCGGCAGAAAAAGATTTTTTTGAAAAAATCCCTAAGCCCCGGGGTCACAATTTCAGCAAAAATCTGACTTTTGGGAATTTACTCAAAAATGATGCCAAACTGTTGCAAATGCTCCCCTGAATGCTTTGGCGAAGGAAACAGAAGGCTTTTTATCACAGGAGAAGAAATCAGCCCTCGACAACTTAACCGGCAGAAAAAGATTTTTTTGAAAAAATCCCTAAGCCCCGGGGTCACAATTTCAGCAAAAATCTGACTTTTGGCAACTCACTCAAAAATGGTGCTAAACGGTTGCAAATGCTCCCCTGAAAGGTTTGGCGGTCAAAACAGAAGGCTTTTTATCACAGGACAAGAAATCAGCCCTCAACAACTTAACCAGCAGAAAAAGATTTTTTTGAAAAAATCCCTAAACCCCGGGGTCACAATTTCAGCAAAAATCTGACTTTTGGGAATTTAGTCAAAAATGATGCCAAACTGCTGCAAAAGCTCCCCTGAATGCTTTGGCGGAGGAAACAGAAGGCTTTTCATAACAGGAGAAGAAATCAGCCCTCAACAACTTAACCGGCAGAAAAAGATTTCTTTGAAAAAAATCCCTAAGCCCCGGGGTCACAATTTCAGCAAAAATCTGACTTTTGGCAACTCCCTCAAAAATGATGCCAAATTGTTGCAAATGCTCCCCTGAACACTTTGGCGGTCAAAACAGAGGGCTTCTTATCACAGGACAAGAAATCAGCCCTCAACAACTTAACCGCAGAAAAAGATTTTTTTGAAAAAATCCCTAAGCCCCGGGGTCACAATTTCAGCAAAAATCTGACTTTTGGGAATTTACTCAAAAATGATGCCAAACTGTTGCAAATGCTCCCCTGAATGCTTTGGCGAAGGAAACAGAAGGCTTTTTATCACAGGAGAAGAAATCAGCCCTCAACAACATAACCGGCAGAAAAAGATTTTTTTGAAAAAATCCCTAAGCCCCGGGGTCACAATTTCAGCAAAAATCTGACTTTTGGCAACTTACTCAAAAATGGTGCTAAACGGTTGCAAATGCTCCCCTGAAAGGTTTGGCGGTCAAAACAGAAGGCTTTTTATCACAGGACAAGAAATCAGCCCTCAACAACTTAACCGGCAGAAAAAGATTTTTTTGAAAAAATCCCTAAACCCCGGGGTCACAATTTCAGCAAAAATCTGACTTTTGGGAATTTAGTCAAAAATGATGCCAAACTGCTGCAAAAGCTCCCCTGAATGCTTTGGCGAAGGAAACAGAAGGCTTTTCATCACAGGAGAAGAAATCAGCCCTCAACAACTTAACCGGCAGAAAAAGATTTTTTTGAAAAAATCCCTAAGCCCCGGGGTCACAATTTCAGCAAAAATCTGACTTTTGGCAACTCCCTCAAAAATGATGCCAAATTGTTGCAAATGCTCCCCTGAACACTTTGGCGGTCAAAACAGAGGGCTTCTTTTCACAGGACAAGAAATCAGCCCTCAACAACTTAACCGGCAGAAAAAGATTTTTTTGAAAAAATCCCTAAGCCCCGGGGTCACAATTTCAGCAAAAATCTGACTTTTGGGAATTTACTCAAAAATGATGCCAAACTGTTGCAAATGCTCCCCTGAATGCTTTCGCGAAGGAAACAGAAGGCTTTTCATCACAGGAGAAGAAATCAGCCCTCAACAACTTAACCGGCAGAAAAAGATTTTTTTGAAAAAACCCCTAAGCCCCGGGGTCACAATTTCAGCAAAAATCTGACTTTTGGCAACTCACTCAAAAATGGTGCTAAACGGTTGCAAATGCTCCCCTGAAAGGTTTGGCGGTCAAAACAGAAGGCTTTTTATCACAGGACAAGAAATCACCCCTCGACAACATAACCGGCAGAAAAAGATTTTTTTGAAAAAATCCCTAAGCCCCGGGGTCACAATTTCAGCAAAAATCTGACTTTTGGCAACTCACTCAAAAATGGTGCTAAACGGTTGCAAATGCTCCCCTGAAAGGTTTGGCGGTCAAAACAGAAGGCTTTTTATCACAGTACAAGAAATCAGCCCTCGACAACATAACCGGCAGAAAAAGATTTTTTTTTTTTGGGACTTCCGGAGGCGGCGCGAACGGTAATGGCTGCCCTTTCCTAACCGGGAGAGGGAAGCTACGCTGGAAAAGGGTCGTCCGCTACGGCGAAGCGGAGACCCATTCTGGAAAACCGCAGGCAGTGGAAGCCTGCGGTCTCGGGACCCGGCGGGCGCCAGGAGCTACCCCCGAAACGTTGAGGGAACCCCGTAAGGGGCTCCGGATCGCAGAGGGGGTAGCGGCGCTGTGGGTCTATGCGCATTCAGCGGAGCGAAGCCGCGTTGCCGTTGCCGGTGAGCGCCGACCTTTCTTCCTTCAACACAAGATTCCAAAACGTAACAACCCGTGAGTAATTGAGGACTTTACTAAATTTCGGGACTAAAATATTGAAAATAAGCTGAAAGCGGAGAGACGAGGAAAAGGAAGTCCGTCCTCCGCAGCCATTGATTTTTAAAGCAAAGAGCAGGAGGAGTGGAGGCATAGAGAGAACTTTTGACAGCTCAGATTGAGCACCCGCAGAAATTACTTTTCCTTTTAAAGACTGTAAGCAATTGATTTTTGGACTTTTATTAGGACTTATATATTCCTTTCTTTGTGGATTACAATTCTGTTTAAGAAGCCCAGGTGTCAGAACTGCCTGAGCAGTAGAACTGTCAGACTGCAAATTTGGATACATTCTATTTAAACTTGGAGACAGTCTGAGGGAGTTCAGAATGGTTACGTTCTTGCATTTTGGAACTCCAGTAAGCACAACTTGAAATATTGTGGCAAACCTAAAACCAACTCTGCTAAAACTACTTTTGTGAAGATCCCTAAGAATTGGTTTAGATTTTGTATGTGGAATGGACTCTTCTTCCTAGGACATTTTATGCTCCCCCTAGAGGATTGAGGACTTACAACAAAAACATTGTTTTACTTTCTATTTCCCGGCCCTCTGTTTGATTGCTACCATCTGGGCCGTAGCTTTCCCATGGGAATAACTCAGCTTGACCTTGACTGCTAGATATTTTTGGAATGAGTGGCGCAAAAAGAAAGGGATTAAGAACCAGACAAACAACTCTGACAACCGTAACTGCAGCCTCACAAGCACGCAGATCATCTGTGCCCACTTTGCCCTCGGAGGAAAAAGTTACCTCCCTGTCACAGGCAGGGGAGGAAGAAACTGAGGATTTACAACTAGAAGAGATGGCCTCAGGAGGATCTGGTTCTGTATTAGAGAGAATTCTTGAGAAATTGGAGTCTTTGGAGAGGAAAGTTGACCAACAAACTGCGAAAATTGACCTTAATACAGAAACTTTAAACAAATTATCTGGGCAAGTTGCACAGAATGCACAAGCAATCGGACAACTGAAGGAGGCTGCAGGTGAAAATCAGAAACTGGCCGAAGAGACCAGCCAAAGAGTGGGAGAGTTGGAAAAAGAAGTAAGGCCGCTCAGTAAGCAGGTCGGAGAACATCAGACCTATCTCTCTATGTTGGAACTTCGGAACAGGGAGATTAATTTAAGGATAAGATCGATACCAGAAGTGGAAGAAGGTAATCTAGCTGAGTTTCTGACCAAAGAATTCTCCAAGTTCTGGGGTTTAGAGGAGGAAGATTTTAAAATTGTGTCAGCCTTCAGACTTGGAAGACTTACAAAGAGAGAAAGGCCCAGAGACTGTTTGATTACGTTGAGATCAAAGGAGGAAAGGGACAAGATTTTGGGCCTGCATTACGGAAGCTCTTTGAACATTTCGGACAAAAGAATTGAGATTTTTAAGGACATTCCTAAACAGCTGTTGGATCTTAGATCTGAATATTTGGACTTAGTAAAACTGCTGAGAAGCAACTCAATCATCTTTAGGTGGGACTTTCCCCAAGGACTATCTTTTACCTTTAGAGGGAAGAAGATCAAAATTAGAACTTTGGAAGATAGGGATAAGTTTTTGACTGCCTACGGTGAGGACCTTCATAAAGGACTTGAACTACCCTCAGGGTCTGAACCACCACAGGTGCCTGTACCTCAGAACCCTGAAGACTCACAGAACAAAATACCATCCCAAGGAAACTAAACAGATCTATCCAGGATGTCTCTGCAACTTTTAAGTTGGAATATAAATGGCTGCAACAGCCCGGAAAAAAGGAAGAAAATCTTTCACTTATTAAAAAAGGAGCAACTAGACATTACTTGTTTACAAGAAACACATGTGACTAGGCTCCACAGAAAAATATTGGTAAATAAAAGGATAGGCCAAGAATTTATATCTTCGGATTTAGTTAAGAAGAGAGGAGTGGTGATATATGCAAAGGAGAGCCTCTCACCAAAATTTCTATTTAAAGATGAACATGGAAGAATCTTGGCAATTGAAATACAGCACCAAGGAGAGAAAATTTTGATATTAGGAATCTACGCTCCAAATGAAGGGAAATCAGAATTCTACAAGAAGTTGCATGAGATTATGCTGGATTATCTGGACTATGATAACATCATTATGATGGGAGATATGAATGGGATCGTTTCTACAAACATGGATAGGTCACAAAGCCAAAAGGTTACTAAAGAAGGCAGACTACCAAAGACCTTTTTTGAAATGACAGACAACATGGACTGGATTGATATATGGAGGACAAAGAACCCCTTAGGGAAAGAAGGAACATTTTTCTCTGAAGCCCAACTGACTTGGACAAGAATTGACCAAATATGGATTTCTAGAGGTCTGGCTCCTAAGGTGAAGAAAGTGGAAATCTGCCCAAAGACCTGCTCCGATCATAACGCGTTGAAAATGGACATGACATTATTACCAACCGGCTCCTTTAGATGGAAGATGAATGACAACTTGTTTAGAGATCAGGAGATTATCAAGAAGGCCCAAAAAACAATAAAGGACTATTTTGAGATAAATTTGAACACTGCTGTGGAAAAAAGAACAATCTGGGACGCAAGCAAAGCTGTGATGAGAGGGTTCTTGATACAACAGAACGCCATAAAGAAAAGACTACAAAATGAGAAAAAGGACAAGATTTTGGGGAAAATTAAAGAGTTAGAGAAGAAACTAAGAGTAAACCCGAAGTCACAGCCGATTTTGAGAGAAATTAAACTTCATCAGGCACAATATTCCAAACTGATAAATCAGGAAATAGAATGGAAGATTAAATCAATGAAACAAAAAACATTTGAATCGGCTAATAAATGTGGGAAACTGCTGGCTTGGCAGTTGAAGAAGAGACAAAAGCTGAACATAGTAACAAATTTGGAAATAGAAGGAAGGAATATTCAGAACCCGGTGGAAATTAGAAAATGTTTCCAGAAATATTTCAAGAAATTATACACTCAAGGGCCACAAAAGGAGGAAGAGATTGCAAAATTTTTGGAGAAAAATGGACTTAAAAAACTATCACAAGAAAATAGATCACTCCTGAATAGTAAAATAACACGACTAGAGATAGAACAGGCCATTCAGAATATGAAGTTGGGCAAGTCTCCAGGGCCAGATGGCTTGACCTCCAAGTACTATAAGACATTAAGTGACTATTTGATTCAACCACTGCTGGAGGTCAGCAATGAAATTATGGAGGGAAAGAAGGCGCCTGAATCGTGGAAGGAAGCTTTCATCACATTGATACCAAAATCAGAAACTGAAAAGACACAACTTAAGAACTACCGCCCCATTTCCCTTTTAAATGTGGATTACAAAATATTTGCTGACGTTTTGGCAGGAAGATTCAAAAGAGTTTTAAATGAGATAATTCATAAAGACCAGGCAGGCTTTCTCCCAGGAAGACATTTATTTGCTAATACAAGGAACATTATTGACATTTTGGAACTCTTGCAAACAAATATTAACACTAAAGCAGTTCTAATTTTTATAGACGCGGAGAAGGCCTTTGATAATATTTCTTGGAAATTTATGAAGGGGAATTTAAAAGAAATGGGAGTGGGGCGGGGTTTTGAAAATGGGATTGACGCGATTTACTCAGAACAAAAGGCAAAACTGATAGTTAACAATGTGGTTACAGAAGAGTTTAAGATTGAAAAAGGGACACGACAAGGCTGCCCGATTTCCCCCTTGCTGTTTATTTCTGTCCTGGAGGTGCTCTTGAACTTGATTAGAGGGGACCGGTTGGTGCAAGGGATTCAGATCGGAGTGAAACAATATAAACTTAAAGCTTTTGCAGATGACCTTGTTTTGACATTGCAAGAGCCAGAATCTAGTACAAAAAGAGTGTTACAATTGATTCAGGACTTTGGTCGGGTAGCGGGCTTTAAACTAAACAAACATAAAACTAAGGTGTTGGGAAAAAACTTGACAGATGCAGAGTCAGAACGGTTTCAGAGAGAAACAGAACTAACTGTGGTTAAAAAAGTAAAGTACCTAGGGGTAAACATAACAGCAAAAAATCTGAGTCTATTTAAGGATAATTATGAAAAATGTTGGTCTGAAATTAAGAGAGACTTGGACAGTTGGTCAAAATTGAAGCTTTCTTTGTTAGGCCGAATTGCTGCTATTAAGATGAATGTATTGCCTAAGATGTTGTTTTTATTTCAAACATTGCAAATTGTGGATAAGACGGAGTGCTTCAGGAAGTGGCAGAGAGATATTTCTAAATTTGTCTGGCAGGGCAAAAAGCCCAGAATTAAGTTTAAGATATTAACTGATGCGAAAGAAAGAGGGGGCTTTGCCCTGCCAGACTTAAGGTTGTACTACGAAGCCGCAGCTTTCTGCTGGCTAAAAGACTGGCTACTTCTAGAGGACACTGATGTGTTAGATTTAGAAGGTTTTAACAATGCATTTGGCTGGCATGCATACTTATGGTATGACAAAGTTAAGATCAATAAGGCCTTTAAGAACCATATTGTCAGGAAAGCAGTGTTTAATGTCTGGACAAAATACAAAGACCTATTGGAAAATAAAACTCCAAGATGGCTATCACCTCTGGAGGCTAAGGCCCGAAAAAGACCCAATATGGAGGCCAAATGGCCGAAATATTGGGAAATAATAGAGAAAGAGGGTAACAATTGGAAATTGCAGAGTTTGGAAAAAATGAAAGATAAAGTGCGAGACTGGTTACATTACGCTCAGATTCAAGAAATTTTTAAAAAGGATAAAAAGTTAGGATTCCAGGTGGAGAAATCGAAGTTGGAAACAGAATTGTTAGAACCTAAGACTAAAGTACTTTCAAGAATGTATAACTTGCTGTTGAAATGGAATACACAAGATGAAATGGTTAAGTCGGCCATGATAAAGTGGGCACAGGATATTGGGCATAATATTATGTTTGAGGATTGGGAAAGGTTGTGGACCACGGGGATGAACTTCACGGCATGTAATGCTCTGAAGGAAAATGTAATGAAAATGATTTATAGGTGGTACATGACCCCAGTTAAACTAGCCAAAATATGCCATGTGCCAGACAACAAATGCTGGAAATGTAAGGAAAATGAAGGAACATTCTTTCACCTCTGGTGGACTTGTCCCAGGGTGAAGGTCTTCTGGGAAATGATATATAATGAGCTGAAAAAGGTATTTAAGTATACCTTCCTTAAGAAACCAGAGGCCTTCCTCCTGGGCATTGTCGGCCAGATGGTGCCAAAGAAGGACCGAACATTCTTTTTGTACGCAACAGCAGCAGCAAGGATACTTATCGCCAAGAAGTGGAAAACTCAAGATCTACCCACTCTGGAAGAATGGCAGATGCAGCTGATGGACTATATGCAACTGGCCGAGATGACTGGCAGAATTCGAGACCTGGGAGAAGAGAGGGTTGAAGAAGATTGGAGGAAATTTAAGATTTATTTACAAAAATATTGTGATTTGGCGGAAAGTTAAGTAGGATGTTTGATCATAAATAATTGGCCACCACAAAATCGGATCGAAATGGGATGTAAAGTGAGATTAAGAGAAACTAATTTACAGAGGATTATATTTAAATGAGTGGTTATAAAATTTGCAAATTAGATGATAAATTGCTGGGAAAAATTTATGATGATGAAAATGGCAGCGGGAGATGTGAGGAAGTCCAAAGAAGTTATGAAACTTTGTTGAGATAAAAGAAAGGTTGTTTATTTCTGTACTTTATTTTGTAAAAACCCCTAATAAAAATTTATTAAAAAAAAAAAAGAAAAAGATTTTTTTGAAAAAATCCCTAAGCCCCGGGGTCACAATTTCAGCAAAAATCTGACTTTTGGCAACTCACTCAAAAATGGTGCTAAATGGTTGCAAATGCTCCCCTTAAAGGTTTGGCGGTCAAAACAGAAGGCTTTTTATCACAGGACAAGAAATCAGCCCTCGACAACTTAAACGACAGAAAAACATTTTTTTGAAAAAATCCCTAAGCCCCAGGGTCACAATTTCAGCAAAAATCTGACTTGTGGCAATTCACTCAAAAATGATGCCAAACTGTGGCAAATGCTCCCCTGAAAGCTTTGGCGGTCAAAACAGAAGGCTTTTTATCACAGGAGAAGAAATCAGCCCTCGACAACTTAACCGGCAGAAAAAGATTTTTTTGAAAAAATCCCTAAGCCCCGGGGTCACAATTTCAGCAAAAATCTGACTTGTGGCAATTCACTCAAAAATGATGCCAAACTGTGGCAAATGCTCCCCTGAAAGCTTTGGCGGTCAAAACAGAAGGCTTTTTATCACAGGAGAAGAAATCAGCCCTCGACAACTTAACCGGCAGAAAAAGATTTTTTTGAAAAAATCCCTAAGCCCCGGGGTCACAATTTCAGCAAAAATCTGACTTTTGGCAACTCACTCAAAAATGGTGCTAAACGGTTGCAAATGCTCCCCTGAAAGGTTTGGCGGTCAAAACAGAAGGCTTTTTATCACAGGACAAGAAATCAGCCCTCAACAACTTAACCGGCAGAAAAAGATTTTTTTGAAAAAACCCCTAAGCCCCGGGGTCACAATTTCAGCAAAAATCTGACTTTTTGGAATTCACTCAAAAATGATGCCAAATTGTTGCAAATGCTCCCCTGAACACTTTGGCGGTCAAAACAAAAGGCTTTTTATCACAGGAGAAGAAATCAGCCCTCGACAACTTAACCGGCAGAAAAAGATTTTTTTGAAAAAATCCCTAAGCCCCGGGGTCACAATTTCAGCAAAAATCTGACTTTTGGCAACTCACTCAAAAATGGTGCTAAACGGTTGCAAATACTCCCTTGAAAGGTTTGGCGGTCAAAACAGAGGGCTTCTTATCACAGGACAAGAAATCAGCCCTCAACAACTTAACCGGCAGAAAAAGATTTTTTGAAAAAATCCCTAAGCCCCGGGGTCACAATTTCAGCAAAAATCTGACTTTTGGCAACTCACTCAAAAATGGTGCTACACGGTTGCAAATACTCCCCTGAATGCTTTGGCGAAGGAAACAGAAGGCTTTTCATCACAGGTGAAGAAATCAGCCCTCAACAACTTAACCGGCAGAAAAAGATTTTTTTGAAAAAATCCCAAAGCCCCGGGGTCACAATTTCAGCAAAAATCTGACTTTTGGGAATTTACTCAAAAATTATGCCAAACTGTTGCAAATGCTCCCCTGAATGCTTTGGCGAAGGAAACAGAAGGCTTTTTATCACAGGAGAAGAAATCAGCCCTCAACAACTTAACCGGCAGAAAAAGATTTTTTTGAAAAAATCCCTAAGCCCCGGGGTCACAATTTCAGCGAAAATCTGACTTTTGGCAACTCACTCAAAAATGGTGCTAAACGGTTGCAAATGCTCCCCTGAAAGGTTTGGCGGTCCAAACACGAGGCTTTTTATCGCAGGACAAGAAATCAGCCCTCAACAACTTAACCGGCAGAAAAAGATTTTTTTGAAAAAATCCCTAAACCCCGGGGTCACAATTTCAGCAAAAATCTGACTTTTGGGAATTTAGTCAAAAATGATGCCAAACTGCTGCAAAAGCTCCCCTGAATGCTTTGGCGAAGGAAACAGAAGGCTTTTCATCACAGGAGAAGAAATCAGCCCTGAACAACTTAACCGGCAGAAAAAGATTTTTTTGAAAAAATCCCTAAGCCCCGGGGTCACAATTTCAGCAAAATTCTGACTTTTGGCAATTCACTCAAAAATGGTGCTAAACGGTTGCAAATGCTCCCCTGAAAGGTTTGGCGGTAAAAACAGAAGGCTTTTTATCACAGGACAAGAAATCAGCCCTGAACAACTTAACCGGCAGAAAAAGATTTTTTTGAAAAAATCCCTAAGCCCCGGGGTCACAATTTCAGCAAAAATCTGACTTTTGGCAGTTCACGCAAAAATGGTGCTAAACGGTTGCAAATGCTCCCCTGAATGCTTTGGCGAAGGAAACAGAAAACTTTTTATCACAGGAGAAGAAATCAGCCCTCGACAACTTAACCGACAGAAAAACATTTTTTTGAAAAAACCCCTAAGCCCCGGGGTCACAATTTCAGCAAAAATCTGACTTTTTGGAATTCAATCAAAAATGATGCCAAATTGTTGCAAATGCTCCCCTGAACACTTTGGCGGTCCAAACAGAAGGCTTTTTATCACAGGAGAAGAAATCAGCCCTCGACAACTTAACCGGCAGAAAAAGATTTTTTTGAAAAAATCCCTAAGCCCCGGGGTCACAATTTCAGCAAAAATCTGACTTTTGGCAACTCACTCAAAAATGGTGCTAAACGGTTGCAAATACTCCCCTGAATGCTTTGGCGAAGGAAAGAGAAGGCTTTTCATCACAGGTGAAGAAATCAGCCCTCAACAACTTAACCGGCAGAAAAAGATTTTTTTGAAAAAATCCCTAAGCCCCGGGGTCACAATTTCAGCGAAAATCTGACTTTTGGGAATTTACTCAAAAATTATGCCAAACTGTTGCAAATGCTCCCCTGAATGCTTTGGCGAAGGAAACAGAAGGCTTTTTATCACAGGAGAAGAAATCAGCCCTCAACAACTTAACCGGCAGAAAAAGATTTTTTTGAAAAAATCCCTAAGCCCCGGGGTCACAATTTCAGCAAAAATCTGACTTTTGGCAACTCACTCAAAAATGGTGCTAAACGGTTGCAAATGCTCCCCTGAAAGGTTTGGCGGTCAAAACAGAAGGCTTTTTATCACAGGACAAGAAATCAGCCCTCGACAACATAACCGGCAGAAAAAGATTTTTTTGAAAAAATCCCTAAGCCCCGGGGTCACAATTTCAGCAAAAATCTGACTTTTGGCAACTCACTCAAAAATGGTGCTAAATGGTTGCAAATGCTCCCCTGAAAGGTTTGGCGGTCAAAACAGAAGGCTTTTTATCACAGGACAAGAAATCAGCCCTCGACAACTTAACCGACAGAAAAACATTTTTTTGAAAAAATCCCTAAGCCCCAGGGTCACAATTTCAGCAAAAATCTGACTTGTGGCAATTCACTCAAAAATGATGCCAAACTGTGGCAAATGCTCCCCTGAAAGCTTTGGCGGTCAAAACAGAAGGCTTTTTATCACAGGAGAAGAAATCAGCCCTCGACAACTTAACCGGCAGAAAAAGATTTTTTTGAAAAAATCCCTAAGCCCCGGGGTCACAATTTCAGCAAAAATCTGACTTGTGGCAATTCACTCAAAAATGATGCCAAACTGTGGCAAATGCTCCCCTGAAAGCTTTGGCGGTCAAAACAGAAGGCTTTTTATCACAGGAGAAGAAATCAGCCCTCGACAACTTAACCGGCAGAAAAAGATTTTTTTGAAAAAATCCCTAAGCCCCGGGGTCACAATTTCAGCAAAAATCTGACTTTTGGCAACTCACTCAAAAATGGTGCTAAACGGTTGCAAATGCTCCCCTGAAAGGTTTGGCGGTCAAAACAGAAGGCTTTTTATCACAGGACAAGAAATCAGCCCTCAACAACTTAACCGGCAGAAAAAGATTTTTTTGAAAAAATCCCTAAGCCCCGGGGTCACAATTTCAGCAAAAATCTGACTTGTGGCAATTCACTCAAAAATGATGCCAAACTGTTGCAAATGCTCCCCTGAATGCTTTGGCGAAGGAAACAGAAAACTTTTTATCACAGGAGAAGAAATCAGCCCTCGACAACTTAACCGACAGAAAAACATTTTTTTGAAAAAACCCCTAAGCCCCGGGGTCACAATTTCAGCAAAAATCTGACTTTTTGGAATTCACTCAAAAATGATGCCAAATTGTTGCAAATGCTCCCCTGAACACTTTGGCGGTCAAAACAAAAGGCTTTTTATCACAGGAGAAGAAATCAGCCCTCGACAACTTAACCGGCAGAAAAAGATTTTTTTGAAAAAATCCCTAAGCCCCGGGGTCACAATTTCAGCAAAAATCTGACTTTTGGCAACTCACTCAAAAATGGTGCTAAACGGTTGCAAATACTCCCTTGAAAGGTTTGGCGGTCAAAACAGAGGGCTTCTTATCACAGGACAAGAAATCAGCCCTCAACAACTTAACCGGCAGAAAAAGATTTTTTGAAAAAATCCCTAAGCCCCGGGGTCACAATTTCAGCAAAAATCTGACTTTTGGCAACTCACTCAAAAATGGTGCTACACGGTTGCAAATACTCCCCTGAATGCTTTGGCGAAGGAAACAGAAGGCTTTTCATCACAGGTGAAGAAATCAGCCCTCAACAACTTAACCGGCAGAAAAAGATTTTTTTGAAAAAATCCCTAAGCCCCGGGGTCACAATTTCAGCGAAAATCTGACTTTTGGCAACTCACTCAAAAATGGTGCTAAACGGTTGCAAATGCTCCCCTGAAAGGTTTGGCGGTCCAAACACGAGGCTTTTTATCGCAGGACAAGAAATCAGCCCTCAACAACTTAACCGGCAGAAAAAGATTTTTTTGAAAAAATCCCTAAACCCCGGGGTCACAATTTCAGCAAAAATCTGACTTTTGGGAATTTAGTCAAAAATGATGCCAAACTGCTGCAAAAGCTCCCCTGAATGCTTTGGCGAAGGAAACAGAAGGCTTTTCATCACAGGAGAAGAAATCAGCCCTGAACAACTTAACCGGCAGAAAAAGATTTTTTTGAAAAAATCCCTAAGCCCCGGGGTCACAATTTCAGCGAAAATCTGACTTTTGGCAACTCACTCAAAAATGGTGCTAAACGGTTGCAAATGCTCCCCTGAAAGGTTTGGCGGTAAAAACAGAAGGCTTTTTATCACAGGACAAGAAATCAGCCCTGAACAACTTAACCGGCAGAAAAAGATTTTTTTGAAAAAATCCCTAAGCCCCGGGGTCACAATTTCAGCAAAAATCTGACTTTTGGCAGTTCACGCAAAAATGGTGCTAAACGGTTGCAAATGCTCCCCTGAATGCTTTGGCGAAGGAAACAGAAAACTTTTTATCACAGGAGAAGAAATCAGCCCTCGACAACTTAACCGACAGAAAAACATTTTTTTGAAAAAACCCCTAAGCCCCGGGGTCACAATTTCAGCAAAAATCTGACTTTTTGGAATTCAATCAAAAATGATGCCAAATTGTTGCAAATGCTCCCCTGAACACTTTGGCGGTCCAAACAGAAGGCTTTTTATCACAGGAGAAGAAATCAGCCCTCGACAACTTAACCGGCAGAAAAAGATTTTTTTGAAAAAATCCCTAAGCCCCGGGGTCACAATTTCAGCGAAAATCTGACTTTTGGCAACTCACTCAAAAATGGTGCTAAACGGTTGCAAATGCTCCCCTGAAAGGTTTGGCGGTAAAAACAGAAGGCTTTTTATCACAGGACAAGAAATCAGCCCTGAACAACTTAACCGGCAGAAAAAGATTTTTTTGAAAAAATCCCTAAGCCCCGGGGTCACAATTTCAGCAAAAATCTGACTTTTGGCAGTTCACGCAAAAATGGTGCTAAACGGTTGCAAATGCTCCCCTGAATGCTTTGGCGAAGGAAACAGAAAACTTTTTATCACAGGAGAAGAAATCAGCCCTCGACAACTTAACCGACAGAAAAACATTTTTTTGAAAAAACCCCTAAGCCCCGGGGTCACAATTTCAGCAAAAATCTGACTTTTGGCAACTCACTCAAAAATGGTGCTAAACGGTTGCAAATGCTCCCCTGAAAGGTTTGGCGGTCAAAACAGAAGGCTTTTTATCACAGGACAAGAAATCAGCCCTCGACAACATAACCGGCAGAAAAAGATTTTTTTGAAAAAATCCCTAAGCCCCGGGGTCACAATTTCAGCAAAAATCTGACTTTTGGCAACTCACTCAAAAATGGTGCTAAATGGTTGCAAATGCTCCCCTGAAAGGTTTGGCGGTCAAAACAGAAGGCTTTTTATCACAGGACAAGAAATCAGCCCTCGACAACTTAACCGACAGAAAAACATTTTTTTGAAAAAATCCCTAAGCCCCAGGGTCACAATTTCAGCAAAAATCTGACTTGTGGCAATTCACTCAAAAATGATGCCAAACTGTGGCAAATGCTCCCCTGAAAGCTTTGGCGGTCAAAACAGAAGGCTTTTTATCACAGGAGAAGAAATCAGCCCTCGACAACTTAACCGGCAGAAAAAGATTTTTTTGAAAAAATCCCTAAGCCCCGGGGTCACAATTTCAGCAAAAATCTGACTTGTGGCAATTCACTCAAAAATGATGCCAAACTGTGGCAAATGCTCCCCTGAAAGCTTTGGCGGTCAAAACAGAAGGCTTTTTATCACAGGAGAAGAAATCAGCCCTCGACAACTTAACCGGCAGAAAAAGATTTTTTTGAAAAAATCCCTAAGCCCCGGGGTCACAATTTCAGCAAAAATCTGACTTTTGGCAACTCACTCAAAAATGGTGCTAAACGGTTGCAAATGCTCCCCTGAAAGGTTTGGCGGTCAAAACAGAAGGCTTTTTATCACAGGACAAGAAATCAGCCCTCAACAACTTAACCGGCAGAAAAAGATTTTTTTGAAAAAATCCCTAAGCCCCGGGGTCACAATTTCAGCAAAAATCTGACTTGTGGCAATTCACTCAAAAATGATGCCAAACTGTTGCAAATGCTCCCCTGAATGCTTTGGCGAAGGAAACAGAAAACTTTTTATCACAGGAGAAGAAATCAGCCCTCGACAACTTAACGGACAGAAAAACATTTTTTTGAAAAAACCCCTAAGCCCCGGGGTCACAATTTCAGCAAAAATCTGACTTTTTGGAATTCACTCAAAAATGATGCCAAATTGTTGCAAATGCTCCCCTGAACACTTTGGCGGTCAAAACAAAAGGCTTTTTATCACAGGAGAAGAAATCAGCCCTCGACAACTTAACCGGCAGAAAAAGATTTTTTTGAAAAAATCCCTAAGCCCCGGGGTCACAATTTCAGCAAAAATCTGACTTTTGGCAACTCACTCAAAAATGGTGCTAAACGGTTGCAAATACTCCCTTGAAAGGTTTGGCGGTCAAAACAGAGGGCTTCTTATCACAGGACAAGAAATCAGCCCTCAACAACTTAACCGGCAGAAAAAGATTTTTTGAAAAAATCCCTAAGCCCCGGGGTCACAATTTCAGCAAAAATCTGACTTTTGGCAACTCACTCAAAAATGGTGCTACACGGTTGCAAATACTCCCCTGAATGCTTTGGCGAAGGAAACAGAAGGCTTTTCATCACAGGTGAAGAAATCAGCCCTCAACAACTTAACCGGCAGAAAAAGATTTTTTTGAAAAAATCCCTAAGCCCCGGGGTCACAATTTCAGCGAAAATCTGACTTTTGGCAACTCACTCAAAAATGGTGCTAAACGGTTGCAAATGCTCCCCTGAAAGGTTTGGCGGTCCAAACACGAGGCTTTTTATCGCAGGACAAGAAATCAGCCCTCAACAACTTAACCGGCAGAAAAAGATTTTTTTGAAAAAATCCCTAAACCCCGGGGTCACAATTTCAGCAAAAATCTGACTTTTGGGAATTTAGTCAAAAATGATGCCAAACTGCTGCAAAAGCTCCCCTGAATGCTTTGGCGAAGGAAACAGAAGGCTTTTCATCACAGGAGAAGAAATCAGCCCTGAACAACTTAACCGGCAGAAAAAGATTTTTTTGAAAAAATCCCTAAGCCCCGGGGTCACAATTTCAGCGAAAATCTGACTTTTGGCAACTCACTCAAAAATGGTGCCAAACGGTTGCAAATGCTCCCCTGAAAGGTTTGGCGGTAAAAACAGAAGGCTTTTTATCACAGGACAAGAAATCAGCCCTGAACAACTTAACCGGCAGAAAAAGATTTTTTTGAAAAAATCCCTAAGCCCCGGGGTCACAATTTCAGCAAAAATCTGACTTTTGGCAGTTCACGCAAAAATGGTGCTAAACGGTTGCAAATGCTCCCCTGAATGCTTTGGCGAAGGAAACAGAAAACTTTTTATCACAGGAGAAGAAATCAGCCCTCGACAACTTAACCGACAGAAAAACATTTTTTTGAAAAAACCCCTAAGCCCCGGGGTCACAATTTCAGCAAAAATCTGACTTTTTGGAATTCAATCAAAAATGATGCCAAATTGTTGCAAATGCTCCCCTGAACACTTTGGCGGTCCAAACAGAAGGCTTTTTATCACAGGAGAAGAAATCAGCCCACGACAACTTAACCGGCAGAAAAAGATTTTTTTGAAAAAATCCCTAAGCCCCGGGGTCACAATTTCAGCAAAAATCTGACTTTTGGCAACTCACTCAAAAATGGTGCTAAACGGTTGCAAATACTCCCCTGAATGCTTTGGCGAAGGAAACAGAAGGCTTTTCATCACAGGTGAAGAAATCAGCCCTCAACAACTTAACCGGCAGAAAAAGATTTTTTTGAAAAAATCCCAAAGCCCCGGGGTCACAATTTCAGCAAAAATCTGACTTTTGGGAATTTACTCAAAAATTATGCCAAACTGTTGCAAATGCTCCCCTGAATGCTTTGGCGAAGGAAACAGAAGGCTTTTTATCACAGGAGAAGAAATCAGCCCTCAACAACTTAACCGGCAGAAAAAGATTTTTTTGAAAAAATCCCTAAGCCCCAGGGTCACAATTTCAGCAAAAATCTGACTTGTGGCAATTCACTCAAAAATGATGCCAAACTGTGGCAAATGCTCCCCTGAAAGCTTTGGCGGTCAAAACAGAAGGCTTTTTATCACAGGAGAAGAAATCAGCCCTCGACAACTTAACCGGCAGAAAAAGATTTTTTTGAAAAAATCCCTAAGCCCCGGGGTCACAATTTCAGCAAAAATCTGACTTGTGGCAATTCACTCAAAAATGATGCCAAACTGTGGCAAATGCTCCCCTGAAAGCTTTGGCGGTCAAAACAGAAGGCTTTTTATCACAGGAGAAGAAATCAGCCCTCGACAACTTAACCGGCAGAAAAAGATTTTTTTGAAAAAATCCCTAAGCCCCGGGGTCACAATTTCAGCAAAAATCTGACTTTTGGCAACTCACTCAAAAATGGTGCTAAACGGTTGCAAATGCTCCCCTGAAAGGTTTGGCGGTCAAAACAGAAGGCTTTTTATCACAGGACAAGAAATCAGCCCTCAACAACTTAACCGGCAGAAAAAGATTTTTTTGAAAAAATCCCTAAGCCCCGGGGTCACAATTTCAGCAAAAATCTGACTTTTTGGAATTCACTCAAAAATGATGCCAAATTGTTGCAAATGCTCCCCTGAACACTTTGGCGGTCAAAACAAAAGGCTTTTTATCACAGGAGAAGAAATCAGCCCTCGACAACTTAACCGGCAGAAAAAGATTTTTTTAAAAAAATCCCTAAGCCCCGGGGTCACAATTTCAGCAAAAATCTGACTTTTGGCAACTCACTCAAAAATGGTGCTAAACGGTTGCAAATACTCCCTTGAAAGGTTTGGCGGTCAAAACAGAGGGCTTCTTATCACAGGACAAGAAATCAGCCCTCAACAACTTAACCGGCAGAAAAAGATTTTTTGAAAAAATCCCTAAGCCCCGGGGTCACAATTTCAGCAAAAATCTGACTTTTGGCAACTCACTCAAAAATGGTGCTACACGGTTGCAAATACTCCCCTGAATGCTTTGGCGAAGGAAACAGAAGGCTTTTCATCACAGGTGAAGAAATCAGCCCTCAACAACTTAACCGGCAGAAAAAGATTTTTTTGAAAAAATCCCAAAGCCCCGGGGTCACAATTTCAGCAAAAATCTGACTTTTGGGAATTTACTCAAAAATTATGCCAAACTGTTGCAAATGCTCCCCTGAATGCTTTGGCGAAGGAAACAGAAGGCTTTTTATCACAGGAGAAGAAATCAGCCCTCAACAACTTAACCGGCAGAAAAAGATTTTTTTGAAAAAATCCCTAAGCCCCGGGGTCACAATTTCAGCGAAAATCTGACTTTTGGCAACTCACTCAAAAATGGTGCTAAACGGTTGCAAATGCTCCCCTGAAAGGTTTGGCGGTCCAAACACGAGGCTTTTTATCGCAGGACAAGAAATCAGCCCTCAACAACTTAACCGGCAGAAAAAGATTTTTTTGAAAAAATCCCTAAACCCCGGGGTCACAATTTCAGCAAAAATCTGACTTTTGGGAATTTAGTCAAAAATGATGCCAAACTGCTGCAAAAGCTCCCCTGAATGCTTTGGCGAAGGAAACAGAAGGCTTTTCATCACAGGAGAAGAAATCAGCCCTGAACAACTTAACCGGCAGAAAAAGATTTTTTTGAAAAAATCCCTAAGCCCCGGGGTCACAATTTCAGCAAAATTCTGACTTTTGGCAATTCACTCAAAAATGGTGCTAAACGGTTGCAAATGCTCCCCTGAAAGGTTTGGCGGTAAAAACAGAAGGCTTTTTATCACAGGACAAGAAATCAGCCCTGAACAACTTAACCGGCAGAAAAAGATTTTTTTGAAAAAATCCCTAAGCCCCGGGGTCACAATTTCAGCAAAAATCTGACTTTTGGCAGTTCACGCAAAAATGGTGCTAAACGGTTGCAAATGCTCCCCTGAATGCTTTGGCGAAGGAAACAGAAAACTTTTTATCACAGGAGAAGAAATCAGCCCTCGACAACTTAACCGACAGAAAAACATTTTTTTGAAAAAACCCCTAAGCCCCGGGGTCACAATTTCAGCAAAAATCTGACTTTTTGGAATTCAATCAAAAATGATGCCAAATTGTTGCAAATGCTCCCCTGAACACTTTGGCGGTCCAAACAGAAGGCTTTTTATCACAGGAGAAGAAATCAGCCCTCGACAACTTAACCGGCAGAAAAAGATTTTTTTGAAAAAATCCCTAAGCCCCGGGGTCACAATTTCAGCAAAAATCTGACTTTTGGCAACTCACTCAAAAATGGTGCTAAACGGTTGCAAATACTCCCCTGAATGCTTTGGCGAAGGAAACAGAAGGCTTTTCATCACAGGTGAAGAAATCAGCCCTCAACAACTTAACCGGCAGAAAAAGATTTTTTTGAAAAAATCCCTAAGCCCCGGGGTCACAATTTCAGCGAAAATCTGACTTTTGGGAATTTACTCAAAAATTATGCCAAACTGTTGCAAATGCTCCCCTGAATGCTTTGGCGAAGGAAACAGAAGGCTTTTTATCACAGGAGAAGAAATCAGCCCTCAACAACTTAACCGGCAGAAAAAGATTTTTTTGAAAAAATCCCTAAGCCCCGGGGTCACAATTTCAGCAAAAATCTGACTTTTGGGAATTTACTCAAAAATTATGCCAAACTGTTGCAAATGCTCCCCTGAATGCTTTGGCGAAGGAAACAGAAGGCTTTTTATCACAGGAGAAGAAATCAGCCCTCAACAACTTAACCGGCAGAAAAAGATTTTTTTGAAAAAATCCCTAAGCCCCGGGGTCACAATTTCAGCGAAAATCTGACTTTTGGCAACTCACTCACAAATGGTGCTAAACGGTTGCAAATGCTCCCCTGAAAGGTTTGGCGGTAAAAACAGAAGGCTTTTTATCACAGGACAAGAAATCAGCCCTGAACAACTTAACCGGCAGAAAAAGATTTTTTTGAAAAAATCCCTAAGCCCCGGGGTCACAATTTCAGCAAAAATCTGACTTTTGGCAGTTCACGCAAAAATGGTGCTAAACGGTTGCAAATGCTCCCCTGAATGCTTTGGCGAAGGAAACAGAAAACTTTTTATCACAGAAGAAGAAATCAGCCCTCGACAACTTAACCGACAGAAAAACATTTTTTTGAAAAAACCCCTAAGCCCCGGGGTCACAATTTCAGCAAAAATCTGACTTTTGGCAACTCACTCAAAAATGGTGCTAAACGGTTGCAAATGCTCCCCTGAAAGGTTTGGCGGTCAAAACAGAAGGCTTTTTATCACAGGACAAGAAATCAGCCCTCGACAACATAACCGGCAGAAAAAGATTTTTTTGAAAAAATCCCTAAGCCCCGGGGTCACAATTTCAGCAAAAATCTGACTTTTGGCAACTCACTCAAAAATGGTGCTAAATGGTTGCAAATGCTCCCCTGAAAGGTTTGGCGGTCAAAACAGAAGGCTTTTTATCACAGGACAAGAAATCAGCCCTCGACAACTTAACCGACAGAAAAACATTTTTTTGAAAAAATCCCTAAGCCCCAGGGTCACAATTTCAGCAAAAATCTGACTTGTGGCAATTCACTGAAAAATGATGCCAAACTGTGGCAAATGCTCCCCTGAAAGCTTTGGCGGTCAAAACAGAAGGCTTTTTATCACAGGAGAAGAAATCAGCCCTCGACAACTTAACCGGCAGAAAAAGATTTTTTTGAAAAAATCCCTAAGCCCCGGGGTCACAATTTCAGCAAAAATCTGACTTGTGGCAATTCACTCAAAAATGATGCCAAACTGTGGCAAATGCTCCCCTGAAAGCTTTGGCGGTCAAAACAGAAGGCTTTTTATCACAGGAGAAGAAATCAGCCCTCGACAACTTAACCGGCAGAAAAAGATTTTTTTGAAAAAATCCCTAAGCCCCGGGGTCACAATTTCAGCAAAAATCTGACTTTTGGCAACTCACTCAAAAATGGTGCTAAACGGTTGCAAATGCTCCCCTGAAAGGTTTGGCGGTCAAAACAGAAGGCTTTTTATCACAGGACAAGAAATCAGCCCTCAACAACTTAACCGGCAGAAAAAGATTTTTTTGAAAAAATCCCTAAGCCCCGGGGTCACAATTTCAGCAAAAATCTGACTTGTGGCAATTCACTCAAAAATGATGCCAAACTGTTGCAAATGCTCCCCTGAATGCTTTGGCGAAGGAAACAGAAAACTTTTTATCACAGGAGAAGAAATCAGCCCTCGACAACTTAACCGACAGAAAAACATTTTTTTGAAAAAACCCCTAAGCCCCGGGGTCACAATTTCAGCAAAAATCTGACTTTTTGGAATTCACTCAAAAATGATGCCAAATTGTTGCAAATGCTCCCCTGAACACTTTGGCGGTCAAAACAAAAGGCTTTTTATCACAGGAGAAGAAATCAGCCCTCGACAACTTAACCGGCAGAAAAAGATTTTTTTGAAAAAATCCCTAAGCCCCGGGGTCACAATTTCAGCAAAAATCTGACTTTTGGCAACTCACTCAAAAATGGTGCTAAACGGTTGCAAATACTCCCTTGAAAGGTTTGGCGGTCAAAACAGAGGGCTTCTTATCACAGGACAAGAAATCAGCCCTCAACAACTTAACCGGCAGAAAAAGATTTTTTGAAAAAATCCCTAAGCCCCGGGGTCACAATTTCAGCAAAAATCTGACTTTTGGCAACTCACTCAAAAATGGTGCTACACGGTTGCAAATACTCCCCTGAATGCTTTGGCGAAGGAAACAGAAGGCTTTTTATCACAGGAGAAGAAATCAGCCCTCAACAACTTAACCGGCAGAAAAAGATTTTTTTGAAAAAATCCCTAAGCCCCGGGGTCACAATTTCAGCGAAAATCTGACTTTTGGCAACTCACTCAAAAATGGTGCTAAACGGTTGCAAATGCTCCCCTGAAAGGTTTGGCGGTCCAAACACGAGGCTTTTTATCGCAGGACAAGAAATCAGCCCTCAACAACTTAACCGGCAGAAAAAGATTTTTTTGAAAAAATCCCTAAACCCCGGGGTCACAATTTCAGCAAAAATCTGACTTTTGGGAATTTAGTCAAAAATGATGCCAAACTGCTGCAAAAGCTCCCCTGAATGCTTTGGCGAAGGAAACAGAAGGCTTTTCATCACAGGAGAAGAAATCAGCCCTGAACAACTTAACCGGCAGAAAAAGATTTTTTTGAAAAAATCCCTAAGCCCCGGGGTCACAATTTCAGCGAAAATCTGACTTTTGGCAACTCACTCAAAAATGGTGCTAAACGGTTGCAAATGCTCCCCTGAAAGGTTTGGCGGTAAAAACAGAAGGCTTTTTATCACAGGACAAGAAATCAGCCCTGAACAACTTAACCGGCAGAAAAAGATTTTTTTGAAAAAATCCCTAAGCCCCGGGGTCACAATTTCAGCAAAAATCTGACTTTTGGCAGTTCACGCAAAAATGGTGCTAAACGGTTGCAAATGCTCCCCTGAATGCTTTGGCGAAGGAAACAGAAAACTTTTTATCACAGGAGAAGAAATCAGCCCTCGACAACTTAACCGACAGAAAAACATTTTTTTGAAAAAACCCCTAAGCCCCGGGGTCACAATTTCAGCAAAAATCTGACTTTTTGGAATTCAATCAAAAATGATGCCAAATTGTTGCAAATGCTCCCCTGAACACTTTGGCGGTCCAAACAGAAGGCTTTTTATCACAGGAGAAGAAATCAGCCCTCGACAACTTAACCGGCAGAAAAAGATTTTTTTGAAAAAATCCCTAAGCCCCGGGGTCACAATTTCAGCAAAAATCTGACTTTTGGCAACTCACTCAAAAATGGTGCTAAACGGTTGCAAATACTCCCCTGAATGCTTTGGCGAAGGAAACAGAAGGCTTTTCATCACAGGTGAAGAAATCAGCCCTCAACAACTTAACCGGCAGAAAAAGATTTTTTTGAAAAAATCCCAAAGCCCCGGGGTCACAATTTCAGCAAAAATCTGACTTTTGGGAATTTACTCAAAAATTATGCCAAACTGTTGCAAATGCTCCCCTGAATGCTTTGGCGAAGGAAACAGAAGGCTTTTTATCACAGGAGAAGAAATCAGCCCTCAACAACTTAACCGGCAGAAAAAGATTTTTTTGAAAAAATCCCTAAGCCCCGGGGTCACAATTTCAGCGAAAATCTGACTTTTGGCAACTCACTCAAAAATGGTGCTAAACGGTTGCAAATGCTCCCCTGAAAGGTTTGGCGGTCCAAACACGAGGCTTTTTATCGCAGGACAAAAAATCAGCCCTCAACAACTTAACCGGCAGAAAAAGATTTTTTTGAAAAAATCCCAAAGCCCCGGGGTCACAATTTCAGCGAAAATCTGACTTTTGGCAACTCACTCAAAAATGGTGCTAAACGGTTGCAAATGCTCCCCTGAAAGGTTTGGCGGTCCAAACACGAGGCTTTTTATCGCAGGACAAGAAATCAGCCCTCAACAACTTAACCGGCAGAAAAAGATTTTTTTGAAAAAATCCCTAAACCCCGGGGTCACAATTTCAGCAAAAATCTGACTTTTGGGAATTTAGTCAAAAATGATGCCAAACTGCTGCAAAAGCTCCCCTGAATGCTTTGGCGAAGGAAACAGAAGGCTTTTCATCACAGGAGAAGAAATCAGCCCTGAACAACTTAACCGGCAGAAAAAGATTTTTTTGAAAAAATCCCTAAGCCCCGGGGTCACAATTTCAGCAAAAATCTGACTTTTGGCAGTTCACGCAAAAATGGTGCTAAACGGTTGCAAATGCTCCCCTGAATGCTTTGGCGAAGGAAACAGAAAACCTTTTATCACAGGAGAAGAAATCAGCCCTCGACAACTTAACCGACAGAAAAACATTTTTTTGAAAAAACCCCTAAGCCCCGGGGTCACAATTTCAGCAAAAATCTGACTTTTTGGAATTCACTCAAAAATGATGCCAAATTGTTGCAAATGCTCCCCTGAACACTTTGGCGGTCAAAACAAAAGGCTTTTTATCACAGGAGAAGAAATCAGCCCTCGACAACTTAACCGGCAGAAAAAGATTTTTTTGAAAAAATCCCTAAGCCCCGGGGTCACAATTTCAGCAAAAATCTGACTTTTGGCAACTCACTCAAAAATGGTGCTACACGGTTGCAAATACTCCCCTGAATGCTTTGGCGAAGGAAACAGAAGGCTTTTCATCACAGGTGAAGAAATCAGCCCTCAACAACTTAACCGGCAGAAAAAGATTTTTTTGAAAAAATCCCTAAGCCCCGGGGTCACAATTTCAGCAAAAATCTGACTTTTGGGAATTTACTCAAAAATTATGCCAAACTGTTGCAAATGCTCCCCTGAATGCTTTGGCGAAGGAAACAGAAGGCTTTTTATCACAGGAGAAGAAATCAGCCCTCAACAACTTAACCGGCAGAAAAAGATTTTTTTGAAAAAATCCCTAAGCCCCGGGGTCACAATTTCAGCAAAAATCTGACTTTTGGCAACTCACTCAAAAATGGTGCTAAACGGTTGCAAATGCTCCCCTGAAAGGTTTGGCGGTCCAAACACGAAGCTTTTTATCGCAGGACAAGAAATCAGCCCTCAACAACTTAACCGGCAGAAAAAGATTTTTTTGAAAAAATCCCTAAACCCCGGGGTCACAATTTCAGCAAAAATCTGACTTTTGGGAATTTAGTCAAAAATGATGCCAAACTGCTGCAAAAGCTCCCCTGAATGCTTTGGCGAAGGAAACAGAAGGCTTTTCATCACAGGAGAAGAAATCAGCCCTGAACAACTTAACCGGCAGAAAAAGATTTTTTTGAAAAAATCCCTAAGCCCCGGGGTCACAATTTCAGCAAAAATCTGACTTTTGGCAACTCACTCAAAAATGGTGCTAAACGGTTGCAAATGCTCCCCTGAAAGGTTTGGCGGTAAAAACAGAAGGCTTTTTATCACAGGACAAGAAATCAGCCCTGAACAACTTAACCGGCAGAAAAAGATTTTTTTGAAAAAATCCCTAAGCCCCGGGGTCACAATTTCAGCAAAAATCTGACTTTTGGCAGTTCACGCAAAAATGGTGCTAAACGGTTGCAAATGCTCCCCTGAATGCTTTGGCGAAGGAAACAGAAAACTTTTTATCACAGGAGAAGAAATCAGCCCTCGACAACTTAACCGACAGAAAAACATTTTTTTGAAAAAACCCCTAAGCCCCGGGGTCACAATTTCAGCAAAAATCTGACTTTTTGGAATTCAATCAAAAATGATGCCAAATTGTTGCAAATGCTCCCCTGAACACTTTGGCGGTCCAAACAGAAGGCTTTTTATCACAGGAGAAGAAATCAGCCCTCGACAACTTAACCGGCAGAAAAAGATTTTTTTGAAAAAATCCCTAAGCCCCGGGGTCACAATTTCAGCAAAAATCTGACTTTTGGCAACTCACTCAAAAATGGTGCTAAACGGTTGCAAATACTCCCCTGAATGCTTTGGCGAAGGAAACAGAAGGCTTTTCATCACAGGTGAAGAAATCAGCCCTCAACAACTTAACCGGCAGAAAAAGATTTTTTTGAAAAAATCCCAAAGCCCCGGGGTCACAATTTCAGCAAAAATCTGACTTTTGGGAATTTACTCAAAAATTATGCCAAACTGTTGCAAATGCTCCCCTGAATGCTTTGGCGAAGGAAACAGAAGGCTTTTTATCACAGGAGAAGAAATCAGCCCTCAACAACTTAACCGACAGAAAAACATTTTTTTGAAAAAATCCCTAAGCCCCGGGTTCACAATTTCAGCGAAAATCTGACTTTTGGCAACTCACTCAAAAATGGTGCTAAACGGTTGCAAATGCTCCCCTGAAAGGTTTGGCGGTAAAAACAGAAGGCTTTTTATCACAGGACAAGAAATCAGCCCTGAACAACTTAACCGGCAGAAAAAGATTTTTTTGAAAAAATCCCTAAGCCCCGGGGTCACAATTTCAGCAAAAATCTGACTTTTGGCAACTCACTCAAAAATGGTGCTAAACGGTTGCAAATGCTCCCCTGAAAGGTTTGGCGGTCCAAACACGAGGCTTTTTATCACAGGAGAAGAAATCAGCCCTCAACAACTTAACCGGCAGAAAAAGATTTTTTTGAAAAAATCCCTAAGCCCCGGGGTCACAATTTCAGCAAAAATCTGACTTTTGGGAATTTAGTCAAAAATGATGCCAAACTGCTGCAAAAGCTCCCCTGAATGCTTTGGCGAAGGAAACAGAAGGCTTTTCATCACAGGAGAAGAAATCAGCCCTGAACAACTTAACCGGCAGAAAAAGATTTTTTTGAAAAAATCCCTAAGCCCCGGGGTCACAATTTCAGCAAAAATCTGACTTTTGGCAACTCACTCAAAAATGGTGCTAAACGGTTGCAAATGCTCCCCTGAAAGGTTTGGCGGTAAAAACAGAAGGCTTTTTATCACAGGACAAGAAATCAGCCCTGAACAACTTAACCGGCAGAAAAAGATTTTTTTGAAAAAATCCCTAAGCCCCGGGGTCACAATTTCAGCAAAAATCTGACTTTTGGCAGTTCACGCAAAAATGGTGCTAAACGGTTGCAAATGCTCCCCTGAATGCTTTGGCGAAGGAAACAGAAAACTTTTTATCACAGGAGAAGAAATCAGCCCTCGACAACTTAACCGACAGAAAAACATTTTTTTGAAAAAACCCCTAAGCCCCGGGGTCACAATTTCAGCAAAAATCTGACTTTTTGGAATTCAATCAAAAATGATGCCAAATTGTTGCAAATGCTCCCCTGAACACTTTGGCGGTCCAAACAGAAGGCTTTTTATCACAGGAGAAGAAATCAGCCCTCGACAACTTAACCGGCAGAAAAAGATTTTTTTGAAAAAATCCCTAAGCCCCGGGGTCACAATTTCAGCAAAAATCTGACTTTTGGCAACTCACTCAAAAATGGTGCTAAACGGTTGCAAATACTCCCCTGAATGCTTTGGCGAAGGAAACAGAAGGCTTTTCATCACAGGTGAAGAAATCAGCCCTCAACAACTTAACCGGCAGAAAAAGATTTTTTTGAAAAAATCCCAAAGCCCCGGGGTCACAATTTCAGCAAAAATCTGACTTTTGGGAATTTACTCAAAAATTATGCCAAACTGTTGCAAATGCTCCCCTGAATGCTTTGGCGAAGGAAACAGAAGGCTTTTTATCACAGGAGAAGAAATCAGCCCTCAACAACTTAACCGACAGAAAAACATTTTTTTGAAAAAATCCCTAAGCCCCGGGTTCACAATTTCAGCGAAAATCTGACTTTTGGCAACTCACTCAAAAATGGTGCTAAACGGTTGCAAATGCTCCCCTGAAAGGTTTGGCGGTAAAAACAGAAGGCTTTTTATCACAGGACAAGAAATCAGCCCTGAACAACTTAACCGGCAGAAAAAGATTTTTTTGAAAAAATCCCTAAGCCCCGGGGTCACAATTTCAGCAAAAATCTGACTTTTGGCAGTTCACGCAAAAATGGTGCTAAACGGTTGCAAATGCTCCCCTGAATGCTTTGGCAAAGGAAACAGAAAACTTTTTATCACAGGAGAAGAAATCAGCCCTCGACAACTTAACCGACAGAAAAACATTTTTTTGAAAAAACCCCTAAGCCCCGGGGTCACAATTTCAGCAAAAATCTGACTTTTTGGAATTCAATCAAAAATGATGCCAAATTGTTGCAAATGCTCCCCTGAACACTTTGGCGGTCCAAACAGAAGGCTTTTTATCACAGGAGAAGAAATCAGCCCTCGACAACTTAACCGGCAGAAAAAGATTTTTTTGAAAAAATCCCTAAGCCCCGGGGTCACAATTTCAGCAAAAATCTGACTTTTGGCAACTCACTCAAAAATGGTGCTAAACGGTTGCAAATACTCCCCTGAATGCTTTGGCGAAGGAAACAGAAGGCTTTTCATCACAGGTGAAGAAATCAGCCCTCAACAACTTAACCGGCAGAAAAAGATTTTTTTGAAAAAATCCCAAAGCCCCGGGGTCACAATTTCAGCAAAAATCTGACTTTTGGGAATTTACTCAAAAATTATGCCAAACTGTTGCAAATGCTCCCCTGAATGCTTTGGCGAAGGAAACAGAAGGCTTTTTATCACAGGAGAAGAAATCAGCCCTCAACAACTTAACCGGCAGAAAAAGATTTTTTTGATAAAATCCCTAAGCCCCGGGGTCACAATTTCAGCGAAAATCTGACTTTTGGCAACTCACTCAAAAATGGTGCTAAACGGTTGCAAATGCTCCCCTGAAAGGTTTGGCGGTCCAAACACGAGGCTTTTTATCGCAGGACAAAAAATCAGCCCTCAACAACTTAACCGGCAGAAAAAGATTTTTTTGAAAAAATCCCTAAACCCCGGGGTCACAATTTCAGCGAAAATCTGACTTTTGGCAACTCACTCAAAAATGGTGCTAAACGGTTGCAAATGCTCCCCTGAAAGGTTTGGCGGTCCAAACACGAGGCTTTTTATCGCAGGACAAGAAATCAGCCCTCAACAACTTAACCGGCAGAAAAAGATTTTTTTGAAAAAATCCCTAAACCCCGGGGTCACAATTTCAGCAAAAATCTGACTTTTGGGAATTTAGTCAAAAATGATGCCAAACTGCTGCAAAAGCTCCCCTGAATGCTTTGGCGAAGGAAACAGAAGGCTTTTCATCACAGGAGAAGAAATCAGCCCTGAACAACTTAACCGGCAGAAAAAGATTTTTTTGAAAAAATCCCTAAGCCCCGGGGTCACAATTTCAGCAAAAATCTGACTTTTGGCAGTTCACGCAAAAATGGTGCTAAACGGTTGCAAATGCTCCCCTGAATGCTTTGGCGAAGGAAACAGAAAACTTTTTATCACAGGAGAAGAAATCAGCCCTCGACAACTTAACCGACAGAAAAACATTTTTTTGAAAAAACCCCTAAGCCCCGGGGTCACAATTTCAGCAAAAATCTGACTTTTTGGAATTCAATCAAAAATGATGCCAAATTGTTGCAAATGCTCCCCTGAACACTTTGGCGGTCAAAACAAAAGGCTTTTTATCACAGGAGAAGAAATCAGCCCTCGACAACTTAACCGGCAGAAAAAGATTTTTTTGAAAAAATCCCTAAGCCCCGGGGTCACCATTTCAGCAAAAATCTGACTTTTGGCAACTCACTCAAAAATGGTGCTAAACGGTTGCAAATACTCCCTTGAAAGGTTTGGCGGTCAAAACAGAGGGCTTCTTATCACAGGACAAGAAATCAGCCCTCAACAACTTAACCGGCAGAAAAAGATTTTTTGAAAAAATCCCTAAGCCCCGGGGTCACAATTTCAGCAAAAATCTGACTTTTGGCAACTCACTCAAAAATGGTGCTAAACGGTTGCAAATACTCCCCTGAATGCTTTGGCGAAGGAAACAGAAGGCTTTTCATCACAGGTGAAGAAATCAGCCCTCAACAACTTAACCGGCAGAAAAAGATTTTTTTGAAAAAATCCCTAAGCCCCGGGGTCACAATTTCAGCAAAAATCTGACTTTTGGGAATTTACTCAAAAATTATGCCAAACTGTTGCAAATGCTCCCCTGAATGCTTTGGCGAAGGAAACAGAAGGCTTTTTATCACAGGAGAAGAAATCAGCCCTCAACAACTTAACCGGCAGAAAAAGATTTTTTTGAAAAAATCCCTAAGCCCCGGGGTCACAATTTCAGCGAAAATCTGACTTTTGGCAACTCACTCAAAAATGGTGCTAAACGGTTGCAAATGCTCCCCTGAAAGGTTTGGCGGTCCAAACACGAGGCTTTTTATCGCAGGACAAGAAATCAGCCCTCAACAACTTAACCGGCAGAAAAAGATTTTTTTGAAAAAATCCCTAAACCCCGGGGTCACAATTTCAGCAAAAATCTGACTTTTGGGAATTTAGTCAAAAATGATGCCAAACTGCTGCAAAAGCTCCCCTGAATGCTTTGGCGAAGGAAACAGAAGGCTTTTCATCACAGGAGAAGAAATCAGCCCTGAACAACTTAACAGGCAGAAAAAGATTTTTTTGAAAAAATCCCTAAGCCCCGGGGTCACAATTTCAGCAAAAATCTGACTTTTGGCAACTCACTCAAAAATGGTGCTAAACGGTTGCAAATGCTCCCCTGAAAGGTTTGGCGGTAAAAACAGAAGGCTTTTTATCACAGGACAAGAAATCAGCCCTGAACAACTTAACCGGCAGAAAAAGATTTTTTTGAAAAAATCCCTAAGCCCCGGGGTCACAATTTCAGCAAAAATCTGACTTTTGGCAACTCACTCAAAAATGGTGCTAAACGGTTCCAAATGCTCCCCTGAATGCTTTGGCGAAGGAAACAGAAAACTTTTTATCACAGGAGAAGAAATCAGCCCTCGACAACTTAACCGACAGAAAAACATTTTTTTGAAAAAACCCCTAAGCCCCGGGGTCACAATTTCAGCAAAAATCTGACTTTTTGGAATTCAATCAAAAATGATGCCAAATTGTTGCAAATGCTCCCCTGAACACTTTGGCGGTCCAAAAAGAAGGCTTTTTATCAAAGGAGAAGAAATCAGCCCTCGACAACTTAACCGGCAGAAAAAGATTTTTTTGAAAAAATCCCTAAGCCCCGGGGTCACAATTTCAGCAAAAATCTGACTTTTGGCAACTCACTCAAAAATGGTGCTAAACGGTTGCAAATACTCCCTTGAAAGGTTTGGCGGTCAAAACAGAGGGCTTCTTATCACAGGACAAGAAATCAGCCCTCAACAACTTAACCTGCAGAAAAAGATTTTTTGAAAAAATCCCTAAGCCCCGGGGTCACAATTTCAGCAAAAATCTGACTTTTGGCAACTCACTCAAAAATGGTGCTAAACGGTTGCAAATACTCCCCTGAATGCTTTGGCGAAGGAAACAGAAGGCTTTTCATCACAGGTGAAGAAATCAGCCCTCAACAACTTAACCGGCAGAAAAAGATTTTTTTGAAAAAATCCCTAAACCCCGGGGTCACAATTTCAGCAAAAATCTGACTTTTGGGAATTTAGTCAAAAATGATGCCAAACTGCTGCAAAAGCTCCCCTGAATGCTTTGGCGAAGGAAACAGAAGGCTTTTCATCACAGGAGAAGAAATCAGCCCTGAACAACTTAACAGGCAGAAAAAGATTTTTTTGAAAAAATCCCTAAGCCCCGGGGTCACAATTTCAGCAAAAATCTGACTTTTGGCAACTCACTCAAAAATGGTGCTAAACGGTTGCAAATGCTCCCCTGAAAGGTTTGGCGGTAAAAACAGAAGGCTTTTTATCACAGGACAAGAAATCAGCCCTGAACAACTTAACCGGCAGAAAAAGATTTTTTTGAAAAAATCCCTAAGCCCCGGGGTCACAATTTCAGCAAAAATCTGACTTTTGGCAACTCACTCAAAAATGGTGCTAAACGGTTCCAAATGCTCCCCTGAATGCTTTGGCGAAGGAAACAGAAAACTTTTTATCACAGGAGAAGAAATCAGCCCTCGACAACTTAACCGACAGAAAAACATTTTTTTGAAAAAACCCCTAAGCCCCGGGGTCACAATTTCAGCAAAAATCTGACTTTTTGGAATTCAATCAAAAATGATGCCAAATTGTTGCAAATGCTCCCCTGAACACTTTGGCGGTCCAAAAAGAAGTCTTTTTATCAAAGGAGAAGAAATCAGCCCTCGACAACTTAACCGGCAGAAAAAGATTTTTTTGAAAAAATCCCTAAGCCCCGGGGTCACAATTTCAGCAAAAATCTGACTTTTGGCAACTCACTCAAAAATGGTGCTAAACGGTTGCAAATACTCCCTTGAAAGGTTTGGCGGTCAAAACAGAGGGCTTCTTATCACAGGACAAGAAATCAGCCCTCAACAACTTAACCGGCAGAAAAAGATTTTTTGAAAAAATCCCTAAGCCCCGGGGTCACAATTTCAGCAAAAATCTGACTTTTGGCAACTCACTCAAAAATGGTGCTAAACGGTTGCAAATACTCCCCTGAATGCTTTGGCGAAGGAAACAGAAGGCTTTTCATCACAGGTGAAGAAATCAGCCCTCAACAACTTAACCGGCAGAAAAAGATTTTTTTGAAAAAATCCCTAAGCCCCGGGGTCACAATTTCAGCAAAAATCTGACTTTTGGGAATTTACTCAAAAATTATGCCAAACTGTTGCAAATGCTCCCCTGAATGCTTTGGCGAAGGAAACAGAAGGCTTTTTATCACAGGAGAAGAAATCAGCCCTCAACAACTTAACCGGCAGAAAAAGATTTTTTTGAAAAAATCCCTAAGCCCCGGGGTCACAATTTCAGCAAAAATCTGACTTTTGGCAACTCACTCAAAAATGGTGCTAAACGGTTGCAAATGCTCCCCTGAAAGGTTTGGCGGTCCAAACACGAGGCTTTTTATCGCAGGACAAGAAATCAGCCCTCAACAACTTAACCGGCAGAAAAAGATTTTTTTGAAAAAATCCCTAAACCCCGGGGTCACAATGTCAGCAAAAATCTGACTTTTGGGAATTTAGTCAAAAATGATGCCAAACTGCTGCAAAAGCTCCCCTGAATGCTTTGGCGAAGGAAACAGAAGGCTTTTCATCACAGGAGAAGAAATCAGCCCTGAACAACTTAACCGGCAGAAAAAGATTTTTTTGAAAAAATCCCTAAGCCCCGGGGTCACAATTTCAGCAAAAATCTGACTTTTGGCAACTCACTCAAAAATGGTGCTAAACGGTTGCAAATGCTCCCCTGAAAGGTTTGGCGGTAAAAACAGAAGGCTTTTTATCACAGGACAAGAAATCAGCCCTGAACAACTTAACCGGCAGAAAAAGATTTTTTTGAAAAAATCCCTAAGCCCCGGGGTCACAATTTCAGCAAAAATCTGACTTTTGGCAACTCACTCAAAAATGGTGCTAAACGGTTCCAAATGCTCCCCTGAATGCTTTGGCGAAGGAAACAGAAAACTTTTTATCACAGGAGAAGAAATCAGCCCTCGACAACTTAACCGACAGAAAAACATTTTTTTGAAAAAACCCCTAAGCCCCGGGGTCACAATTTCAGCAAAAATCTGACTTTTTGGAATTCAATCAAAAATGATGCCAAATTGTTGCAAATGCTCCCCTGAACACTTTGGCGGTCCAAAAAGAAGGCTTTTTATCAAAGGAGAAGAAATCAGCCCTCGACAACTTAACCGGCAGAAAAAGATTTTTTTGAAAAAATCCCTAAGCCCCGGGGTCACAATTTCAGCAAAAATCTGACTTTTGGCAATTCACTCAAAAATGGTGCTAAACGGTTGCAAATACTCCCTTGAAAGGTTTGGCGGTCAAAACAGAGGGCTTCTTATCACAGGACAAGAAATCAGCCCTCAACAACTTAACCGGCAGAAAAAGATTTTTTTGAAAAAATCCTTAAGCCCCGGGGTCACAATTTCAGCAAAAATCTGACTTTTGGCAACTCACTCAAAAATGATGCTAAATTGTTGCAAATGCTCCCCTGAACACTTTGGCGGTCAAAACAGAAGGCTTTTTATCACAGGAGAAGAAATCAGCCCTCGACAACTTAACCGGCAGAAAAAGATTTTTTTGAAAAAATCCCTAAGCCCCGGGGTCACAATTTCAGCAAAAATCTGACTTTTGGCAACTCACTCAAAAATGGTGCTAAACGGTTGCAAATGCTCCCCTGAAAGGTTTGGCGGTAAAAACAGAAGGCTTTTTATCACAGGACAAGAAATCAGCCCTGAACAACTTAACCGGCAGAAAAAGATTTTTTTGAAAAAATCCCTAAGCCCCGGGGTCACAATTTCAGCAAAAATCTGACTTTTGGCAACTCACTCAAAAATGGTGCTAAACGGTTCCAAATGCTCCCCTGAATGCTTTGGCGAAGGAAACAGAAAACTTTTTATCACAGGAGAAAAAATCAGCCCTCGACAACTTAACCGACAGAAAAACATTTTTTTGAAAAAACCCCTAAGCCCCGGGGTCACAATTTCAGCAAAAATCTGACTTTTTGGAATTCAATCAAAAATGATGCCAAATTGTTGCAAATGCTCCCCTGAACACTTTGGCGGTCCAAAAAGAAGGCTTTTTATCAAAGGAGAAGAAATCAGCCCTCGACAACTTAACCGGCAGAAAAAGATTTTTTTGAAAAAATCCCTAAGCCCCGGGGTCACAATTTCAGCAAAAATCTGACTTTTGGCAACTCACTCAAAAATGGTGCTAAACGGTTGCAAATACTCCCTTGAAAGGTTTGGCGGTCAAAACAGAGGGCTTCTTATCACAGGACAAGAAATCAGCCCTCAACAACTTAACCGGCAGAAAAAGATTTTTTGAAAAAATCCCTAAGCCCCGGGGTCACAATTTCAGCAAAAATCTGACTTTTGGCAACTCACTCAAAAATGGTGCTAAACGGTTGCAAATACTCCCCTGAATGCTTTGGCGAAGGAAACAGAAGGCTTTTCATCACAGGTGAAGAAATCAGCCCTCAACAACTTAACCGGCAGAAAAAGATTTTTTTGAAAAAATCCCTAAGCCCCGGGGTCACAATTTCAGCAAAAATCTGACTTTTGGGAATTTACTCAAAAATTATGCCAAACTGTTGCAAATGCTCCCCTGAATGCTTTGGCGAAGGAAACAGAAGGCTTTTTATCACAGGAGAAGAAATCAGCCCTCAACAACTTAACCGGCAGAAAAAGATTTTTTTGAAAAAATCCCTAAGCCCCGGGGTCACAATTTCAGCAAAAATCTGACTTTTGGCAACTCACTCAAAAATGGTGCTAAACGGTTGCAAATGCTCCCCTGAAAGGTTTGGCGGTCCAAACACGAGGCTTTTTATCGCAGGACAAGAAATCAGCCCTCAACAACTTAACCGGCAGAAAAAGATTTTTTTGAAAAAATCCCTAAACCCCGGGGTCACAATGTCAGCAAAAATCTGACTTTTGGGAATTTAGTCAAAAATGATGCCAAACTGCTGCAAAAGCTCCCCTGAATGCTTTGGCGAAGGAAACAGAAGGCTTTTCATCACAGGAGAAGAAATCAGCCCTGAACAACTTAACCGGCAGAAAAAGATTTTTTTGAAAAAATCCCTAAGCCCCGGGGTCACAATTTCAGCAAAAATCTGACTTTTGGCAACTCACTCAAAAATGGTGCTAAACGGTTGCAAATGCTCCCCTGAAAGGTTTGGCGGTAAAAACAGAAGGCTTTTTATCACAGGACAAGAAATCAGCCCTGAACAACTTAACCGGCAGAAAAAGATTTTTTTGAAAAAATCCCTAAGCCCCGGGGTCACAATTTCAGCAAAAATCTGACTTTTGGCAACTCACTCAAAAATGGTGCTAAACGGTTCCAAATGCTCCCCTGAATGCTTTGGCGAAGGAAACAGAAAACTTTTTATCACAGGAGAAGAAATCAGCCCTCGACAACTTAACCGACAGAAAAACATTTTTTTGAAAAAACCCCTAAGCCCCGGGGTCACAATTTCAGCAAAAATCTGACTTTTTGGAATTCAATCAAAAATGATGCCAAATTGTTGCAAATGCTCCCCTGAACACTTTGGCGGTCCAAAAAGAAGGCTTTTTATCAAAGGAGAAGAAATCAGCCCTCGACAACTTAACCGGCAGAAAAAGATTTTTTTGAAAAAATCCCTAAGCCCCGGGGTCACAATTTCAGCAAAAATCTGACTTTTGGCAATTCACTCAAAAATGGTGCTAAACGGTTGCAAATACTCCCTTGAAAGGTTTGGCGGTCAAAACAGAGGGCTTCTTATCACAGGACAAGAAATCAGCCCTCAACAACTTAACCGGCAGAAAAAGATTTTTTTGAAAAAATCCTTAAGCCCCGGGGTCACAATTTCAGCAAAAATCTGACTTTTGGCAACTCACTCAAAAATGATGCTAAATTGTTGCAAATGCTCCCCTGAACACTTTGGCGGTCAAAACAGAAGGCTTTTTATCACAGGAGAAGAAATCAGCCCTCGACAACTTAACCGGCAGAAAAAGATTTTTTTGAAAAAATCCCTAAGCCCCGGGGTCACAATTTCAGCAAAAATCTGATTTTTGGGAATTTACTCAAAAATGATGCCAAACTGTTGCAAATGCTCCCCTGAATGCTTTGGCGAAGGAAACAGAAGGCTTTTTATCACAGGAGAAGAAATCAGCCCTCAACAACTTAACCGGCAGAAAAAGATTTTTTTGAAAAAATCCCTAAGCCCCGGGGTCACAATTTCAGCAAAAATCTGACTTTTGGCAACTCACTCAAAAATGGTGCTAAACGGTTGCAAATGCTCCCCTGAAAGGTTTGGCGGTCAAAACAGAAGGCTTTTTATCACAGGACAAGAAATCAGCCCTCAACAACTTAACCGGCAGAAAAAGATTTTTTTGAAAAAATCCCTAAACCCCGGGGTCACAATTTCAGCAAAAATCTGACTTTTGGGAATTTAGTCAAAAATGATGCCAAACTGCTGCAAAAGCTCCCCTGAATGCTTTGGCGAAGGAAACAGAAGGCTTTTCATCACAGGAGAAGAAATCAGCCCTCAACAACTTAACCGGCAGAAAAAGATTTTTTTGAAAAAATCCCTAAGCCCCGGGGTCACAATTTCAGCAAAAATCTGACTTTTGGCTACTCACTCAAAAATGGTGCTAAACGGTTCCAAATACTCCCCTGAATGCTTTGGCGAAGGAAACAGAAGGCTTTTTATAACAGGAGAAGAAATCAGCCCTCAACAACTTAACCGGCAGAAAAATATTTTTTTGAAAAAATCCCTAAGCCCCGGGGTCACAATTTCAGCAAAAATCTGACTTTTGTGAATTTACTCAAAAATGATGCCAAACTGTTGCAAATGCTCCCCTGAATGCTTTGGCGAAGGAAAGAGAAGCCTTTTCATCACAGGAGAAGAAATCAGCCCTCAACAACTTAACCGGCAGAAAAAGATTTTTTTGAAAAAATCCCTAAGGCCCGGGGTCACAATTTCAGCAAAAATCTTACTTTTGGCAGTTCACGCAAAAATGGTGCTAAACGGTTGCAAATGCTCCCCTGAAAGCTTTGGCGGTCGAAACAGAAGGCTTTTTATCACAGGAGAAGAAATCAGCCCTCGACAACTTAACCGACAGTAAAACATTTTTTTGAAAAAACCCCTAAGCCCCGGGGTCACAATTTCTGAAAATATCTGACTTTTGGGAATTCACTCAAAAATGATGCCAAATTGTTGCAAATGCTCCCCTGAACACTTTGGCGGTCAAAACAGAAGGCTTTTTAACACAGGAGAAGAAATCAGCCCTCAACAACTTAACCGGCAGAAAAAGATTTCTTTGAAAAATTCCCTAAGCCCCGGGGTCACAATTTCAGCAAAAATCTGGTTTTGGGCAATTCACTCAAAAATGATGCCAAACTGTGGCAAAAGCTCCCCTGAATGCTTTGGTGAAGGAAACAGAAGGCTTTTCATAACAGGAGAAGAAATGAGCCCTCAACAACTTAACCGGCAGAAAAAGATTTCTTTGAAAAAATCCCTAAGCCCCGGGGTCACAATTTCAGCAAAAATCTGACTTTTGGGAATTTACTCAAAAATGATGCCAAACTGTTGCAAATGCTCCCCTGAATGCTTTGGCGAAGGAAAGAGAAGGCTTTTCATCACAGGAGAAGAAATCAGCCCTCAACAACTTAACCGGCAGAAAAAGATTTTTTTGAAAAAATCCCTAAGGCCCGGTGTCACAATTTCAGCAAAAATCTTACTTTTGGCAGTTCACGCAAAAATGGTGCTAAACGGTTGCAAATGCTCCCCTGAAAGCTTTGGCGGTCGAAACAGAAGGCTTTTTATCACAGGACAAGAAATCAGCACTCAAAAACTTAACCGGCAGAAAAAGATTTTTTTGAAAAAATCCCTAAGCCCCGGGGTCACAATTTCAGCAAAAATCTGACTTGTGGCAATTCACTCAAAAATGATGCCAAACTGTGGCAAATGCTCCCCTGAAAGCTTTGGCGGTCGAAACAGAAGGCTTTTTAACACAGGAGAAGAAATCAGCCCTCAACAACTTAACCGGCAGAAAAAGATTTCTTTGAAAAATTCCCTAAGCCCCGGGGTCACAATTTCAGCAAAAATCTGGTTTTGGGCAATTCACTCAAAAATGATGCCAAACTGTGGCAAATGCTCCCCTGAAAGCTTTGGCGGTCAAAACAGAAGGCTTTTTATCACAGGACAAGAAATCAGCACTCAACAACTTAACCGGCAGAAAAAGATTTTTTTGAAAAAATCCCTAAGCCCCGGGGTCACAATTTCAGCAAAAATCTGACTTTTGGCAACTCACTCAAAAATGGTGCTAAACGGTTGCAAATGCTCCCCTGAATGCTTTGGCGAAGGAAACAGAAGGCTTTTTAACACAGGAGAAGAAATCAGCCCTCAACAACTTAACCGGCAGAAAAAGATTTTTTTGAAAAACTCCCTAAGCCTCGGGGTCACAATTTCAGCAAAAATCTGACTTTTGGCAATTCACTCAAAAATGATGCCAAACTGTGGCAAATGCTCCCCTGAAAGCTTTGGCGGTCGAAACAGAAGGCTTTTTATCACAGGAGAAGAAATCAGCCCTCGACAACTTAACCGGCAGTAAAAGATTTCTTTAAAAAATTCCCTAAACCCCGGGGTCACAATTTCAGCAAAAATCTGACTTTTGGGAATTTACTCAAAAATGATGCCAAACTGTTGCAAATGCTCCCCTGAATGCTTTGGTGAAGGAAACAGAAGGCTTTTTATCACAGGACAAGAAATCAGCACTCAACAACTTAACCGGCAGAAAAAGATTTTTTTGAAAAAATCCCTATGCCCCGGGGTCACAATTTCAGCAAAAATCTGACTTTTGGCAGTTCACGCAAAAATGGTGCTAAACGGTTGCAAATGCTCCCCTGAATGCTTTGGCGAAGGAAACAGAAAGCTTTTTATCACAGGAAAAGAAATCAGCCCTCGACAACTTAACCGACAGAAAAACATTTTTTTGAAAAAATCCCTAAGCCCCGGGGTCACAATTTCTGAAAATATCTGACTTTTGGGAATTCACTCAAAAATGATGCCAAATTGTTGCAAATGCTCCCCTGAACACTTTGGCGGTCAAAACAGAAGGCTTTTTATCACAGGAGAAGAAATCAGCCCTCGACAACTTAACCGGCAGAAAAAGATTTTTTTGAAAAAATCCCTAAGCCCCGGGGTCACAATTTCAGCAAAAATCTGACTTTTGGCAATTCACTCAAAAATGGTTCTAAACGGTTGCAAATACTCCCTTGAAAGGTTTGGCGGTCAAAACAGAGGGCTTTTTATCACAGGACAAGAAATCAGCACTCAACAACTTAACCGGCAGAAAAAGATTTTTTGAAAAAATCCCTAAGCCCCGGGGTCACAATTTCAGCAAAAATCTGACTTTTGGCAACTCACTCAAAAATGGTGCTAAACAGTTGCAAATGCTCCCCTGAATGCTTTGGTGAAGGAAACAGAAGGCTTTTTAACACAGGACAAGAAATCAGCTCTCAACAACTTAACCGGCAGAAAAAGATTTTTTTGAAAAAATCCCAAAGCCCCGGGGTCACAATTTCAGCAAAAATCTAACTTGTGGCAATTCACTCAAAAATGATGCCAAACTGTGGCAAATACTCCCCTGAAAGCTTTGGCGGTCGAAACAGAAGGCTTTTTATCACAGGAGAAGAAATCAGCCCTCGACAACTTAACCGGCAGAAAAAGATTTTTTTGAAAAAATCCCTAAGCCCCGGGGGTCACAATTTCAGCAAAAATCTGACTTTTGGGAATTTACTCAAAAATGATGCCAAACTGATGCAAATGCTCCCCTGAATGCTTTGGTGAAGGATACAGAAGGCTTTTTATCACAGGACAAGAAATCAGCACTCAACAACTTAACCGGAAGAAAAAGATTTTTTTGAAAAAATCCCTAAGCCCCGGGGTCACAATTTCAGCAAAAATCTGACTTTTGGCAACTCACTCAAAAATGGTGCTAAACGGTTGCAAATGCTCCCCTGAATGCTTTGGCGAAGGAAACAGAAGGCTTTTTATCACAGGAGAAGAAATCAGCCCTCGACAACTTAACCGGCAGAAAAACATTTTTTTGAAAAAACCCCTAAGCCCCGGGGTCACAATTTCAGCAAAAATCTGACTTTTGGGAATTTACTCAAAAATGATGCCAAACTGTTGCAAATGCTCCCCTGAATGCTTTGGCGAAGGAAACAGAAGGCTTTTCATCACAGGAGAAGAAATCAGCCCTCAACAACTTAACCGGCAGAAAAAGATTTTTTTGAAAAAATACCTAAGCCCCGGGGTCACAATTTCAGCAAAAATCTGACTTTTGGCAACTCACTCAAAAATGGTGCTAAACGGTTGCAAATGCTCCCCTGAAAGTTTTGGCGGTCAAAACAGAAGGCTTTTTATCACAGGACAAGAAATCAGGCCTCAACAACTTAACGGGCAGAAAAAGATTTTTTTGAAAAAATCCCTAAGCCCCGGGGTCACAATTTCAGCAAAAATCTGACTTTTGGCAGTTCACGCAAAAATGGTGCTAAATGGTTGCAAATGCTCCCCTGAATGCTTTGGCGAAGGAAAAAGAAAGCTTTTTATCACAGGAGAAGAAATCGGCCCTCGACAACTTAACCGACAGAAAAACATTTTTTTGAAAAAACCCCTAAGCGCCGGGGTCACAATTTCTGAAAATATCTGACTTTTGGGAATTCACTCAAAAATGATGCCAAATTGTTGCAAATGCTCCCCTGAACACTTTGGCGGTCAAAACAGAAGGCTTTTTATCACAGGAGAAGAAATCAGCCCTCGACAACTTAACCGGCAGAAAAAGATTTTTTTGAAAAAATCCCTAAGCCCCGGGGTCACAATTTCAGCAAAAATCTGACTTTTGGCAATTCACTCAAAAATGGTTCTAAACGCTTGCAAATACTCCCTTGAAAGGTTTGGCGGTCAAAACAGAGGGCTTCTTATCACAGGACAAGAAATCAGCCCTCAACAACTTAACCGGCAGAAAAAGATTTTTTGAAAAAATCCCTAAGCCCCGGGGTCACAATTTCAGCAAAAATCTGGTTTTTGGCAATTCACTCAAAAATGATGTCAAACGGTGGCAAATGCTACCCCTGAAAGGTTTGGCAGTCGAAACAGAAGGCTTTTTAACACAGGAGAAGAAATCAGCCCTCGACAACTTAACCGGCAGAAAAAGATTTTTTTGAAAAAATCCCTAAGCCCCGGGGTCACAATTTCAGCAAAAATCTGACTTTTGGCAACTCACTCAAAAATGGTGCTAAACAGTTGCAAATACTCCCCTGAATGCTTTGGCGAAGGAAACAGAAGGCTTTTTATAACAGGAGAAGAAATCAGCCCTCAACAACTTAACCAGAAGAAAAAGATTTTTTTGAAAAAATCCCTAAGCCCCGGGGTCACAATTTCAGCAAAAATCTGGTTCTTGGCAATTCACTCAAAAATAATGCCAAACGGTGGCAAATGCTCCCGTGAAAGGTTTGGCAGTCGAAACAGAAGGCTTTTTATCACAGGAGAAGAAATCAGCCCTCGACAACTTAACTGGTAGAAAAAGATTTTTTTGAAAAAATCCCTAAGCCCCGGGGTCACAATTTCAGCAAAAATCTGACTTTTGGCAACTCACTCAAAAATGGTGCTAAACGGTTGCAAATACTCCCCTGAAAGGTTTGGCGGTCAAAACAGAAGGCTTTTTATCACAGGACAAGAAATCAGCCCTCAACAACTTAACCGGCAGAAAAAGATTTTTTGAAAAAATCCCTAAGCCCCGTGGTCACAATTTCAGCAAAAATCTGACTTTTGGCAACTCACTCAAAAATGGTGCTAAACGGTTGCAAATACTCCCCTGAATGCTTTGGCGAAGGAAACAGAAGGCTTTTGATCACAGGAGAAGAAATCAGCCCTCAACAACTTAACCGGCAGAAAAAGATTTTTTTGAAAAAATCCCAAAGCCCCGGGGTCACAATTTCAGCAAAAATCTGACTTGTGGCAATTCACTCAAAAATGATGCCAAACTGTGGCAAATACTCCCCTGAAAGCTTTGGCGGTCGAAACAGAAGGCTTTTTATCACAGGAGAAGAAATCAGCCCTCGACAACATAACCGGCAGAAAAAGATTTTTTTGAAAAAATCCCTAAGCCCCGGGGTCACAATTTCAGCAAAAATCTGACTTTTGGGAATTTACTCAAAAATGATGCCAAACTGTTGCAAATGCTCCCCTGAATGCTTTGGTGAAGGATACAGAAGGCTTTTTATCACAGGAGAAGAAATCAGCACTCAACAACTTAACCGGCAGAAAAAGATTTTTTTGAAAAAATCCCTAAGTCCCGGGGTCACAATTTCAGCAAAAATCTGACTTTTGGCAACTCACTCAAAAATGGTGCTAAACGGTTGCAAATGCTCCCCTGAATGCTTTGGCGAAGGAAACAGAAGGCTTTTTATCACAGGAGAAGAAATCAGCCCTCGACAACTTAACCGACAGAAAAACATTTTTTTGAAAAAACCCCTAAGCCCCGGGGTCACAATTTCTGAAAATATCTGACTTTTGGGAATTCACTCAAAAATGATGCCAAATTGTTGCAAATGCTCCCCTGAATGCTTTGGCGGTCAAAACAGAAGGCTTTTTATCACAGGAGAAGAAATCAGCCCTCGACAACTTAACCGGCAGAAAAAGATTTTTTTGAAAAAATCCCTAAGCCCCGGGGTCACAATTTCAGCAAAAATCTGACTTTTGGCAATTCACTCAAAAATGGTTCTAAACGGTTGCAAATACTCCCTTGAAAGGTTTGGCGGTCAAAACAGAGGGCTTCTTATCACAGGACAAGAAATCAGCCCTCAACAACTTAACCGGCAGAAAAAGATTTTTTGAAAAAATCCCTAAGCCCCGGGGTCACAATTTCAGCAAAAATCTGACTTTTGGCAACTCACTAAAAAATGGTGCTAAACGGTTGCAAATGCTCCCCTGAAAGGTTTGGCGGTCAAAACAGAAGGCTTTTTATCACAGGAGAAGAAATCAGCCCTCGACAACTTAACCGGCAGAAAAAGATTTTTTTGAAAAAATCCCTAAACCCCGGGGTCACAATTTCAGCAAAAATCTGACTTTTGGCAATTCACTCAAAAATGGTTCTAAACGGTTGCAAATACTCCCTTGAAAGGTTTGGCGGTCAAAACAGAGGGCTTCTTATCACAGGACAAGAAATCAGCCCTCAACAACTTAACCGGCAGAAAAAGATTTTTTGAAAAAATCCCTAAGCCCCGGGGTCACAATTTCAGCAAAAATCTGACTTTTGGCAACTCACTAAAAAATGGTGCTAAACGGTTGCAAATGCTCCCCTGAAAGGTTTGGCGGTCAAAACAGAAGGCTTTTTATCACAGGAGAAGAAATCAGCCCTCGACAACTTAACCGGCAGAAAAAGATTTTTTTGAAAAAATCCCTAAGCCCCGGGGTCACAATTTCAGCAAAAATCTGACTTTTGGGAATTTACTCAAAAATGATGCCAAACTGTTGCAAATGCTCCCCTGAATGCTTTGGCGAAGGAAACAGAAGGCTTTTCATCACAGGAGAAGAAATCAGCCCTCAACAACTTAACCGGCAGAAAAAGATTTTTTTGAAAAAATCCCTAAGCCCCGGGGTCACAATTTCAGCAAAAATCTGACTTTTGGCAGTTCACGCAAAAATGGTGCTAAATGGTTGCAAATGCTCCCCTGAATGCTTTGGCGAAGGAAAAAGAAAGCTTTTTATCACAGGAGAAGAAATCGGCCCTCGACAACTTAACCGACAGAAAAACATTTTTTTGAAAAAACCCCTAAGCGCCGGGGTCACAATTTCTGAAAATATCTGACTTTTGGCAATTCACTCAAAAATGGTTCTAAACGCTTGCAAATACTCCCTTGAAAGGTTTGGCGGTCAAAACAGAGGGCTTCTTATCACAGGACAAGAAATCAGCCCTCAACAACTTAACCGGCAGAAAAAGATTTTTTTGAAAAAATCCCTAAGCCCCGGGGTCACAATTTCAGCAAAAATCTGACTTTTGGCAATTCACTCAAAAATGGTTCTAAACGCTTGCAAATACTCCCTTGAAAGGTTTGGCGGTCAAAACAGAGGGCTTCTTATCAGAGGACAAGAAATCAGCCCTCAACAACTTAACCGGCAGAAAAAGATTTTTTGAAAAAATCCCTAAGCCCCGGGGTCACAATTTCAGCAAAAATCTGGTTTTTGGCAATTCACTCAAAAATGATGTCAAACGGTGGCAAATGCTACCCCTGAAAGGTTTGGCAGTCGAAACAGAAGGCTTTTTAACACAGGAGAAGAAATCAGCCCTCGACAACTTAACCGGCAGAAAAAGATTTTTTTGAAAAAATCCCTAAGCCCCGGGGTCACAATTTCAGCAAAAATCTGACTTTTGGCAACTCACTCAAAAATGGTGCTAAACAGTTGCAAATACTCCCCTGAATGCTTTGGCGAAGGAAACAGAAGGCTTTTTATAACAGGAGAAGAAATCAGCCCTCAACAACTTAACCAGAAGAAAAAGATTTTTTTGAAAAAATCCCTAAGCCCCGGGGTCACAATTTCAGCAAAAATCTGGTTCTTGGCAATTCACTCAAAAATAATGCCAAACGGTGGCAAATGCTCCCGTGAAAGGTTTGGCAGTCGAAACAGAAGGCTTTTTATCACAGGAGAAGAAATCAGCCCTCGACAACTTAACTGGTAGAAAAAGATTTTTTTGAAAAAATCCCTAAGCCCCGGGGTCACAATTTCAGCAAAAATCTGACTTTTGGCAACTCACTCAAAAATGGTGCTAAACGGTTGCAAATACTCCCCTGAATGCTTTGGCGAAGGAAACAGAAGGCTTTTGATCACAGGAGAAGAAATCAGCCCTCAACAACTTAACCGGCAGAAAAAGATTTTTTTGAAAAAATCCCAAAGCCCCGGGGTCACAATTTCAGCAAAAATCTGACTTGTGGCAATTCACTCAAAAATGATGCCAAACTGTGGCAAATACTCCCCTGAAAGCTTTGGCGGTCGAAACAGAAGGCTTTTTATCACAGGAGAAGAAATCAGCCCTCGACAACATAACCGGCAGAAAAAGATTTTTTTGAAAAAATCCCTAAGCCCCGGGGTCACAATTTCAGCAAAAATCTGACTTTTGGCAACTCACTCAAAAATGGTGCTAAACGGTTGCAAATGCTCCCCTGAATGCTTTGGCGAAGGAAACAGAAGGCTTTTTATCACAGGAGAAGAAATCAGCCCTCGACAACTTAACCGACAGAAAAACATTTTTTTGAAAAAACCCCTAAGCCCCGGGGTCACAATTTCTGAAAATATCTGACTTTTGGGAATTCACTCAAAAATGATGCCAAATTGTTGCAAATGCTCCCCTGAATGCTTTGGCGGTCAAAACAGAAGGCTTTTTATCACAGGAGAAGAAATCAGCCCTCGACAACTTAACCGGCAGAAAAAGAGTTTTTTGAAAAAATCCCTAAGCCCCGGGGTCACAATTTCAGCAAAAATCTGACTTTTGGCAATTCACTCAAAAATGGTTCTAAACGGTTGCAAATACTCCCTTGAAAGGTTTGGCGGTCAAAACAGAGGGCTTCTTATCACAGGACAAGAAATCAGCCCTCAACAACTTAACCGGCAGAAAAAGATTTTTTGAAAAAATCCCTAAGCCCCGGGGTCACAATTTCAGCAAAAATCTGACTTTTGGCAACTCACTAAAAAATGGTGCTAAACGGTTGCAAATGCTCCCCTGAAAGGTTTGGCGGTCAAAACAGAAGGCTTTTTATCACAGGAGAAGAAATCAGCCCTCGACAACTTAACCGGCAGAAAAAGATTTTTTTGAAAAAATCCCTAAGCCCCGGGGTCACAATTTCAGCAAAAATCTGACTTTTGGCAATTCACTCAAAAATGGTTCTAAACGGTTGCAAATACTCCCTTGAAAGGTTTGGCGGTCAAAACAGAGGGCTTCTTATCACAGGACAAGAAATCAGCCCTCAACAACTTAACCGGCAGAAAAAGATTTTTTGAAAAAATCCCTAAGCCCCGGGGTCACAATTTCAGCAAAAATCTGACTTTTGGCAACTCACTAAAAAATGGTGCTAAACGGTTGCAAATGCTCCCCTGAAAGGTTTGGCGGTCAAAACAGAAGGCTTTTTATCACAGGAGAAGAAATCAGCCCTCGACAACTTAACCGGCAGAAAAAGATTTTTTTGAAAAAATCCCTAAGCCCCGGGGTCACAATTTCAGCAAAAATCTGACTTTTGGGAATTTACTCAAAAATGATGCCAAACTGTTGCAAATGCTCCCCTGAATGCTTTGGCGAAGGAAACAGAAGGCTTTTCATCACAGGAGAAGAAATCAGCCCTCAACAACTTAACCGGCAGAAAAAGATTTTTTTGAAAAAATACCTAAGCCCCGGGGTCACAATTTCAGCAAAAATCAGACTTTTGGCAACTCACTCAAAAATGGTGCTAAACGGTTGCAAATGCTCCCCTGAAAGGTTTGGCGGTCAAAACAGAAGGCTTTTTATCACAGGACAAGAAATCAGCCCTCAACAACTTAACCGGCAGAAAAAGATTTTTTTGAAAAAATCCCTAAGCCCCGGGGTCACAATTTCAGCAAAAATCTGGTTTTTGGCAATTCACTCAAAAATGATGCCAAACGGTGGCAAATGCTCCCGTGAAAGGTTTGGCAGTCGAAACAGAAGGCTTTTTATCAAAGGAGAAGAAATCAGCCCTCAACCACTTAACCGGCAGAAAAATATTTTTTTGAAAAAATCCCTAAGCCCCGGGGTCACAATTTCAGCAAAAATCTGACTTTTGGCAATACACTCAAAAATGGTGCTAAACGGTTGCAACTGCTCCCCTGAACGCTTTGGCGAAGGAAACAGGAGGCTTTTTATCACAGGAGAAGAAATGAGCCCACGACAACATAACTGGCAGAAAAATAATTTTTGAAAAAATCCCTAAGCCCCGGGGTCACAATTTCAGCAAAAATCTGACTTTTGGCAATTCACTCAAAAATGGTGCTAAACGGTTGCAAATGCTCCCCTGAAAGGTTTGGCGGTGGAAACAGAAGGCTTTTTTATCACAGGACAAGAAATCAGCCCTCGACAACTTAAACGACGGACAAAGATTTTTTGAAAAAATCCGTAATCCCAGGGGTCCCAATTTCAGCAAAAATCTGACTTTTGGCAATTCACTCAAAAATGATGCGAAACTGTTGCAAATGCTCCCCTGAAAGGTTTTGCAGTCGAAACAGAAGGTCTTTTATCACAGGAGAAGAAATCAGCCCTCGACAACTTAACCGGCAGAAAAAGATTTTTTTGAAAAAATCCCTAAGCCCCGGGGTCACAATTTCAGCAAAAATCTGACTTTTGGCAATTCACTCAAAAATGATGCCAAACTGTTGCAAATGCTCCCCTGAAAGGTTTGGCGGTCGAAGCAGAAGGCTTTTTATCACAGGAGAAGAAATCAGCCCTCAACAACTTAACCGGCAGAAAAAGATGTTTTTGAAAAAATCCCTAAGCCCCGGGGTCACAATTTCAGCAAAAATCTGACTTTTGGCAATACATTCAAAAATGGTGACAAACGGTTGCAAATGCTCCCCTGAAAGGTTTGGCGGTCAAAACAGAAGGCTTTTTATCACAGGAGAAGAAATCAGCCCTTGACAACTTAACCGGCAGAAAAAGAGTTTTTTGAAAAAATCCCTAAGCCCCGGGGTCACAATTTCAGCAAAAATCTGACTTTTGGCAACTCACTCAAAAATGGTGCTAAACGGTTGCAAATGCTCCCCTGAAAGGTTTGGCGAAGGAAACAGAAGGCTTTTTATAACAGGAGAAGAAATCAGCCCTCAACAATTTAACCAGCAGAAAAATATTTTTTTAAAAAAATCCCTAAGCCCAGGGGTCACAATTTCTGAAAATATCTGCCTTTTTGGAATTTAATCAAAAATGATGCCAAATTGTTGCAAATGCACCCCTGAACACTTTGGCGGTCAAAACAGAAGGCTTTTTATAACAGGAGAAGAAATCAGCCCTCGACAATTTAACCGGCAGAAAAAGATTTTTTTGAAAAAATCCCTAAGCCCCGGGGTCAAAATTTCAGCAAAAATCTGACTTTTGGGAATTTACTAAAAATTATGCAAAACTGTTGCAAATGCTCCCCTGAATGCTTTGGCGAAGGAAACAGAAGGCTTTTTAACACAGGAGAAGAAATCAGCCCTCAACAACTTAACTGGCAGAAAAAGATTTTTTTGAAAAAATCCCTAAGCCCCGGGGTCACAATTTCAGCAAAAATCTGACTTGTGGCAATTCACTCAAAAATGATGCCAAACTGTGGCAAATGCTCCCCTGAAAGCTTTGGCGGTCGAAACAGAAGGCTTTTTATCACAGGACAAGAAATCAGCCCTCAACAACTTAACCGGCAGAAAAATATTTTTTTGAAAAAATCCCTAAGCCCCGGGGTCACAATTTCAGCAAAAATCTGACTTTTGGGAATTTACTCAAAAATGATGCCAAACTGTTGCAAATGCTCCCCTGAATGCTTTGGCGAAGGAAACAGAAGGCTTTTCATCACAGGAGAAGAAATCAGCCCTCAACAACTTAACCGGCAGAAAAAGATTTTTTTGTGTTTTTTTTATAATATTTTTTATTAGTTTTATAAAATACAGAAAAAAGAATAGAGAACGTATTATAAAAGTAAAAAAGAAAGGTTACAAATTTTTCTTACTCTTTTTTCCAAATCTATTGGACTTCCCCACGTCCTCCCAACCCTGCATTCTCTGTGATACATAACGTCTGCAATTTGTTAACTTATTTCAATACTTATTGTATCTTCCTTTTTATCATGTTACCCAATTTCAAATGTATTATAACCCAAATCATGTAAATTTTCATTTTAACACAATAAAGTTGTTTCATTATTCTATCTCTGACTCCTTGTACCTTAATTTCCATTTCTTTAATTTAACATTACTGAAGCTAGGATTTCCTAAAAGGTGCGTTTTTTAACATTCATACAACTTATAATGTTTTTCCAAATAGTCTTTAAATTTTCTCCAATCCTCCTCGAATGTTTCTTCTCCCAAGTCTCGGATTCTGCCAGTCATTTCGGCCAGTTCCATATAGTCCATCAACTGCGTGTGCCATTCCTCCAGTGTGGGTAAATCTTGTGTCTTCCAATATTTTGCAATCAGAATCCTTGCTGCTGTAGTAGCATACATAAAAAAGGTTCTGTCCTTCTTAAACACTCTCCGGTCCACCATGCCCAGAAGGAAGGCCTCTGGTTTCTTAGGTAAGGTAAATCTCAGTACCTTTTTTAGTTCATTATGAATCATTTCCCAGAAGGCCTTCACTTTCGGGCAGGTCCACCAGAGGTGAAAGAATGTCCCTTCCGCCTCTTTACATTTCCAGCATTTATTATCAGACAGGTGATATATCTTAGCAAGCTTGACTGGGGTCATGTACCACCGGTATATCATTTTCATAATGTTTTCCTTCAAGGCACTACATGCCGTAAATTTCATTCCGGTGTTCCATAACCTTTCCCAGTCTTCAAACATAATGTTATGCCCCAAGTCCTGCGCCCACTTTATCATGGCGGATTTGACTGTCTCATCCTGAGTATTCCATTTAAGCAGCAGGTTATACATTCTCGAAAGTAGTTTACTTTTTGGTTCTAACAATTCTGTCTCTAGTTTCAATTTTTCCACCTGGAATCCAACCTTATTATCTCAGAAAAAGATTTTTTTGAAAAAATCCCTAAGCCCCGGGGTCACAATTTCAGCAAAAATCTGACTTTTGGCAACGCACTCAAAAATGGTGCTAAACGGTTGCAAATGCTCCCCTGAAAGGTTTGGCGGTCAAAACAGAGGGCTTCTTGTCACAGGACAAGAAATCAGCCCTCAACAACTTAACCGGCAGAAAAAGATTTTTTTGAAAAAATCCCTAAGCCCCGGGGTCACAATTTCAGCAAAAATCTGACTTTTGGGAATTTACTCAAAAATGATGCCAAACTGTTGCAAATGCTCCCCTGAATGCTTTGGCGAAGGAAACAGAAGGCTTTTTATCACAGGAGAAGAAATCAGCCCTCGACAACTTAACCGACAGAAAAACATTTTTTTGAAAAAACCCCTAAGCCCCGGGGTCACAATTTCTGAAAATATCTGACTTTTGGGAATTCACTCAAAAATGATGCCAAATTGTTACAAATGCTCCCCTGAACACTTTGGCGGTCAAAACAGAAGGCTTTTTATCACAGGAGAAGAAATCAGCCCTCAACAACTTAACCGGCAGAAAAAGATTTTTTTGAAAAAATCCCTAAGCCCCGGGGTCACAATTTCAGCAAAAATCTGATTTTTGGCAATTCACTCAAAAATGGTGCTAAACGGATGCAAATACTCCCTTGAAAGGTTTGGCGGTCAAAACAGAGGGCTTCTTATCACAGGACAAGAAATCAGCCCTCAACAACTTAACCGGCAGAAAAAGATTTTTTGAAAAAATCCCTAAGCCCCGGGGTCACAATTTCAGCAAAAATCTGGTTTTTGGCAATTCACTCAAAAATGATGCCAAACGGTGGCAAATGCTCCCGTGAAAGGTTTGGCAGTCGAAACAGAAGGCTTTTTATCACAGGAGAAGAAAGCCCTCGACAACTTAACCGGCAGAAAAATATTTTTTTGAATAAATCCCTAAGCCCCGGGGTCACAATTTCTGAAAATATCTGACTTTTGGGAATTCACTCAAAAATGATGCCAAATTGTTGCAATTGCTCCCCTGAATACTTTGGCGAAGGAAACAGAAGGCTTTTCATCACAGGAGAAGAAATCAGCCCTCAACAACTTAACCGGCAGAAAAAGATTTTTTTGAAAAAATCCCTAAGCCCCGGGGTCACAATTTCAGCAAAAATCTGACTTTTGGCAATTCACTCAAAAATGGTGCTAAACGTTTGCAAATACTCCCTTGAAAGGTTTGGCGGTCAAAACAGAGGGCTTCTTATAACAGGACAAGAAATCAGCCCTCAACAACTTAACCGGCAGAAAAAGATTTTTTGGAAAAATCCCTAAGCCCCGGGGTCACAATTTCAGCAAAAATCTGGTTTTTGGCAATTCCCTCAAAAATGATGCCAAACGGTGGCAAATGCTCCAATGAAAGGTTTGGCAGTCGAAGCAGAAGGCTTTTTATCACAGGAGAAGAAATCAGCCCTCCACAACTTAACCGGCAGAAAAAGATTTTTTTGAAAAAATCCCTAAGCCCCGGGGTCACAATTTCAGCAAAAATCTGACTTTTGGCAACTCCCTCAAAAATGGTGCTAAACGGTTGCAAATACTCCCCTGAATGCTTTGGCGAAGGAAACAGAAGGCTTTTTATCACAGGAGAAGAAATCAGCCCTCAACAACTTAACCGGCAGAAAAAGATTTTTTTGAAAAAATCCCTAAGCCCCGGGGTCACAATTTCAGCAAAAATCTGACTTTTGGGAATTTACTCAAAAATGATGCCAAACTGTAGCAAATGCTCCCCTGAATGCTTTGGCGAAGGAAACAGAAAGCTTTTTATCACAGGAGAAGAAATCAGCCCTCGACAACTTACCCGACAGAAAAACATTTTTTTGAAAAAACCCCTTAAGCCCCGGGGTCACAATTTCTGAAAATATCTGACTTTTGGGAATTCACTGAAAAATGATGCCAAATTGTTGCAAATGCTCCCCTGAACACTTTGGCGGTCAAAACAGAAGGCTTTTTATCACAGGAGAAGAAATCAGCCCTCGACAACTTAACCGGCAGAAAAAGATTTTTTTGAAAAAATCCCTAAGCCCCAGGGTCACAATTTCAGCAAAAATCTGACTTTTGGCAATTCACTCAAAAATGGTGCTAAACGGTTGCAAATACTCCCTTGAAAGGTTTGGCGGTCCAAACAGAGGGCTTCTTATCACAGGACAAGAAATCAGCCCTCGACAACTTAACCGGCAGAAAAATATTTTTTTGAAAAAATCCTTAAGCCCCCGGGGTCACAATTTCAGCAAAAATCTGACTTGTGGCAATTCACTCAAAAATGATGCCAAACTGTTGCAAATGCTCCCCTGAAAGCTTGGGCGGTCGAAACAGAAGGCTTTTATTACAGGAGAAGAAATCAGCCCTCGACAACTTAACCGGCAGAAAAAGATTTTTTTGAAAAAATCCCTAAACCCCGGGGTCACAATTTCAGCAAAAATCTGACTTTTGGCAACTCACTCAAAAATGGTGCTAAACGGTTGCAAATGCTCCCCTGAAAGGTTTGGCGGTCAAAACAGAGGGCTTCTTATCACAGGACAAGAAATCAGCCCTCAACAACTTAACCGGAAGAAAAAGATTTTTTTGAAAAAATCCCTAAGCCCCGGGGTCACAATTTCAGCAAAAATCTGACTTTTGGGAATTTACTCAAAAATGATGCCAAACTGTTGCAAATGCTCCCCTGAATGCTTTGGCGAAGGAAACAGAAAGCTTTTTATCACAGGAGAAGAAATCAGCCCTCGACAACTTAACCGACAGAAAAACATTTTTTTGAAAAAACCCCTAAGCCCCGGGGTCACAATTTCTGAAAATATCTGACTTTTGGGAATTCACTCAAAAATGATGCCAAATTGTTGCAAATGCTCCCCTGAACACTTTGGCGGTCAAAACAGAAGGCTTTTTATCACAGGAGAAGAAATCAGCCCTCGACAACTTAACCGGCAGAAAAAGATTTTTTTGAAAAAATCCCTAAGCCCCAGGGTCACAATTTCAGCAAAAATCTGACTTTTGGCAATTCACTCAAAAATCGTGCTAAACGGTTGCAAATACTCCCTTGAAAGGTTTGGCGGTCCAAACAGAGGGCTTCTTATCACAGGACAAGAAATCAGCCCTCAACAACTTAACCGGCCGAAAAAGATTTTTTGAAAAAATCCCTAAGCCCCGGGGTCACAATTTCAGCAAAAATCTGGTTTTTGGCAATTCATTCAAAAATGATGCCAAACGGTGGCAAATGCTCCCGTGAAAGGTTTGGCAGTCGAAACAGAAGGCTTTTTATCACAGGAGAAGAAATCAGCCCTCGACAACTTACCCGGCAGAAAAATATTTTTTTGAAAAAATCCCTAAGCCCCGGGGTCACAATTTCAGCAAAAATCTGACTTTTGGCAACTCACTCGAAAATGGTGCTAAACGGTTGCAAATGCTCCCCTGAAAGGTTTGGCGGTCAAAACAGAAGGCTTTTTATCACAGGACAAGAAATCAGCCCTCAACAACTTAACCGGCAGAAAAAGATTTTTTTGAAAAAATCCCTAAGCCCCGGGGTCACAATTTCAGCAAAAATCTGACTTGTGGCAATTCACTCAAAAATGATGCCAAACTGTGGCAAATGCTCCCCTGAAAGCTTTGGCGGTCGAAACAGAAGGCTTTTATTACAGGAGAAGAAATCAGCCCTCGACAACTTAACCGGCAGAAAAAGATTTTTTTGAAAAAATCCCTAAGCCCCGTGGTCACAATTTCAGCAAAAATCTGACTTTTGGGAATTTACTCAAAAATGATGCCAAACTGTTGCAAATGCTCCCCTGAAAGGTTTGGCGAAGGAAATAGAAGGCTTTTCATCACAGGAGAAGAAATCAGCCCTCAACAACTTAACCGGCAGAAAAAGATTTTTTTAAAAAAATCCCTAAGCCCCGGGGTCACAATTTCAGCAAAAATCTGACATTTGGCAACTCACTCAAAAATGGTGCTAAACGGTTGCAAATGCTCCCCTGAAAGGTTTGGCGGTCAAAACAGAGGGCTTCTTATCACAGGACAAGAAATCAGCCCTCAACAACTTAACCGGCAGAAAAAGATTTTTTTGAAAAAATCCCTAAGCCCCGGGGACACAATTTCAGCAAAAATCTGACTTTTCGGAATTTACTCAAAAATGATGCCAAACTGTTGCAAATGCTCCCCTGAATGCTTTGGCGAAGGAAACAGAAAGCTTTTTATCACAGGAGAAGAAATCAGCCCTCGACAACTTAACCGACAGAAAAACATTTTTTTGAAAAAACCCCTAAGCCCCGGGGTCACAATTTCTGAAAATATCTGACTTTTGGGAATTCACTCAAAAATGATGCCAAATTGTTGCAAATGCTCCCCTGAATGCTTTGGCGAAGGAAACAGAAGGCTTTTCATCACAGGAGAAGAAATCAGCCCTCAACAACTTAACCGGCAGAAAAAGATTTTTTTGAAAAAATCCCTAAGCCCCGGGGTCACAATTTCAGCAAAAATCTAACTTTTGGCAATTCACTCAAAAATGGTGCTAAACGGTTGCAAATACTCCCTTGAAAGGTTTGGCGGTCAAAACAGAGGGCTTCTTATCACAGGACAAGAAATCAGCCCTCAACAACTTAACCGGCAGAAAAAGATTTTTTGGAAAAATCCCTAAGCCCCGGGGTCACAATTTCAGCAAAAATCTGGTTTTTGGCAATTCATTCAAAAATGATGCCAAACGGTGGCAAATGCTCCAATGAAAGGTTTGGCAGTCGAAGCAGAAGGCTTTTTATCACAGGAGAAGAAATCAGCCCTCCACAACTTAAGCGGCAGAAAAAGATTTTTTTGAAAAAATCCCTAAGCAAAAATCTGACTTTTGGCAACTCACTCAAAAATGGTGCTAAACGGTTGCAAATACTCCCCTGAATGCTTTGGCGGTCAAAACAGAAGGCTTTTTATCACAGGAGAAGAAATCAGCCCTCAACAACTTAACCGGCAGCAAAAGATTTTTTTGAAAAAATCCCTAAGCCCCGGGGTCACAATTTCAGCAAAAATCTGACTTTTGGGAATTTACTCAAAAATGATGCCAAACTGTAGCAAATGCTCCCCTGAATGCTTTAGCGAAGGAAACAGAAAGCTTTTTATCACAGGAGAAGAAATCAGCCCTCGACAACTTACCCGACAGAAAAACATTTTTTTGAAAAAACCCCTTAAGCCCCGGGGTCACAATTTCTGAAAATATCTGACTTTTGGGAATTCACTGAAAAATGATGCCAAATTGTTGCAAATGCTCCCCTGAACACTTTGTCGGTCAAAACAGAAGGCTTTTTATCACAGGAGAAGAAATCAGCCCTCGACAACTTAACCGGCAGAAAAAGATTTTTTTGAAAAAATCCCTAAACCCCAGGGTCACAATTTCAGCAAAAATCTGACTTTTGGCAATTCACTCAAAAATGGTGCTAAACGGTTGCAAATACTCCCTTGAAAGGTTTGGCGGAAAAACAGAGGGCTTCTTGTCACAGGACAAGAAATCAGCCCTCAACAACTTAACCGGCAGAAAAAGATTTTTTTGAAAAAATCCCTAAGCCCCGGGGTCACAATTTCAGCAAAAATCTGACTTTTGGGAATTTACTCAAAAATGATGCCAAACTGTTGCAAATGCTACCCTGAATGCTTTGGCGAAGGAAACAGAAGGCTTTTTATCACAGGAGAAGAAATCAGCCCTCAACAACTTAACCGGCAGAAAAAGATTTTTTTGAAAAAATCCCTAAGCCCCGGGGTCACAATTTCAGCAAAAATCTGACTTTTGGCAACTCACTCAAAAATGGTGCTAAACGGTTGCAAATGCTCCCCTGAAAGGTTTGGCGGTCAAAACAGAAGGCTTTTTATCACAGGACAAGAAATCAGCCCTCAACAACTTAACCGGCAGAAAAAGATTTTTTTGAAAAAATCCCTAAGCCCCGGGGTCACAATTTCAGCAAAAATCTGACTTTTGGCAACTCACTCAAAAATGGTGCTAAACGGTTGCAAATGCTCCCCTGAAAGGTTTGGCGGTCAAAACAGAGGGCTTCTTATCACAGGACAAGAAATCAGCCCTCAACAACTTAACCGGAAGAAAAAGATTTTTTTGAAAAAATCCCTAAGCCCCGGGGTCACAATTTCAGCAAAAATCTGACTTTTGGGAATTTACTCAAAAATGATGCCAAACTGTTGCAAATGCTCCCCTGAATGCTTTGGCGAAGGAAACAGAAAGCTTTTTATCACAGGAGAAGAAATCAGCCCTCGACAACTTAACCGACAGAAAAACATTTTTTTGAAAAAATCCCTAAGCCCCGGGGTCACAATTTCTGAAAATATCTGACTTTTGGGAATTCACTCAAAAATGATGCCAAATTGTTGCAAATGCTCCCCTGAACACTTTGGCGGTCAAAACAGAAGGCTTTTTATCACAGGAGAAGAAATCAGCCCTCGACAACTTAACCGGCAGAAAAAGATTTTTTTGAAAAAATCCCTAAGCCCCAGGGTCACAATTTCAGCAAAAATCTGACTTTTGGCAATTCACTCAAAAATCGTGCTAAACGGTTGCAAATACTCCCTTGAAAGGTTTGGCGGTCCAAACAGAGGGCTTCTTATCACAGGACAAGAAATCAGCCCTCAACAACTTAACCGGCCGAAAAAGATTTTTTGAAAAAATCCCTAAGCCCCGGGGTCACAATTTCAGCAAAAATCTGGTTTTTGGCAATTCATTCAAAAATGATGCCAAATGGTGGCAAATGCTCCCGTGAAAGGTTTGGCAGTCGAAACAGAAGGCTTTTTATCACAGGAGAAGAAATCAGCCCTCGACAACTTACCCGGCAGAAAAATATTTTTTTGAAAAAATCCCTAAGCCCCGGGGTCACAATTTCAGCAAAAATCTGACTTTTGGCAACTCACTCGAAAATGGTGCTAAACGGTTGCAAATGCTCCCCTGAAAGGTTTGGCGGTCAAAACAGAAGGCTTTTTATCACAGGACAAGAAATCAGCCCTCAACAACTTAACCGGCAGAAAAACATTTTTTTGAAAAAACCCCTTAAGCCCCGGGGTCACAATTTCTGAAAATATCTGACTTTTGGGAATTCACTGAAAAATGATGCCAAATTGTTGCAAATGCTCCCCTGAACACTTTGTCGGTCAAAACAGAAGGCTTTTTATCACAGGAGAAGAAATCAGCCCTCGACAACTTAACCGGCAGAAAAAGATTTTTTTGAAAAAATCCCTAAACCCCAGGGTCACAATTTCAGCAAAAATCTGACTTTTGGCAATTCACTCAAAAATGGTGCTAAACGGTTGCAAATACTCCCTTGAAAGGTTTGGCGGAAAAACAGAGGGCTTCTTGTCACAGGACAAGAAATCAGCCCTCAACAACTTAACCGGCAGAAAAAGATTTTTTTGAAAAAATCCCTAAGCCCCGGGGTCACAATTTCAGCAAAAATCTGACTTTTGGGAATTTACTCAAAAATGATGCCAAACTGTTGCAAATGCTACCCTGAATGCTTTGGCGAAGGAAACAGAAGGCTTTTTATCACAGGAGAAGAAATCAGCCCTCAACAACTTAACCGGCAGAAAAAGATTTTTTTGAAAAAATCCCTAAGCCCCGGGGTCACAATTTCAGCAAAAATCTGACTTTTGGCAACTCACTCAAAAATGGTGCTAAACGGTTGCAAATGCTCCCCTGAAAGGTTTGGCGGTCAAAACAGAAGGCTTTTTATCACAGGACAAGAAATCAGCCCTCAACAACTTAACCGGCAGAAAAAGATTTTTTTGAAAAAATCCCTAAGCCCCGGGGTCACAATTTCAGCAAAAATCTGACTTTTGGCAACTCACTCAAAAATGGTGCTAAACGGTTGCAAATGCTCCCCTGAAAGGTTTGGCGGTCAAAACAGAGGGCTTCTTATCACAGGACAAGAAATCAGCCCTCAACAACTTAACCGGAAGAAAAAGATTTTTTTGAAAAAATCCCTAAGCCCCGGGGTCACAATTTCAGCAAAAATCTGACTTTTGGGAATTTACTCAAAAATGATGCCAAACTGTTGCAAATGCTCCCCTGAATGCTTTGGCGAAGGAAACAGAAAGCTTTTTATCACAGGAGAAGAAATCAGCCCTCGACAACTTAACCGACAGAAAAACATTTTTTTGAAAAAACCCCTAAGCCCCGGGGTCACAATTTCTGAAAATATCTGACTTTTGGGAATTCACTCAAAAATGATGCCAAATTGTTGCAAATGCTCCCCTGAACACTTTGGCGGTCAAAACAGAAGGCTTTTTATCACAGGAGAAGAAATCAGCCCTCGACAACTTAACCGGCAGAAAAAGATTTTTTTGAAAAAATCCCTAAGCCCCAGGGTCACAATTTCAGCAAAAATCTGACTTTTGGCAATTCACTCAAAAATCGTGCTAAACGGTTGCAAATACTCCCTTGAAAGGTTTGGCGGTCCAAACAGAGGGCTTCTTATCACAGGACAAGAAATCAGCCCTCAACAACTTAACCGGCAGAAAAAGATTTTTTGGAAAAATCCCTAAGCCCCGGGGTCACAATTTCTGAAAATATCTGACTTTTGGGAATTCAATGAAAAATGATGCCAAACGGTGGCAAATGCTCCAATGAAAGGTTTGGCAGTCGAAGCAGAAGGCTTTTTATCACAGGAGAAGAAATCAGCCCTCCACAACTTAAGCGGCAGAAAAAGATTTTTTTGAAAAAATCCCTAAGCCCCGGGGTCACAATTTCAGCAAAAATCTGACTTTTGGCAACTCACTCAAAAATGGTGCTAAACGGTTGCAAATACTCCCCTGAATGCTTTGGCGGTCAAAACAGAAGGCTTTTTATCACAGGAGAAGAAATCAGCCCTCAACAACTTAACCGGCAGAAAAAGATTTTTTTGAAAAAATCCCTAAGCCCCGGGGTCACAATTTCAGCAAAAATCTGACTTTTGGCAACTCACTCAAAAATGGTGCTAAACGGTGGCAAATGCTCCCCTGAAAGGTTTGGCGGTCAAAACAGAAGGCTTTTTATCACAGGACAAGAAATCAGCCCTCAACAACTTAACCGGCAGAAAAAGATTTTTTTGAAAAAATCCCTAAGCCCCGGGGTCACAATTTCAGCAAAAATCTGACTTTTGGCAACTCACTCAAAAATGGTGCTAAACGGTTGCAAATGCTCCCCTGAAAGGTTTGGCGGTCAAAACAGAGGGCTTCTTATCACAGGACAAGAAATCAGCCCTCAACAACTTAACCGGCAGAAAAAGATTTTTTTGAAAAAATCCCTAAGCCCCGGGGTCACAATTTCAGCAAAAATCTGACTTTTGGGAATTTACTCAAAAATGATGCCAAACTGTTGCAAATGCTCCCCTGAATGCTTTGGCGAAGGAAACAGAAAGCTTTTTATCACAGGAGAAGAAATCAGCCCTCGACAACTTAACCGACAGAAAAACATTTTTTTGAAAAAACCCCTAAGCCCCGGGGTCACAATTTCTGAAAATATCTGACTTTTGGGAATTCACTCAAAAATGATGCCAAATTGTTGCAAATGCTCCCCTGAACACTTTGGCGGTCAAAACAGAAGGCTTTTTATCACAGGAGAAGAAATCAGCCCTCGACAACTTAACCGGCAGAAAAAGATTTTTTTGAAAAAATCCCTAAGCCCCAGGGTCACAATTTCAGCAAAAATCTGACTTTTGGCAATTCACTCAAAAATCGTGCTAAACGGTTGCAAATACTCCCTTGAAAGGTTTGGCGGTCCAAACAGAGGGCTTCTTATCACAGGACAAGAAATCAGCCCTCAACAACTTAACCGGCCGAAAAAGATTTTTTGAAAAAATCCCTAAGCCCCGGGGTCACAATTTCAGCAAAAATCTGGTTTTTGGCAATTCATTCAAAAATGATGCCAAACGGTGGCAAATGCTCCCGTGAAAGGTTTGGCAGTCGAAACAGAAGGCTTTTTATCACAGGAGAAGAAATCAGCCCTCGACAACTTACCCGGCAGAAAAATATTTTTTTGAAAAAATCCCTAAGCCCCGGGGTCACAATTTCAGCAAAAATCTGACTTTTGGCAACTCACTCGAAAATGGTGCTAAACGGTTGCAAATGCTCCCCTGAAAGGTTTGGCGGTCAAAACAGAAGGCTTTTTATCACAGGACAAGAAATCAGCCCTCAACAACTTAACCGGCAGAAAAAGATTTTTTTGAAAAAATCCCTAAGCCCCGGGGTCACAATTTCTGAAAATATCTGACTTTTGGGAATTCACTCAAAAATGATGCCAAATTGTTGCAAATGCTCCCCTGAATGCTTTGGCGAAGGAAACAGAAGGCTTTTCATCACAGGAGAAGAAATCAGCCCTCAACAACTTAACCGGCAGAAAAAGATTTTTTTGAAAAAATCCCTAAGCCCCGGGGTCACAATTTCAGCAAAAATCTAACTTTTGGCAATTCACTCAAAAATGGTGCTAAACGGTTGCAAATACTCCCTTGAAAGGTTTGGCGGTCAAAACAGAGGGCTTCTTATCACAGGACAAGAAATCAGCCCTCAACAACTTAACCGGCAGAAAAAGATTTTTTGGAAAAATCCCTAAGCCCCGGGGTCACAATTTCAGCAAAAATCTGGTTTTTGGCAATTCATTCAAAAATGATGCCAAACGGTGGCAAATGCTCCAATGAAAGGTTTGGCAGTCGAAGCAGAAGGCTTTTTATCACAGGAGAAGAAATCAGCCCTCCACAACTTAAGCGGCAGAAAAAGATTTTTTTGAAAAAATCCCTAAGCCCCGGGGTCACAATTTCAGCAAAAATCTGACTTTTGGCAACTCACTCAAAAATGGTGCTAAACGGTTGCAAATACTCCCCTGAATGCTTTGGCGGTCAAAACAGAAGGCTTTTTATCACAGGAGAAGAAATCAGCCCTCAACAACTTAACCGGCAGAAAAAGATTTTTTTGAAAAAATCCCTAAGCCCCGGGGTCACAATTTCAGCAAAAATCTGACTTTTGGCAACTCACTCAAAAATGGTGCTAAACGGTGGCAAATGCTCCCCTGAAAGGTTTGGCGGTCAAAACAGAAGGCTTTTTATCACAGGACAAGAAATCAGCCCTCAACAACTTAACCGGCAGAAAAAGATTTTTTTGAAAAAATCCCTAAGCCCCGGGGTCACAATTTCAGCAAAAATCTGACTTTTGGCAACTCACTCAAAAATGGTGCTAAACGGTTGCAAATGCTCCCCTGAAAGGTTTGGCGGTCAAAACAGAGGGCTTCTTATCACAGGACAAGAAATCAGCCCTCAACAACTTAACCGGCAGAAAAAGATTTTTTTGAAAAAATCCCTAAGCCCCGGGGTCACAATTTCAGCAAAAATCTGACTTTTGGGAATTTACTCAAAAATGATGCCAAACTGTTGCAAATGCTCCCCTGAATGCTTTGGCGAAGGAAACAGAAAGCTTTTTATCACAGGAGAAGAAATCAGCCCTCGACAACTTAACCGACAGAAAAACATTTTTTTGAAAAAACCCCTAAGCCCCGGGGTCACAATTTCTGAAAATATCTTACTTTTGGGAATTCACTCAAAAATGATGCCAAATTGTTGCAAATGCTCCCCTGAACACTTTGGCGGTCAAAACAGAAGGCTTTTTATCACAGGAGAAGAAATCAGCCCTCGACAACTTAACCGGCAGAAAAAGATTTTTTGAAAAAATCCCTAAGCCCCGGGGTCACAATTTCAGCAAAAATCTGACTTTTGGCAACTCACTCAAAAATGGTGCTAAACGGTGGCAAATGCTCCCCTGAAAGGTTTGGCGGTCAAAACAGAAGGCTTTTTATCACAGGACAAGAAATCAGCCCTCAACAACTTAACCGGCAGAAAAAGATTTTTTTGAAAAAATCCCTAAGCCCCGGGGTCACAATTTCAGCAAAAATCTGACTTTTGGCAACTCACTCAAAAATGGTGCTAAACGGTTGCAAATGCTCCCCTGAAAGGTTTGGCGGTCAAAACAGAGGGCTTCTTATCACAGGACAAGAAATCAGCCCTCAACAACTTAACCGGCAGAAAAAGATTTTTTTGAAAAAATCCCTAAGCCCCGGGGTCACAATTTCAGCAAAAATCTGACTTTTGGGAATTTACTCAAAAATGATGCCAAACTGTTGCAAATGCTCCCCTGAATGCTTTGGCGAAGGAAACAGAAAGCTTTTTATCACAGGAGAAGAAATCAGCCCTCGACAACTTAACCGACAGAAAAACATTTTTTTGAAAAAACCCCTAAGCCCCGGGGTCACAATTTCTGAAAATATCTGACTTTTGGGAATTCACTCAAAAATGATGCCAAATTGTTGCAAATGCTCCCCTGAACACTTTGGCGGTCAAAACAGAAGGCTTTTTATCACAGGAGAAGAAATCAGCCCTCGACAACTTAACCGGCAGAAAAAGATTTTTTTGAAAAAATCCCTAAGCCCCGTGGTCACAATTTCAGCAAAAATCTGACTTTTGGGAATTTACTCAAAAATGATGCCAAACTGTTGCAAATGCTCCCCTGAAAGGTTTGGCGAAGGAAATAGAAGGCTTTTCATCACAGGAGAAGAAATCAGCCCTCAACAACTTAACCGGCAGAAAAAGATTTTTTTAAAAAAATCCCTAAGCCCCGGGGTCACAATTTCAGCAAAAATCTGACTTTTGGCAACTCACTCAAAAATGGTGCTAAACGGTTGCAAATGCTCCCCTGAAAGGTTTGGCGGTCAAAACAGAGGGCTTCTTATCACAGGACAAGAAATCAGCCCTCAACAACTTAACCGGCAGAAAAAGATTTTTTTGAAAAAATCCCTAAGCCCCGGGGTCACAATTTCAGCAAAAATCTGACTTTTCGGAATTTACTCAAAAATGATGCCAAACTGTTGCAAATGCTCCCCTGAATGCTTTGGCGAAGGAAACAGAAAGCTTTTTATCACAGGAGAAGAAATCAGCCCTCGACAACTTAACCGACAGAAAAACATTTTTTTGAAAAAACCCCTAAGCCCCGGGGTCACAATTTCTGAAAATATCTGACTTTTGGGAATTCACTCAAAAATGATGCCAAATTGTTGCAAATGCTCCCCTGAATGCTTTGGCGAAGGAAACAGAAGGCTTTTCATCACAGGAGAAGAAATCAGCCCTCAACAACTTAACCGGCAGAAAAAGATTTTTTTGAAAAAATCCCTAAGCCCCGGGGTCACAATTTCAGCAAAAATCTAACTTTTGGCAATTCACTCAAAAATGGTGCTAAACGGTTGCAAATACTCCCTTGAAAGGTTTGGCGGTCAAAACAGAGGGCTTCTTATCACAGGACAAGAAATCAGCCCTCAACAACTTAACCGGCAGAAAAAGATTTTTTGGAAAAATCCCTAAGCCCCGGGGTCACAATTTCAGCAAAAATCTGGTTTCTGGCAATTCACTCAAAAATGATGCCAAACGGTGGCAAATGCTCCAATGAAAGGTTTGGCAGTCGAAGCAGAAGGCTTTTTATCACAGGAGAAGAAATCAGCCCTCCACAACTTAAGCGGCAGAAAAAGATTTTTTTGAAAAAATCCCTAAGCCCCGGGGTCACAATTTCAGCAAAAATCTGACTTTTGGCAACTCACTCAAAAATGGTGCTAAACGGTTGCAAATACTCCCCTGAATGCTTTGGCGGTCAAAACAGAAGGCTTTTTATCACAGGAGAAGAAATCAGCCCTCAACAACTTAACCGGCAGAAAAAGATTTTTTTGAAAAAATCCCTAAGCCCCGGGGTCACAATTTCAGCAAAAATCTGACTTTTGGGAATTTACTCAAAAATGATGCCAAACTGTAGCAAATGCTCCCCTGAATGCTTTAGCGAAGGAAACAGAAAGCTTTTTATCACAGGAGAAGAAATCAGCCCTCGACAACTTACCCGACAGAAAAACATTTTTTTGAAAAAACCCCTTAAGCCCCGGGGTCACAATTTCTGAAAATATCTGACTTTTGGGAATTCACTGAAAAATGATGCCAAATTGTTGCAAATGCTCCCCTGAACACTTTGTCGGTCAAAACAGAAGGCTTTTTATCACAGGAGAAGAAATCAGCCCTCGACAACTTAACCGGCAGAAAAAGATTTTTTTGAAAAAATCCCTAAACCCCAGGGTCACAATTTCAGCAAAAATCTGACTTTTGGCAATTCACTCAAAAATGGTGCTAAACGGTGGCAAATGCTCCCCTGAAAGGTTTGGCGGTCAAAACAGAGGGCTTTTTATCACAGGACAAGAAATCAGCCCTCAACAACTTAACCGGCAGAAAAAGATTTTTTTGAAAAAATCCCTAAGCCCCGGGGTCACAATTTCAGCAAAAATCTGACTTTTGGCAACTCACTCAAAAATGGTGCTAAACGGTTGCAAATGCTCCCCTGAAAGGTTTGGCGGTCAAAACAGAGGGCTTCTTATCACAGGACAAGAAATCAGCCCTCTACAACTTAACCGGCAGAAAAAGATTTTTTTGAAAAAATCCCTAAGCCCCGGGGTCACAATTTCAGCAAAAATCTGACTTTTGGGAATTTACTCAAAAATGATGCCAAACTGTTGCAAATGCTCCCCTGAATGCTTTGGCGAAGGAAACAGAAAGCTTTTTATCACAGGAGAAGAAATCAGCCCTCGACAACTTAACCGACAGAAAAACATTTTTTTGAAAAAACCCCTAAGCCCCGGGGTCACAATTTCTGAAAATATCTGACTTTTGGGAATTCACTCAAAAATGATGCCAAATTGTTGCAAATGCTCCCCTGAACACTTTGGCGGTCAAAACAGAAGGCTTTTTATCACAGGAGAAGAAATCAGCCCTCGACAACTTAACCGGCAGAAAAAGATTTTTTTGAAAAAATCCCTAAGCCCCAGGGTCACAATTTCAGCAAAAATCTGACTTTTGGCAATTCACTCAAAAATCGTGCTAAACGGTTGCAAATACTCCCTTGAAAGGTTTGGCGGTCCAAACAGAGGGCTTCTTATCACAGGACAAGAAATCAGCCCTCAACAACTTAACCGGCCGAAAAAGATTTTTTGAAAAAATCCCTAATCCCCGGGGTCACAATTTCAGCAAAAATCTGGTTTTTGGCAATTCATTCAAAAATGATGCCAAACGGTGGCAAATGCTCCCGTGAAAGGTTTGGCAGTCGAAACAGAAGGCTTTTTATCACAGGAGAAGAAATGAGCCCTCGACAACTTAACCGGCAGAAAAATATTTTTTTGAAAAAATCCCTAAGCCCCGGGGTCACAATTTCAGCAAAAATCTGACTTGTGGCAATTCACTCAAAAATGATGCCAAACTGTGGCAAATGCTCCCCTGAATGCTTTGGCGAAGGAAACAGAAGGCTTTTCATCACAGGAGAAGAAATCAGCCCTCAACAACTTAACCGGCAGAAAAAGATTTTTTTGAAAAAATCCCTAAGCCCCGGGGTCACAATTTCAGCAAAAATCTGACTTGTGGCAATTCACTCAAAAATGATGCCAAATTGTTGCAAATGCTCCCCTGAATGCTTTGGCGAAGGAAACAGAAGGCTTTTCATCACAGGAGAAGAAATCAGCCCTCAACAACTTAACCGGCAGAAAAAGATTTTTTTGAAAAAATCCCTAAGCCCCGGGGTCACAATTTCAGCAAAAATCTAACTTTTGGCAATTCACTCAAAAATGGTGCTAAACGGTTGCAAATACTCCCTTGAAAGGTTTGGCGGTCAAAACAGAGGGCTTCTTATCACAGGACAAGAAATCAGCCCTCAACAACTTAACCGGCAGAAAAAGATTTTTTGGAAAAATCCCTAAGCCCCGGGGTCACAATTTCAGCAAAAATCTGGTTTTTGGCAATTCATTCAAAAATGATGCCAAACGGTGGCAAATGCTCCAATGAAAGGTTTGGCAGTCGAAGCAGAAGGCTTTTTATCACAGGAGAAGAAATCAGCCCTCCACAACTTAAGCGGCAGAAAAAGATTTTTTTGAAAAAATCCCTAAGCCCCGGGGTCACAATTTCAGCAAAAATCTGACTTTTGGCAACTCACTCAAAAATGGTGCTAAACGGTTGCAAATACTCCCCTGAATGCTTTGGCGGTCAAAACAGAAGGCTTTTTATCACAGGAGAAGAAATCAGCCCTCAACAACTTAACCGGCAGAAAAAGATTTTTTTGAAAAAATCCCTAAGCCCCGGGGTCACAATTTCAGCAAAAATCTGACTTTTGGCAACTCACTCAAAAATGGTGCTAAACGGTGGCAAATGCTCCCCTGAAAGGTTTGGCGGTCAAAACAGAAGGCTTTTTATCACAGGACAAGAAATCAGCCCTCAACAACTTAACCGGCAGAAAAAGATTTTTTTGAAAAAATCCCTAAGCCCCGGGGTCACAATTTCAGCAAAAATCTGACTTTTGGCAACTCACTCAAAAATGGTGCTAAACGGTTGCAAATGCTCCCCTGAAAGGTTTGGCGGTCAAAACAGAGGGCTTCTTATCACAGGACAAGAAATCAGCCCTCAACAACTTAACCGGCAGAAAAAGATTTTTTTGAAAAAATCCCTAAGCCCCGGGGTCACAATTTCAGCAAAAATCTGACTTTTGGGAATTTACTCAAAAATGATGCCAAACTGTTGCAAATGCTCCCCTGAATGCTTTGGCGAAGGAAACAGAAAGCTTTTTATCACAGGAGAAGAAATCAGCCCTCGACAACTTAACCGACAGAAAAACATTTTTTTGAAAAAACCCCTAAGCCCCGGGGTCACAATTTCTGAAAATATCTGACTTTTGGGAATTCACTCAAAAATGATGCCAAATTGTTGCAAATGCTCCCCTGAATGCTTTGGCGAAGGAAACAGAAGGCTTTTCATCACAGGAGAAGAAATCAGCCCTCAACAACTTAACCGGCAGAAAAAGATTTTTTTGAAAAAATCCCTAAGCCCCGGGGTCACAATTTCAGCAAAAATCTAACTTTTGGCAATTCACTCAAAAATGGTGCTAAACGGTTGCAAATACTCCCTTGAAAGGTTTGGCGGTCAAAACAGAGGGCTTCTTATCACAGGACAAGAAATCAGCCCTCAACAACTTAACCGGCAGAAAAAGATTTTTTGGAAAAATCCCTAAGCCCCGGGGTCACAATTTCAGCAAAAATCTGGTTTCTGGCAATTCACTCAAAAATGATGCCAAACGGTGGCAAATGCTCCAATGAAAGGTTTGGCAGTCGAAGCAGAAGGCTTTTTATCACAGGAGAAGAAATCAGCCCTCCACAACTTAAGCGGCAGAAAAAGATTTTTTTGAAAAAATCCCTAAGCCCCGGGGTCACAATTTCAGCAAAAATCTGACTTTTGGCAACTCACTCAAAAATGGTGCTAAACGGTTGCAAATACTCCCCTGAATGCTTTGGCGGTCAAAACAGAAGGCTTTTTATCACAGGAGAAGAAATCAGCCCTCAACAACTTAACCGGCAGAAAAAGATTTTTTTGAAAAAATCCCTAAGCCCCGGGGTCACAATTTCAGCAAAAATCTGACTTTTGGGAATTTACTCAAAAATGATGCCAAACTGTAGCAAATGCTCCCCTGAATGCTTTAGCGAAGGAAACAGAAAGCTTTTTATCACAGGAGAAGAAATCAGCCCTCGACAACTTACCCGACAGAAAAACATTTTTTTGAAAAAACCCCTTAAGCCCCGGGGTCACAATTTCTGAAAATATCTGACTTTTGGGAATTCACTGAAAAATGATGCCAAATTGTTGCAAATGCTCCCCTGAACACTTTGTCGGTCAAAACAGAAGGCTTTTTATCACAGGAGAAGAAATCAGCCCTCGACAACTTAACCGGCAGAAAAAGATTTTTTTGAAAAAATCCCTAAACCCCAGGGTCACAATTTCAGCAAAAATCTGACTTTTGGCAATTCACTCAAAAATGGTGCTAAACGGTTGCAAATACTCCCTTGAAAGGTTTGGCGGTCAAAACAGAGGGCTTCTTGTCACAGGACAAGAAATCAGCCCTCAACAACTTAACCGGCAGAAAAAGATTTTTTTGAAAAAATCCCTAAGCCCCGGGGTCACAATTTCAGCAAAAATCTGACTTTTGGGAATTTACTCAAAAATGATGCCAAACTGTTGCAAATGCTACCCTGAATGCTTTGGCGAAGGAAACAGAAGGCTTTTTATCACAGGAGAAGAAATCAGCCCTCAACAACTTAACCGGCAGAAAAAGATTTTTTTGAAAAAATCCCTAAGCCCCGGGGTCACAATTTCAGCAAAAATCTGACTTTTGGCAACTCACTCAAAAATGGTGCTAAACGGTGGCAAATGCTCCCCTGAAAGGTTTGGCGGTCAAAACAGAAGGTTTTTTATAACAGGAGAAGAAATCAGCCCTCAACAACTTAACCGGCAGAAAAAGATTTTTTTGAAAAAATCCCTAAGCCCCGGGGTCACAATTTCAGCAAAAATCTGACTTTTGGGAATTTACTCAAAAATGATGCCAAACTGTTGCAAATGCTCCCCTGAATGCTTTGGCGAAGGAAACAGAAAGCTTTTTATCACAGGAGAAGAAATCAGCCCTCGACAACTTAACCGACAGAAAAACATTTTTTTGAAAAAACCCCTAAGCCCCGGGGTCACAATTTCTGAAAATATCTGACTTTTGGGAATTCACTCAAAAATGATGCCAAATTGTTGCAAATGCTCCCCTGAACACTTTGGCGGTCAAAACAGAAGGCTTTTTATCACAGGAGAAGAAATCAGCCCTCGACAACTTAACCGGCAGAAAAAGATTTTTTTGAAAAAATCCCTAAGCCCCAGGGTCACAATTTCAGCAAAAATCTGACTTTTGGCAATTCACTCAAAAATCGTGCTAAACGGTTGCAAATACTCCCTTGAAAGGTTTGGCGGTCCAAACAGAGGGCTTCTTATCACAGGACAAGAAATCAGCCCTCAACAACTTAACCGGCCGAAAAAGATTTTTTGAAAAAATCCCTAATCCCCGGGGTCACAATTTCAGCAAAAATCTGGTTTTTGGCAATTCATTCAAAAATGATGCCAAACGGTGGCAAATGCTCCCGTGAAAGGTTTGGCAGTCGAAACAGAAGGCTTTTTATCACAGGAGAAGAAATGAGCCCTCGACAACTTAACCGGCAGAAAAATATTTTTTTGAAAAAATCCCTAAGCCCCGGGGTCACAATTTCAGCAAAAATCTGACTTGTGGCAATTCACTCAAAAATGATGCCAAACTGTGGCAAATGCTCCCCTGAATGCTTTGGCGAAGGAAACAGAAGGCTTTTCATCACAGGAGAAGAAATCAGCCCTCAACAACTTAACCGGCAGAAAAAGATTTTTTTGAAAAAATCCCTAAGCCCCGGGGTCACAATTTCAGCAAAAATCTGACTTGTGGCAATTCACTCAAAAATGATGCCAAATTGTTGCAAATGCTCCCCTGAATGCTTTGGCGAAGGAAACAGAAGGCTTTTCATCACAGGAGAAGAAATCAGCCCTCAACAACTTAACCGGCAGAAAAAGATTTTTTTGAAAAAATCCCTAAGCCCCGGGGTCACAATTTCAGCAAAAATCTAACTTTTGGCAATTCACTCAAAAATGGTGCTAAACGGTTGCAAATACTCCCTTGAAAGGTTTGGCGGTCAAAACAGAGGGCTTCTTATCACAGGACAAGAAATCAGCCCTCAACAACTTAACCGGCAGAAAAAGATTTTTTGGAAAAATCCCTAAGCCCCGGGGTCACAATTTCAGCAAAAATCTGGTTTTTGGCAATTCATTCAAAAATGATGCCAAACGGTGGCAAATGCTCCAATGAAAGGTTTGGCAGTCGAAGCAGAAGGCTTTTTATCACAGGAGAAGAAATCAGCCCTCCACAACTTAAGCGGCAGAAAAAGATTTTTTTGAAAAAATCCCTAAGCCCCGGGGTCACAATTTCAGCAAAAATCTGACTTTTGGCAACTCACTCAAAAATGGTGCTAAACGGTGGCAAATGCTCCCCTGAAAGGTTTGGCGGTCAAAACAGAAGGCTTTTTATCACAGGACAAGAAATCAGCCCTCAACAACTTAACCGGCAGAAAAAGATTTTTTTGAAAAAATCCCTAAGCCCCGGGGTCACAATTTCAGCAAAAATCTGACTTTTGGCAACTCACTCAAAAATGGTGCTAAACGGTTGCAAATGCTCCCCTGAAAGGTTTGGCGGTCAAAACAGAGGGCTTCTTATCACAGGACAAGAAATCAGCCCTCAACAACTTAACCGGCAGAAAAAGATTTTTTTGAAAAAATCCCTAAGCCCCGGGGTCACAATTTCAGCAAAAATCTGACTTTTGGGAATTTACTCAAAAATGATGCCAAACTGTTGCAAATGCTCCCCTGAATGCTTTGGCGAAGGAAACAGAAAGCTTTTTATCACAGGAGAAGAAATCAGCCCTCGACAACTTAACCGACAGAAAAACATTTTTTTGAAAAAACCCCTAAGCCCCGGGGTCACAATTTCTGAAAATATCTGACTTTTGGGAATTCACTCAAAAATGATGCCAAATTGTTGCAAATGCTCCCCTGAACACTTTGGCGGTCAAAACAGAAGGCTTTTTATCACAGGAGAAGAAATCAGCCCTCGACAACTTAACCGGCAGAAAAAGATTTTTTGAAAAAATCCCTAAGCCCCGGGGTCACAATTTCAGCAAAAATCTGACTTTTGGCAACTCACTCAAAAATGGTGCTAAACGGTGGCAAATGCTCCCCTGAAAGGTTTGGCGGTCAAAACAGAAGGCTTTTTATCACAGGACAAGAAATCAGCCCTCAACAACTTAACCGGCAGAAAAAGATTTTTTTGAAAAAATCCCTAAGCCCCGGGGTCACAATTTCAGCAAAAATCTGACTTTTGGCAACTCACTCAAAAATGGTGCTAAACGGTGGCAAATGCTCCCCTGAAAGGTTTGGCGGTCCAAACAGAGGGCTTCTTATCACAGGACAAGAAATCAGCCCTCAACAACTTAACCGGCCGAAAAAGATTTTTTGAAAAAATCCCTAAGCCCCGGGGTCACAATTTCAGCAAAAATCTGGTTTTTGGCAATTCATTCAAAAATGATGCCAAACGGTGGCAAATGCTCCCGTGAAAGGTTTGGCAGTCGAAACAGAAGGCTTTTTATCACAGGAGAAGAAATCAGCCCTCGACAACTTACCCGGCAGAAAAATATTTTTTTGAAAAAATCCCTAAGCCCCGGGGTCACAATTTCAGCAAAAATCTGACTTTTGGCAACTCACTCGAAAATGGTGCTAAACGGTTGCAAATGCTCCCCTGAAAGGTTTGGCGGTCAAAACAGAAGGCTTTTTATCACAGGACAAGAAATCAGCCCTCAACAACTTAACCGGCAGAAAAAGATTTTTTTGAAAAAATCCCTAAGCCCCGGGGTCACAATTTCAGCAAAAATCTGACTTGTGGCAATTCACTCAAAAATGATGCCAAACTGTGGCAAATGCTCCCCTGAAAGCTTTGGCGGTCGAAACAGAAGGCTTTTATTACAGGAGAAGAAATCAGCCCTCGACAACTTAACCGGCAGAAAAAGATTTTTTTGAAAAAATCCCTAAGCCCCGTGGTCACAATTTCAGCAAAAATCTGACTTTTGGGAATTTACTCAAAAATGATGCCAAACTGTTGCAAATGCTCCCCTGAAAGGTTTGGCGAAGGAAATAGAAGGCTTTTCATCACAGGAGAAGAAATCAGCCCTCAACAACTTAACCGGCAGAAAAAGATTTTTTTAAAAAAATCCCTAAGCCCCGGGGTCACAATTTCAGCAAAAATCTGACTTTTGGCAACTCACTCAAAAATGGTGCTAAACGGTTGCAAATGCTCCCCTGAAAGGTTTGGCGGTCAAAACAGAGGGCTTCTTATCACAGGACAAGAAATCAGCCCTCAACAACTTAACCGGCAGAAAAAGATTTTTTTGAAAAAATCCCTAAGCCCCGGGGTCACAATTTCAGCAAAAATCTGACTTTTCGGAATTTACTCAAAAATGATGCCAAACTGTTGCAAATGCTCCCCTGAATGCTTTGGCGAAGGAAACAGAAAGCTTTTTATCACAGGAGAAGAAATCAGTCCTCGACAACTTAACCGACAGAAAAACATTTTTTTGAAAAAACCCCTAAGCCCCGGGGTCACAATTTCTGAAAATATCTGACTTTTGGGAATTCACTCAAAAATGATGCCAAATTGTTGCAAATGCTCCCCTGAATGCTTTGGCGAAGGAAACAGAAGGCTTTTCATCACAGGAGAAGAAATCAGCCCTCAACAACTTAACCGGCAGAAAAAGATTTTTTTGAAAAAATCCCTAAGCCCCGGGGTCACAATTTCAGCAAAAATCTAACTTTTGGCAATTCACTCAAAAATGGTGCTAAACGGTTGCAAATACTCCCTTGAAAGGTTTGGCGGTCAAAACAGAGGGCTTCTTATCACAGGACAAGAAATCAGCCCTCAACAACTTAACCGGCAGAAAAAGATTTTTTGGAAAAATCCCTAAGCCCCGGGGTCACAATTTCAGCAAAAATCTGGTTTCTGGCAATTCACTCAAAAATGATGCCAAACGGTGGCAAATGCTCCAATGAAAGGTTTGGCAGTCGAAGCAGAAGGCTTTTTATCACAGGAGAAGAAATCAGCCCTCCACAACTTAAGCGGCAGAAAAAGATTTTTTTGAAAAAATCCCTAAGCCCCGGGGTCACAATTTCAGCAAAAATCTGACTTTTGGCAACTCACTCAAAAATGGTGCTAAACGGTTGCAAATACTCCCCTGAATGCTTTGGCGGTCAAAACAGAAGGCTTTTTATCACAGGAGAAGAAATCAGCCCTCAACAACTTAACCGGCAGAAAAAGATTTTTTTGAAAAAATCCCTAAGCCCCGGGGTCACAATTTCAGCAAAAATCTGACTTTTGGGAATTTACTCAAAAATGATGCCAAACTGTAGCAAATGCTCCCCTGAATGCTTTAGCGAAGGAAACAGAAAGCTTTTTATCACAGGAGAAGAAATCAGCCCTCGACAACTTACCCGACAGAAAAACATTTTTTTGAAAAAACCCCTTAAGCCCCGGGGTCACAATTTCTGAAAATATCTGACTTTTGGGAATTCACTGAAAAATGATGCCAAATTGTTGCAAATGCTCCCCTGAACACTTTGTCGGTCAAAACAGAAGGCTTTTTATCACAGGAGAAGAAATCAGCCCTCGACAACTTAACCGGCAGAAAAAGATTTTTTTGAAAAAATCCCTAAACCCCAGGGTCACAATTTCAGCAAAAATCTGACTTTTGGCAATTCACTCAAAAATGGTGCTAAACGGTTGCAAATACTCCCTTGAAAGGTTTGGCGGTCAAAACAGAGGGCTTCTTGTCACAGGACAAGAAATCAGCCCTCAACAACTTAACCGGCAGAAAAAGATTTTTTTGAAAAAATCCCTAAGCCCCGGGGTCACAATTTCAGCAAAAATCTGACTTTTGGGAATTTACTCAAAAATGATGCCAAACTGTTGCAAATGCTACCCTGAATGCTTTGGCGAAGGAAACAGAAGGCTTTTTATCACAGGAGAAGAAATCAGCCCTCAACAACTTAACCGGCAGAAAAAGATTTTTTTGAAAAAATCCCTAAGCCCCGGGGTCACAATTTCAGCAAAAATCTGACTTTTGGCAACTCACTCAAAAATGGTGCTAAACGGTGGCAAATGCTCCCCTGAAAGGTTTGGCGGTCAAAACAGAAGGCTTTTTATCACAGGACAAGAAATCAGCCCTCAACAACTTAACCGGCAGAAAAAGATTTTTTTGAAAAAATCCCTAAGCCCCGGGGTCACAATTTCAGCAAAAATCTGACTTTTGGCAACTCACTCAAAAATGGTGCTAAACGGTTGCAAATGCTCCCCTGAAAGGTTTGGCGGTCAAAACAGAGGGCTTCTTATCACAGGACAAGAAATCAGCCCTCAACAACTTAACCGGCAGAAAAAGATTTTTTTGAAAAAATCCCTAAGCCCCGGGGTCACAATTTCAGCAAAAATCTGACTTTTGGGAATTTACTCAAAAATGATGCCAAACTGTTGCAAATGCTCCCCTGAATGCTTTGGCGAAGGAAACAGAAAGCTTTTTATCACAGGAGAAGAAATCAGCCCTCGACAACTTAACCGACAGAAAAACATTTTTTTGAAAAAACCCCTAAGCCCCGGGGTCACAATTTCTGAAAATATCTGACTTTTGGGAATTCACTCAAAAATGATGCCAAATTGTTGCAAATGCTCCCCTGAACACTTTGGCGGTCAAAACAGAAGGCTTTTTATCACAGGAGAAGAAATCAGCCCTCGACAACTTAACCGGCAGAAAAAGATTTTTTTGAAAAAATCCCTAAGCCCCAGGGTCACAATTTCAGCAAAAATCTGACTTTTGGCAATTCACTCAAAAATCGTGCTAAACGGTTGCAAATACTCCCTTGAAAGGTTTGGCGGTCCAAACAGAGGGCTTCTTATCACAGGACAAGAAATCAGCCCTCAACAACTTAACCGGCCGAAAAAGATTTTTTGAAAAAATCCCTAATCCCCGGGGTCACAATTTCAGCAAAAATCTGGTTTTTGGCAATTCATTCAAAAATGATGCCAAACGGTGGCAAATGCTCCCGTGAAAGGTTTGGCAGTCGAAACAGAAGGCTTTTTATCACAGGAGAAGAAATGAGCCCTCGACAACTTAACCGGCAGAAAAATATTTTTTTGAAAAAATCCCTAAGCCCCGGGGTCACAATTTCAGCAAAAATCTGACTTGTGGCAATTCACTCAAAAATGATGCCAAACTGTGGCAAATGCTCCCCTGAAAGCTTTGGCGGTCGAAACAGAAGGCTTTTATTACAGGAGAAGAAATCAGCCCTCGACAACTTAACCGGCAGAAAAAGATTTTTTTGAAAAAATCCCTAAGCCCCGGGGTCACAATTTCAGCAAAAATCTGACTTTTGGGAATTTACTCAAAAATGATGCCAAACTGTTGCAAATGCTCCCCTGAATGCTTTGGCGAAGGAAACAGAAGGCTTTTCATCACAGGAGAAGAAATCAGCCCTCAACAACTTAACCGACAGAAAAACATTTTTTTGAAAAAACCCCTAAGCCCCGGGGTCACAATTTCTGAAAATATCTGACTTTTGGGAATTCACTCAAAAATGATGCCAAATTGTTGCAAATGCTCCCCTGAACACTTTGGCGGTCAAAACAGAAGGCTTTTTATCACAGGAGAAGAAATCAGCCCTCGACAACTTAACCGGCAGAAAAAGATTTTTTGAAAAAATCCCTAAGCCCCGGGGTCACAATTTCAGCAAAAATCTGACTTTTGGCAACTCACTCAAAAATGGTGCTAAACGGTTGCAAATGCTCCCCTGAAAGGTTTGGCGGTCAAAACAGAGGGCTTCTTATCACAGGACAAGAAATCAGCCCTCAACAACTTAACCGGAAGAAAAAGATTTTTTTGAAAAAATCCCTAAGCCCCGGGGTCACAATTTCAGCAAAAATCTGACTTTTGGGAATTTACTCAAAAATGATGCCAAACTGTTGCAAATGCTCCCCTGAATGCTTTGGCGAAGGAAACAGAAAGCTTTTTATCACAGGAGAAGAAATCAGCCCTCGACAACTTAACCGACAGAAAAACATTTTTTTGAAAAAACCCCTAAGCCCCGGGGTCACAATTTCTGAAAATATCTGACTTTTGGGAATTCACTCAAAAATGATGCCAAATTGTTGCAAATGCTCCCCTGAACACTTTGGCGGTCAAAACAGAAGGCTTTTTATCACAGGAGAAGAAATCAGCCCTCGACAACTTAACCGGCAGAAAAAGATTTTTTTGAAAAAATCCCTAAGCCCCAGGGTCACAATTTCAGCAAAAATCTGACTTTTGGCAATTCACTCAAAAATCGTGCTAAACGGTTGCAAATACTCCCTTGAAAGGTTTGGCGGTCCAAACAGAGGGCTTCTTATCACAGGACAAGAAATCAGCCCTCAACAACTTAACCGGCCGAAAAAGATTTTTTGAAAAAATCCCTAAGCCCCGGGGTCACAATTTCAGCAAAAATCTGGTTTTTGGCAATTCATTCAAAAATGATGCCAAACGGTGGCAAATGCTCCCGTGAAAGGTTTGGCAGTCGAAACAGAAGGCTTTTTATCACAGGAGAAGAAATCAGCCCTCGACAACTTACCCGGCAGAAAAATATTTTTTTGAAAAAATCCCTAAGCCCCGGGGTCACAATTTCAGCAAAAATCTGACTTTTGGCAACTCACTCAAAAATGGTGCTAAACGGTTGCAAATGCTCCCCTGAAAGGTTTGGCGGTCAAAACAGAAGGCTTTTTATCACAGGACAAGAAATCAGCCCTCAACAACTTAACCGGCAGAAAAAGATTTTTTTGAAAAAATCCCTAAGCCCCGGGGTCACAATTTCAGCAAAAATCTGACTTGTGGCAATTCACTCAAAAATGATGCCAAACTGTGGCAAATGCTCCCCTGAAAGCTTTGGCGGTCGAAACAGAAGGCTTTTATTACAGGAGAAGAAATCAGCCCTCGACAACTTAACCGGCAGAAAAAGATTTTTTTGAAAAAATCCCTAAGCCCCGTGGTCACAATTTCAGCAAAAATCTGACTTTTGGGAATTTACTCAAAAATGATGCCAAACTGTTGCAAATGCTCCCCTGAAAGGTTTGGCGAAGGAAATAGAAGGCTTTTCATCACAGGAGAAGAAATCAGCCCTCAACAACTTAACCGGCAGAAAAAGATTTTTTTAAAAAAATCCCTAAGCCCCGGGGTCACAATTTCAGCAAAAATCTGACTTTTCGGAATTTACTCAAAAATGATGCCAAACTGTTGCAAATGCTCCCCTGAATGCTTTGGCGAAGGAAACAGAAAGCTTTTTATCACAGGAGAAGAAATCAGCCCTCGACAACTTAACCGACAGAAAAACATTTTTTTGAAAAAACCCCTAAGCCCCGGGGTCACAATTTCTGAAAATATCTGACTTTTGGGAATTCACTCAAAAATGATGCCAAATTGTTGCAAATGCTCCCCTGAATGCTTTGGCGAAGGAAACAGAAGGCTTTTCATCACAGGAGAAGAAATCAGCCCTCAACAACTTAACCGGCAGAAAAAGATTTTTTTGAAAAAATCCCTAAGCCCCGGGGTCACAATTTCAGCAAAAATCTAACTTTTGGCAATTCACTCAAAAATGGTGCTAAACGGTTGCAAATACTCCCTTGAAAGGTTTGGCGGTCAAAACAGAGGGCTTCTTATCACAGGACAAGAAATCAGCCCTCAACAACTTAACCGGCAGAAAAAGATTTTTTGGAAAAATCCCTAAGCCCCGGGGTCACAATTTCAGCAAAAATCTGGTTTTTGGCAATTCATTCAAAAATGATGCCAAACGGTGGCAAATGCTCCAATGAAAGGTTTGGCAGTCGAAGCAGAAGGCTTTTTATCACAGGAGAAGAAATCAGCCCTCCACAACTTAAGCGGCAGAAAAAGATTTTTTTGAAAAAATCCCTAAGCCCCGGGGTCACAATTTCAGCAAAAATCTGACTTTTGGCAACTCACTCAAAAATGGTGCTAAACGGTTGCAAATACTCCCCTGAATGCTTTGGCGGTCAAAACAGAAGGCTTTTTATCACAGGAGAAGAAATCAGCCCTCAACAACTTAACCGGCAGAAAAAGATTTTTTTGAAAAAATCCCTAAGCCCCGGGGTCACAATTTCAGCAAAAATCTGACTTTTGGGAATTTACTCAAAAATGATGCCAAACTGTTGCAAATGCTCCCCTGAATGCTTTGGCGAAGGAAACAGAAAGCTTTTTATCACAGGAGAAGAAATCAGCCCTCGACAACTTAACCGACAGAAAAACATTTTTTTGAAAAAACCCCTAAGCCCCGGGGTCACAATTTCTGAAAATATCTGACTTTTGGGAATTCACTCAAAAATGATGCCAAATTGTTGCAAATGCTCCCCTGAACACTTTGGCGGTCAAAACAGAAGGCTTTTTATCACAGGAGAAGAAATCAGCCCTCGACAACTTAACCGGCAGAAAAAGATTTTTTTGAAAAAATCCCTAAGCCCCAGGGTCACAATTTCAGCAAAAATCTGACTTTTGGCAATTCACTCAAAAATCGTGCTAAACGGTTGCAAATACTCCCTTGAAAGGTTTGGCGGTCCAAACAGAGGGCTTCTTATCACAGGACAAGAAATCAGCCCTCAACAACTTAACCGGCCGAAAAAGATTTTTTGAAAAAATCCCTAAGCCCCGGGGTCACAATTTCAGCAAAAATCTGACTTTTGGCAACTCACTCAAAAATGGTGCTAAACGGTTGCAAATGCTCCCCTGAAAGGTTTGGCGGTCAAAACAGAAGGCTTTTTATCACAGGACAAGAAATCAGCCCTCAACAACTTAACCGGCAGAAAAAGATTTTTTTGAAAAAATCCCTAAGCCCCGGGGTCACAATTTCAGCAAAAATCTGACTTGTGGCAATTCACTCAAAAATGATGCCAAACTGTGGCAAATGCTCCCCTGAAAGCTTTGGGGGTCGAAACAGAAGGCTTTTATTACAGGAGAAGAAATCAGCCCTCGACAACTTAACCGGCAGAAAAAGATTTTTTTGAAAAAATCCCTAAGCCCCGGGGTCACAATTTCAGCAAAAATCTGACTTTTGGCAACTCACTCAAAAATGGTGCTAAACGGTTGCAAAAGCTCCCCTGAAAGGTTTGGCGAAAGAAATAGAAGGCTTTTCATCACAGGAGAAGAAATCAGCCCTCAACAACTTAACCGGCAGAAAAAGATTTTTTTAAAAAAATCCCTAAGCCCCGGGGTCACAATTTCAGCAAAAATCTGACTTTTGGCAACTCACTCAAAAATGGTGCTAAACGGTTGCAAATGCTCCCCTGAAAGGTTTGGCGGTCAAAACAGAGGGCTTCTTATCACAGGACAAGAAATCAGCCCTCAACAACTTAACCGGCAGAAAAAGATTTTTTTGAAAAAATCCCTAAGCCCCGGGGTCACAATTTCAGCAAAAATCTGACTTTTGGGAATTTACTCAAAAATGATGCCAAACTGTTGCAAATGCTCCCCTGAATGCTTTGGCGAAGGAAACAGAAAGCTTTTTATCACAGGAGAAGAAATCAGCCCTCGACAACTTAACCGACAGAAAAACATTTTTTTGAAAAAACCCCTAAGCCCCGGGGTCACAATTTCTGAAAATATCTGACTTTTGGGAATTCACTCAAAAATGATGCCAAATTGTTGCAAATGCTCCCCTGAATGCTTTGGCGAAGGAAACAGAAGGCTTTTCATCACAGGAGAAGAAATCAGCCCTCAACAACTTAACCGGCAGAAAAAGATTTTTTTGAAAAAATCCCTAAGCCCCGGGGTCACAATTTCAGCAAAAATCTAACTTTTGGCAATTCACTCAAAAATGGTGCTAAACGGTTGCAAATACTCCCTTGAAAGGTTTGGCGGTCAAAACAGAGGGCTTCTTATCACAGGACAAGAAATCAGCCCTCAACAACTTAACCGGCAGAAAAAGATTTTTTGGAAAAATCCCTAAGCCCCGGGGTCACAATTTCAGCAAAAATCTGGTTTTTGGCAATTCACTCAAAAATGATGCCAAACGGTGGCAAATGCTCCAATGAAAGGTTTGGCAGTCGAAGCAGAAGGCTTTTTATCACAGGAGAAGAAATCAGCCCTCCACAACTTAAGCGGCAGAAAAAGATTTTTTTGAAAAAATCCCTAAGCCCCGGGGTCACAATTTCAGCAAAAATCTGACTTTTGGCAACTCACTCAAAAATGGTGCTAAACGGTTGCAAATACTCCCCTGAAAGGTTTGGCGGTCAAAACAGAAGGCTTTTTATCACAGGAGAAGAAATCAGCCCTCAACAACTTAACCGGCAGAAAAAGATTTTTTTGAAAAAATCCCTAAGCCCCGGGGTCACAATTTCAGCAAAAATCTGACTTTTGGGAATTTACTCAAAAATGATGCCAAACTGTAGCAAATGCTCCCCTGAATGCTTTAGCGAAGGAAACAGAAAGCTTTTTATCACAGGAGAAGAAATCAGCCCTCGACAACTTACCCGACAGAAAAACATTTTTTTGAAAAAACCCCTTAAGCCCCGGGGTCACAATTTCTGAAAATATCTGACTTTTGGGAATTCACTGAAAAATGATGCCAAATTGTTGCAAATGCTCCCCTGAACACTTTGTCGGTCAAAACAGAAGGCTTTTTATCACAGGAGAAGAAATCAGCCCTCGACAACTTAACCGGCAGAAAAAGATTTTTTTGAAAAAATCCCTAAACCCCAGGGTCACAATTTCAGCAAAAATCTGACTTTTGGCAATTCACTCAAAAATGGTGCTAAACGGTTGCAAATACTCCCTTGAAAGGTTTGGCGGTCAAAACAGAGGGCTTCTTGTCACAGGACAAGAAATCAGCCCTCAACAACTTAACCGGCAGAAAAAGATTTTTTTGAAAAAATCCCTAAGCCCCGGGGTCACAATTTCAGCAAAAATCTGACTTTTGGGAATTTACTCAAAAATGATGCCAAACTGTTGCAAATGCTACCCTGAATGCTTTGGCGAAGGAAACAGAAGGCTTTTTATCACAGGAGAAGAAATCAGCCCTCAACAACTTAACCGGCAGAAAAAGATTTTTTTGAAAAAATCCCTAAGCCCCGGGGTCACAATTTCAGCAAAAATCTGACTTTTGGCAACTCACTCAAAAATGGTGCTAAACGGTTGCAAATGCTCCCCTGAAAGGTTTGGCGGTCAAAACAGAGGGCTTCTTATCACAGGACAAGAAATCAGCCCTCAACAACTTAACCGGCAGAAAAAGATTTTTTTGAAAAAATCCCTAAGCCCCGGGGTCACAATTTCAGCAAAAATCTGACTTTTGGGAATTTACTCAAAAATGATGCCAAACTGTTGCAAATGCTCCCCTGAATGCTTTGGCGAAGGAAACAGAAAGCTTTTTATCACAGGAGAAGAAATCAGCCCTCGACAACTTAACCGACAGAAAAACATTTTTTTGAAAAAACCCCTAAGCCCCGGGGTCACAATTTCTGAAAATATCTGACTTTTGGGAATTCACTCAAAAATGATGCCAAATTGTTGCAAATGCTCCCCTGAACACTTTGGCGGTCAAAACAGACGGCTTTTTATCACAGGAGAAGAAATCAGCCCTCGACAACTTAACCGGCAGAAAAAGATTTTTTGAAAAAATCCCTAAGCCCCGGGGTCACAATTTCAGCAAAAATCTGACTTTTGGCAACTCACTCAAAAATGGTGCTAAACGGTGGCAAATGCTCCCCTGAAAGGTTTGGCGGTCAAAACAGAAGGCTTTTTATCACAGGACAAGAAATCAGCCCTCAACAACTTAACCGGCAGAAAAAGATTTTTTTGAAAAAATCCCTAAGCCCCGGGGTCACAATTTCAGCAAAAATCTGACTTTTGGGAATTTACTCAAAAATGATGCCAAACTGTTGCAAATGCTACCCTGAATGCTTTGGCGAAGGAAACAGAAGGCTTTTTATCACAGGAGAAGAAATCAGCCCTCAACAACTTAACCGGCAGAAAAAGATTTTTTTGAAAAAATCCCTAAGCCCCGGGGTCACAATTTCAGCAAAAATCTGACTTTTGGCAACTCACTCAAAAATGGTGCTAAACGGTTGCATATGCTCCCCTGAAAGGTTTGGCGGTCAAAACAGAAGGCTTTTTATCACAGGACAAGAAATCAGCCCTCAACAACTTAACCGGCAGAAAAAGATTTTTTTGAAAAAATCCCTAAGCCCCGGGGTCACAATTTCAGCAAAAATCTGACTTTTGGCAACTCACTCAAAAATGGTGCTAAACGGTTGCAAATGCTCCCCTGAAAGGTTTGGCGGTCAAAACAGAGGGCTTCTTATCACAGGACAAGAAATCAGCCCTCAACAACTTAACCGGCAGAAAAAGATTTTTTTGAAAAAATCCCTAAGCCCCGGGGTCACAATTTCAGCAAAAATCTGACTTTTGTGAATTTACTCAAAAATGATGCCAAACTGTTGCAAATGCTCCCCTGAATGCTTTGGCGAAGGAAACAGAAAGCTTTTTATCACAGGAGAAGAAATCAGCCCTCGACAACTTAACCGACAGAAAAACATTTTTTTAAAAAAACCCCTAAGCCCCGGGGTCACAATTTCTGAAAATATCTGACTTTTGGGAATTCACTCAAAAATGATGCCAAATTGTTGCAAATGCTCCCCTGAACACTTTGGCGGTCAAAACAGAAGGCTTTTTATCACAGGAGAAGAAATCAGCCCTCGACAACTTAACCGGCAGAAAAAGATTTTTTTGAAAAAATCCCTAAGCCCCAGGGTCACAATTTCAGCAAAAATCTGACTTTTGGCAATTCACTCAAAAATGGTGCTAAACGGTTGCAAATACTCCCTTGAAAGGTTTGGCGGTCCAAACAGAGGGCTTCTTATCACAGGACAAGAAATCAGCCCTCAACAACTTAACCGGCCGAAAAAGATTTTTTGAAAAAATCCCTAAGCCCCGGGGTCACAATTTCAGCAAAAATCTGGTTTTTGGCAATTCACTCAAAAATGATGCCAAACGGTGGCAAATGCTCCCGTGAAAGGTTTGGCAGTCGAAACAAAAGGCTTTTTATCACAGGAGAAGAAATCAGCCCTCGACAACTTAACCGGCAGAAAAATATTTTTTTGAAAAAATCCTTAAGCCCCCGGGGTCACAATTTCAGCAAAAATCTGACTTGTGGCAATTCACTCAAAAATGATGCCAAACTGTTGCAAATGCTCCCCTGAAAGCTTGGGCGGTCGAAACAGAAGGCTTTTATTACAGGAGAAGAAATCAGCCCTCGACAACTTAACCGGCAGAAAGAGATTTTTTTCAAAAAATCCCTAAGCCCCGGGGTGACAATTTCAGCAAAAATCTGACTTTTGGGAATTTACTCAAAAATGATGCCCAACTGTTGCAAATGCTCCCCTGAATGCTTTGGCGAAGGAAACAGAAGGCTTTTCATCACAGGAGAAGAAATCAGCCCTCAACAACTTAACCGGCAGAAAAAGATTTTTTTGAAAAAATCCCTAAACCCCGGGGTCACAATTTCAGCAAAAATCTGACTTTTGGGAATTTACTCAAAAATGATGCCAAACTGTTGCAAATGCTCCCCTGAATGCTTTGGCGAAGGAAACAGAGGGCTTCTTATCACAGGACAAGAAATCAGCCCTCAACAACTTAACCGGCAGAAAAAGATTTTTTTGAAAAAATCCCTAAGCCCCGGGGTCACAATTTCTGAAAATATCTGACTTTTGGGAATTCACTCAAAAATGATGCCAAATTGTTGCAAATGCTCCCCTGAACACTTTGGCGGTCAAAACAGAAGGCTTCTTATCACAGGACAAGAAATCAGCCCTCAACAACTTAACCGGCAGAAAAAGATTTTTTGGAAAAATCCCTAAGCCCCGGGGTCACAATTTCAGCAAAAATCTGGTTTTTGGCAATTCACTCAAAAATGATGCCAAACGGTGGCAAATGCTCCAATGAAAGGTTTGGCAGTCGAAGCAGAAGGCTTTTTATCACAGGAGAAGAAATCAGCCCTCCACAACTTAACCGGCAGAAAAAGATTTTTTTGAAAAAATCCCTAAGCCCCGGGGTCACAATTTCAGCAAAAATCTGACTTTTGGCAACTCACTCAAAAATGGTGCTAAACGGTTGCAAATACTCCCCTGAATGCTTTGGCGAAGGAAACAGAAGGCTTTTTATCACAGGAGAAGAAATCAGCCCTCAACAACTTAACCGCAGAAAAAGATTTTTTTGAAAAAATCCCTAAGCCCCGGGGTCACAATTTCAGCAAAAATCTGACTTTTGGGAATTTACTCAAAAATGATGCCAAACTGTAGCAAATGCTCCCCTGAATGCTTTGGCGAAGGAAACAGAAAGCTTTTTATCACAGGAGAAGAAATCAGCCCTCGACAACTTACCCGACAGAAAAACATTTTTTTGAAAAAACCCCTTAAGCCCCGGGGTCACAATTTCTGAAAATATCTGACTTTTGGGAATTCACTGAAAAATGATGCCAAATTGTTGCAAATGCTCCCCTGAACACTTTGGCGGTCAAAACAGAAGTCTTTTTATCACAGGAGAAGAAATCAGCCCTCGACAACTTAACCGGCAGAAAAATATTTTTTTGAAAAAATCCTTAAGCCCCGGGGTCACAATTTCAGCAAAAATCTGGTTTTTGGCAATTCACTCAAAAATGCTGCCAAACGGTGGCAAATGCTCCCGTGAAAGGTTTGGCAGTCGAAACAAAAGGCTTTTTATCACAGGACAAGAAATCAGCCCTCAACAACTTAACCGGCAGAAAAAGATTTTTTTGAAAAAATCCCTAAACCCCGGGGTCACAATTTCAGCAAAAATCTGACTTTTGGGAATTTACTCAAAAATGATGCCAAACTGTTGCAAATGCTCCCCTGAATGCTTTGGCGAAGGAAACAGAAGCCTTTTTATCACAGGAGAAGAAATCAGCCCTCGACAACTTAACCGGCAGAAAAATATTTTTTTGAAAAAATCCTTAAGCCCCCGGGGTCACAATTTCAGCAAAAATCTGACTTGTGGCAATTCACTCAAAAATGATGCCAAACTGTTGCAAATGCTCCCCTGAATGCTTTGGCGAAGGAAACAGAAGGCTTTTCATCACAGGAGAAGAAATCAGCCCTCAACAACTTAACCGGCAGAAAAAGATTTTTTTGAAAAAATCCCTAAGCCCCGGGGTCACAATTTCAGCAAAAATCTGACTTTTGGCAACTCACTCAAAAATGGTGCTAAACGGTTGCAAATGCTCCCCTGAAAGGTTTGGCGGTCAAAACAGAGGGCTTCTTATCACAGGACAAGAAATCAGCCCTCAACAACTTAACCGGCAGAAAAAGATTTTTTTGAAAAAATCCCTAAGCCCCGGGGTCACAATTTCAGCAAAAATCTGACTTTTGGGAATTTACTCAAAAATGATGCCAAACTGTTGCAAATGCTCCCCTGAATGCTTTGGCGAAGGAAACAGAAAGCTTTTTATCACAGGAGAAGAAATCAGCCCTCGACAACTTAACCGACAGAAAAACATTTTTTTGAAAAAACCCCTAAGCCCCGGGGTCACAATTTCTGAAAATATCTGACTTTTGGGAATTCACTCAAAAATGATGCCAAATTTTTGCAAATGCTCCCCTGAATGCTTTGGCGAAGGAAACAGAAGGCTTTTCATCACAGGAGAAGAAATCAGCCCTCAACAACTTAACCGGCAGAAAAAGATTTTTTTGAAAAAATCCCTAAGCCCCGGGGTCACAATTTCAGCAAAAATCTGACTTTTGGCAATTCACTCAAAAATGGTGCTAAACGGTTGCAAATACTCCCTTGAAAGGTTTGGCGGTCAAAACAGAGGGCTTCTTATCACAGGACAAGAAATCAGCCCTCAACAACTTAACCGGCAGAAAAAGATTTTTTGGAAAAATCCCTAAGCCCCGGGGTCACAATTTCAGCAAAAATCTGGTTTTTGGCAATTCACTCAAAAATGATGCCAAACGGTGGCAAATGCTCCAATGAAAGGTTTGGCAGTCGAAGCAGAAGGCTTTTTATCACAGGAGAAGAAATCAGCCCTCCACAACTTAACCGGCAGAAAAAGATTTTTTTGAAAAAATCCCTAAGCCCCGGGGTCACAATTTCAGCAAAAATCTGACTTTTGGCAACTCACTCAAAAATGGTGCTAAACGGTTGCAAATACTCCCCTGAATGCTTTGGCGAAGGAAACAGAAGGCTTTTTATCACAGGAGAAGAAATCAGCCCTCAACAACTTAACCGGCAGAAAAAGATTGTTTTGAAAAAATCCCTAAGCCCCGGGGTCACAATTTCAGCAAAAATCTGACTTTTGGGAATTTACTCAAAAATGATGCCAAACTGTAGCAAATGCTCCCCTGAATGCTTTGGCGAAGGAAACAGAAAGCTTTTTATCACAGGAGAAGAAATCAGCCCTCGACAACTTACCCGACAGAAAAACATTTTTTTGAAAAAACCCCTTAAGCCCCGGGGTCACAATTTCTGAAAATATCTGACTTTTGGGAATTCACTGAAAAATGATGCCAAATTGTTGCAAATGCTCCCCTGAACACTTTGGCGGTCAAAACAGAAGTCTTTTTATCACAGGAGAAGAAATCAGCCCTCGACAACTTAACCGGCAGAAAAATATTTTTTTGAAAAAATCCTTAAGCCCCGGGGTCACAATTTCAGCAAAAATCTGGTTTTTGGCAATTCACTCAAAAATGCTGCCAAACGGTGGCAAATGCTCCCGTGAAAGGTTTGGCAGTCGAAACAAAAGGCTTTTTATCACAGGACAAGAAATCAGCCCTCAACAACTTAACCGGCAGAAAAAGATTTTTTTGAAAAAATCCCTAATCCCCGGGGTCACAATTTCAGCAAAAATCTGACTTTTGGGAATTTACTCAAAAATGATGCCAAACTGTTGCAAATCCTCCCCTGAATGCTTTGGCGAAGGAAACAGAAGCCTTTTTATCACAGGAGAAGAAATCAGCCCTCGACAACTTAACCGGCAGAAAAATATTTTTTTGAAAAAATCCTTAAGCCCCCGGGGTCACAATTTCAGCAAAAATCTGACTTGTGGCAATTCACTCAAAAATGATGCCAAACTGTGGCAAATGCTCCCCTGAAAGCTTTGGCGGTCGAAACAGAAGGCTTTTATTACAGGAGAAGAAATCAGCCCTCGACAACTTAACCGGCAGAAAGAGATTTTTTTCAAAAAATCCCTAAGCCCCGGGGTCACAATTTCAGCAAAAATCTGACTTTTGGGAATTTACTCAAAAATGATGCCAAACTGTTGCAAATGCTCCCCTGAATGCTTTGGCGAAGGAAACAGAAGGCTTTTCATCACAGGAGAAGAAATCAGCCCTCGACAACTTAACCGGCAGAAAAAGATTTTTTTGAAAAAATCCCTAAGCCCCGGGGTCACAATTTCAGCAAAAATCTGACTTTTGGCAACTCACTCAAAAATGGTGCTAAACGGTGGCAAATGCTCCCCTGAAAGGTTTGGAGGTCAAAACAGAAGGCTTTTTATCACAGGACAAGAAATCAGCCCTCAACAACTTAACCGGCAGAAAAAGATTTTTTTGAAAAAATCCCTAAGCCCCGGGGTCACAATTTCAGCAAAAATCTGACTTTTGGGAATTTACTCAAAAATGATGCCAAACTGTTGCAAATGCTACCCTGAATGATTTGGCGAAGGAAACAGAAGGCTTTTTATCACAGGAGAAGAAATCAGCCCTCAACAACTTAACCGGCAGAAAAAGATTTTTTTGAAAAAATCCCTAAGCCCCGGGGTCACAATTTCAGCAAAAATCTGACTTTTGGCAACTCACTCAAAAATGGTGCTAAACGGTGGCAAATGCTCCCCTGAAAGGTTTGGAGGTCAAAACAGAAGGCTTTTCATCACTGGAGAAGAAATCAGCCCTCAACAACTTAACCGGCAGAAAAAGATTTTTTTGAAAAAATCCCTAAGCCCCGGGGTCACAATTTCAGCAAAAATCTGACTTTTGGCAATTCACTCAAAAATGGTGCTAAACGGTTGCAAATACTCCCTTGAAAGGTTTGGCGGTCAAAACAGAGGGCTTCTTATCACAGGACAAGAAATCAGCCCTCAACAACTTAACCGGCAGAAAAAGATTTTTTGGAAAAATCCCTAAGCCCCGGGGTCACAATTTCAGCAAAAATCTGGTTTTTGGCAATTCATTCAAAAATGATGCCAAACGGTGGCAAATGCTCCAATGAAAGGTTTGGCAGTCGAAGCAGAAGGCTTTTTATCACAGGAGAAGAAATCAGCCCTCCACAACTTAACCGGCAGAAAAAGATTTTTTTGAAAAAATCCCTAAGCCCCGGGGTCACAATTTCAGCAAAAATCTGACTTTTGGCAACTCACTCAAAAATGGTGCTAAACGGTTGCAAATACTCCCCTGAATGCTTTGGCGAAGGAAACAGAAGGCTTTTTATCACAGGAGAAGAAATCAGCCCTCAACAACTTAACCGGCAGAAAAAGATTTTTTTGAAAAAATCCCTAAGCCCCGGGGTCACAATTTCAGCAAAAATCTGACTTTTGGGAATTTACTCAAAAATGATGCCAAACTGTAGCAAATGCTCCCCTGAATGCTTTGGCGAAGGAAACAGAAAGCTTTTTATCACAGGAGAAGAAATCAGCCCTCGACAACTTACCCGACAGAAAAACATTTTTTTGAAAAAACCCCTTAAGCCCCGGGGTCACAATTTCTGAAAATATCTGACTTTTGGGAATTCACTGAAAAATGATGCCAAATTGTTGCAAATGCTCCCCTGAACACTTTGGCGGTCAAAACAGAAGTCTTTTTATCACAGGAGAAGAAATCAGCCCTCGACAACTTAACCGGCAGAAAAATATTTTTTTGAAAAAATCCTTAAGCCCCGGGGTCACAATTTCAGCAAAAATCTGGTTTTTGGCAATTCACTCAAAAATGCTGCCAAACGGTGGCAAATGCTCCCGTGAAAGGTTTGGCAGTCGAAACAAAAGGCTTTTTATCACAGGACAAGAAATCAGCCCTCAACAACTTAACCGGCAGAAAAAGATTTTTTTGAAAAAATCCCTAAACCCCGGGGTCACAATTTCAGCAAAAATCTGACTTTTGGGAATTTACTCAAAAATGATGCCAAACTGTTGCAAATCCTCCCCTGAATGCTTTGGCGAAGGAAACAGAAGCCTTTTTATCACAGGAGAAGAAATCAGCCCTCGACAACTTAACCGGCAGAAAAATATTTTTTTGAAAAAATCCTTAAGCCCCCGGGGTCACAATTTCAGCAAAAATCTGACTTGTGGCAATTCACTCAAAAATGATGCCAAACTGTGGCAAATGCTCCCCTGAAAGCTTTGGCGGTCGAAACAGAAGGCTTTTATTACAGGAGAAGAAATCAGCCCTCGACAACTTAACCGGCAGAAAGAGATTTTTTTCAAAAAATCCCTAAGCCCCGGGGTCACAATTTCAGCAAAAATCTGACTTTTGGGAATTTACTCAAAAATGATGCCAAACTGTTGCAAATGCTCCCCTGAATGCTTTGGCGAAGGAAACAGAAGGCTTTTCATCACAGGAGAAGAAATCAGCCCTCAACAACTTAACCGGCAGAAAAAGATTTTTTTGAAAAAATCCCTAAGCCCCGGGGTCACAATTTCAGCAAAAATCTGACTTTTGGCAACTCACTCAAAAATGGTGCTAAACGGTGGCAAATGCTCCCCTGAAAGGTTTGGAGGTCAAAACAGAAGGCTTTTTATCACAGGACAAGAAATCAGCCCTCAACAACTTAACCGGCAGAAAAAGATTTTTTTGAAAAAATCCCTAACCCGGGGTCACAATTTCAGCAAAAATCTGACTTTTGGGAATTTACTCAAAAATGATGCCAAACTGTTGCAAATGCTACCCTGAATGATTTGGCGAAGGAAACAGAAGGCTTTTTATCACAGGAGAAGAAATCAGCCCTCAACAACTTAACCGGCAGAAAAAGATTTTTTTGAAAAAATCCCTAAGCCCCGGGGTCACAATTTCAGCAAAAATCTGACTTTTGGCAACTCACTCAAAAATGGTGCTAAACGGTGGCAAATGCTCCCCTGAAAGGTTTGGAGGTCAAAACAGAAGGCTTTTTATCACAGGACAAGAAATCAGCCCTCAACAACTTAACCGGCAGAAAAAGATTTTTTTGAAAAAATCCCTAAGCCCCGGGGTCACAATTTCAGCAAAAATCTGACTTTTGGGAATTTACTCAAAAATGATGCCAAACTGTTGCAAATGCTCCCCTGAAAGGTTTGGCGAAGGAAATAGAAGGCTTTTCATCACAGGACAAGAAATCAGCCCTCAACAACTTAACCGGCAGAAAAAGATTTTTTTGAAAAAATCCCTAAGCCCGGGGGTCACAATTTCAGCAAAAATCTGACTTTTGGCAACTCACTCAAAAATGGTGCTAAACGGTTGCAAATGCTCCCCTGAAAGGTTTGGCGGTCAAAACAGAGGGCTTCTTATCACAGGACAAGAAATCAGCCCTCAACAACTTAACCGGCAGAAAAAGATTTTTTGAAAAAATCCCTAAGCCCCGGGGTCACAATTTCAGCAAAAATCTGACTTTTGGGAATTTACTCAAAAATGATGCCAAACTGTTGCAAATGCTCCCCTGAATGCTTTGGCGAAGGAAACAGAAAGCTTTCTATCACAGGAGAAGAAATCAGCCCTCGACAACTTAACCGACAGAAAAACATTTTTTTGAAAAAACCCCTAAGCCCCGGGGTCACAATTTCTGAAAATATCTGACTTTTGGGAATTCACTCAAAAATGATGCCAAATTGTTGCAAATGCTCCCCTGAACACTTTGGCGGTCAAAACAGAAGGCTTTTTATCACAGGAGAAGAAATCAGCCCTCGACAACTTAACCGGCAGAAAAAGATTTTTTTGAAAAAATCCCTAAGCCCCGGGGTCACAATTTCAGCAAAAATCTGGTTTTTGGCAATTCATTCAAAAATGATGCCAAACGGTGGCAAATGCTCCCGTGAAAGGTTTGGCAGTCGAAACAGAAGGCTTTTTATCACAGGAGAAGAAATCAGCCCTCGACAACTTAACCGGCAGAAAAATATTTTTTTGAAAAAATCCCTAAGCCCCGGGGTCACAATTTCAGCAAAAATCTGACTTTTGGCAACTCACTCAAAAATGGTGCTAAACGGTTGCAAATGCTACCCTGAATGCTTTGGCGAAGGAAACAGAAGGCTTTTTATCACAGGAGAAGAAATCAGCCCTCAACAACTTAACCGGCAGAAAAAGATTTTTTTGAAAAAATCCCTAAGCCCCGGGGTCACAATTTCAGCAAAAATCTGACTTTTGGCAACTCCCTCAAAAATGATGCCAAATTGTTGCAAATGCTCCCCTGAATGCTTTGGCGAAGGAAACAGAAGGCTTTTCATCACAGGAGAAGAAATCAGCCCTCAACAACTTAACCGGCAGAAAAAGATTTTTTTGAAAAAATCCCTAAGCCCCGGGGTCACAATTTCAGCTAAAATCTGACTTTTGGCAACTCACTCAAAAATGGTGCTAAACGGTTGCAAATGCTCCCCTGAAAGGTTTGGCGGTCAAAACAGAAGGCTTTTTATCACAGGACAAGAAATCAGCCCTCGACAACATAACCGGCAGAAAAAGATTTTTTTGAAAAAATCCCTAAGCCCCGGGGTCACAATTTCAGCAAAAATCTGACTTTTGGCAACTCACACAAAAATAGTGCTAAACGGTTGCAAATGCTCCCCTGAATGCTTTGGCGAAGGAAACAGAAGGCTTTTTAACACAGGAGAAGAAATCAGCCCTCAACAACTTAACCGGCAGAAAAAGATTTTTTTGAAAAAATCCCTAAGCCCCGGGGTCACAATTTCAGCAAAAATCTGACTTGTGGCAAATCACTCAAAAATGATGCCAAACTGTGGCAAATGCTCCCCTGAAAGCTTTGGCGGTCGAAACAGAAGGCTTTTTATCACAGGAGAAGAAATCAGCCCTCGACAACTTAACCGGCAGAAAAAGATTTTTTTGAAAAAATCCCTAAGCCCCGGGGTCACAATTTCAGCAAAAATCTGATTTTTGGGAATTTACTCAAAAATGATGCCAAACTGTTGCAAATGCTCCCCTGAATGCTTTGGCGAAGGAAACAGAAGGCTTTTCATCACAGGAGAAGAAATCAGCCCTCAACAACTTAACCGGCAGAAAAAGATTTTTTTGAAAAAATCCCTAAGCCCCGGGGTCACAATTTCAGCAAAAATCTGACTTTTGGCAACTCACTCAAAAATGGTGCTAAACGGTTGCAAATGCTCCCCTGAAAGGTTTGGCGGTCAAAACAGAGGGCTTCTTATCACAGGACAAGAAATCAGCCCTCAACAACTTAACCGGCAGAAAAAGATTTTTTTGAAAAAATCCCTAAGCCCCGGGGTCACAATTTCAGCAAAAATCTGACTTTTGGGAATTTACTCAAAAATGATGCCAAACTGTTGCAAATGCTCCCCTGAATGCTTTGGCGAAGGAAACAGAAGGCTTTTTAACACAGGAGAAGAAATCAGCCCTCAACAACTTAACCGGCAGAAAAAGATTTTTTTGAAAAAATCCCTAAGCCCCGGGGTCACAATTTCAGCAAAAATCTGACTTGTGGCAATTCACTCAAAAATGATGCCAAACTGTGGCAAATGCTCCCCTGAAAGCTTTGGCGGTCGAAACAGAAGGCTTTTTATCACAGGAGAAGAAATCAGCCCTCGACAACTTAACCGGCAGAAAAAGATTTTTTTGAAAAAATCCCTAAGCCCCGGGGTCACAATTTCTGAAAATATCTGACTTTTGGGAATTCACTCAAAAATGATGCCAAATTGTTGCAAATGCTCCCCTGAACACTTTGGCGGTCAAAACAGAAGGCTTTTTATCACAGGAGAAGAAATCAGCACTCGACAACTTAACCGGCAGAAAAATATTTTTTTGAAAAAATCCCTAAGCCCCGGGGTCACAATTTCAGCAAAAATCTGACTTTTGGCAACTCACTCAAAAATGGTGCTAAACGGTTGCAAATGCTCCCCTGAAAGGTTTGGCGGTCAAAACAGAAGGCTTTTTATCACAGGACAAGAAATCAGCCCTCGACAACATAACCAGCAGAAAAAGATTTTTTTGAAAAAATCCCTAAGCCCCGGGGTCACAATTTCAGCAAAAATCTGACTTTTGGCAACTCACTCAAAAATAGTGCTAAACGGTTGCAAATGCTCCCCTGAATGCTTTGGCGAAGGAAACAGAAGGCTTTTTATCACAGGAGAAGAAATCAGCCCTCAACAACTTAACCGGCAGAAAAAGATTTTTTTGAAAAAATCCCTAAGCCCCGGGGTCACAATTTCAGCAAAAATCTGACTTTTGGCAACTCCCTCAAAAATGATGCCAAATTGTTGCAAATGCTCCCCTGAATGCTTTGGCGAGGGAAACAGAAGGCTTTTCATCACAGGAGAAGAAATCAGCCCTCAACAACTTAACCGGCAGAAAAAGATTTTTTTGAAAAAATCCCTAAGCCCCGGGGTCACAATTTCAGCTAAAATCTGACTTTTGGCAACTCACTCAAAAATGGTGCTAAACGGTTGCAAATGCTCCCCTGAAAGGTTTGGCGGTCAAAACAGAAGGCTTTTTATCACAGGACAAGAAATCAGCCCTCGACAACATAACCAGCAGAAAAAGATTTTTTTGAAAAAATCCCTAAGCCCCGGGGTCACAATTTCAGCAAAAATCTGACTTGTGGCAACTCACTCAAAAATAGTGCTAAACGGTTGCAAATGCTCCCCTGAATGCTTTGGCGAAGGAAACAGAAGGCTTTTTAACACAGGAGAAGAAATCAGCCCTCAACAACTTAACCGGCAGAAAAAGATTTTTTTGAAAAAATCCCTAAGCCCCGGGGTCACAATTTCAGCAAAAATCTGACTTGTGGCAAATCACTCAAAAATGATGCCAAACTGTGGCAAATGCTCCCCTGAAAGCTTTGGCGGTCGAAACAGAAGGCTTTTTATCACAGGAGAAGAAATCAGCCCTCGACAACTTAACCGGCAGAAAAAGATTTTTTTGAAAAAATCCCTAAGCCCCGGGGTCACAATTTCAGCAAAAATCTGATTTTTGGGAATTTACTCAAAAATGATGCCAAACTGTTGCAAATGCTCCCCTGAATGCTTTGGCGAAGGAAACAGAAGGCTTTTTATCACAGGAGAAGAAATCAGCCCTCAACAACTTAACCGGCAGAAAAAGATTTTTTTGAAAAAATCCCTAAGCCCCGGGGTCACAATTTCAGCAAAAATCTGACTTTTGGCAACTCCCTCAAAAATGATGCCAAATTGTTGCAAATGCTCCCCTGAATGCTTTGGCGAGGGAAACAGAAGGCTTTTCATCACAGGAGAAGAAATCAGCCCTCAACAACTTAACCGGCAGAAAAAGATTTTTTTGAAAAAATCCCTAAGCCCCGGGGTCACAATTTCAGCTAAAATCTGACTTTTGGCAACTCACTCAAAAATGGTGCTAAACGGTTGCAAATGCTCCCCTGAAAGGTTTGGCGGTCAAAACAGAAGGCTTTTTATCACAGGACAAGAAATCAGCCCTCGACAACATAACCAGCAGAAAAAGATTTTTTTGAAAAAATCCCTAAGCCCCGGGGTCACAATTTCAGCAAAAATCTGACTTGTGGCAACTCACTCAAAAATAGTGCTAAACGGTTGCAAATGCTCCCCTGAATGCTTTGGCGAAGGAAACAGAAGGCTTTTTAACACAGGAGAAGAAATCAGCCCTCAACAACTTAACCGGCAGAAAAAGATTTTTTTGAAAAAATCCCTAAGCCCCGGGGTCACAATTTCAGCAAAAATCTGACTTGTGGCAAATCACTCAAAAATGATGCCAAACTGTGGCAAATGCTCCCCTGAAAGCTTTGGCGGTCGAAACAGAAGGCTTTTTATCACAGGAGAAGAAATCAGCCCTCGACAACTTAACCGGCAGAAAAAGATTTTTTTGAAAAAATCCCTAAGCCCCGGGGTCACAATTTCAGCAAAAATCTGATTTTTGGGAATTTACTCAAAAATGATGCCAAACTGTTGCAAATGCTCCCCTGAATGCTTTGGCGAAGGAAACAGAAGGCTTTTCATCACAGGAGAAGAAATCAGCCCTCAACAACTTAACCGGCAGAAAAAGATTTTTTTGAAAAAATCCCTAAGCCCCGGGGTCACAATTTCAGCAAAAATCTGACTTTTGGCAACTCACTCAAAAATGGTGCTAAACGGTTGCAAATGCTCCCCTGAAAGGTTTGGCGGTCAAAACAGAAGGCTTTTTATCACAGGACAAGAAATCAGCCCTCAACAACTTAACCGGCAGAAAAAGATTTTTTTGAAAAAATCCCTAAGCCCCGGGGTCACAATTTCAGCAAAAATCTGACTTTTGGCAACTCACTCAAAAATAGTGCTAAACGGTTGCAAATGCTCCCCTGAATGCTTTGGCGAAGGAAACAGAAGGCTTTTTAACACAGGAGAAGAAATCAGCCCTCAACAACTTAACCGGCAGAAAAAGATTTTTTTGAAAAAATCCCTAAGCCCCGGGGTCACAATTTCAGCAAAAATCTGACTTGTGGCAATTCACTCAAAAATGATGCCAAACTGTGGCAAATGCTCCCCTGAAAGCTTTGGCGGTCGAAACAGAAGGCTTTTTATCACAGGAGAAGAAATCAGCCCTCGACAACTTAACCGGCAGAAAAAGTTTTTTTTGAAAAAATCCCTAAGCCCCGGGGTCACAATTTCAGCAAAAATCTGATTTTTGGGAATTTACTCAAAAATGATGCCAAACTGTTGCAAATGCTCCCCTGAATGCTTTGGCGAAGGAAACAGAAGGCTTTTCATCACAGGAGAAGAAATCAGCCCTCAACAACTTAACCGGCAGAAAAAGATTTTTTTGAAAAAATCCCTAAGCCCCGGGGTCACAATTTCAGCAAAAATCTGACTTTTGGCAACTCACTCAAAAATGGTGCTAAACGGTTGCAAATGCTCCCCTGAAAGGTTTGGCGGTCAAAACAGAAGGCTTTTTATCACAGGACAAGAAATCAGCCCTCAACAACTTAACCGGCAGAAAAAGATTTTTTTGAAAAAATCCCTAAGCCCCGGGGTCACAATTTCAGCAAAAATCTGACTTTTGGCAACTCACTCAAAAATGGTGCTAAACGGTTGCAAATGCTCCCCTGAAAGGTTTGGCGGTCAAAACAGAGGGCTTCTTATCACAGGACAAGAAATCAGCCCTCAACAACTTAACCGGCAGAAAAAGATTTTTTTGAAAAAATCCCTAAGCCCCGGGGTCACAATTTCAGCAAAAATCTGACTTTTGGCAACTCACTCAAAAATGGTGCTAAACGGTTGCAAATGCTCCCCTGAAAGGTTTGGCGGTCAAAACAGAAGGCTTTTTATCACAGGACAAGAAATCAGCCCTCAACAACTTAACCGGCAGAAAAAGATTTTTTTGAAAAAATCCCTAAGCCCCGGGGTCACAATTTCAGCAAAAATCTGACTTTTGGCAACTCCCTCAAAAATGATGCCAAATTGTTGCAAATGCTCCCCTGAATGCTTTGGCGAAGGAAACAGAAGGCTTTTCATCACAGGAGAAGAAATCAGCCCTCAACAACTTAACCGGCAGAAAAAGATTTTTTTGAAAAAATCCCTAAGCCCCGGGGTCACAATTTCAGCTAAAATCTGACTTTTGGCAACTCACTCAAAAATGGTGCTAAACGGTTGCAAATGCTCCCCTGAAAGGTTTGGCGGTCAAAACAGAAGGCTTTTTATCACAGGACAAGAAATCAGCCCTCGACAACATAACCAGCAGAAAAAGATTTTTTTGAAAAAATCCCTAAGCCCCGGGGTCACAATTTCAGCAAAAATCTGACTTTTGGCAACTCACTCAAAAATGGTGCTAAACGGTTGCAAATGCTCCCCTGAAAGGTTTGGCGAAGGAAACAGAAGGCTTTTTAACACAGGAGAAGAAATCAGCCCTCAACAACTTAACCGGCAGAAAAAGATTTTTTTGAAAAAATCCCTAAGCCCCGGGGTCACAATTTCAGCAAAAATCTGACTTGTGGCAAATCACTCAAAAATGATGCCAAACTGTGGCAAATGCTCCCCTGAAAGCTTTGGCGGTCGAAACAGAAGGCTTTTTATCACAGGAGAAGAAATCAGCCCTCGACAACTTAACCGGCAGAAAAAGATTTTTTTGAAAAAATCCCTAAGCCCCGGGGTCACAATTTCAGCAAAAATCTGATTTTTGGGAATTTACTCAAAAATGATGCCAAACTGTTGCAAATGCTCCCCTGAATGCTTTGGCGAAGGAAACAGAAGGCTTTTTATCACAGGAGAAGAAATCAGCCCTCAACAACTTAACCGGCAGAAAAAGATTTTTTTGAAAAAATCCCTAAGCCCCGGGGTCACAATTTCAGCAAAAATCTGACTTTTGGCAACTCCCTCAAAAATGATGCCAAATTGTTGCAAATGCTCCCCTGAATGCTTTGGCGAGGGAAACAGAAGGCTTTTCATCACAGGAGAAGAAATCAGCCCTCAACAACTTAACCGGCAGAAAAAGATTTTTTTGAAAAAATCCCTAAGCCCCGGGGTCACAATTTCAGCTAAAATCTGACTTTTGGCAACTCACTCAAAAATGGTGCTAAACGGTTGCAAATGCTCCCCTGAAAGGTTTGGCGGTCAAAACAGAAGGCTTTTTATCACAGGACAAGAAATCAGCCCTCGACAACATAACCAGCAGAAAAAGATTTTTTTGAAAAAATCCCTAAGCCCCGGGGTCACAATTTCAGCAAAAATCTGACTTGTGGCAACTCACTCAAAAATAGTGCTAAACGGTTGCAAATGCTCCCCTGAATGCTTTGGCGAAGGAAACAGAAGGCTTTTTAACACAGGAGAAGAAATCAGCCCTCAACAACTTAACCGGCAGAAAAAGATTTTTTTGAAAAAATCCCTAAGCCCCGGGGTCACAATTTCAGCAAAAATCTGACTTGTGGCAAATCACTCAAAAATGATGCCAAACTGTGGCAAATGCTCCCCTGAAAGCTTTGGCGGTCGAAACAGAAGGCTTTTTATCACAGGAGAAGAAATCAGCCCTCGACAACTTAACCGGCAGAAAAAGATTTTTTTGAAAAAATCCCTAAGCCCCGGGGTCACAATTTCAGCAAAAATCTGATTTTTGGGAATTTACTCAAAAATGATGCCAAACTGTTGCAAATGCTCCCCTGAATGCTTTGGCGAAGGAAACAGAAGGCTTTTCATCACAGGAGAAGAAATCAGCCCTCAACAACTTAACCGGCAGAAAAAGATTTTTTTGAAAAAATCCCTAAGCCCCGGGGTCACAATTTCAGCAAAAATCTGACTTTTGGCAACTCACTCAAAAATGGTGCTAAACGGTTGCAAATGCTCCCCTGAAAGGTTTGGCGGTCAAAACAGAAGGCTTTTTATCACAGGACAAGAAATCAGCCCTCAACAACTTAACCGGCAGAAAAAGATTTTTTTGAAAAAATCCCTAAGCCCCGGGGTCACAATTTCAGCAAAAATCTGACTTTTGGCAACTCACTCAAAAATAGTGCTAAACGGTTGCAAATGCTCCCCTGAATGCTTTGGCGAAGGAAACAGAAGGCTTTTTAACACAGGAGAAGAAATCAGCCCTCAACAACTTAACCGGCAGAAAAAGATTTTTTTGAAAAAATCCCTAAGCCCCGGGGTCACAATTTCAGCAAAAATCTGACTTGTGTCAATTCACTCAAAAATGATGCCAAACTGTGGCAAATGCTCCCCTGAAAGCTTTGGCGGTCGAAACAGAAGGCTTTTTATCACAGGAGAAGAAATCAGCCCTCGACAACTTAACCGGCAGAAAAAGATTTTTTTGAAAAAATCCCTAAGCCCCGGGGTCACAATTTCAGCAAAAATCTGATTTTTGGGAATTTACTCAAAAATGATGCCAAACTGTTGCAAATGCTCCCCTGAATGCTTTGGCGAAGGAAACAGAAGGCTTTTCATCACAGGAGAAGAAATCAGCCCTCAACAACTTAACCGGCAGAAAAAGATTTTTTTGAAAAAATCCCTAAGCCCCGGGGTCACAATTTCAGCAAAAATCTGACTTTTGGCAACTCACTCAAAAATGGTGCTAAACGGTTGCAAATGCTCCCCTGAAAGGTTTGGCGGTCAAAACAGAAGGCTTTTTATCACAGGACAAGAAATCAGCCCTCAACAACTTAACCGGCAGAAAAAGATTTTTTTGAAAAAATCCCTAAGCCCCGGGGTCACAATTTCAGCAAAAATCTGACTTTTGGCAACTCACTCAAAAATGGTGCTAAACGGTTGCAAATGCTCCCCTGAAAGGTTTGGCGGTCAAAACAGAGGGCTTCTTATCACAGGACAAGAAATCAGCCCTCAACAACTTAACCGGCAGAAAAAGATTTTTTTGAAAAAATCCCTAAGCCCCGGGGTCACAATTTCAGCAAAAATCTGACTTTTGGCAACTCACTCAAAAATGGTGCTAAACGGTTGCAAATGCTCCCCTGAAAGGTTTGGCGGTCAAAACAGAAGGCTTTTTATCACAGGACAAGAAATCAGCCCTCAACAACTTAACCGGCAGAAAAAGATTTTTTTGAAAAAATCCCTAAGCCCCGGGGTCACAATTTCAGCAAAAATCTGACTTTTGGCAACTCCCTCAAAAATGATGCCAAATTGTTGCAAATGCTCCCCTGAATGCTTTGGCGAAGGAAACAGAAGGCTTTTCATCACAGGAGAAGAAATCAGCCCTCAACAACTTAACCGGCAGAAAAAGATTTTTTTGAAAAAATCCCTAAGCCCCGGGGTCACAATTTCAGCTAAAATCTGACTTTTGGCAACTCACTCAAAAATGGTGCTAAACGGTTGCAAATGCTCCCCTGAAAGGTTTGGCGGTCAAAACAGAAGGCTTTTTATCACAGGACAAGAAATCAGCCCTCGACAACATAACCAGCAGAAAAAGATTTTTTTGAAAAAATCCCTAAGCCCCGGGGTCACAATTTCAGCAAAAATCTGACTTGTGGCAACTCACTCAAAAATAGTGCTAAACGGTTGCAAATGCTCCCCTGAATGCTTTGGCGAAGGAAACAGAAGGCTTTTTAACACAGGAGAAGAAATCAGCCCTCAACAACTTAACCGGCAGAAAAAGATTTTTTTGAAAAAATCCCTAAGCCCCGGGGTCACAATTTCAGCAAAAATCTGACTTGTGGCAAATCACTCAAAAATGATGCCAAACTGTGGCAAATGCTCCCCTGAAAGCTTTGGCGGTCGAAACAGAAGGCTTTTTATCACAGGAGAAGAAATCAGCCCTCGACAACTTAACCGGCAGAAAAAGATTTTTTTGAAAAAATCCCTAAGCCCCGGGGTCACAATTTCAGCAAAAATCTGATTTTTGGGAATTTACTCAAAAATGATGCCAAACTGTTGCAAATGCTCCCCTGAATGCTTTGGCGAAGGAAACAGAAGGCTTTTCATCACAGGAGAAGAAATCAGCCCTCAACAACTTAACCGGCAGAAAAAGATTTTTTTGAAAAAATCCCTAAGCCCCGGGGTCACAATTTCAGCAAAAATCTGACTTTTGGCAACTCACTCAAAAATGGTGCGAAACGGTTGCAAATGCTCCCCTGAAAGGTTTGGCGGTCAAAACAGAAGGCTTTTTATCACAGGACAAGAAATCAGCCCTCAACAACTTAACCGGCAGAAAAAGATTTTTTTGAAAAAATCCCTAAGCCCCGGGGTCACAATTTCAGCAAAAATCTGACTTTTGGCAACTCACTCAAAAATAGTGCTAAACGGTTGCAAATGCTCCCCTGAATGCTTTGGCGAAGGAAACAGAAGGCTTTTTAACACAGGAGAAGAAATCAGCCCTCAACAACTTAACCGGCAGAAAAAGATTTTTTTGAAAAAATCCCTAAGCCCCGGGGTCACAATTTCAGCAAAAATCTGACTTGTGGCAATTCACTCAAAAATGATGCCAAACTGTGGCAAATGCTCCCCTGAAAGCTTTGGCGGTCGAAACAGAAGGCTTTTTATCACAGGAGAAGAAATCAGCCCTCGACAACTTAACCGGCAGAAAAAGATTTTTTTGAAAAAATCCCTAAGCCCCGGGGTCACAATTTCAGCAAAAATCTGACTTTTGGCAACTCACTCAAAAATGGTGCTAAACGGTTGCAAATGCTCCCCTGAAAGGTTTGGCGGTCAAAACAGAAGGCTTTTTATCACAGGACAAGAAATCAGCCCTCAACAACTTAACCGGCAGAAAAAGATTTTTTTGAAAAAATCCCTAAGCCCCGGGGTCACAATTTCAGCAAAAATCTGACTTTTGGCAACTCACTCAAAAATGGTGCTAAACGGTTGCAAATGCTCCCCTGAAAGGTTTGGCGGTCAAAACAGAGGGCTTCTTATCACAGGACAAGAAATCAGCCCTCAACAACTTAACCGGCAGAAAAAGATTTTTTTGAAAAAATCCCTAAGCCCCGGGGTCACAATTTCAGCAAAAATCTGACTTTTGGGAATTTACTCAAAAATGATGCCAAACTGTTGCAAATGCTCCCCTGAATGCTTTGGCGAAGGAAACAGAAAGCTTTTTATCACAGGAGAAGAAATCAGCCCTCGACAACTTAACCGACAGAAAAACATTTTTTTGAAAAAACCCCTAAGCCCCGGGGTCACAATTTCTGAAAATATCTGACTTTTGGGAATTCACTCAAAAATGATGCCAAATTGTTGCAAATGCTCCCCTGAACACTATGGCGGTCAAAACAGAAGGCTTTTTATCACAGGAGAAGAAATCAGCCCTCGACAACTTAACCGGCAGAAAAATATTTTTTTGAAAAAATCCCTAAGCCCCGGGGTCACAATTTCAGCAAAAATCTGACTTTTGGCAACTCACTCAAAAATGGTGCTAAACAGTTGCAAATGCTCCCCTGAAAGGTTTGGCGGTCAAAACAGAAGGCTTTTTATCACAGGACAAGAAATCAGCCCTCAACAACTTAACCGGAAGAAAAACATTTTTTTGAAAAAATCCCTAAGCCCCGGGGTCACAATTTCAGCAAAAATCTGACTTGTGGCAATTCACTCAAAAATGATGCCAAACTGTGGCAAATGCTCCCCTGAAAGCTTTGGCGGTCGAAACAGAAGGCTTTTATTACAGGAGAAGAAATCAGCCCTCGACAACTTAACCGGCAGAAAGAGATTTTTTTCAAAAAATCCCTAAGCCCCGGGGTCACAATTTCAGCAAAAATCTGACTTTTGGGAATTTACTCAAAAATGATGCCAAACTGTTGCAAATGCTCCCCTGAATGCTTTGGCGAAGGAAACAGAAGGCTTTTCATCACAGGAGAAGAAATCAGCCCTCAACAACTTAACCGGCAGAAAAAGATTTTTTTGAAAAAATCCCTAAGCCCCGGGGTCACAATTTCAGCAAAAATCTGACTTTTGGGAATTTACTCAAAAATGATGCCAAACTGTTGCAAATGCTCCCCTGAATGCTTTGGCGAAGGAAACAGAAAGCTTTTTATCACAGGAGAAGAAATCAGCCCTCGACAACTTAACCGACAGAAAAACATTTTTTTGAAAAAACCCCTAAGCCCCGGGGTCACAATTTCTGAAAATATCTGACTTTTGGGAATTCACTCAAAAATGATGCCAAATTGTTGCAAATGCTCCCCTGAACACTTTGGCGGTCAAAACAGAAGGCTTTTTATCACAGGAGAAGAAATCAGCCCTCGACAACTTAACCGGCAGAAAAATATTTTTTTGAAAAAATCCCTAAGCCCCGGGGTCACAATTTCAGCAAAAATCTGACTTTTGGCAACTCACTCAAAAATGGTGCTAAACAGTTGCAAATGCTCCCCTGAAAGGTTTGGCGGTCAAAACAGAAGGCTTTTTATCACAGGACAAGAAATCAGCCCTCAACAACTTAACCGGAAGAAAAACATTTTTTTGAAAAAATCCCTAAGCCCCGGGGTCACAATTTCAGCAAAAATCTGACTTGTGGCAATTCACTCAAAAATGATGCCAAACTGTGGCAAATGCTCCCCTGAAAGCTTTGGCGGTCGAAACAGAAGGCTTTTATTACAGGAGAAGAAATCAGCCCTCGACAACTTAACCGGCAGAAAGAGATTTTTTTCAAAAAATCCCTAAGCCCCGGGGTCACAATTTCAGCAAAAATCTGACTTTTGGGAATTTACTCAAAAATGATGCCAAACTGTTGCAAATGCTCCCCTGAATGCTTTGGCGAAGGAAACAGAAGGCTTTTCATCACAGGAGAAGAAATCAGCCCTCAACAACTTAACCGGCAGAAAAAGATTTTTTTGAAAAAATCCCTAAGCCCCGGGGTCACAATTTCAGCAAAAATCTGACTTTTGGCAACTCACTCAAAAATGGTGCTAAACGGTTGCAAATGCTCCCCTGAAAGGTTTGGCGGTCAAAACAGAGGGCTTCTTATCACAGGACAAGAAATCAGCCCTCAACAACTTAACCGGCAGAAAAAGATTTTTTTGAAAAAATCCCTAAGCCCCGGGTCACAATTTCAGCAAAAATCTGACTTTTGGGAATTTACTCAAAAATGATGCCAAACTGTTGCAAATGCTCCCCTGAATGCTTTGGCGAAGGAAACAGAAAGCTTTTTATCACAGGAGAAGAAATCAGCCCTCGACAACTTAACCGACAGAAAAACATTTTTTTGAAAAAACCCCTAAGCCCCGGGGTCACAATTTCTGAAAATATCTGACTTTTGGGAATTCACTCAAAAATGATGCCAAATTGTTGCAAATGCTCCCCTGAACACTTTGGCGGTCAAAACAGAAGGCTTTTTATCACAGGAGAAGAAATCAGCCCTCGACAACTTAACCGGCAGAAAAATATTTTTTTGAAAAAATCCCTAAGCCCCGGGGTCACAATTTCAGCAAAAATCTGACTTTTGGCAACTCACTCAAAAATGGTGCTAAACGGTTGCAAATGCTTCCCTGAAAGGTTTGGCGGTCAAAACAGAAGGCTTTTTATCACAGGACAAGAAATCAGCCCTCAACAACTTAACCGGAAGAAAAACATTTTTTTGAAAAAATCCCTAAGCCCCGGGGTCACAATTTCAGCAAAAATCTGACTTGTGGCAATTCACTCAAAAATGATGCCAAACTGTGGCAAATGCTCCCCTGAAAGCTTTGGCGGTCGAAACAGAAGGCTTTTATTACAGGAGAATAAATCAGCCCTCGACAACTTAACCGGCAGAAAAAGATTTTTTTGAAAAAATCCCTAAGCCCCGGGGTCACAATTTCAGCAAAAATCTGACTTTTGGGAATTTACTCAAAAATGATGCCAAACTGTTGCAAATGCTCCCCTGAAAGGTTTGGCGAAGGAAACAGACGGCTTTTCATCACAGGAGAAGAAATCAGCCCTCAACAACTTAACCGGCAGAAAAAGATTTTTTTGAAAAAATCCCTAAGCCCCGGGGTCACAATTTCAGCAAAAATCTGACTTTTGGCAACTCACTCAAAAATGGTGCTAAACGGTTGCAAATGCTCCCCTGAAAGGTTTGGCGGTCAAAACAGAGGGCTTCTTATCACAGGACAAGAAATCAGCCCTCAACAACTTAACCGGCAGAAAAAGATTTTTTTGAAAAAATCCCTAAGCCCCGGGGTCACAATTTCAGCAAAAATCTGACTTTTGGGAATTTACTCAAAAATGATGCCAAACTGTTGCAAATGCTCCCCTGAATGCTTTGGCGAAGGAAACAGAAAGCTTTTTATCACAGGAGAAGAAATCAGCCCTCGACAACTTAACCGACAGAAAAACATTTTTTTGAAAAAACCCCTAAGCCCCGGGGTCACAATTTCTGAAAATATCTGACTTTTGGGAATTCACTCAAAAATGATGCCAAATTTTTGCAAATGCTCCCCTGAATGCTTTGGCGAAGGAAACAGAAGGCTTTTCATCACAGGAGAAGAAATCAGCCCTCAACAACTTAACCGGCAGAAAAAGATTTTTTTGAAAAAATCCCTAAGCCCCGGGGTCACAATTTCAGCAAAAATCTGACTTTTGGCAATTCACTCAAAAATGGTGCTAAACGGTTGCAAATACTCCCTTGAAAGGTTTGGCGGTCAAAACAGAGGGCTTCTTATCACAGGACAAGAAATCAGCCCTCAACAACTTAACCGGCAGAAAAAGATTTTTTGGAAAAATCCCTAAGCCCCGGGGTCACAATTTCAGCAAAAATCTGGTTTTTGGCAATTCACTCAAAAATGATGCCAAACGGTGGCAAATGCTCCAATGAAAGGTTTGGCAGTCGAAGCAGAAGGCTTTTTATCACAGGAGAAGAAATCAGCCCTCCACAACTTAACCGGCAGAAAAAGATTTTTTTGAAAAAATCCCTAAGCCCCGGGGTCACAATTTCAGCAAAAATCTGACTTTTGGCAACTCACTCAAAAATGGTGCTAAACGGTTGCAAATACTCCCCTGAATGCTTTGGCGAAGGAAACAGAAGGCTTTTTATCACAGGAGAAGAAATCAGCCCTCAACAACTTAACCGGCAGAAAAAGATTTTTTTGAAAAAATCCCTAAGCCCCGGGGTCACAATTTCAGCAAAAATCTGACTTTTGGGAATTTACTCAAAAATGATGCCAAACTGTAGCAAATGCTCCCCTGAATGCTTTGGCGAAGGAAACAGAAAGCTTTTTATCACAGGAGAAGAAATCAGCCCTCGACAACTTACCCGACAGAAAAACATTTTTTTGAAAAAACCCCTTAAGCCCCGGGGTCACAATTTCTGAAAATATCTGACTTTTGGGAATTCACTGAAAAATGATGCCAAATTGTTGCAAATGCTCCCCTGAACACTTTGGCGGTCAAAACAGAAGTCTTTTTATCACAGGAGAAGAAATCAGCCCTCGACAACTTAACCGGCAGAAAAATATTTTTTTGAAAAAATCCTTAAGCCCCGGGGTCACAATTTCAGCAAAAATCTGGTTTTTGGCAATTCACTCAAAAATGCTGCCAAACGGTGGCAAATGCTCCCGTGAAAGGTTTGGCAGTCGAAACAAAAGGCTTTTTATCACAGGAGAAGAAATTAGCCCTCGACAACTTAACCGGCAGAAAAAGATTTTTTTGAAAAAATCCTTAAGCCCCCGGGGTCACAATTTCAGCAAAAATCTGACTTGTGGCAATTCACTCAAAAATGATGCCAAACTGTGGCAAATGCTCCCCTGAAAGCTTTGGCGGTCGAAACAGAAGGCTTTTATTACAGGAGAAGAAATCAGCCCTCGACAACTTAACCGGCAGAAAGAGATTTTTTTCAAAAAATCCCTAAGCCCCGGGGTCACAATTTCAGCAAAAATCTGACTTTTGGGAATTTACTCAAAAATGATGCCAAACTGTTGCAAATGCTCCCCTGAATGCTTTGGCGAAGGAAACAGAAGGCTTTTCATCACAGGAGAAGAAATCAGCCCTCAACAACTTAACCGGCAGAAAAAGATTTTTTTGAAAAAATCCCTAAGCCCCGGGGTCACAATTTCAGCAAAAATCTGACTTTTGGCAACTCACTCAAAAATGGTGCTAAACGGTTGCAAATGCTCCCCTGAAAGGTTTGGCGGTCAAAACAGAAGGCTTTTTATCACAGGACAAGAAATCAGCCCTCGACAACATAACCGGCAGAAAAAGATTTTTTTGAAAAAATCCCTAAGCCCCGGGGTCACAATTTCAGCAAAAATCTGACTTTTGGCAACTCACTCAAAAATAGTGCTAAACGGTTGCAAATGCTCCCCTGAATGCTTTGGCGAAGGAAACAGAAGGCTTTTTAACACAGGAGAAGAAATCAGCCCTCAACAACTTAACCGGCAGAAAAAGATTTTTTTGAAAAAATCCCTAAGCCCCGGGGTCACAATTTCAGCAAAAATCTGACTTGTGGCAATTCACTCAAAAATGATGCCAAACTGTGGCAAATGCTCCCCTGAAAGCTTTGGCGATCGAAACAGAAGGCTTTTTATCACAGGAGAAGAAATCAGCCCTCGACAACTTAACCGGCAGAAAAAGATTTTTTTGAAAAAATCCCTAAGCCCCGGGGTCACAATTTCAGCAAAAATCTGACTTTTGGCAACTCACTCAAAAATGGTGCTAAACGGTTGCAAATGCTCCCCTGAAAGGTTTGGCGGTCAAAACAGAAGGCTTTTTATCACAGGACAAGAAATCAGCCCTCAACAACTTAACCGGCAGAAAAAGATTTTTTTGAAAAAATCCCTAAGCCCCGGGGTCACAATTTCAGCAAAAATCTGACTTTTGGCAACTCACTCAAAAATGGTGCTAAACGGTTGCAAATGCTCCCCTGAAAGGTTTGGCGGTCAAAACAGAGGGCTTCTTATCACAGGACAAGAAATCAGCCCTCAACAACTTAACCGGCAGAAAAAGATTTTTTTGAAAAAATCCCTAAGCCCCGGGGTCACAATTTCAGCAAAAATCTGACTTTTGGCAACTCACTCAAAAATGGTGCTAAACGGTTGCAAATGCTCCCCTGAAAGGTTTGGCGGTCAAAACAGAAGGCTTTTTATCACAGGACAAGAAATCAGCCCTCAACAACTTAACCGGCAGAAAAAGATTTTTTTGAAAAAATCCCTAAGCCCCGGGGTCACAATTTCAGCAAAAATCTGACTTTTGGCAACTCACTCAAAAATGGTGCTAAACGGTTGCAAATGCTCCCCTGAAAGGTTTGGCGGTCAAAACAGAGGGCTTCTTATCACAGGAGAAGAAATCAGCCCTCAACAACTTAACCGGCAGAAAAAGATTTTTTTGAAAAAATCCCTAAGCCCCGGGGTCACAATTTCAGCAAAAATCTGACTTTTGGCAACTCACTCAAAAATGGTGCTAAACGGTTGCAAATGCTCCCCTGAAAGGTTTGGCGGTCAAAACAGAAGGCTTTTTATCACAGGACAAGAAATCAGCCCTCAACAACTTAACCGGCAGAAAAAGATTTTTTTGAAAAAATCCCTAAGCCCCGGGGTCACAATTTCAGCAAAAATCTGACTTTTGGCAACTCACTCAAAAATGGTGCTAAACGGTTGCAAATGCTCCCCTGAAAGGTTTGGCGGTCAAAACAGAGGGCTTCTTATCACAGGACAAGAAATCAGCCCTCAACAACTTAACCGGCAGAAAAAGATTTTTTTGAAAAAATCCCTAAGCCCCGGGGTCACAATTTCAGCAAAAATCTGACTTTTGGGAATTTACTCAAAAATGATGCCAAACTGTTGCAAATGCTCCCCTGAATGCTTTGGCGAAGGAAACAGAAAGCTTTTTATCACAGGAGAAGAAATCAGCCCTCGACAACTTAACCGACAGAAAAACATTTTTTTGAAAAAACCCCTAAGCCCCGGGGTCACAATTTCTGAAAATATCTGACTTTTGGGAATTCACTCAAAAATGATGCCAAATTGTTGCAAATGCTCCCCTGAATGCTTTGGCGAAGGAAACAGAAGGCTTTTCATCACAGGAGAAGAAATCAGCCCTCAACAACTTAACCGGCAGAAAAATATTTTTTTGAAAAAATCCCTAAGCCCCGGGGTCACAATTTCAGCAAAAATCTGACTTTTGGCAACTCACTCAAAAATGGTGCTAAACAGTTGCAAATGCTCCCCTGAAAGGTTTGGCGGTCAAAACAGAAGGCTTTTTATCACAGGACAAGAAATCAGCCCTCAACAACTTAACCGGAAGAAAAACATTTTTTTGAAAAAATCCCTAAGCCCCGGGGTCACAATTTCAGCAAAAATCTGACTTGTGGCAATTCACTCAAAAATGATGCCAAACTGTGGCAAATGCTCCCCTGAAAGCTTTGGCGGTCGAAACAGAAGGCTTTTATTACAGGAGAAGAAATCAGCCCTCGACAACTTAACCGGCAGAAAGAGATTTTTTTCAAAAAATCCCTAAGCCCCGGGGTCACAATTTCAGCAAAAATCTGACTTTTGGGAATTTACTCAAAAATGATGCCAAACTGTTGCAAATGCTCCCCTGAATGCTTTGGCGAAGGAAACAGAAGGCTTTTCATCACAGGAGAAGAAATCAGCCCTCAACAACTTAACCGGCAGAAAAAGATTTTTTTGAAAAAATCCCTAAGCCCCGGGGTCACAATTTCAGCAAAAATCTGACTTTTGGCAACTCACTCAAAAATGGTGCTAAACGGTTGCAAATGCTCCCCTGAAAGGTTTGGCGGTCAAAACAGAAGGCTTTTTATCACAGGACAAGAAATCAGCCCTCAACAACTTAACCGGCAGAAAAAGATTTTTTTGAAAAAATCCCTAAGCCCCGGGGTCACAATTTCAGCAAAAATCTGACTTTTGGGAATTTACTCAAAAATGATGCCAAACTGTTGCAAATGCTCCCCTGAATGCTTTGGCGAAGGAAACAGAAAGCTTTTTATCACAGGAGAAGAAATCAGCCCTCGACAACTTAACCGACAGAAAAACATTTTTTTGAAAAAACCCCTAAGCCCCGGGGTCACAATTTCTGAAAATATCTGACTTTTGGGAATTCACTCAAAAATGATGCCAAATTGTTGCAAATGCTCCCCTGAATGCTTTGGCGAAGGAAACAGAAGGCTTTTCATCACAGGAGAAGAAATCAGCCCTCAACAACTTAACTGGCAGAAAAAGATTTTTTTGAAAAAATCCCTAAGCCCCGGGGTCACAATTTCAGCAAAAATCTGACTTTTGGCAATTCACTCAAAAATGGTGCTAAACGGTTGCAAATACTCCCTTGAAAGGTTTGGCGGTCAAAACAGAGGGCTTCTTATCACAGGACAAGAAATCAGCCCTCAACAACTTAACCGGCAGAAAAAGATTTTTTGGAAAAATCCCTAAGCCCCGGGGTCACAATTTCAGCAAAAATCTGGTTTTTGGCAATTCACTCAAAAATGATGCCAAACGGTGGCAAATGCTCCAATGAAAGGTTTGGCAGTCGAAGCAGAAGGCTTTTTATCACAGGAGAAGAAATCAGCCCTCCACAACTTAACCGGCAGAAAAAGATTTTTTTGAAAAAATCCCTAAGCCCCGGGGTCACAATTTCAGCAAAAATCTGACTTTTGGCAACTCACTCAAAAATGGTGCTAAACGGTTGCAAATACTCCCCTGAATGCTTTGGCGAAGGAAACAGAAGGCTTTTTATCACAGGAGAAGAAATCAGCCCTCAACAACTTAACCGGCAGAAAAAGATTTTTTTGAAAAAATCCCTAAGCCCCGGGGTCACAATTTCAGCAAAAATCTGACTTTTGGGAATTTACTCAAAAATGATGCCAAACTGTAGCAAATGCTCCCCTGAATGCTTTGGCGAAGGAAACAGAAAGCTTTTTATCACAGGAGAAGAAATCAGCCCTCGACAACTTACCCGACAGAAAAACATTTTTTTGAAAAAACCCCTTAAGCCCCGGGGTCACAATTTCTGAAAATATCTGACTTTTGGGAATTCACTGAAAAATGATGCCAAATTGTTGCAAATGCTCCCCTGAATACTTTGGCGGTCAAAACAGAAGTCTTTTTATCACAGGAGAAGAAATCAGCCCTCGACAACTTAACCGGCAGAAAAATATTTTTTTGAAAAAATCCTTAAGCCCCGGGGTCACAATTTCAGCAAAAATCTGGTTTTTGGCAATTCACTCAAAAATGCTGCCAAACGGTGGCAAATGCTCCCGTGAAAGGTTTGGCAGTCGAAACAAAAGGCTTTTTATCACAGGAGAAGAAATTAGCCCTCGACAACTTAACCGGCAGAAATATATTTTTTTGAAAAAATCCTTAAGCCCCCGGGGTCACAATTTCAGCAAAAATCTGACTTGTGGCAATTCACTCAAAAATGATGCCAAACTGTGGCAAATGCTCCCCTGAAAGCTTTGGCGGTCGAAACAGAAGGCTTTTATTACAGGAGAAGAAATCAGCCCTCGACAACTTAACCGGCAGAAAGAGATTTTTTTCAAAAAATCCCTAAGCCCCGGGGTCACAATTTCAGCAAAAATCTGACTTTTGGGAATTTACTCAAAAATGATGCCAAACTGTTGCAAATGCTCCCCTGAATGCTTTGGCGAAGGAAACAGAAGGCTTTTCATCACAGGAGAAGAAATCAGCCCTCAACAACTTAACCGGCAGAAAAAGATTTTTTTGAAAAAATCCCTAAGCCCCGGGGTCACAATTTCAGCAAAAATCTGACTTTTGGCAACTCACTCAAAAATGGTGCTAAACGGTTGCAAATGCTCCCCTGAAAGGTTTGGCGGTCAAAACAGAAGGCTTTTTATCACAGGACAAGAAATCAGCCCTCAACAACTTAACCGGCAGAAAAAGATTTTTTTGAAAAAATCCCTAAGCCCCGGGGTCACAATTTCAGCAAAAATCTGGTTTTTGGCAATTCACTCAAAAATGCTGCCAAACGGTGGCAAATGCTCCCGTGAAAGGTTTGGCAGTCGAAACAAAAGGCTTTTTATCACAGGAGAAGAAATCAGCCCTCGACAACATAACCGGCAGAAAAAGATTTTTTTGAAAAAATCCCTAAGCCCCGGGGTCACAATTTCAGCAAAAATCTGACTTTTGGCAACTCACTCAAAAATGGTGCTAAACGGTTGCAAATGCTCCCCTGAAAGGTTTGGCGGTCAAAACAGAAGGCTTTTTATCACAGGACAAGAAATCAGCCCTCAACAACTTAACCGGCAGAAAAAGATTTTTTTGAAAAAATCCCTAAGCCCCGGGGTCACAATTTCAGCAAAAATCTGACTTTTGGCAACTCACTCAAAAATGGTGCTAAACGGTTGCAAATGCTCCCCTGAAAGGTTTGGCGGTCAAAACAGAGGGCTTCTTATCACAGGACAAGAAATCAGCCCTCAACAACTTAACCGGCAGAAAAAGATTTTTTTGAAAAAATCCCTAAGCCCCGGGGTCACAATTTCAGCAAAAATCTGACTTTTGGGAATTTACTCAAAAATGATGCCAAACTGTTGCAAATGCTCCCCTGAATGCTTTGGCGAAGGAAACAGAAAGCTTTTTATCACAGGAGAAGAAATCAGCCCTCGACAACTTAACCGACAGAAAAACATTTTTTTGAAAAAACCCCTAAGCCCCGGGGTCACAATTTCTGAAAATATCTGACTTTTGGGAATTCACTCAAAAATGATGCCAAATTGTTGCAAATGCTCCCCTGAACACTTTGGCGGTCAAAACAGAAGGCTTTTTATCACAGGAGAAGAAATCAGCCCTCGACAACTTAACCGGCAGAAAAATATTTTTTTGAAAAAATCCCTAAGCCCCGGGGTCACAATTTCAGCAAAAATCTGACTTTTGGCAACTCACTCAAAAATGGTGCTAAACAGTTGCAAATGCTCCCCTGAAAGGTTTGGCGGTCAAAACAGAAGGCTTTTTATCACAGGACAAGAAATCAGCCCTCAACAACTTAACCGGAAGAAAAACATTTTTTTGAAAAAATCCCTAAGCCCCGGGGTCACAATTTCAGCAAAAATCTGACTTGTGGCAATTCACTCAAAAATGATGCCAAACTGTGGCAAATGCTCCCCTGAAAGCTTTGGCGGTCGAAACAGAAGGCTTTTATTACAGGAGAAGAAATCAGCCCTCGACAACTTAACCGGCAGAAAGAGATTTTTTTCAAAAAATCCCTAAGCCCCGGGGTCACAATTTCAGCAAAAATCTGACTTTTGGGAATTTACTCAAAAATGATGCCAAACTGTTGCAAATGCTCCCCTGAATGCTTTGGCGAAGGAAACAGAAGGCTTTTCATCACAGGAGAAGAAATCAGCCCTCAACAACTTAACCGGCAGAAAAAGATTTTTTTGAAAAAATCCCTAAGCCCCGGGGTCACAATTTCAGCAAAAATCTGACTTTTGGCAACTCACTCAAAAATGGTGCTAAACGGTTGCAAATGCTCCCCTGAAAGGTTTGGCGGTCAAAACAGAAGGCTTTTTATCACAGGACAAGAAATCAGCCCTCAACAACTTAACCGGCAGAAAAAGATTTTTTTGAAAAAATCCCTAAGCCCCGGGGTCACAATTTCAGCAAAAATCTGACTTTTGGGAATTTACTCAAAAATGATGCCAAACTGTTGCAAATGCTCCCCTGAATGCTTTGGCGAAGGAAACAGAAAGCTTTTTATCACAGGAGAAGAAATCAGCCCTCGACAACTTAACCGACAGAAAAACATTTTTTTGAAAAAACCCCTAAGCCCCGGGGTCACAATTTCTGAAAATATCTGACTTTTGGGAATTCACTCAAAAATGATGCCAAATTTTTGCAAATGCTCCCCTGAATGCTTTGGCGAAGGAAACAGAAGGCTTTTCATCACAGGAGAAGAAATCAGCCCTCAACAACTTAACCGGCAGAAAAAGATTTTTTTGAAAAAATCCCTAAGCCCCGGGGTCACAATTTCAGCAAAAATCTGACTTTTGGCAATTCACTCAAAAATGGTGCTAAATGGTTGCAAATACTCCCTTGAAAGGTTTGGCGGTCAAAACAGAGGGCTTCTTATCACAGGACAAGAAATCAGCCCTCAACAACTTAACCGGCAGAAAAAGATTTTTTGGAAAAATCCCTAAGCCCCAGGGTCACAATTTCAGCAAAAATCTGGTTTTTGGCAATTCACTCAAAAATGATGCCAAACGGTGGCAAATGCTCCAATGAAAGGTTTGGCAGTCGAAGCAGAAGGCTTTTTATCACAGGAGAAGAAATCAGCCCTCCACAACTTAACCGGCAGAAAAAGATTTTTTTGAAAAAATCCCTAAGCCCCGGGGTCACAATTTCAGCAAAAATCTGACTTTTGGCAACTCACTCAAAAATGGTGCTAAACGGTTGCAAATACTCCCCTGAATGCTTTGGCGAAGGAAACAGAAGGCTTTTTATCACAGGAGAAGAAATCAGCCCTCAACAACTTAACCGGCAGAAAAAGATTTTTTTGAAAAAATCCCTAAGCCCCGGGGTCACAATTTCAGCAAAAATCTGACTTTTGTGAATTTACTCAAAAATGATGCCAAACTGTAGCAAATGCTCCCCTGAATGCTTTGGCGAAGGAAACAGAAAGCTTTTTATCACAGGAGAAGAAATCAGCCCTCGACAACTTACCCGACAGAAAAACATTTTTTTGAAAAAACCCCTTAAGCCCCGGGGTCACAATTTCTGAAAATATCTGACTTTTGGGAATTCACTGAAAAATGATGCCAAATTGTTGCAAATGCTCCCCTGAACACTTTGGCGGTCAAAACAGAAGTCTTTTTATCACAGGAGAAGAAATCAGCCCTCGACAAGTTAACCGGCAGAAAAATATTTTTTTGAAAAAATCCTTAAGCCCCGGGGTCACAATTTCAGCAAAAATCTGGTTTTTGGCAATTCACTCAAAAATGCTGCCAAACGGTGGCAAATGCTCCCGTGAAAGGTTTGGCAGTCGAAACAAAAGGCTTTTTATCACAGGAGAAGAAATTAGCCCTCGACAACTTAACCGGCAGAAATATATTTTTTTGAAAAAATCCTTAAGCCCCCGGGGTCACAATTTCAGCAAAAATCTGACTTGTGGCAATTCACTCAAAAATGATGCCAAACTGTGGCAAATGCTCCCGTGAAAGGTTTGGCAGTCGAAACAGAAGGCTTTTTATCACAGGAGAAGAAATCAGCCCTCGACAACTTAACCGGCAGAAAAAGATTTTTTTGAAAAAATCCCTAAGCCCGGGGGTCACATTTTCAGCAAAAATCTGACTTTTGGCAACTCACTCAAAAATGGTGCTAAACGGTTGCAAATGCTCCCCTGAAAGGTTTGGCGGTCAAAACAGAGGGCTTCTTATCACAGGACAAGAAATCAGCCCTCAACAACTTAACCGGCAGAAAAAGATTTTTTTGAAAAAATCCCTAAGCCCCGGGGTCACAATTTCAGCAAAAATCTGGTTTTTGGCAATTCATTCAAAAATGATGCCAAACGGTGGCAAATGCTCCCGTGAAAGGTTTGGCAGTCGAAACAGAAGGCTTTTTATCACAGGAGAAGAAATCAGCCCTCGACAACTTAACCGGCAGAAAAATATTTTTTTGAAAAAATCCCTAAGCCCCGGGGTCACAATTTCAGCAAAAATCTGACTTTTGGCAACTCACTCAAAAATGGTGCTAAACGGTTGCAAATGCTCCCCTGAAAGGTTTGGCGGTCAAAACAGAAGGCTTTTTATCACAGGACAAGAAATCAGCCCTCAACAACTTAACCGGCAGAAAAAGATTTTTTTGAAAAAATCCCTAAGCCCCGGGGTCACAATTTCTGAAAATATCTGACTTTTGGGAATTCACTGAAAAATGATGCCAAATTGTTGCAAATGCTCCCCTGAACACTTTGTCGGTCAAAACAGAAGGCTTTTTATCACAGGAGAAGAAATCAGCCCTCGACAACTTAACCGGCAGAAAAAGATTTTTTTGAAAAAATCCCTAAGCCCCAGGGTCACAATTTCAGCAAAAATCTGACTTTTGGCAATTCACTCAAAAATGGTGCTAAACGGTTGCAAATACTCCCTTGAAAGGTTTGGCGGTCCAAACAGAGGGCCTCTTATCACAGGACAAGAAATCAGCCCTCAACAACTTAACCGGCCGAAAAAGATTTTTTGAAAAAATCCCTAAGCCCCGGGGTCACAATTTCAGCAAAAATCTGACTTTTGGCAACTCACTCAAAAATGGTGCTAAACGGTGGCAAATGCTCCCCTGAAAGGTTTGGCGAAGGAAACAGAAGGCTTTTTATCACAGGAGAAGAAATCAGCCCTCAACAACTTAACCGGCAGAAAAAGATTTTTTTGAAAAAATCCCTAAGCCCCGGGGTCACAATTTCAGCAAAAATCTGACTTTTGGCAACTCACTCAAAAATGGTGCTAAACGGTTGCAAATGCTCCCCTGAAAGGTTTGGCGGTCAAAACAGAAGGCTTTTTATCACAGGACAAGAAATCAGCCCTCAACAACTTAACCGGCAGAAAAAGATTTTTTTGAAAAAATCCCTAAGCCCCGGGGTCACAATTTCAGCAAAAATCTGACTTTTGGCAACTCACTCAAAAATGGTGCTAAACGGTTGCAAATGCTCCCCTGAAAGGTTTGGCGGTCAAAACAGAGGGCTTCTTATCACAGGACAAGAAATCAGCCCTCAACAACTTAACCGGCAGAAAAAGATTTTTTTGAAAAAATCCCTAAGCCCCGGGGTCACAATTTCAGCAAAAATCTGACTTTTGGGAATTTACTCAAAAATGATGCCAAACTGTTGCAAATGCTCCCCTGAATGCTTTGGCGAAGGAAACAGAAAGCTTTTTAACACAGGAGAAGAAATCAGCCCTCGACAACTTAACCGACAGAAAAACATTTTTTTGAAAAAACCCCTAAGCCCCGGGGTCACAATTTCTGAAAATATCTGACTTTTGGGAATTCACTCAAAAATGATGCCAAATTTTTGCAAATGCTCCCCTGAATGCTTTGGCGAAGGAAACAGAAGGCTTTTCATCACAGGAGAAGAAATCAGCCCTCAACAACTTAACCGGCAGAAAAAGATTTTTTTGAAAAAATCCCTAAGCCCCGGGGTCACAATTTCAGCAAAAATCTGACTTTTGGCAATTCACTCAAAAATGGTGCTAAACGGTGGCAAATGCTCCCCTGAAAGGTTTGGAGGTCAAAACAGAAGGCTTTTTATCACAGGACAAGAAATCAGCCCTCAACAACTTAACCGGCAGAAAAAGATTTTTTTGAAAAAATCCCTAAGCCCCGGGGTCACAATTTCAGCAAAAATCTGGTTTTTGGCAATTCACTCAAAAATGATGCCAAACGGTGGCAAATGCTCCAATGAAAGGTTTGGCAGTCGAAGCAGAAGGCTTTTTATCACAGGAGAAGAAATCAGCCCTCCACAACTTAACCGGCAGAAAAAGATTTTTTTGAAAAAATCCCTAAGCCCCGGGGTCACAATTTCAGCAAAAATCTGACTTTTGGCAACTCACTCAAAAATGGTGCTAAACGGTTGCAAATACTCCCCTGAATGCTTTGGCGAAGGAAACAGAAGGCTTTTTATCACAGGAGAAGAAATCAGCCCTCAACAACTTAACCGGCAGAAAAAGATTTTTTTGAAAAAATCCCTAAGCCCCGGGGTCACAATTTCAGCAAAAATCTGACTTTTAGGAATTTACTCAAAAATGATGCCAAACTGTAGCAAATGCTCCCCTGAATGCTTTGGCGAAGGAAACAGAAAGCTTTTTATCACAGGAGAAGAAATCAGCCCTCGACAACTTACCCGACAGAAAAACATTTTTTTGAAAAAACCCCTTAAGCCCCGGGGTCACAATTTCTGAAAATATCTGACTTTTGGGAATTCACTGAAAAATGATGCCAAATTGTTGCAAATGCTCCCCTGAACACTTTGGCGGTCAAAACAGAAGTCTTTTTATCACAGGAGAAGAAATCAGCCCTCGACAACTTAACCGGCAGAAAAATATTTTTTTGAAAAAATCCTTAAGCCCCGGGGTCACAATTTCAGCAAAAATCTGGTTTTTGGCAATTCACTCAAAAATGCTGCCAAACGGTGGCAAATGCTCCCGTGAAAGGTTTGGCAGTCGAAACAAAAGGCTTTTTATCACAGGAGAAGAAATTAGCCCTCGACAACTTAACCGGCAGAAATATATTTTTTTGAAAAAATCCTTAAGCCCCCGGGGTCACAATTTCAGCAAAAATCTGACTTGTGGCAATTCACTCAAAAATGATGCCAAACTGTGGCAAATGCTCCCCTGAAAGCTTTGGCGGTCGAAACAGAAGGCTTTTATTACAGGAGAAGAAATCAGCCCTCGACAACTTAACCGGCAGAAAGAGATTTTTTTCAAAAAATCCCTAAGCCCCGGGGTCACAATTTCAGCAAAAATCTGACTTTTGGGAATTCACTCAAAAATGATGCCAAACTGTTGCAAATGCTCCCCTGAATGCTTTGGCGAAGGAAACAGAAGGCTTTTCATCACAGGAGAAGAAATCAGCCCTCAACAACTTAACCGGCAGAAAAAGATTTTTTTGAAAAAATCCCTAAGCCCCGGGGTCACAATTTCAGCAAAAATCTGACTTTTGGCAACTCACTCAAAAATGGTGCTAAACGGTGGCAAATGCTCCCCTGAAAGGTTTGGAGGTCAAAACAGAAGGCTTTTTATCACAGGACAAGAAATCAGCCCTCAACAACTTAACCGGCAGAAAAAGATTTTTTTGAAAAAATCCCTAAGCCCCGGGGTGACAATTTCAGCAAAAATCTGACTTTTGGGAACTTACTCAAAAATGATGCCAAACTGTTGCAAATGCTACCCTGAATGCTTTGGCGAAGGAAACAGAAGGCTTTTTATCACAGGAGAAGAAATCAGCCCTCAACAACTTAACCGGCAGAAAAAGATTTTTTTGAAAAAATCCCTAAGCCCCGGGGTCACAATTTCAGCAAAAATCTGACTTTTGGCAACTCACTCAAAAATGGTGCTAAACGGTTGCAAATGCTCCCCTGAAAGGTTTGGCGGTCAAAAAACAGAAGTCTTTTTATCACAGGACAAGAAATCAGCCATCAACAACTTAACCGGCAGAAAAAGATTTTTTTGAAAAAATCCCTAAGCCCGGGGGTCACATTTTCAGCAAAAATCTGACTTTTGGCAACTCACTCAAAAATGGTGCTAAACGGTTGCAAATGCTCCCCTGAAAGGTTTGGCGGTCAAAACAGAGGGCTTCTTATCACAGGACAAGAAATCAGCCCTCAACAACTTAACCGGCAGAAAAAGATTTTTTTGAAAAAATCCCTAAGCCCCGGGGTCACAATTTCAGCAAAAATCTGGTTTTTGGCAATTCATTCAAAAATGATGCCAAACGGTGGCAAATGCTCCCGTGAAAGGTTTGGCAGTCGAAACAGAAGGCTTTTTATCACAGGAGAAGAAATCAGCCCTCGACAACTTAACCGGCAGAAAAATATTTTTTTGAAAAAATCCCTAAGCCCCGGGGTCACAATTTCAGCAAAAATCTGACTTTTGGCAACTCACTCAAAAATGGTGCTAAACGGTTGCAAATGCTCCCCTGAAAGGTTTGGCGGTCAAAACAGAAGGCTTTTTATCACAGGACAAGAAATCAGCCCTCAACAACTTAACCGGCAGAAAAAGATTTTTTTGAAAAAATCCCTAAGCCCCGGGGTCACAATTTCTGAAAATATCTGACTTTTGGGAATTCACTGAAAAATGATGCCAAATTGTTGCAAATGCTCCCCTGAACACTTTGTCGGTCAAAACAGAAGGCTTTTTATCACAGGAGAAGAAATCAGCCCTCGACAACTTAACCGGCAGAAAAAGATTTTTTTGAAAAAATCCCTAAGCCCCAGGGTCACAATTTCAGCAAAAATCTGACTTTTGGCAATTCACTCAAAAATGGTGCTAAACGGTTGCAAATACTCCCTTGAAAGGTTTGGCAGTCCAAACAGAGGGCCTCTTATCACAGGACAAGAAATCAGCCCTCAACAACTTAACCGGCCGAAAAAGATTTTTTGAAAAAATCCCTAAGCCCCGGGGTCACAATTTCAGCAAAAATCTGACTTTTGGCAACTCACTCAAAAATGGTGCTAAACGGTGGCAAATGCTCCCCTGAAAGGTTTGGCGAAGGAAACAGAAGGCTTTTTATCACAGGAGAAGAAATCAGCCCTCAACAACTTAACCGGCAGAAAAAGATTTTTTTGAAAAAATCCCTAAGCCCCGGGGTCACAATTTCAGCAAAAATCTGACTTTTGGCAACTCACTCAAAAATGGTGCTAAACGGTTGCAAATGCTCCCCTGAAAGGTTTGGCGGTCAAAACAGAAGGCTTTTTATCACAGGACAAGAAATCAGCCCTCAACAACTTAACCGGCAGAAAAAGATTTTTTTGAAAAAATCCCTAAGCCCCGGGGTCACAATTTCAGCAAAAATCTGACTTTTGGCAACTCACTCAAAAATGGTGCTAAACGGTTGCAAATGCTCCCCTGAAAGGTTTGGCGGTCAAAACAGAGGGCTTCTTATCACAGGACAAGAAATCAGCCCTCAACAACTTAACCGGCAGAAAAAGATTTTTTTGAAAAAATCCCTAAGCCCCGGGGTCACAATTTCAGCAAAAATCTGACTTTTGGGAATTTACTCAAAAATGATGCCAAACTGTTGCAAATGCTCCCCTGAATGCTTTGGCGAAGGAAACAGAAAGCTTTTTATCACAGGAGAAGAAATCAGCCCTCGACAACTTAACCGACAGAAAAACATTTTTTTGAAAAAACCCCTAAGCCCCGGGGTCACAATTTCTGAAAATATCTGACTTTTGGGAATTCACTCAAAAATGATGCCAAATTGTTGCAAATGCTCCCCTGAACACTTTGGCGGTCAAAACAGAAGGCTTTTTATCACAGGAGAAGAAATCAGCCCTCGACAACTTAACCGGCAGAAAAAGATTTTTTTGAAAAAATCCCTAAGCCCCAGGGTCACAATTTCAGCAAAAATCTGACTTTTGGCAATTCACTCAAAAATCGTGCTAAACGGTTGCAAATACTCCCTTGAAAGGTTTGGCGGTCCAAACAGAGGGCTTCTTATCACAGGACAAGAAATCAGCCCTCAACAACTTAACCGGCCGAAAAAGATTTTTTGAAAAAATCCCTAAGCCCCGGGGTCACAATTTCAGCAAAAATCTGGTTTTTGGCAATTCATTCAAAAATGATGCCAAACGGTGGCAAATGCTCCCGTGAAAGGTTTGGCAGTCGAAACAGAAGGCTTTTTATCACAGGAGAAGAAATCAGCCCTCGACAACTTAACCGGCAGAAAAAGATTTTTTTGAAAAAATCCCTAAGCCCCGGGGTCACAATTTCAGCAAAAATCTGACTTTTGGCAACTCACTCAAAAATGGTGCTAAACGGTTGCAAATGCTCCCCTGAAAGGTTTGGCGGTCAAAACAGAAGGCTTTTTATCACAGGACAAGAAATCAGCCCTCAACAACTTAACCGGCAGAAAAAGATTTTTTTGAAAAAATCCCTAAGCCCCGGGGTCACAATTTCTGAAAATATCTGACTTTTGGGAATTCACTGAAAAATGATGCCAAATTGTTGCAAATGCTCCCCTGAACACTTTGTCGGTCAAAACAGAAGGCTTTTTATCACAGGAGAAGAAATCAGCCCTCGACAACTTAACCGGCAGAAAAAGATTTTTTTGAAAAAATCCCTAAGCCCCAGGGTCACAATTTCAGCAAAAATCTGACTTTTGGCAATTCACTCAAAAATGGTGCTAAACGGTTGCAAATACTCCCTTGAAAGGTTTGGCGGTCCAAACAGAGGGCCTCTTATCACAGGACAAGAAATCAGCCCTCAACAACTTAACCGGCCGAAAAAGATTTTTTGAAAAAATCCCTAAGCCCCGGGGTCACAATTTCAGCAAAAATCTGACTTTTGGCAACTCACTCAAAAATGGTGCTAAACGGTGGCAAATGCTCCCCTGAAAGGTTTGGCGAAGGAAACAGAAGGCTTTTTATCACAGGAGAAGAAATCAGCCCTCAACAACTTAACCGGCAGAAAAAGATTTTTTTGAAAAAATCCCTAAGCCCCGGGGTCACAATTTCAGCAAAAATCTGACTTTTGGCAACTCACTCAAAAATGGTGCTAAACGGTTGCAAATGCTCCCCTGAAAGGTTTGGCGGTCAAAACAGAAGGCTTTTTATCACAGGACAAGAAATCAGCCCTCAACAACTTAACCGGCAGAAAAAGATTTTTTTGAAAAAATCCCTAAGCCCCGGGGTCACAATTTCAGCAAAAATCTGACTTTTGGCAACTCACTCAAAAATGGTGCTAAACGGTTGCAAATGCTCCCCTGAAAGGTTTGGCGGTCAAAACAGAGGGCTTCTTATCACAGGACAAGAAATCAGCCCTCAACAACTTAACCGGCAGAAAAAGATTTTTTTGAAAAAATCCCTAAGCCCCGGGGTCACAATTTCAGCAAAAATCTGACTTTTGGGAATTTACTCAAAAATGATGCCAAACTGTTGCAAATGCTCCCCTGAATGCTTTGGCGAAGGAATCAGAAAGCTTTTTATCACAGGAGAAGAAATCAGCCCTCGACAACTTAACCGACAGAAAAACATTTTTTTGAAAAAACCCCTAAGCCCCGGGGTCACAATTTCTGAAAATATCTGACTTTTGGGAATTCACTCAAAAATGATGCCAAATTGTTGCAAATGCTCCCCTGAACACTTTGGCGGTCAAAACAGAAGGCTTTTTATCACAGGAGAAGAAATCAGCCCTCGACAACTTAACCGGCAGAAAAAGATTTTTTTGAAAAAATCCCTAAGCCCCAGGGTCACAATTTCAGCAAAAATCTGACTTTTGGCAATTCACTCAAAAATCGTGCTAAACGGTTGCAAATACTCCCTTGAAAGGTTTGGCGGTCCAAACAGAGGGCTTCTTATCACAGGACAAGAAATCAGCCCTCAACAACTTAACCGGCCGAAAAAGATTTTTTGAAAAAATCCCTAAGCCCCGGGGTCACAATTTCAGCAAAAATCTGGTTTTTGGCAATTCATTAAAAAATGATGCCAAACGGTGGCAAATGCTCCCGTGAAAGGTTTGGCAGTCGAAACAGAAGGCTTTTTATCACAGGAGAAGAAATCAGCCCTCGACAACTTAACCGGCAGAAAAAGATTTTTTTGAAAAAATCCCTAAGCCCCGGGGTCACAATTTCAGCAAAAATCTGACTTTTGGCAACTCACTCAAAAATGGTGCTAAACGGTTGCAAATGCTCCCCTGAAAGGTTTGGCGGTCAAAACAGAAGGCTTTTTATCACAGGACAAGAAATCAGCCCTCAACAACTTAACCGGCAGAAAAACATTTTTTTGAAAAAATCCCTAAGCCCCGGGGTCACAATTTCAGCAAAAATCTGGTTTTTGGCAATTCATTCAAAAATGATGCCAAACGGTGGCAAATGCTCCCGTGAAAGGTTTGGCAGTCGAAACAGAAGGCTTTTTATCACAGGAGAAGAAATCAGCCCTCGACAACTTAACCGGCAGAAAAATATTTTTTTGAAAAAATCCCTAAGCCCCGGGGTCACAATTTCAGCAAAAATCTGACTTTTGGCAACTCACTCAAAAATGGTGCTAAACGGTTGCAAATGCTCCCCTGAAAGGTTTGGCGGTCAAAACAGAAGGCTTTTTATCACAGGACAAGAAATCAGCCCTCAACAACTTAACCGGCAGAAAAAGATTTTTTTGAAAAAATCCCTAAGCCCCGGGGTCACAATTTCTGAAAATATCTGACTTTTGGGAATTCACTGAAAAATGATGCCAAATTGTTGCAAATGCTCCCCTGAACACTTTGTCGGTCAAAACAGAAGGCTTTTTATCACAGGAGAAGAAATCAGCCCTCGACAACTTAACCGGCAGAAAAAGATTTTTTTGAAAAAATCCCTAAGCCCCGGGGTCACAATTTCAGCAAAAATCTGACTTTTGGCAACTCACTCAAAAATGGTGCTAAACGGTTGCAAATGCTCCCCTGAAAGGTTTGGCGGTCAAAACAGAAGGCTTTTTATCACAGGACAAGAAATCAGCCCTCAACAACTTAACCGGCAGAAAAACATTTTTTTGAAAAAATCCCTAAGCCCCGGGGTCACAATTTCAGCAAAAATCTGACTTGTGGCAATTCACTCAAAAATGATGCCAAACTGTGGCAAATGCTCCCCTGAAAGCTTTGGCGGTCGAAACAGAAGGCTTTTATTACAGGAGAAGAAATCAGCCCTCGACAACTTAACCGGCAGAAAAAGATTTTTTTGAAAAAATCCCTAAGCCCCGGGGTCACAATTTCAGCAAAAATCTGACTTTTGGGAATTTACTCAAAAATGATGCCAAACTGTTGCAAATGCTCCCCTGAAAGGTTTGGCGAAGGAAACAGAAGGCTTTTCATCACAGGAGAAGAAATCAGCTCTCAACAACTGAAGCGGCAGAAAAAGATTTTTTTGAAAATATCCCTAAGCCCCGGGGTCACAATTTCAGCAAAAATCTGACTTTTGGCAACTCACTCAAAAATGGTGCTAAACGGTTGCAAATACTCCCTTGAAAGGTTTGGCGGTCCAAAAAGAGGGCTTCTTATCACAGGACAAGAAATCAGCCCTCAACAACTTAACCGGCAGAAAAAGATTTTTTTGAAAAAATCCCTAAGCCCCGGGGTCACAATTTCTGAAAATATCTGACTTTTGGGAATTCACTGAAAAATGATGCCAAATTGTTGCAAATGCTCCCCTGAACACTTTGTCGGTCAAAACAGAAGGCTTTTTATCACAGGAGAAGAAATCAGCCCTCGACAACTTAACCGGCAGAAAAAGATTTTTTTGAAAAAATCCCTAAGCCCCGGGGTCACAATTTCAGCAAAAATCTGACTTTTGGCAATTCACTCAAAAATGGTGCTAAACGGTTGCAAATACTCCCTTGAAAGGTTTGGCGGTCCAAACAGAGGGCCTCTTATCACAGGACAAGAAATCAGCCCTCAACAACTTAACCGGCCGAAAAAGATTTTTTGAAAAAATCCCTAAGCCCCGGGGTCACAATTTCAGCAAAAATCTGACTTTTGGCAACTCACTCAAAAATGGTGCTAAACGGTGGCAAATGCTCCCCTGAAAGGTTTGGCGAAGGAAACAGAAGGCTTTTTATCACAGGAGAAGAAATCAGCCCTCAACAACTTAACCGGCAGAAAAAGATTTTTTTGAAAAAATCCCTAAGCCCCGGGGTCACAATTTCAGCAAAAATCTGACTTTTGGCAACTCACTCAAAAATGGTGCTAAACGGTTGCAAATGCTCCCCTGAAAGGTTTGGCGGTCAAAACAGAAGGCTTTTTATCACAGGACAAGAAATCAGCCCTCAACAACTTAACCGGCAGAAAAAGATTTTTTTGAAAAAATCCCTAAGCCCCGGGGTCACAATTTCAGCAAAAATCTGACTTTTGGCAACTCACTCAAAAATGGTGCTAAACGGTTGCAAATGCTCCCCTGAAAGGTTTGGCGGTCAAAACAGAGGGCTTCTTATCACAGGACAAGAAATCAGCCCTCAACAACTTAACCGGCAGAAAAAGATTTTTTTGAAAAAATCCCTAAGCCCCGGGGTCACAATTTCAGCAAAAATCTGACTTTTGGGAATTTACTCAAAAATGATGCCAAACTGTTGCAAATGCTCCCCTGAATGCTTTGGCGAAGGAATCAGAAAGCTTTTTATCACAGGAGAAGAAATCAGCCCTCGACAACTTAACCGACAGAAAAACATTTTTTTGAAAAAACCCCTAAGCCCCGGGGTCACAATTTCTGAAAATATCTGACTTTTGGGAATTCACTCAAAAATGATGCCAAATTGTTGCAAATGCTCCCCTGAACACTTTGGCGGTCAAAACAGAAGGCTTTTTATCACAGGAGAAGAAATCAGCCCTCGACAACTTAACCGGCAGAAAAAGATTTTTTTGAAAAAATCCCTAGCCCCAGGGTCACAATTTCAGCAAAAATCTGACTTTTGGCAATTCACTCAAAAATCGTGCTAAACGGTTGCAAATACTCCCTTGAAAGGTTTGGCGGTCCAAACAGAGGGCTTCTTATCACAGGACAAGAAATCAGCCCTCAACAACTTAACCGGCCGAAAAAGATTTTTTGAAAAAATCCCTAAGCCCCGGGGTCACAATTTCAGCAAAAATCTGGTTTTTGGCAATTCATTAAAAAATGATGCCAAACGGTGGCAAATGCTCCCGTGAAAGGTTTGGCAGTCGAAACAGAAGGCTTTTTATCACAGGAGAAGAAATCAGCCCTCGACAACTTAACCGGCAGAAAAAGATTTTTTTGAAAAAATCCCTAAGCCCCGGGGTCACAATTTCAGCAAAAATCTGACTTTTGGCAACTCACTCAAAAATGGTGCTAAACGGTTGCAAATGCTCCCCTGAAAGGTTTGGCGGTCAAAACAGAAGGCTTTTTATCACAGGACAAGAAATCAGCCCTCAACAACTTAACCGGCAGAAAAACATTTTTTTGAAAAAATCCCTAAGCCCCGGGGTCACAATTTCAGCAAAAATCTGGTTTTTGGCAATTCATTCAAAAATGATGCCAAACGGTGGCAAATGCTCCCGTGAAAGGTTTGGCAGTCGAAACAGAAGGCTTTTTATCACAGGAGAAGAAATCAGCCCTCGACAACTTAACCGGCAGAAAAATATTTTTTTGAAAAAATCCCTAAGCCCCGGGGTCACAATTTCAGCAAAAATCTGACTTTTGGCAACTCACTCAAAAATGGTGCTAAACGGTTGCAAATGCTCCCCTGAAAGGTTTGGTGGTCAAAACAGAAGGCTTTTTATCACAGGACAAGAAATCAGCCCTCAACAACTTAACCGGCAGAAAAAGATTTTTTTGAAAAAATCCCTAAGCCCCGGGGTCACAATTTCTGAAAATATCTGACTTTTGGGAATTCACTGAAAAATGATGCCAAATTGTTGCAAATGCTCCCCTGAACACTTTGTCGGTCAAAACAGAAGGCTTTTTATAACAGGAGAAGAAATCAGCCCTCGACAACTTAACCGGCAGAAAAAGATTTTTTTGAAAAAATCCCTAAGCCCCATGGTCACAATTTCAGCAAAAATCTGACTTTTGGCAATTCACTCAAAAATGGTGCTAAACGGTTGCAAATACTCCCTTGAAAGGTTTGGCGGTCCAAACAGAGGGCCTCTTATCACAGGACAAGAAATCAGCCCTCAACAACTTAACCGGCCGAAAAAGATTTTTTGAAAAAATCCCTAAGCCCCGGGGTCACAATTTCAGCAAAAATCTGACTTTTGGCAACTCACTCAAAAATGGTGCTAAACGGTGGCAAATGCTCCCCTGAAAGGTTTGGCGAAGGAAACAGAAGGCTTTTTATCACAGGAGAAGAAATCAGCCCTCAACAACTTAACCGGCAGAAAAAGATTTTTTTGAAAAAATCCCTAAGCCCCGGGGTCACAATTTCAGCAAAAATCTGACTTTTGGCAACTCACTCAAAAATGGTGCTAAACGGTTGCAAATGCTCCCCTGAAAGGTTTGGCGGTCAAAACAGAAGGCTTTTTATCACAGGACAAGAAATCAGCCCTCAACAACTTAACCGGCAGAAAAAGATTTTTTTGAAAAAATCCCTAAGCCCCGGGGTCACAATTTCAGCAAAAATCTGACTTTTGGCAACTCACTCAAAAATGGTGCTAAACGGTTGCAAATGCTCCCCTGAAAGGTTTGGCGGTCAAAACAGAGGGCTTCTTATCACAGGACAAGAAATCAGCCCTCAACAACTTAACCGGCAGAAAAAGATTTTTTTGAAAAAATCCCTAAGCCCCGGGGTCACAATTTCAGCAAAAATCTGACTTTTGGGAATTTACTCAAAAATGATGCCAAACTGTTGCAAATGCTCCCCTGAATGCTTTGGCGAAGGAAACAGAAAGCTTTTTATCACAGGAGAAGAAATCAGCCCTCGACAACTTAACCGACAGAAAAACATTTTTTTGAAAAAACCCCTAAGCCCCGGGGTCACAATTTCTGAAAATATCTGACTTTTGGGAATTCACTCAAAAATGATGCCAAATTGTTGCAAATGCTCCCCTGAACACTTTGGCGGTCAAAACAGAAGGCTTTTTATCACAGGAGAAGAAATCAGCCCTCGACAACTTAACCGGCAGAAAAAGATTTTTTTGAAAAAATCCCTAAGCCCCAGGGTCACAATTTCAGCAAAAATCTGACTTTTGGCAATTCACTCAAAAATCGTGCTAAACGGTTGCAAATACTCCCTTGAAAGGTTTGGCGGTCCAAACAGAGGGCTTCTTATCACAGGACAAGAAATCAGCCCTCAACAACTTAACCGGCCGAAAAAGATTTTTTGAAAAAGTCCCTAAGCCCCGGGGTCACAATTTCAGCAAAAATCTGGTTTTTGGCAATTCATTCAAAAATGATGCCAAACGGTGGCAAATGCTCCCGTGAAAGGTTTGGCAGTCGAAACAGAAGGCTTTTTATCACAGGAGAAGAAATCAGCCCTCGACAACTTAACCGGCAGAAAAAGATTTTTTTGAAAAAATCCCTAAGCCCCGGGGTCACAATTTCAGCAAAAATCTGACTTTTGGCAACTCACTCAAAAATGGTGCTAAACGGTTGCAAATGCTCCCCTGAAAGGTTTGGCGGTCAAAACAGAAGGCTTTTTATCACAGGACAAGAAATCAGCCCTCAACAACTTAACCGGCAGAAAAACATTTTTTTGAAAAAATCCCTAAGCCCCGGGGTCACAATTTCAGCAAAAATCTGACTTGTGGCAATTCACTCAAAAATGATGCCAAACTGTGGCAAATGCTCCCCTGAAAGCTTTGGCGGTCGAAACAGAAGGCTTTTATTACAGGAGAAGAAATCAGCCCTCGACAACTTAACCGGCAGAAAAAGATTTTTTTGAAAAAATCCCTAAGCCCCGGGGTCACAATTTCAGCAAAAATCTGACTTTTGGGAATTTACTCAAAAATGATGCCAAACTGTTGCAAATGCTCCCCTGAAAGGTTTGGCGAAGGAAACAGAAGGCTTTTCATCACAGGAGAAGAAATCAGCTCTCAACAACTTAAGCGGCAGAAAAAGATTTTTTTGAAAAAATCCCTAAGCCCCGGGGTCACAATTTCAGCAAAAATCTGACTTTTGGCAACTCACTCAAAAATGGTGCTAAACGGTTGCAAATACTCCCTTGAAAGGTTTGGCGGTCCAAACAGAGGGCTTCTTATCACAGGACAAGAAATCAGCCCTCAACAACTTAACCGGCAGAAAAAGATTTTTTTGAAAAAATCCCTAAGCCCCGGGGTCACAATTTCAGCAAAAATCTGACTTTTGGCAACTCACTCAAAAATGGTGCTAAACGGTTGCAAATGCTCCCCTGAAAGGTTTGGCGGTCAAAACAGAGGGCTTCTTATCACAGGACAAGAAATCAGCCCTCAACAGCTTAACCGGCAGAAAAAGATTTTTTTGAAAAAATCCCTAAGCCCCGGGGTCACAATTTCAGCAAAAATCTGACTTTTGGGAATTTACTCAAAAATGATGCCAAACTGTTGCAAATGCTCCCCTGAATGCTTTGGCGAAGGAAACAGAAAGCTTTTTATCACAGGAGAAGAAATCAGCCCTCGACAACTTAACCGACAGAAAAACATTTTTTTGAAAAAACCCCTAAGCCCCGGGGTCACAATTTCTGAAAATATCTGACTTTTGGGAATTCACTCAAAAATGATGCCAAATTGTTGCAAATGCTCCCCTGAACACTTTGGCGGTCAAAACAGAAGGCTTTTTATCACAGGAGAAGAAATCAGCCCTCGACAACTTAACCGGCAGAAAAAGATTTTTTTGAAAAAATCCCTAAGCCCCAGGGTCACAATTTCAGCAAAAATCTGACTTTTGGCAATTCACTCAAAAATCGTGCTAAGCGGTTGCAAATACTCCCCTGAATGCTTTGGCGAAGGAAACAGAAAGCTTTTTATCACAGGAGAAGAAATCAGCCCTCGACAACTTAACCGACAGAAAAACATTTTTTTGAAAAAACCCCTAAGCCCCGGGGTCACAATTTCTGAAAATATCTGACTTTTGGGAATTCACTCAAAAATGATGCCAAATTGTTGCAAATGCTCCCCTGAACACTTTGGCGGTCAAAACAGAAGGCTTTTTATCACAGGACAAGAAATCAGCCCTCGACAACTTAACAGGCAGAAAAAGATTTCTTTGAAAAAATCCCTAAGCCCCGGGGTCACAATTTCAGCAAAAATCTGGTTTTTGGCAATTCATTCAAAAATGATGCCAAACGGTGGCAAATGCTCCCGTGAAAGGTTTGGCAGTCGAAACAGAAGGCTTTTTATCACAGGAGAAGAAATCAGCCCTCGACAACTTAACCGGCAGAAAAATATTTTTTTGAAAAAATCCCTAAGCCCCGGGGTCATAATTTCAGCAAAAATCTGACTTTTGGCAACTCACTCAAAAATGGTGCTAAACGGTTGCAAATGCTCCCCTGAAAGGTTTGGCGGTCAAAACAGAAGGCTTTTTATCACAGGACAAGAAATCAGCCCTCAACAACTTAACCGGCAGAAAAAGATTTTTTTGAAAAAATCCCTAAGCCCCGGGGTCACAATTTCAGCAAAAATCTGACTTTTGGGAATTTACTCAAAAATGATGCCAAACTGTGGCAAATGCTCCCCTGAAAGCTTTGGCGGTCGAAACAGAAGGCTTTTATTACAGGAGAAGAAATCAGCCCTCGACAACTTAACCGGCAGAAAAAGATTTTTTTGAAAAAATCCCTAAGCCCCGGGGTCACAATTTCAGCAAAAATCTGACTTCTGGGAATGTACTCAAAAATGATGCCAAACTGTTGCAAATGCTCCCCTGAAAGGTTTGGCGAAGGAAACAGAAGGCTTTTCATCACAGGAGAAGAAATCAGCCCTCAACAACTTAACCGGCAGAAAAAGATTTTTTTGAAAAAATCCCTAAGCCCCGGGGTCACAATTTCAGCAAAAATCTGACTTTTGGCAATTCACTCAAAAATGGTGCTAAACGGTTGCAAATACTCCCTTGAAAGGTTTGGCGGTCAAAACAGAGGGCTTCTTATCACAGGACAAGAAATCAGCCCTCAACAACTTAACCGGCAGAAAAAGATTTTTTGGAAAAATCCCTAAGCCCCGGGGTCACAATTTCAGCAAAAATCTGGTTTTTGGCAATTCACTCAAAAATGATGCCAAACGGTGTCAAATGCTCCAATGAAAGGTTTGGCAGTCGAAGCAGAAGGCTTTTTATCACAGGAGAAGAAATCAGCCCTCCACAACTTAACCGGCAGAAAAAGATTTTTTTGAAAAAATCCCTAAGCCCCGGGGTCACAATTTCAGCAAAAATCTGACTTTTGGCAACTCACTCAAAAATGGTGCTAAACGGTTGCAAATACTCCCCTGAATGCTTTGGCGAAGGAAACAGAAGGCTTTTTATCACAGGAGAAGAAATCAGCCCTCAACAACTTAACCGGCAGAAAAAGATTTTTTTGAAAAAATCCCTAAGCCCCGGGGTCACAATTTCAGCAAAAATCTGACTTTTGGGAATTTACTCAAAAATGATGCCAAACTGTAGCAAATGCTCCCCTGAATGCTTTGGCGAAGGAAACAGAAAGCTTTTTATCACAGGAGAAGAAATCAGCCCTCGACAACTTACCCGACAGAAAAACATTTTTTTGAAAAAACCCCTTAAGCCCCGGGGTCACAATTTCTGAAAATATCTGACTTTTGGGAATTCACTGAAAAATGATGCCAAATTGTTGCAAATGCTCCCCTGAACACTTTGGCGGTCCAAACAGAGGGCTTCTTATCACAGGACAAGAAATCAGCCCTCAACAACTTAACCGGCCGAAAAAGATTTTTTGAAAAAATCCCTAAGCCCCGGGGTCACAATTTCAGCAAAAATCTGGTTTTTGGCAATTCTCTCAAAAATGATGCCAAACGGTGGCAAATGCTCCCGTGAAAGGTTTGGCGGTGGAAACAGAAGGCTTTTATTACAGGAGAAGAAATCAGCCCTCGACAACTTAACCGGCAGAAAGAGATTTTTTTCAAAAAATCCCTAAGCCCCGGGGTCACAATTTCAGCAAAAATCTGACTTTTGGGAATTTACTCAAAAATGATGCCAAACTGTTGCAAATGCTACCCTGAATGCTTTGGCGAAGGAAACAGAAGGCTTTTTATCACAGGAGAAGAAATCAGCCCTCAACAACTTAACCGGCAGAAAAAGATTTTTTTGAAAAAATCCCTAAGCCCCGGGGTCACAATTTCAGCAAAAATCTGACTTTTGGCAACTAACTCAAAAATGGTGCTAAACGGTTGCAAATGCTCCCCTGAAAGGTTTGGCAGTTGAAACAGAAGGCTTTTTATCACAGGACAAGAAATCAGCCCTCAACAACTTAACCGGCAGAAAAAGATTTTTTTGAAAAAATCCCTAAGCCCCGGGGTCACAATTTCAGCAAAAATCTGACTTTTGGCAACTCACTCAAAAATGGTGCTAAACGGTTGCAAATGCTCCCCTGAAAGGTTTGGCGGTCAAAACAGAGGGCTTCTAATCACAGGACAAGAAATCAGCCCTCAACAACTTAACCGGCAGAAAAAGATTTTTTTGAAAAAATCCCTAAGCCCCGGGGTCACAATTTCAGCAAAAATCTGACTTTTGGGAATTTACTCAAAAATGATGCCAAACTGTTGCAAATGCTCCCCTGAAAGCTTTGGCGAAGGAAACAGAAAGCTTTTTATCACAGGAGAAGAAATCAGCCCTCGACAACTTAACCGACAGAAAAACATTTTTTTGAAAAAACCCCTAAGCCCCGGGGTCACAATTTCTGAAAATATCTGACTTTTGGGAATTCACTCAAAAATGATGCCAAATTGTTGCAAATGCTCCCCTGAACACTTTGGCGGTCAAAACAGAAGGCTTTTTATCACAGGGGAAGAAATCAGCCCTCGACAACTTAACCGTCAGAAAAATATTTTTTTGAAAAAATCCCTAAGCCCCGGCCGGGGTCACAATTTCAGCAAAAATCTGACTTTTGGCAACTCACTCAAAAATGGTGCTAAACGGTTGCAAATGCTCCCCTGAAAGGTTTGGCGGTCAAAACAGAAGGCTTTTTATCACAGGACAAGAAATCAGCCCTAAACAACTTAACCGGCAGAAAAAGATTTTTTTGAAAAAATCCCTAAGCCCCGGGGTCACAATTTCAGCAAAAATCTGACTTGTGGCAAATCACTCAAAAATGATGCCAAACTGTGGCAAATGCTCCCCTGAAAGCTTTGACGGTCGAAACAGAAGGCTTTTATTACAGGAGAAGAAATCAGCCCTCGACAACTTAACCGGCAGAAAAAGATTTTTTTGAAAAAATCCCTAAGCCCCGGGGTCACAATTTCAGCAAAAATCTGACTTTTGGCAACTCACTCAAAAATGGTGCTAAACGGTTGCAAATGCTCCCCTGAATGCTTTGGAGAAGGAAACAGAAAGCTTTTTATCACTGGAGAAGAAATCAGCCCTCGACAACTTAACCGACAGAAAAACATTTTTTTGAAAAAAACCCTAAGCCCCGGGGTCACAATTTCTGAAAATATCTGACTTTTGGGAATTCACTCAAAAATGATGCCAAATTGTTGCAAATGCTCCCCTGAACACTTTGGCGGTCAAAACAGAAGGCTTTTTATCACAGGATAAGAAATCAGCCCTCAACAACTTAACCGGCAGAAAAAGTTTTTTTTGAAAAAATCCCTAAGCCCCGGGGTCACAATTTCAGCAAAAATCTGACTTGTGGCAATTCACTCAAAAATGATGCCAAACTGTGGCAAATGCTCCCCTGATTGGCTGTCGAAACAGAGGGCTTCTTATCACAGGACAAGAAATCAGCTCTCAACAACTTAACCGGCAGAAAAAGATTTTTTTGAAAAAATCCCTAAGCCCCGGGGTCACAATTTCAGCAAAAATCTGACTTTTGGGAATTTACTCAAAAATGATGCCAAACTGTTGCAAATGCTCCCCTGAATGATTTGTCAAAGTAAACAGAAGGCTTTTCATCACAGGAGAAGAAATCAGCCCTCAACAACTTAACCGGCAGAAAATGATTATTTTAAAAAAAATACCCAAGCCCCGGGGTCACAATTTCAGCAAAAATCTGACTTTTGGCAATACACTCAAAAATGGTGCTAAACGGTTGCAAATGCTCCCCTGAACGCTTTGGCGAAGGAAACAGGAGGCTTTTTATCACAGGAGAAGAAATGAGCCCACGACAACATAACTGGCAGAAAAATAATTTTTGAAAAAATCCCTAAGCCCCGGGGTCACAATTTCAGTAAAAATCTGACTTTTGGCAATTCACTCAAAAATGGTGCTAAACGGTTGCAAATGCTCCCCTGAAAGGTTTGGCGGTCGAAACAGAAGGATTTTTATCACAGGAGAAGAAATCAGCCCTCGACAACTTAAACGACGAACAAAGATTTTTTGAAAAAATCCGTAATCCCAGGGGTCCCAATTTCAGCAAAAATCTGACTTTTGGCAATTCACTCAAAAATGATGCGAAACTGTTGCAAATGCTCCCCTGAAAGGTTTTGCAGTCGAAACAGAAGGCTTTTTATCACAGGAGAAGAAATCAGCCCTCGGCGACTCAACCGGGAGAAAAAGATTTTTTTGAAAAAATCCCTAAGCCCCGGGGTCACAATTTCAGCAAAAATCTGACTTTTGGCAATTGACTCAAAAATGATGCCAAACGGTGGCAAATGCTCCCCTGAAAGGTTTGGCAGTCGAAACAGAAGGCTTTTTATCACAGGAGAAGAAATCAGCCCTCAACAACTTAACCGGCAGAAAAAGATTATTTTGAAAAAATACCCAAGCCCCGGGGTCACAATTTCAGCAAAAATCTGACTTTTGGCAATTCACTGAAAAATGGTGCTAAACGGTTGCAAATGCTCCCCTGAAAGGTTTGGCGGTCGAAACAGAAGGATTTTTATCACAGGAGAAGAAATCAGCCCTCGACAACTTAACCGACAGAAAAAGATTTTTTTGAAAAAATCCCAAAGCCCCGGGGTCACAATTTCTGAAAATATCTGACTTTTAGGAATTTACTCAAAAATGATGCCAAATTCTTGCAAATGCTCCCCTGAACACTTTGGCGGTCAAAACAGAAGCCTTTTTATCACAGGAGAAGAAATCAGCCCTCGACAACTTAACCGGCAGAAAAAGATTTTATTGAAAAAATCCCTAACCCCGGGGTCACAATTTCAGCAAAAATCTGACTTGTGACAATTCACTCAAAAATGATGCCAAACTGCGGCAAATGCTCCCCTGAAAGCTTTGGCGGTCAAAACAGAAGGCTTTTTATCACAGGAGAAGAAATCAGCCCTCGACAACTTAACCGGCAGAAAAAGATTTTTTTGAAAAAATCCCTAAGCCCCGGGTTCACAATTTAATCAAAAATCTGACTTTCGGCCATTCACTCAAAGATGGTGTCAAACGGTTGCAAATGCTCCCCTGAGAGGTTTGGCAGTCGAAACAGAAGGCTTTTTATCTTAGGAAAAGAAATCATCCCTCGACAACTTATACGGCAGAAAAAGATTTATTTGAAAAAATCCCTAAGCCCCGGGGGTCACAATTTCAGCAAAAATCTGACTTTTGGCAATACACTCAAAAATGGTGCTAAACGGTTGCAAATGCTCCCATGAAAGGTTTGGCGGTGGAAACAGAAGGCTTTTTATCACAGGACAAGAAATCAGCCCTCGACAACTTAAACGGCGGACAAAGATTTTTTGAAAAAATCCGTAATCCCAGGGGTCCCAATTTCAGCAAAAATCTGACTTTTGGCAATTCACTCAAAAATGATGCGAAACTGTTGCAAATGCTCCCCTGAAAGGTTTTGCAGTCGAAACAGAAGGCTTTTTATCACAGAAGAAGAAATCAGTCCTCGACAACTGAACCGGCAGGAAAAGATTTATTTGAAAAATCAATTTCAGCAATAATCTGACTTTTGGCAATTTACTCAAAAATGATGCCAAACTGTTGCAAATGCTCCCCTGAACGCTTTGGCGAAGGAAACAGTAGACCTTTTATCACAGGAGAAGATATGAGCCCACGACAACATAACTGGCAGAAGAAGAATTTTTGAAAAGGTCACAATTTCAGCAAAAATCTGACTTTGGGCAATACACTCAAAAATGGTGCTAAACGGTTGCAAATGCTCCCCTGAAAGGTTTTGCAGTCGAAACAGAAGGCTTTTTATCACAGGAGAAGAAATCAGCCCTCGACAACATAACCGGCAGAAAAAGATTTTTTTGAAAAATTCCCCAAGCCCCGGGGTCACAATTTCAGCAAAAATCTGACTTTTGGGAATTCACTCAAAAATGATGCCAAATTCTTGCAAATGCTCCCCTGAACACTTTGGCGGTCAAAACAGAAGGCTTTTTATCACAGGACAAGAAATCAGCCCTCGACAACTTAACCGGCAGAAAAAGATTTTTTTGATAAAATCCCTAAGCCCCGGGGTCAGAATTTCAGCAAAAATCTGGCTTTTGGCAATTGACTCAAAAATGATGCCAAACGGTTGCATATGCTCCCCTGAAAGGTTTGGCGGTCGAAACTGAAGGCTTTTTATCACAGGAGAAGAAATCAGTCCTCAACAACTTAACCGGCAGAAAAAGATGTTTTTGAAAAAATCCCTAAGCCCCGGGGTCACAATTTCAGCAAAAATCTGACTTTTGGCAATTCACTCAAAAATGGTGCTAAACGGTTGCAAATGCTCCCCTGAAAGGTTTGGCGGTCGAAACAGAAGGATTTTTATCACAGGAGAAGAAATCAGCCCTCGACAACTTAACCGGCAGAAAAAGATGTTTTTGAAAAAATCCCTAAGCCCCGGGGTCACAATTTCAGCAAAAATCTGGTTTTTGGCCATTCACTCAAAAATGATGCGAAACTGTTGCAAATGCTCCCCTGAAAGGTTTGGCGGTCGAAACAGAAGGCCTTTTTATCACAGGAGAAGAAATCAGCCCTCAACAACTTAACCGGCAGAAAAAGATTATTTTGAAAAAATACCCAAGCCCCGGGGTCACAATTTCAGCAAAAATCTGACTTTTGGCAATTCACTGAAAAATGGTGCTAAACGGTTGCAAATGCTCCCCTGAAAGGTTTGGCGGTCGAAACAGAAGGATTTTTATCACAGGAGAAGAAATCAGCCTTCGACAACTTAACCGGCAGAAAAAGATTTTATTGAAAAAATCCCTAACCCCGGGGTCACAATTTCAGCAAAAATCTGACTTGTGACAATTCACTCAAAAATGATGCCAAACTGTGGCAAATGCTCCCCTGAAAGCTTTGGCGGTCAAAACAGAAGGCTTTTTATCACAGGAGAAGAAATCAGCCCTCGACAACTCAACCGGGAGAAAAAGATTTTTTTGAAAAAATCCATAAGCCCCGGGGTCACAATTTCACCAAAAATCTGGTTTATGGCAATTCACTCAAAAATGATGCCAAACGGTGGCAAATGCTCCCGTGAAATGTTTGGCAATCGAAACAGAAGGCTTTTTATCACAGGAGAAGAAATCAGCCCTCGACAACTTAACCGGCAGAAAAAGATTTTTTTGAAAAAATCCCTAAGCCCCGGGGTCACAATTTCAGCAAAAATCTGACTTTTGGCAATACACTCAAAAATGGTGCTAAACGGTTGCAAATGCTCCCATGAAAGGTTTGGCGGTGGAAACAGAAGGCTTTTTATCACAGGACAAGAAATCAGCCCTCAACAACTTAACCGGCAGAAAAAGATTATTTTGAAAAAATACCCAAGCCCCGGGGTCACAATTTCAGCAAAAACCTGACTTTTGGCAATTCACTGAAAAATGGTGCTAAACGGTTGCAAATGCTCCCCTGAAAGGTTTGGCGGTCGAAACAGAAGGATTTTTATCACAGGAGAAGAAATCAGCCCTCGACAACTTAACCGACAGAAAAAGATTTTTTTGAAAAAATCCCAAAGCCCCGGGGTCACAATTTCTGAAAATATCTGACTTTTAGGAATTTACTCAAAAATGATGCCAAATTCTTGCAAATGCTCCCCTGAACACTTTGGCGGTCAAAACAGAAGCCTTTTTATCACAGGAGAAGAAATCAGCCCTCGACAACTTAACCGGCAGAAAAAGATTTTATTGAAAAAATCCCTAACCCCGGGGTCACAATTTCAGCAAAAATCTGACTTGTGACAATTCACTCAAAAATGATGCCAAACTGTGGCAAATGCTCCCCTAAAAGCTTTGGCGGTCAAAACAGAAGGCTTTTTATCACAGGAGAAGAAATCAGCCCTCGACAACTCAACCGGGAGAAAAAGATTTTTTTGAAAAAATCCCTAAGCCCTGGGGTCACAATTTCACCAAAAATCTGGTTTTTGGCAATTCACTCAAAAATGATGCCAAACGGTGGCAAATGCTCCAGTGAAATGTTTGGCAATCGAAACAGAAGGCTTTTTATCACAGGAGAAGAAATCAGCCCTCGACAACTTAACCGGCAGAAAAAGATTTTTTTGAAAAAATCCCTAAGCCCCGGGGTCACAATTTCAGCAAAAATCTGACTTTTGGCAATACACTCAAAAATGGTGCTAAACGGTTGCAAATGCTCCCATGAAAGGTTTGGCGGTGGAAACAGAAGGCTTTTTATCACAGGACAAGAAATCAGCCCTCGACAACTTAACCGGCAGAAAAAGATGTTTTTGAAAAAATCCGTAATCCCAGGGGTCCCAATTTCAGCAAAAATCTGACTTTTGGCAATTCACTCAAAAATGATGCGAAACTGTTGCAAATGCTCCCCTGAAAGGTTTTGCAGTCGAAACAGAAGGCTTTTTATCACAGGAGAAGAAATCAGCCCTCGACAACTTAACCGGCAGAAAAAGATTATTTTAAAAAAAATACCCAAGCCCCGGGGTCACAATTTCAGCAAAAATCTGACTTTTGGCAATTCACTCAAAAATGGTGCTAAACGGTTGCAAATGCTCCCCTGAAAGGTTTGGCGGTCGAAACAGAAGGCCTTTTTATCACAGGAGAAGAAATCAGCCCTCAACAACTTAACCGGCAGAAAAAGATTATTTTGAAAAAATACCCAAGCCCCGGGGTCACAATTTCAGCAAAAACCTGACTTTTGGCAATTCACTGAAAAATGGTGCTAAACGGTTGCAAATGCTCCCCTGAAAGGTTTGGCGGTCGAAACAGAAGGATTTTTATCACAGGAGAAGAAATCAGCCCTCGACAACTTAACCGACAGAAAAAGATTTTTTTGAAAAAATCCCAAAGCCCCGGGGTCACAATTTCTGAAAATATCTGACTTTTAGGAATTTCCTCAAAAATGATGCCAAATTCTTGCAAATGCTCCCCTGAACACTTTGGCGGTCAAAACAGAAGCCTTTTTATCACAGGAGAAGAAATCAGCCCTCGACAACTTAACCGGCAGAAAAAGATTATTTTAAAAAAAATACCCAAGCCCCGGGGTCACAATTTCAGCAAAAATCTGACTTTTGGCAATTCACTCAAAAATGGTGCTAAACGGTTGCAAATGCTCCCCTGAAAGGTTTGGCGGTCGAAACAGAAGGATTTTTATCACAGGAGAAGAAATCAGCCCTCAACAACTTAACCGGCAGAAAAAGATTATTTTGAAAAAATACCCAAGCCCCGGGGTCACAATTTCAGCAAAAACCTGACTTTTGGCAATTCACTGAAAAATGGTGCTAAACGGTTGCAAATGCTCCCCTGAAAGGTTTGGCGGTCGAAACAGAAGGATTTTTATCACAGGAGAAGAAATCAGCCCTCGACAACTTAACCGACAGAAAAAGATTTTTTTGAAAAAATCCCAAAGCCCCGGGGTCACAATTTCTGAAAATATCTGACTTTTAGGAATTTCCTCAAAAATGATGCCAAATTCTTGCAAATGCTCCCCTGAACACTTTGGCGGTCAAAACAGAAGCCTTTTTATCACAGGAGAAGAAATCAGCCCTCGACAACTTAACCGGCAGAAAAAGATTATTTTAAAAAAAATACCCAAGCCCCGGGATCACAATTTCAGCAAAAATCTGACTTTTGGCAATTCACTCAAAAATGGTGCTAAACGGTTGCAAATGCTCCCCTGAAAGGTTTGGCGGTCGAAACAGAAGGATTTTTATCACAGGAGAAGAAATCAGCCCTCGACAACTTAACCGACAGAAAAAGATTTTTTTGAAAAAATCCCAAAGCCCCGGGGTCACAATTTCTGAAAATATCTGACTTTTAGGAATTTACTCAAAAATGATGCCAAATTCTTGCAAATGCTCCCCTGAACACTTTGGCGGTCAAAACAGAAGCCTTTTTATCACAGGAGAAGAAATCAGCCCTCGACAACTTAACCGGCAGAAAAAGATTTTATTGAAAAAATCCCTAACCCCGGGGTCACAATTTCAGCAAAAATCTGACTTGTGACAATTCACTCAAAAATGATGCCAAACTGTGGCAAATGCTCCCCTAAAAGCTTTGGCGGTCAAAACAGAAGGCTTTTTATCACAGGAGAAGAAATCAGCCCTCGACAACTCAACCGGGAGAAAAAGATTTTTTTGAAAAAATCCCTAAGCCCCGGGGTCACAATTTCACCAAAAATCTGGTTTTTGGCAATTCACTCAAAAATGATGCCAAACGGTGGCAAATGCTCCAGTGAAATGTTTGGCAATCGAAACAGAAGGCTTTTTATCACAGGAGAAGAAATCAGCCCTCGACAACTTAACCGGCAGAAAAAGATTTTTTTGAAAAAATCCCTAAGCCCCGGGGTCACAATTTCAGCAAAAATCTGACTTTTGGCAATACACTCAAAAATGGTGCTAAACGGTTGCAAATGCTCCCATGAAAGGTTTGGCGGTGGAAACAGAAGGCTTTTTATCACAGGACAAGAAATCAGCCCTCGACAACTTAACCGGCAGAAAAAGATGTTTTTGAAAAAATCCGTAATCCCAGGGGTCCCAATTTCAGCAAAAATCTGACTTTTGGCAATTCACTCAAAAATGATGCGAAACTGTTGCAAATGCTCCCCTGAAAGGTTTTGCAGTCGAAACAGAAGGCTTTTTATCACAGGAGAAGAAATCAGCCCTCGACAACTTAACCGGCAGAAAAAGATTATTTTAAAAAAAATACCCAAGCCCCGGGGTCACAATTTCAGCAAAAATCTGACTTTTGGCAATTCACTCAAAAATGGTGCTAAACGGTTGCAAATGCTCCCCTGAAAGGTTTGGCGGTCGAAACAGAAGGCCTTTTTATCACAGGAGAAGAAATCAGCCCTCAACAACTTAACCGGCAGAAAAAGATTATTTTGAAAAAATACCCAAGCCCCGGGGTCACAATTTCAGCAAAAATCTGACTTTTGGCAATTCACTGAAAAATGGTGCTAAACGGTTGCAAATGCTCCCCTGAAAGGTTTGGCGGTCGAAACAGAAGGATTTTTATCACAGGAGAAGAAATCAGCCCTCGACAACTTAACCGACAGAAAAAGATTTTTTTGAAAAAATCCCAAAGCCCCGGGGTCACAATTTCTGAAAATATCTGACTTTTAGGAATTTACTCAAAAATGATGCCAAATTCTTGCAAATGCTCCCCTGAACACTTTGGCGGTCAAAACAGAAGCCTTTTTATCACAGGAGAAGAAATCAGCCCTCGACAACTTAACCGGCAGAAAAAGATTTTATTGAAAAAATCCCTAACCCCGGGGTCACAATTTCAGCAAAAATCTGACTTGTGACAATTCACTCAAAAATGATGCCAAACTGTGGCAAATGCTCCCCTGAAAGCTTTGGCGGTCAAAACAGAAGGCTTTTTATCACAGGAGAAGAAATCAGCCCTCGACAACTCAACCGGGAGAAAAAGATTTTTTTGAAAAAATCCCTAAGCCCCGGGGTCACAATTTCACCAAAAATCTGGTTTTTGGCAATTCACTCAAAAATGATGCCAAACGGTGGCAAATGCTCCCGTGAAATGTTTGGCAATCGAAACAGAAGGCTTTTTATCACAGGAGAAGAAATCAGCCCTCGACAACTTAACCGGCAGAAAAAGATTTTTTTGAAAAAATCCCTAAGCCCCGGGGTTACAATTTCAGCAAAAATCTGACTTTTGGCAATACACTCAAAAATGGTGCTAAACGGTTGCAAATGCTCCCATGAAAGGTTTGGCGGTGGAAACAGAAGGCTTTTTATCACAGGACAAGAAATCAGCCCTCGACAACTTTAACGGCGGACAAAGATTTTTTGAAAAAATCCGTAATCCCAGGGGTCCCAATTTCAGCAAAAATCTGACTTTTGGCAATTCACTCAAAAATGATGCGAAACTGTTGCAAATGCTCCCCTGAAAGGTTTTGCAGTCGAAACAGAAGGCTTTTTATCACAGGAGAAGAAATCAGCCCTCGACAACTTAACCGGCAGAAAAAGATTTTATTGAAAAAATCCCTATGCCCCGGGGTCACAATTTCAGCAAAAATCTGACTTTTGGCAATTCACTCAAAAATGATGCCAAACGGTGGCAAATGCTCCCGTGAAAGGTTTGGCAGTCAAAACAGAAGGCTTTTTATCACAGGACAAGAAATCAGCCCTCGACAACTTAACCGACAGAAAAAGATTTTTTTGAAAAAATCCCTAAGCCCCGGGGTCACAATTTCAGCAAAATCTGACATTTGGTAATTCACTCAGAAATGATGCCAAACTGTTGCAAATGCTCCCCTGAACGCTTTGGCGAAAGAAACAGTAGGCTTTTTATCACAGGAGAAGAAATCAGCCCTCGACAACATAACCGGCAGAAAAAGAATTTTTGAAAAAATCCCCAAGCCCCGGGGTCACAATTTCAGCAAAAATCTGACTTTTGGCAATTCACTCAAAAATGGTGCTAATCGGTTGCAAATGCTCCCCTGAAAGGTTTGGCAGTCGAAACAGAAGGCTTTTTATCACAGGAGAAGAAATCAGCCCTCGACAACTTAACCGACAGAAAAAGATTTTTTTGAAAAAATCCCTAAGCCCCGGGGTCACAATTTCAGCAAAATCTGACATTTGGTAATTCACTCAGAAATGATGCCAAATTGTTGCAAATGCTCCCCTGAACACTTTGGCGGTCAAAACAGAAGGCTTTTTATAACAGGACAAGAAATCAGCCCTCGACAACTTAACCGGTAGAAAAAGATTTTTTTGAAAAAATCCCTAAGCCCCGGGGTTACAATTTCAGCAAAAATCTGACTTTTGGCAATACATTCAAAAATGGTGCTAAACGGTTGCAAATGCTCCCCTGAAAGGTTGGCGGTCGAAACTGAAGGCTTTTTATCACAGAAGAAGAAATCAGTCCTCGACAACTGAACCGGCAGGAAAAGATTTATTTGAAAAATCAATTTCAGCAATAATCTGACTTTTGGCAATTTACTCAAAAATGATGCCAAACTGTTGCAAATGCTCCCCTGAACGCTTTGGCGGTCAAAACAGTAGGCTTTTTATCACAGGAGAAGAAATCAGCCCTCGACAACATAACCGGCAGAAAAAGAATTTTTGAAAAAATCCCTAAGCCCCGGGGTCACAATTTCAGCAAAAATATGACTTATGTCAATTCACTCAAAAATAATGCCAAACTGTTGCAAATGCTCCCCTGAAAGGTTTGGCGTTCGAAACAGAAGGCATTTTATCACAGGAGAAGAAATCAGCCCTCGACAACTTAACCGGCAGAAAAAGATTTTTTTGAAAAAATCCCTAAGCTCCGGGGTCAAAATTTCAGCAAAAATCTGACTTTTGGCAATTCACTCAAAAATGATGCCAAACTGTTGCAAATGCTCCCCTGAACGCTTTGGCGAAGGAAACAGGAGGCTTTTTTATCACACGAGAAGAAATCAGCCCTCGACAACATAACCGGCAGAAAAAGATTTTTTTGAAAAAATCCCTAAGGCCCGGGGTCACAATTTCTGAAAAAATATGACTTTCGGCCATTCACTCAAAAATCTTTCCAAACGGTTGCAAATGCTCCCCTGCGAGGTTTGGCGGTCGAAACAGAAGGCTTTTTATCTCAGGAAAAGCAATCAGCCGTCGACAACTTAACCGGCAGAAAAAGATTTTTTTGGAAAAATCCCTATGCCCCGGGGTCACAATTTGTTCAAAAATCTGACTTTCGGCCATTCACTCAAAAATGGTGCCTACTGAAGAAAGTAGGAAAAACCACTGGGCCGGTAAAATATAATCTAAGTGAAATCCCTTATTTTGACTACTGGCTCCTCACACAGCTCCTGACTCACGACAGTGTGTTGCCCATCGCTCAGTTCTGACTAAAGGAATTAATGCAGCCACTGCTGGCGGGGACATTTTGGGACCCAAAATATCCAACGCCACTAAATTCTGCTGTACTTTTTAACATAATAGTGTAAACAGGGATCAACATACAAACACTGAGAAGCCATTCCCCCCGCCCCACTACTATATATGGAAACAACTGGAAAAACCTCTGTGATTGAGTCTACCAACATGGTGCCTTTTTTTACAACGAACACTTCTGAGGTCATTCTTACTACTGCTTTACTACTGTTTTACTACTACTTTACTCCCATTTTACTACTACTTTTACTACCATTTTACTACTACTTTACTCCCATTTTACTACTACTTTACTACCGCTTTACTACTACTTCACTACCATTTTACTACTACTTTACTACTACTTTACTACCATTTTACTACTACTTTACTACCATTTTACTACTACCTTACTATCATTTTACTACTACTTTAGTACAATTTTACTACAACTTTACTACTACTTTAAAGCTATTTTACTACTATTCCACCACTTTACTATTGGACCATTTTACTACCGCTTTACTACTACTTTACTACTATCTTACTGCTGTTTCACTACTGCCCTACTACCATTTTACTACTATTTTACTACTGCGTTACTACTACTTTACTGCTATTTTACTACTATTCCACCACTTTACTATTGTTTTACCATTACTTAACTGCTACGTCACTACTGTTTTTCTATTGCTTTACTACCACTTTACTTCCACTTTACTACTGCTACTTTATTACTTATACTACTTTATTATTTATACCCCTATTAATAGAGTAGACCTTCCTGAACAATGGCATGCTTGTCTATAGTAACAAATAGTATTGTTACTATTTTATTAATTGTATATACTGCCCTTCATCCGTAGATTTAAGGTTGGTTTACAACTTTAAAATGCAAGGTAAAAAACACAAAATACACAATAAAAACAAGAACAAGAACAAACCAATTAGCTTCCTCCCTCAGCCTCTCCTTTGGCTTGTCCTTCACTCATGACTTCTCTCTTGTTCCTTGATCTTAACTACCCCACTTTTGCAAACCTTCCAGTTGTCCCTAATTTTCCCGGGACAGTCCCAGATTTATTGAAGCTGTCCTGGTTTCTGATGTTATCCTGCTTTTCCTTAGGACGTCCCTATGTTCATGGGAGAAATGTTGGATGGGATGGAGTTATACATAGAATAGAATGATAGAATGATCTCGATACGAATCCAAGGCAGACCTTTTAACATCACAGTAATCCAAGTTTATGCACCAACTACTGGTGCTGAAGAAACTGTAATTGACCAATTCTATGAAGACTAACAACACCTTATAGAAGTGACACCAAAGAAGGATGTTCTTCTCATTATAGGGGATTGGAATGCTAATGTAGGGAGGCAAGAGATAAAAGGAACAACTGGCAAGTTTGGCCTTGGAGATCAAATAATAAATAATAATAATAATAAATTTTATTTATATCCCGCCCTCCCCAGCCGAAGCTGGGCTCAGGGCGGCTAACAACAATCAGAATAGTTCAACATTCTAAAAACATTCATTATAAAATTAATTAAAATCAAATTAATGGCAACCATCATGCAAAATTCTGCGGAGGTTGCCAGAGGAGGGGGTCAGGCTGCGCCCTGACCAAAGGCCTGGTGGAACAGCTCTGTCTTGCAGGCCCTGCGGAAAGATGTCAGGTCCCGCAGGGCCCTAGTCTCTTGTGACAGAGCGTTCCACCAGATTGGAGCCACGGCCGAGAAAGCCCTGGCTCTAGTTGAGGCCAGCCTAACCTCTCTGTGGCCTGGGATCTTTAGGATGTTTTTATTTGCAGACCGTAAATTTCTCTGTGGGACATACCAGGAGAGGCGGTCCTGTAGGTACGAGGGTCCTAGGCCGTATAGGGCTTTAAAGGTTAAAACCATCACCTTGAACCTGATCCTGTACTCCACCGGGAGCCAGTGCAGCTTGTATAGTCCTGGATGAATATGATCTCGCAGCGAAGACCCCATAAGGAGTCTCGCCGCGGCATTTTGCACCCGCTGGAGTTTCTGGGTAGAGCGAGTTACAATAATCCAGTCTGGAGGTGACCGTCGCGTGGATCACAGTGGCTAGGTCAAGGCGAGAGAGATAAGGAGCCAACTGCTTAGCTTGGCGGAGATGAAAAAATGCCGCCTTTGTTATAGCTGTAATCTGCGCCTCCATATAGAGGGAGGTATCGAAGATTACACCCAAACTCTTAACGGACGATGCTGGCCCTAATTGCACCCCCGCAAGAGATGGGAGTTGCCCCCTCAATCCCATATCGCTCCGTCCCAGCCAGAGGACCTCTGTCTTCGAAGGATTTAACTTCTTTTTTAAAAAATAATATTTATTGGACATTTTCAAATATAACAGAAAAAAGAAAAGAAATAAAACATCCATTTTATAACCTTATTTTCATTAGCATCTTGCAAGGACTTCCCCACCCCACCCCCTCTTGTATTCCAATTCCTTCAAATAGATTCAGCAAATTCTTATCCCAAATTTTAAACTTATTACAGTTAACCCAATGTTAAAAATGTTTTTCCATCCCCTAAAATCGACCCCGCTCCCTTCCACGAGTTCCCCTCTTTAATATGCAGAACAGATTAAAATAAAAGAAAATAGAACAAAAAGTAAGATATAATTTAACACCCTTTGGATTCCAAATTTCCCTCCCCCCTTTCCCGGTTGCGTTCCCCAATGTCCATCAATGCCTGTTGTCATCCTGGAGATCCATCTAGGCCGAAATCCTTCACAAGTCCACTTTGCCGTCTTTTTAATAGTCTTTGCCGTCTTTTTGATCATCTTTAATTTCAAGCGTCCAATCTTGGAAAAACTCAAAAGGTCCATTTTTTCCATCCGGATCTTTGTATTTAAGAGTAAAAACTCCAATTTTGTTTCTTTAGACCTTTCAAATCTGGATGTCCCAAAAGTTTCCACTTCCAGCTTTGTCCAATTCTTGTTGTTCATGTTATTGTTATTATTCTCTCTCCTCACTTTCCTCTAGTTTCTTTTCCTGCTCTCCTGCAAAAATGTTCCAATTCCAAAAGCTTCTAAATCCCCTACAGAGGCTTTGTTATTCAGGAACAAAACTTTACGTCAAGTCCCTTCCATTCTTCAATAGATAAATCTATTGTCTCCTTTAGTGTAGAGACCTCTGTAGACAAAATAGTGTTCCATTTCTGCAGTTTCCCAGGAGATAAAAAGTCCAATTCAAATTCCATGCCAGCAATACTTGTAATGTCCCATAGCCCCTCTAGGGGGGTTATAGTAACTCAGTTTCCTTCCAGATCGCACCCAACAGTCAAAGTAACTTGTTATTCCTTGTTTTAAACAATTTATATCTAATTTGTAACAAATGTAACCGGCAAAGTCCTCATAACAAAGTTCTCTTTTTATTCTTCAGCTTTGACAGCTCCTTTAACAGCTGTCAAAGCCTCTGTTTCTCCTCTCCCGGCGCTCTCGCAAGTCGCTCCCGGTTCCCGGGGGGGTGCATTTTAGCTCACGTTCTACTTTTCTCCTCCAGCCCAGTCTTATAATTTTCCATCGTGAAATTAGTGACTTTCTCAAAATAAGGTAACACTCGATCTTAGTTGTTAAATCCTTTGCTTTAAATCCTCTACGACAGGGGGGAGACAGACTTCCTTTTTGCACCTCCCCCGCTCGCTCCGAATTTTAAAATTTTATCCCTTTTTAAGTCCAGTTTCCAATTACTCACGGGTTGTTCTTTTTAATCCGAATTTTCAATGGAAGAAGTCAGCGCTCTCCGCCAAATGGCATGCGGCTTCGCTCGGCAGGGGAAGCGGAGGACTCATAGCACCACACCCCCCCCCGGCACCCGCTCCGTAGCCTTTAAAAAGGCTCCTTCACGGGTCGGGGGCGCAAACGGTGCCCGCCGAGTCACCATGCCCATGGGTTTCAGCGCTCATGGTTTTTGAGGGTCCCCACGATGCCGACGCGGTAGAACCCAGCCCCTGCCGAGCAGGCTCCCTCCGGAGCTCGGAGGGAGTCCGCCATTCGGCGATGGCGCCAACCCAGAAGTCCCGAAGGATTTAACTTCAACCGGCTCCCACGTAACCATCCAGCCACAGCTTCCAGACATCTGGTCAGTGTATCTGGGGCCGAGTCAGGATGGCCATCCATCAACAGATAGAGCTGGGTGTCATCGGCATACTGATGGCAACCCAGCCCAAAACTCCAGACAAGCTGGGCGAGGGGGCGCATAAAGATGTTAAAAAGCATCGGGGAGAGAATCGCACCCTGAGGCACTCCACACACCAAGGAGTGGCGCGATGACAATTCCCCCCCAAGCGCCACCCTCTGTCCCCGACCAGAGAGAAACGAGCGCAGCCATTGAAGGACTGTGCCCTGGATCCCCACATCGGCAAGGCGGCGGTCTAGGAGTTCGTGATCGACCATGTCGAAGGCTGCTGACAGATCTAGAAGAATCAGCAGCCCCGACCCGCCTCGATCCAGCTGCCTGCGGAGATCATCTGTTAGGGCGACCAGAGCCGTCTCGGTCCCATGACCAGCGCGGAAGCCGGACTGGAATGGATCGAGAGCCGATGTTTCATCCAGAAACCTACCAAGCTGTTCAGCAACCGCTCTCTCAATCACCTTACCCAGGAATGGAAGATTCGAAACCGGGCGGTAATTGGATAGATCTAAAGGATCTAATGATGTTTTCTTCAAAATGAAGCAGGGCAAAGGCTAATAGAGTTCTGTCAAGAGAACAAACTGGTCATCACAAACACGCTTTTCCAACAACACAAGAGACGACTCTACACATGGACATCACCAGATGGGCAGCATCGAAATCAGATTGATTATATTATCTGCAGCCAAAGATGGAGAGGCTCTATACAGTCAGCAAAAACAAGACCTGGAGCTGACTGTGGCTCAGATCATCAGCTTCTTATAGCAAAATTCAAACTTAAACTGAAGCAAGTAGGGAAAACCACTGGGCCAGTAAGATATAATCTAAGTCAAATCCCTTATGAATACACAGTGGAAGTGATGAACAGGTTTAAGGATTTAGATTTGGTGGACAGAGTGCCTGAAGAACTATGGATGGAGGCTCGTAACATTGTACAGGAGGCAACAACGAAAACCATCCCAATGAAAAGGAAATGCAAGAAAGCAAAGTGGCTGTCCAACGAGGCCTTACAAATAGCGGAGGAGAGAAGGCAAGCAAAATGCGAGGGAGATAGTGAAAGATACAGGAAATTGAATGCAGATTTCCAAAGAATAGCAAGGAGAGACAAGGAGGCCTTCTTAAACGAGCAATGCAAACAATAGAGGAAAACAACAGAATGGGAAGAACCAGAGATCTGTTCAAGAAAATTGGAGATATGAAAGGAACATTTCGTACAAAGATTACCATAATAAAGGACAAAAGTGGTAAGGACCTAACAGAAGCAGAAGACATCAAGAAGAAATGGCAAGAATACACAGAGGAATTATACCAGAAAGATATGGATGTCTCGTACACCCCAGGTAGTGTGGTTGCTGACCTTGAGCCAGACATCCTGGAAAGTGAAGTCAAATGGGCCTTAGAAAGCACTGCAAATAACAAGGCCAGTGGAAGTGATGGTATTCCAGCTGAACTATTTAAAATTTTAAAAGATGATGCTGTTAAGGTGCTACACTCAATATGCCAGCCAGTTTGGAAAACTCAGCAGTGGCCAGAAGATTGGAGAAGATCAGTCTACATCCCAATCCCAAAGAAGGGCAGTGCCAAAGAATGCTCCAACTACCGCACAATTGCACTCATTTCACACGCTAGCAAGGTTATGCTTAAAATTCTACAAGGAAGGCTCAAGCAATATGTGGATCGAGAACTCCCAGAAGTGCAAGCTGGATTTAGAAGAGGCAGAGGAACCAGAGACCAAATTGCAAACATGCGCTGGATTATGGAGAAAGCTAGAGAGTTCCAGAAAGACATCTACTTCTGCTTCATTGACTATGCAAAAGCCTTTGACTGTGTCGACCGCAGCAAACTATGGCAAGTTCTTAAAGAAATGGGAGTGCCTGATCACCTCATCTGTCTCCTGAGAAATCTCTATGTGGGACAAGAAGCTACAGTTAGAACTGGATATGGAACAACTGATTGGTTCAAAATTGGGAAAGGAGTACGACAAGGCTGTATTTTGTCTCCCTGCTTATTTAATTTATATGCAGAACGCATCATGCGAAAGGCTGGGCTGGATGAATCCCAAGCTGGAATTAAGATTGCCGGAAGAAATATCAACAACCTCAGATATGCAGATGACACAACCTTGATGGCAGAAAGTGAGGAGGAATTAAAGTACCTTTTAATGAGGGTGAAAGAGGAGAGCGCAAAATATGGTCTGAAGCTCAACATCAAAAAAACGAAGATCATGGCCACTGGTCCCATCACCTCCTGGCAAATAGAAGGGGAAGAAATGGAGGCAGTGAGAGATTTTACTTTCTTGGGCTCCATGATCACTGCAGATGGTGACAGCAGCCACGAAATTAAAAGACGCCTGCTTCTTGGGAGAAGGGCAATGACAGGCCTAGACAGCATCTTGAGAAGTAGAGACGTCACCTTGCCAACAAAGGTCCGTATAGTTAAAGCCATGGTTTTCCCAGTAATGATGTATGGAAGTGAGAGCTGGACCATAAAGAAGGCTGATCGCCGAAGAATTGATGCTTTTGAATTATGGTGCTGGAGGAGACTCTTGAGAGTCCCATGGACTGCAAGATCAAACGTATCCATTCTTTTTTTTTATAATATTTTTTATTAGTTTTATGAAATACAGAAAAAAGAATAAAGAGCATATTATAAAAGTAGAGAAGGAAAGTTACAAATTTTTCTTACTCTTTTTTCCAAATCTGTTGGACTTCCCCACGTCCTCCCAACCCTGCATTCTCTGTGATGCATAACGTCTGCAATTTGTTAACTTGTTTCAATACTTATTGTATCTTCCTTTTTATCATGTTACCCAATTTCAAATATATTATGGCCCAAATCATGTACGTTTTCATTTTAACACAATAAAGTTGTTTCATTATTCTATCTCTGACTCCTTGTACCTTAATTTCTATTTCTTTAATTTAACATTACTGAAGCTAGAATTTCCTAAAAGGTGCGTTTTTTAACATTCATACAACTTATAATGTTTTTCCAAATAGTCTTTAAATTTTCTCCAATCCTCCTCGAATGTTTCTTCTCCCAAGTCTCGGATTCTGCCAGTCATTTCGGCCAGTTCCATGTAGTCCATCAACTGCGTGTGCCATTCCTCCAGTGTGGGTAAATCTTGTGTCTTCCAATGTTTTGCAATCAGGATCCTTGCTGCTGTAGTAGCATACATAAAAACGGTTCTGTCCTTCTTAAGCACTCTCTGGTCCACCATGCCCAGGAGGAAGGCCTCTGGTTTCTTAGGTAAGGTAAATCTAAGTACCTTTTTTAGTTCATTATGAATCATTTCCCAAAAGGCCTTCACTTTCGGGCAGGTCCACCAGAGGTGAAAAAATGTCCCTTCCGCCTCTTTACATTTCCAGCATTTATTATCAGACAGGTGATATATCTTAGCAAGCTTGACTGGGGTCATGTACCACCGGTATATCATTTTCATAATGTTTTCCTTCAAGGCACTACATGCCGTAAATTTCATTCCGGTGTTCCATAACCTTTCCCAGTCTTCAAACATAATGTTATGCCCCAAATCCTGCGCCCACTTTATCATGGCGGATTTGACTGTCTCATCCTGAGTATTCCATTTAAGCAGCAGGTTATACATTCTCGAAAGTAGTTTACTTTTTGGTTCTAACAATTCTGTCTCTAGTTTCGATTTTTCCACCTGGAATCCAACCTTCTTATCTACTTTAAAGACCTCTTGAATTTGTGCATAGTGCAACCAATCTCGCACCTTGTTTTTTAGTTTTTCCAAGCTCTGCAACCTCCAATTGTCTCCAATCTTTTCAATAATTTCCTCATATTTAGGCCAATTGGCTTCCATATTAGGTCTCTTACGTGCCTTGGCCTCCACCGGTGAGAGCCACCTTGGAGTCTTACTCTCCAATAAGTCTTTATATTTTGTCCAGACCATTAAAATTGCTCTCCTGACAATGTGGTTTTTAAACAGTTTGTGCGCTTTGACCTTGTCATACCACAAATATGCATGCCACCCAAAGGCGTTGTCAAACCCTTCCAGATCTAGGACATCAGTGTTTTCCAGTAAGATCCAATCTTTCAACCAGCAGAAGGCTGCGGATTCGTAATATAACCTCAAGTCTGGCAGGGCAAATCCCCCTCTTTCTTTTGCATCAGTTAATATCTTAAACTTTATTCGGGGCTTTTTGCCCTGCCAAACAAACTTAGAGATATCCTTCTGCCACCTTCCAAAGCATTCCACCTTGTCCACGATCTGTAGGGTCTGAAACAAAAATAACATTTTTGGCAATACATTCATCTTTATAGCTGCTATTCGGCCCAACAAGGAAAGTTTCAATCTTGACCATGTTTCCAAATCTCTTTTGATTTCTGACCAACATTTCTCGTAGTTGTCCTTAAACAGATTCAAATTTTTGGAGGTCAGATACACCCCTAGGTATTTTACTTTTTTAACCACATTTAATTCTGTTTCTTTCACAAACTCATCTGTTTCTGTACTTGTCAAATTTTTTGCTTGTTCAGCTTAAATCCCGCCACCCGACCAAAGTCCGAAATTAATTCTAACACTCTTTTAGTACTAGAGACAGGCTCCTGCAATGTTAATACCAGGTCATCTGCAAATGCTTTCAATTTATATTGTTTCACTCCGACCTCAATTCCCTGTACCAACCGGTCCTTTCTAATCATGTTCAATAGCACCTTCAGAACTGAAATAAACAATAGGGGGGATAGGGGGCACCCCTGCCGTGTCCCTTTTTCAATTTTAAACTCCTCTGTCACCACATTGTTTACTATCAATTTCGCTTTTTGTTCTGAATATATTGCTTCTATTCCATTTTCAAACCCCCGCCCCACTCCCATCCCTTCCAAATTTTTCTTCATAAACATCCAGGAAATATTGTCAAAGGCTTTCTCCGCATCAATAAAGATTAGCACCGCTCTAGTGTTTAGCTTTGTTTGTAAAAGCTCCAAAATATCAATAATGTTTCTTGTGTTGCCAAACAAATGCCTACCAGGGAGAAAGCCAGCCTGGTCCTTATGGATCACTTCATTAAGCACTTTTTTAAACCTACTTGCCAAAATGTCTGCAAAAATTTTGTAATCCACATTTAGGAGTGAGATGGGGCGCAAACGTATCCATTCTTAAGGAAATCAGCCCTGAGTGCTCACTGGAAGGACAGATCGTGAAGCTGAGGCTCCTGTACTTTGGCCACCTCATGAGAAAAGAAGACTCCCTGGAGAAGACACTGATGCTGGGAAAGATGGAGGGCACAAGGAGAAGGGGGCAACAGAGGACGAGATGGTTGGATAGTGTTTTCGAGGTTACCAGCATGAGTTTGACCAAACTGCGGGAGGTAGTGGAGGATAGAGGTGCCTGGCGTGCTCTGGTCCATGGGGTCACGAAGAGTCGGACACGACTAAACGACTAAACCACAACAACATACGGAAGTTTTTTAATGTTTACTGTTTTATTACCTTTTTATATGTTTTGGAAGCCACCCAGAGTGGCTAGAGCAACCCAGGCAGATGGATATGGTATAAATATAGTGGTACCTCAGGTTACGTATGCTTCAGGTTACATATGCTTCAGGTTACAGACTCCGCTAACCCAGAAATAGTGCTGCAGGTTAAGAAATTTGCTTCAGGATGAGAACAGAAATTGTGATCCGGCGGCGCGGAGACAGCAGGAGGCCCCATTAGCTAAAGTGGTGCTTCAGGTTAAGAACAGTTTCAGTTTAAGAACAGACCTCCGGAATGAATTAAGTACTTAACCTGAGGTACCACTGCAGTAAAATTGTTGTTACAGAACAGGGCACCCCTATTTTCATCGGAGAAATGTTGCAGGGTATGCTTTTGTCCTCACCTCAGTTTTGACTATTGGCTCCTCACACAGCTCCTGACTCACGACAGTGTGTTGCCCATCGCTCAGTTCTGACTAAAGGATTTTATGCAGCCACTGCTGGCGGGGACATTTTGGGACCCAAAATATCCAACGCCACTAAATTCTGGTGAACTTTTTAACATAATAGTGTAAACAGGGATCAACAATCAAACACTGAGAAGACTTTCCCCCCGCCCCACTACTTTATATGGAAATAACTGGAATAACCTCTGTGATTAAGGCTACCAACATGGCGCCTTTTTGTACAATGAACACTTCTGAGGTCATTCTTACTACTACTTTAATACTGTTTTACTACTACTTTACTACCGCTTTACTACTACTTTACTACCATTTTACTACTACTTTACTGCCATTTTACTACTGCTTTACTACTACTTCACTACTGTTTTACGATAATTTTACTACTACTTTACTACAATTTTACTACTACTTTACTACTACTTTAAAGCTATTTTACTACTATTCCACCACTCAAAAATGGTGCCAAACGGATGCAAATGCACCCCTGAGAGGTTTGGCGGTCGAAACAGAAGGCTTTTTATCACAGGAAAAGAAATCAGCCCTCGACAACTTAACTTGCAGAATTTTCTTGTTTTGAAAAAATCCCTAAGCCCCGGGGTCACAATTTCATGAAAAATCTGACTTTCGGCCATTCAGTCTAAAATGGTGCCAAACGGTTGCAAACCTGAGAGGTTTGGCGGTCAAAACAGAAGGCTTTTTATCACAGGAAAAGAAATCAGCTCTCAACAACTTAACTGGCAGAAAAAGATTTTTTTGAAAAAATCCCTAAGCCCCGGGGTCACAATTTGATGAAAAAATCTGACTTTCGGCCATTCATTCTAAAATGGTGGCAAACGGTTGCAAACCTGAGAGGTTTGGCGGTCAAAACAGAAGTCTTTTTATCTCAAGAAAAGAAATCAGCCCTCGACAACTTAACCGGCAGAAAAAGATTCTTTTGAAAAAATCCCTAAGCTCCGGGGTCACAATTTCATCAAAAATTTGACTTTCGGCCATTCAGTCAAAAATGGTGCCAAACGGTTGCAAATGCTCCCCTGAGAGGTTTGGCGGTCGAAACAGAAGTCTTTTTATCTCAGTAAAAGAAATCAGCCCTCGACAACTTAAACTGCAGAAACTTTTTTTTAAAAAAAAATCCCTAAGCCCCAGGGTCACAATCTCATCAAAAATCTGACTTTCGGCCATTCATTCAAAAATGTTGCCAAACGGTTGCAAATGCTCCCCTGAGAGGTTTGGTGGTTGAAACAGAAGGCTTTTTATCACAGGAAAAAGAAATCAGCCCTCGACAACTTAACCGGCAGAAAAAGATTTTTTTGAAAAAATCCCTAAGCCCTGGGGTCACAATTTCATCAAAAATCTGACTTTCGGCCATTCACTCAAAAATGTTTCCAAACGTTTGCAAATGCTCCCCTGAGAGGTGTGGCGTTCCAAACAGAACGCTTTTTATAACAGGAAAAGAAATCAGCCCTCGACAACATAACCGGCAGAAAAAGATTTTTTGAAAAAATCCCTAAGCCCCGGGTTCACAATTTAATCAAAAATCTGACTTTCGGCCATTCACTCAAAGATGGTGTCAAACGGTTGCAAATGCTCCCCTGAGAGGTTTGGCAGTCGAAACAGAAGGCTTTTTATCTCAGGAAAAGAAATCATCCCTCGACAACTTATACGGCAGAAAAAGATTTATTTGAAAAAATCCCTAAGCCCCGGGGGTCACAATTTCAGCAAAAATCTGACTTTTGGCAATACACTCAAAAATGGTGCTAAACGGTTGCAAATGCTCCCCTGAAAGGTTTGGCGGTGGAAACAGAAGGCCTTTTATCATACGCCAAGAAATCAGCCCTCAACAACTTAACCTGTGAGGGAAAAAAATTCTAAGCCCCGGGGTCACAACTTCAGCAAAAATCTCAAATTTTCCAATTCACTCAAAACTGCTGCCAAACTGTTGCAAATTCTCCCCTGAAACTTTTGGCAGTGGAAACAGAAGGCTTTTTATCATAGGCCAAGAAATCAGCCCTCGACAACATAACCTGTAAAAAAAAAAATTTCTAAGCCCCGGGGTCACAACTTCAGCAAAATTCTGAAATATTCCAATTCACTCAAAACTGCTGCCAAACAGTTGCAAATTCTCCCCTGAGAGGTTTGGCGGTCGAAACAGAAGGCTTTTTTATCATAGGCCAAGAAATCAGCCCTTGAAGACATAACCTGTGAAAAAAAAAAATTCTAAGGCCCGGGGTCACAACTTCATCAAAAATCTGAAATTCTCCAATTCACTCAAAAATGGTGCCAATCTGTTGCAAATTCTCCCCTGAAAGGTTTGGCGGTGGAAAGAGAAGGCTTTTTATCATAGGCCAAGAAATCAGCCCTCGAACACATAATCTGGGGGGGGGGGGGATTTCTAAGCCCCGGGGTCACAACTTCAGCAAAAATCTGAAATTCTCCAATTCACTCAAAAATGGTGCCATACCGTTGCAAATTCTCCCCTGAAAGGTTTGGCGGTGGAAACAGAAGGCTTTTTATCATAGGCCAAGAAATCAGCCCTCGAACACATAACCTGGGGGGGAAACAATTTCGAAGCCCCAGGGTCACAACTTCATCAAAAATCAAAAATTCTCCAATTCACTCAAAAATGCTGCCAAACTGTTGTAAATTCTCCCCTGAAAGGTTTGGTGGTGGAAACAGAAGGCTTTTTATCATAGGACATGAAATCAGCCCTCGAATACATAACCTGTGAAAAAAAAAATTCTAAGCCCCGGGGTCACAACTTCAGCAAAAATCTGAAATTTTCCAATTCACTCAAAACTGCTCCCAAACTGTTGCAAATTCTCCCCTGAAAGGTTTGGCTGTCGAAACAGGAGGCTTTTTATTATAGGACATGTAATCAGCCCTCGAAGACATAACCTGTAAAAAAAAAAAAATTCTAAGCCCCGGGGTCACAACTTCAGCAAAAATCTGAAATTCTCCAATTCACACAAAAATGGTGCCAATCTGTTGTAAATTCTCCCCTGAAACGTTTGGCTTATATAGAAATTTTAAATTCCCAGCCCTGGAGCTCAAGACCACCCCTCCATACATCATACATACATCACAGAAAAGGCGGTCTACAGCAGAAATCTTAAAAAGCATCTTAAAAAAGCAGAGACATCACCTTGCCAACAAAGGTCCATATAGTTAAAGCTATGTTTTTTCCAGTAGTGATGTATGGAAGTATGAATTGGACCGTAAAGAAGGCTGATTGCCGAAGAATTTATGCTTTTGAATTATGGTGCTGGAGGAGACTCGAGAGTCCCATGCAAGAAGATCAAACCTCTCCATTCTGAAGGAAATCAGCCCTGAGTGCTCACTGGAAGGACAGATGCTGAAGCTGAGGCTCCAAGACTTTGGCCACCTCATGAGAAAAGAAGACTCCCTGGAAAAGACCCTGATGTTGGGAAAGACTGAGGGCACAAGGAGAAGGGGACGACAGAGGACGAGATGGTTGGACAGTGTTCTCAAAGCTACAAACATGAGTCTGACCAAACTGCGGGAGGCAGAGGAAGACAGGAGTGCCTGGCGTTATCTCGTCTGACAGGTTACCTGTTAATGCTTACTTGATTGGATACCCTGGGGAGTCTGGTCATAGGCTCACCCTAGTCATACACAGACATACCCTTAAGACAGGATTTATGAAGGAAAAGACAATGGGGAGGATTTTCCATTTCGCTTTGACCTCGCAGAGAAAACATTTGGTCAGTTTGGGAGCCAAAAATGGTTTCAGGTCGGTCTTCCTGTGCTGATCTTTGTCCGTGCTTGGTTGATACATTTATGAACATTTATTATATATCTAAGACTTTAAAATTATTATCACATTGGGTCGCACCAAGTGTGGTTTTTTTATGACCGAACTACATTAAAAGTGAGGGGAGCGTGATCATGACCAACAACGGATAGCTCTTTGGTAGACTCTTAATCGCAGGGTTGTGGGTTCGAGTTCCGCATTGGGCAAAAGCTTCCTGTATTGCAGAGGCTGGACTAGATGGCCCTCGTGATCCCTTCCAATCCTATTATTTTATGCATGTCTAGGGAAAATTTCAAAGGTATGTCTACCCCTGGCTCCAATGAATTCTTTTTTTATTTTATTTTTTAAAAAATATTTTTATTAAGTACAAATTAGAAAAACATACATATTTACAACAAAAGGAAATACAAAAGAAAAAGAAAATACACATAGCCAAGGAAAAAATTAGAGAATATTTTGTCTCTTTTCATATTTACAGTTATTTATACCTCTATAAAATGCTATTCACAATAAAGTAGTGAAATGAAAAGTAAGATAGCTGAAAAAAGATCACAGAAAATAAAGAAGTAGAAGAAAATCAAAAGTAAAAATTTTTAAAAGTCGATAAGTATTCACTATACACAGCAATTTCCAATCTATATTTATATTCGAATATATAATTTCATCTTGTCCTTATCTACCTTAGGTAAAATGTTTTTTTTAAACGACTTCCACCGTTTGCCTCACGCGTTTTTAATAGCCCATTGAATTCCATGGGAGCCAATCTTAATCAATGAAAGCAATTACTGTTAATTGGGCTTAGCAACAGAAACTTGGGGAGGGTCTCCTTCCAGCTTCTTCCACACGTCGACGTAGCAGATGCTATTGGTCCACCCCGCCCTACGGAACTCGTGGACGCGGCTCCACACGTTCCCCCAGAACGCGTGCGCGTCTCCTTTAAAGGAAACGCACCCTGACGCGAAAAAACGTCGCTGACACGGACAACGCGAGAGCCCCGCATCCGCCCTGCGCGACCGTGGCAGCAAACTACGCCTCCCGGCATGCCGCGCGCTGCGGAAGGCGTGACAGAGCTGGGGGGGCGGTGCCTTCTCCGCGGAGCCACCCAACGGAGAGGAAGCTAGGCAACCAATGAGAGGAGGAGAAGTGGCGGAGAGCGCTCTCTCTCTCTCTCTCTCTCTCTCTCTCTCTCTCTCTCCTCCGCCTGGCGCATGCGCGTTCTCCATCCTTTCCTCCCTCTCCCGCTTGCGTGCGTACGTGCGGAGACCGGATCTGACGTCAGGAGCCCCATGTGAGGCGATTGCAACACATGCAGCGCGGAGGAGAGGAGGAGGAGGGAGGGGGCGCGAGCGAGCGAGCGAGGGAGGCGGAAAGGAAAGGAAGGAAGAAGCCGGTCAGCGACGTCACAGGCGCCGTCGCGAGGAGCCCTTCGCTGCCGTCCGGAGAAGGAAGGGAAGGGAGGCGGCGGCGAGGCCTGAGGTAAAAACGCGCGCGCGCCCGTTCTTTCGCCTCAGAGGAGCGCTTGGCTGGGCTTGTGGTGGCCGCACTCCCGCGGTGACGGGAGACCGGGGCGGGCCTAGTCTAGAGACCGCGACGGCTTTTACTTTTACCTCAGCCGAGGCTCCGTTCTCATTTTTTTCTCTCTCTTTCCCCCGCTCTCTCTTCGTGCGGCGGCGGCCTTGGCGGTTGACTCGAACAGCCGCAGGAGGGGAGGAGGAGGAGGAGGAGGAGGGAGAAGATGGCGGACGATCCCAGCGCTGCCGACAGGAACGTGGAGATCTGGAAGATCAAGAAGCTCATCAAGAGCCTCGAGGCGGCTCGCGGGTGAGGGCGGGGAAGGGCCTGGGCTCCCTCTCCGGAGGTGGGGGTGGAAGAAACCTTCCGTTTCGGGTTATAAAAGGGGGGGGGTGGAGGGTGGAACAGGAGTCGCTTCACCTCCCCTCCCCGCAAAAAATAATAATCGCTTTTGTATAGAAAGCTTAAAATTTCAGGGAGAAAGCCAGGCTGAAGTATTCTCTGCCCCCCCTTTCTAAACTGGGTTGGTTCGCTCCTGTATGGAGAACTATTCAGTCATGTGGATGTCACCTGTGTGGAAACCTTCAACTCCCCCCTTTTTTCCAGACAGCTATAAAGCGATTTGGTCCAGACATACCCCCCCCCAAAGAGAGAGTTAGCCCCCCCAGAGAGAGAGAGAGGCCTTTCTTCCTGTTGCCTTTGTTTTTGGGCGGCCAAGGTCCATATGGAGCTACAGGTGCATAGAAGGCAAGCCTTGTGGACTTGTCCCGCTTGGGCACCTAAGAGGAGAAAGGTGAATGTTTTGAGTGCCCAGGTCCCAACCTTGAATCCCCAAACAAAGAATGTGAAGCATGTGGGTTCGTGTGACTTGGGCCCTGCTTCAAAGGCTGTATTTAACTTTGTCTCTTGGTATCAAGAGTCATCTTACCCCCACCCCATTCCCTGCATTTCGTCATCTGGAGTGGAGACATTCCACTACTCTTGGGTTTCTTTAAATTTTTCCATTCTTCATAGAGAGGTGGATATAGGTGAGGTGCAGTTCTCTTTCTTCGGCTACATTTTTCCACTTCCACTGAATTACTTGCTTGGTAGTCACACTCACCTGTGAAGGAGGAGTGACTTTAAAAAAACCCCACACTAGCGTCTTTGTTTATACAGAGATTAATTTGGGGACAAAAATGCAGTCTCTTGATTATAAAGCTATATTTCCTTGCAGTTTTCCTTCCATTCTCACTGTGTTGTACACATTTGGAGGACTATTTTTTTTTGTGTTTAGTTTTTCCTAATAAAGAACCGTAGTAGGGAATGAAGGCCTGCACATGAGATTACCAGGGGGTCACCAGGTAATAGTAGCCTTTGTGGCAGTTGTTTTTATTTCAGAGCTCTGAAGTTCTCCATGCACTGAAGAGAGTGGGAGAGTCTCATTTTATACTGGTTGGGAAGAACAGGCCATGCCTATTTCCTCCTCCCTACATACATGGATGACTTGGGAGAGGGGAGGTGCTGTGCTTTGGTGACTCAATTGTCTCTGAAGCCTATCATGAAGTGAGAGTGATGCCTTTCTTCTCCTGAATTATCTGTGTGCCAGAGGACTTGGGAGTGGTGTGAATTTGGTGGGGATCACAAATAGTGGCTCACTATAAAAGCCAGCCAGAATTGGTTGGCCCTTCAGGAGGGAGACTACTTAGCTGTAAATTCCATGCATGTGACCTGCCTATTCCTGCATTACAGGGGGTTGGACTAGATGAGCTTTCAGATCCCTTTCAACTCTATAATTGTATGATCCTATGATTCATCAGCTGCCAAAGAAAAGCATAGGCCAGACCAATTACCCTCCTAGATTCACATGGGAACTTTACATTTGCTACTTTGCTATGTGTTTTGTGGTGGAGTTAAATCAGCCCCTCCAAAAAAAAAAAGTTTTTGCCCTTGTAGGTTTTTATGTACTGAGCTGAAAGCATGTAATACCACAGACAGCCTGGTTTTGGGGAAAGGCACATCGTACCCACACTTAAGTGCTCTGTTCAGTAAACTCTTGCTCTCGTTTTATAATTAAATGAAGTTAGTGTTTGCTGTGTGACTGGACAGGTTGCTAGACATTAAACTTAAGAACTGATATGCTCTAGTGGAAACTTGTTCAGGTTATGCCTGTATATCATTAGTACATTCTCAGAAACATTTTTATTGATACCTTACTTTGTGTATGCCCAGCCTCATAGCTCCAAATCCAAGTAGAATATTTGCTAAGGGAGCTGGACACTTTATCTCTTCATTATGGATTTATTGTACCTTGTTTGGAGTCGATAGTTAAATCCCAGTGGTATAGCTGATCTAGTAGTCTGATTCAATGGCAACTGCTTATGTCTAACGAGAAATTACTGGCTTTTTTCAGCATATTAGCAATTATTCCTCACACAGAGAGTGCAAGCATTAATTTTATATGCAACCTTACATTTCCCATGCTGGAGGATTATGTGAAACATGGAATCCACATGACAGAGAGACATGCTTCTGATTTCTGCTGGCACTTAATGTGCTGCCACTGAAAAGAAGTGTTCACTATTGAACATGTGTCAGAGAGACAAGGAATACAATTTGTTTACAAGTTCCAAGTGTTTGTAGCAGCCTGGGAAGTGAGGTGGAAATTCTCTTAGACTGTAGTGGCCAACATCAAGATACGAAGTGCCACAGACAGTGTCTTGCACAAGGAAACTCCCTCCTTCTGGTGACAGACATCTAAAAAGCCTTTCCGAAGTTTGAAGTGCTCTGTACATGTATACTGGGTTGCCTGGATCCCACCCACTGGTTAATTGTTGATAATGAGAATTTCTGTGTTGGTAGTTGATTGGATACTCTTTCCAGATAGTAAACTTTGATAGCAGTCAAAAAGCAACATGAGAAGGTCTGCTTATCGTTGCTAATGCTTGTTGTACTGAATTTTAGGTTGCTGAGGCTTCAGGTTGACATTTCTGTAGTGTGGTGTTAACAGTCTCACAAGCAAATAATAAGGGCAATAGGAATGTGTGGTGTGTTTTAAAATAAAAAACTGTGAAAACTTAAACGTCACGAAGGAATGATCCAGGATGGTTTTTCAGTGTGTGGAATGTGCAACATAGCAGTGAGACTTTAGAAATGATTGTGCATATCTGAAGTAGGAGCAGCTTCCAAAACGCCACATGTGGGATAGTCTGTCTATGAATCCCATCCGTTTTGTGTGTGTGTGTGGCATCGCATAGTCCATATGGCCTCATTGCCATGTATCAAAATTTTAATAAACATTGCATTCCAGTAACACACCTCATTAGATTTTGCTGGCAATTTGGGGGAAAGGCTGGAGGACTTTTGATGTTGAGGCTCTGAGTTTTGAATACTGTGTAGTAAATACTAAGGTTGCACAGTCCTTACAGCTATGCCCTCACCTTCAAGTATAAATGAACTGTCCCAAATTTTTGGCAAGCTTAAAAAGAATAGTATCAGAATCATAACCAGTGTTAGAAACTGAGATATGAAAGCTAGGAGCTGGATGGCACTTTAACTTAGGTTATAGGCGCAACAACGGAATGTCTAGGCACTTTTTTTGTATCAAGAATACAAAGCTGAAAGTGAATGAACTGCAGCTAAAATATTATGTTCATTTTTCACATGGTCTAGTCCTTCCCCTGCCCACCTGCCTAATATTCTTGAGAGGGTCTCTTCTCCAGTCTTCAGAGAGTAGCTGGAAGTGGGGAGGCAGAAAAAGGTCTTCCTTTCCTTCCACTCTGCAGTTTTAATCTGAAATCTTAATCACAGTACGGTGCCCAGAGTTCAGAAACTGTTTGCGCTAATGAAATTCCCTGTCGCAAAATGCACCTAGAACAATGGGAGTTTTGAACACTGATCATAACCTTTCAGTAAGTATTACACCTGGTATGTTTATAAAAAGAAAAAGCCATGACCCTAAGAAGACTCGACAGATCCTAATGTTAATTTTTCAAACTCTAGCTTTTAAAAAGATATGTGTATATATAGCTGAGGATAATTGCATAACCTTTTGCATGCTGCTGTGAGTCCTGCTTTGAGGAATTTGACTTATTGTTTGTGGTGAACTTGCTGAATTTGTACCCTGCTAAATGCATGTTAGGATTAAGATTACAGTGGTGCCTCGCAAGATGAAATTAATCCGTTCCGCGAGTCTCTTCGTCTTGCGGTTTTTTCGTCTTGCGAAGCACAGCTCTTAGCGGCTATTAATGGCTTAGCAGCTTTAAGAAAAAGGAAAAGAACTCGCAAGGCGTTTTGTCTTGCAAAGCAAGCCCATAGGGAAATTTGTCTAGCGAAGCGAAGCGACGCAAAAACCGAAAAACCCTTTCATCTTGCATGTTTTCCGTTTTGCGAGGCATTCGTCTTGCGGGGCACCACTGTATTGTTGAATGTGCTGTGTCTTGTGGGAAAAGCCTTTCTCATGTCTCTTTACTTTACAGTTTTCTAATGCCTAGCAACTGGTGTTAGGGTACAGATTACTGCAGGAGCGAAATGGTCTCTCAGTTTACTGCATTCCAAAATGTGGAGGTTTAGATTAAATAGGAAACTTAAAACTTTTTTGGCAAGTGGAGATTCTTGATAATCTGCTTTATGAACTCATCCACCCCAGGCAGCCCAAAGCATCTCTGGGCTCTGTATGCAGCATTGGTTAATTATCATACCATGCTGATTATTTTGATTTCAATCAGCTGTTGGCAACGTGGAAGAACATTGCAGGTTTTCTTTGAAATTTTTTGACAAAAATACAAGTGTGTTTGGGGGGGGGCAAGTGTAGAAAAGATTGAATGAATTCATGGGTTTAGAATCTGAAGGTGATTAGCTATTGTACTGCTTTGCTTCTCCCCTCTTGCCTGTGGTAGAATGAATGTTTATTATTACTGCCAAACAGCCAGCATACACATGTGGTATAAACAATCCGTAATCCCCGGTTTAGCGTTGCATTCAATCCAGAAATTGTAGTTCGTTTCACTCCAAATAAACCACAATAATTGATTCAGTCATAAGGCCAAACCAGGGGTCTTGATTTGTTTCTCCTGTGTGATGGATGGTCTGGAGCAAAGCTGTCGAGGCAAGCAAAGTCCATGCCCCAACAATTAAGATCAAACAGTAATCCTATACTAAATTTCTGTTATTGCACACTACTGCTAGATAGGCAGTATATTACATCCTGCTTACTTTAATCATTACATTCGTCATTGAGACTATTACCAAAGGAACTATAAAACCACAACAAATAATATTTACTGCTTGGATTTTACAGTACAATTGTTTCAAATCTTATACAATCCTCTGTTCTATTAAGTGGTCCAATAAACAATAGCCTTTCTCAGGAGTACAAATACTGGACTTTTTTAATTGAGCGGTTTGAAGAAACTCCAACAATGACTGAACAGTAATCCAAGTATAAAATTGGTCATCCACTTTCAATACAATCCACTACCACCTTCAGTACATTTTTGTGTAAGTATTAAGAAATCACATGGAAATTTTATTAGCTGGCCAGCTGAATTTGGAGTGGGACTGTGGTAGACATAGAAGGATAGGACGCCATACAAAGCACTGTAGTCCTGACTCCTGTGATCCTTTTTTATTCTTTCCACACATATTCATATATCTGAAGTACAGGGAATGTTTTAAAGTTTATCCAGAACAAAAGAAAAATGTATCTCCTCTTGTTGGGAACTGCCCAATTGCCAGGTTGCATTCTTTATTTCCAAGATGACTTCGGAAGATAGTGGTTGGACTTGGGAGTTAACCTATGGGGAATTGCAGAGTTTCAAATTGGCTCCTATGTTCAGTATCTATATAAAGATACTGAGAAGGACTGTTTGGAGGTTTGGAGTGTGGTATCGTTGAAGTACTAAAGACACCCAGCTCTATTATTCTCCTGTGACCCAGAAGCAACAGTGGTATGTCTGATGAGAGTAAATAAGCTTGAATCCAGACAAACACATTCGTAAGCCTTCTGTGGGACCTATGTGCATGCATTGTGGTGGGGGTTTCTTTTGAATGGAGCTGCGTTCTACTTGAAGCCATAGGTACTGTTCTGGACCAAATTTAGTTCTGGATGCCCAGGTTATATCTTGGGCCTTGCTGCCTTTTTGCAGGTTAAACTATGCTCACACCTAGAGAAGCAAGATCTAGGAAGTTTAATATACTCTTCTTGATTCGAGATGGTTGGAATTAAGTGGCATATAAGTAGTTGAAATAAATTAGCATATTGAAACTTGACGTGGAATTTATTCCAAAAACTGTTTGGAAGATATAATGAAAACGGAAGTGGGTACTGAGTTTTTAACTTAAGATTACTTAGGGAGGACCCACAACTTTGCTGAGGAAGCTCCACTTCTTGCAGATTCACTTCAGGATGCAACCCAGCATGGCTTTTAAGTGGTGAGGGGGATACCATCCTACATTTTTTCAAGGCTTTTATTTGGCACAGGCAACTCACAATTTAAGTGGGGGTTATGTTCCAAGGCACTGTGCATTTAAATGAAATTGTGTTTATTTGAAACACGATTGCAAAAGCCTGCAGACACCCTGTGCTGCTGCTTTTTGTGATGTTTTTCTGTCATTTCCAGGTTCAGTGCATGAGCATAGTCGCGCACATATTGGATACGCCTAAAACGGTCATTGCCTGTACTCTTGAGTTGCCCAGCACTAGGGGTTTTTCTTTTCTTTCGTTTTTTGCCATGTGATTGCTTTGATTAGAAGCTTGCAAGATGGTTGTGCCATTCTGGTTGTGCTTATTTGAGCAGAAACCACATTAAGGTGCATCCTGATAGCCTAGCAGATCAAAGCTTTGGACTCTTATAAGGCTTGGAGATGGGGAGTTGAAATTCAGATATTTAGAAGAGAAAGCCATAAACATAAGATGGGGAGGCATGCTGAAAATCTGTTTGTCCATAACAGCCTTGGCCAACCTAGTGCCCAACTTGTATCATCACCAGCATGGCTGTGCTGTCACATGAAGCCTCGTCTGGAGAAGACGTGTGTTCTCTTCACTTGAAGTGCCACTTATTTTTAGTATGAATACAGACTGCTCTTTTGTCTGTCTTCGGAGAATCTGGTCTCACTGGCTGATGTATTTGCTTCCTTACTCTTCCATAGAGGAGCTGCATTACCTAATGTTTTTTCCTGTTTAGTGCTGATGGCAGGAATTATCTAGCATGACGTTAGCAACTCTTTCAGAATGCAACTTCCAAAGTGACCCTTCTCAACCAATTGCCTACCCTTTCCTTCATATTTTAAATATGAATCACCTGTAATTATATATCTCTAAGTGAGTATATACTCACCTCCATTCTTCATTGTCCTTTTTTTAAAAAAAAAAATATTTTACACAAGCAATAGGTTGGCTAAAAGCTTAGGTTTTGGTATTAGTGCGCTTAACTTGCACATTTTGGGGTGTCAGGAAAGTAGGCCTCGTTTTTGTGGGGAGCTTAATGAGAAAGTTACATCAGAGACAGATCCTGGGTTTTTGTCTTTAAATAGTGATTTCCATTTGTGCATGAGTAGTTTTGTAAATAAAATGTTCTGCCTTGCTCTATGTTTCCCAGAATTATTTTGCCAGTGCCTTCTGTTTCTATCCTATCTGAGGGTATCCAACAAAGTCCCGTTAGCACAATAATTTATGTCTATGCAATGGGACTTTCTATCACTGTGCTTGCCCTGTGCTTCCTCCCAGATCTACCCTGGAGGGTGGGTTGGGGAGAAGCCCTGAACGAATTAGAGAGGAAGAAGTAGGCCTGCTACAGAGGTGGAAGTCTTTGAGTTAACAGGATGGCTTTGTTGGAGACAACTCAGTTGTGCACTTAGATTGTACTCAGACTATGACTTCACCGTGTGCCTGCTCTTGCGCCTGTTGCTTAACCTTTTCATTATCACATTATTCCACATTTCACTTCAGACCATCTTAGTATTTTATGAATCTGCGCCCCTTTCTGTGTCTTCATAGTGCATGTTGAGGTGGGGAGCTTCAGTGTGCAGTCCTCTGGGCCCAGGATCCACCAGTTATTGTTACATCACATATCCCTAAGGTGGAGGTAGAAAGGGTATTAAATAAAAATACATTGCTAGGTCTCCACTGACTTAGATCAGGAAAACTTTAAGACTTAGAACATGCTCAGATGCTTTTCGTTTAGTTGCCCAGAACCATGGGCTGGTGGTTGCATAATGGAAACTTATTTCATGAAATAGTTCAGGGGCGCAGAGCCTTGCAGAAATGCTCCCAGCCCATCAGATTTTTTTATTGGCCTGTGTAGCCCTAGGCTCCTACCTCTTCTGTAAGATGGCCTGAATTATGCTGTCCACCATGACTTCCAATAGGTTTTAAGGAATATTTACAGTTAAGAACCACTTTACTAAAAAAAAAAAAATGAAGCTGTGTAAATTCTAATCTACATCACCACTCTGCATCTATATACAAGAACACATATTTGTAAGTAATTATGTCCATTAGCATGTGCACACCACTTTTGTGAAACCCTTGCTGCTAGATTATTATTTTTATCTAATACAAAGTACCTGAACTTTTCAAAGCACCATACAGATATTAAAGCATAGGGCTGTTCCTGCCTACAGCCTCAGATTCTAGTAGACAGTATACAAAGTGGAAGGAGGATGGGGTTAGGAAAGAAAGCATTGGATCAGTTGCGCATTTTGGCTGGCATTAACCTTATTCTAGAACCTGAGCAGTTCCTGTTGCAGAATATGCTACCTGCCCTCAGAGAGCAGTTTTCAGCGAACAGAGTAGCCCCAAAGAAAAAGAAACCATTTGTCATTGCTCTATAGATTTATTCCTTAGCACCCACAACAAGCTTTGCCTAGGATGGAGTCAAAACACCAGTGTGTGTGATTTCAGCAGCTAGGCAACTGCTATAGTGGCCTGGTAACCAAAGTGGGATTGGAGTGTTGCTGCATCAGCTGTTTATACAAGCTTCCTGTTTGGCTAGTAAATTGGCACTCACTTTGTCTCTCTAATGATAATCCATATCCTAGCATGCGTAAGTTGTGAGAGCAGTCATTTGTTCTAGTGACTGTACTGCTCTGATGTGCAAGAGAACTCCCAAATGTGTGCACTGTATTGAAATATTACCCATATGCTCTTGTGAAAGTGTTGAACTTGGATGTAAGCAACATAGGTTTAAATTACTATTTGTGAAGCTCCTTGGGTGGTTGTGGGGAACCCCTCAGTTGTGGAGCAGTAAGAAGTGTGGTTTTGTACTATAAAGTGTTTTGAAGCCGCATTTTGGTAATCCATATAATGACCTCATGAGCTGTTACTTAGTCATTTGTTTCATAATTTAATTTTTAAATAATAAAGCAGTGCTAATTGCATTTGTATGACTGCCCAACAGCAAATGTTCTCTTGTTGGCTCATAATTTTTTAAAGAAATGCGGTATTGAAAAAGCATAAATGAATTCTGGCGGAAAAAGTAGAAGAACAATGAACATAAATACGCAATAGAACACAAATTATAAATGGAGATGCCCAGATCATTAGCATATGTTGTTTGAAAGAGCTGAGTGGCTAAAAAAATGTGCAAAAAAGACCACAAGAATGATGCTGGGCACATTTCTCTGGAGAGGCTCTTCCTTAACTGAGATGAGGTATGCTCTTCTGGTTTTTCACTTGTGACACACATGAGAAAGAAAGAACGAACAATTTTGGTCCTAGAAAGGCAGAACATTATTTGTGGTAGTTTCTAAAGATATTTTACCATTACCCTGTGTTGTAAATGTACAAATTTTCTGCTATCTTAGCATGATAATGCCCAGATAGCCTGAGTTCTAGTTAATCAACACACAGTGTTTGATTACTGAAGCCAACTGAGGATTCCAAATCGTCTGAATAATTGACAGTATTCAGGGATCAGTTTCTAGAGCACTAAAACTACTGTATGCTGAAAGTTAATCTGAATCTTGATTAAGACAGCACAGATCTGTTATCATTCCTCTTGATCACAGTTTGTTCTGATAAGATATTTAACCAGCAGATGGCAGCAGTGTATTCCACGAGGTGGCAATTGGTATCCTTTTTTAAAATGACATAAGGAAGTGAAAAAACCTTACTGTCATTGAAGTAATTTTTCATTGCATCCTTGAGTAGTTAGATGTAGAAATTGGCTTGTGCTGTATCTGAGTGGAAATTAAGATAAGATAAAAGGTCTCCCCCGCAACTGAAGTATATACTGATAGATTTGGAAATTTTTTGAAAAGTTAAAGAAACTCGACCCAACTGTAGAATAATATGGTATGGTACAGTACAAACTTTTAAAATGGCTACTCTAACAATTAGTATCTTGAAGTCACTGAAACTGCTTTCATTGAGTTTCAGATCTAATTAGCTATAGCAGTAAGACTTCCATGTAGTTTTAATACTGTCTGCACCTTGTCCGAACTACAAAACACATTTTAGCACCCTGCAGTATAGGTCCAATATGTGGATGATTTCATACAACTTTTTATATAAGATGTAAATTTATATAGATAAAGTATCATAAATGGTCTTGCCTTTTGCCTTAAAAAAACCCCATCTAACCTGACACAGCTAAATCATTTACTGTACTAGTCTCACGGTATAGGTGCTGTAAAGTGCACTACAGTGAAAATCCACATATCTGAATCAAAAGGAGTAGGTCTGGCGACTTCCTCTGTCCATCATAGCCAATGTTAGAAAATGGGATAGAAAAGCTAGGAGCCCAAGCATGAACTAATACACAATTCACATAAGTGACACATTTTTAATATCACATTTTTAACAGAAATTGTTAATACATGTTTAATTTGGTGTTTACAGTAAAAAAATATTGGTAGCATACTTCAGTTTCTGAAACACTCTACTCTTTATTGTTAAACTCCTAAAAATATTGTCCATCCTTAACATATACTTTGAGGCTTCAAAGCACATACATTTCAGTAATCCTTGAGTGTCAGCCAGGCACAACAAATGGCACCCATACGTTTTAAGATGCTCTCAAATGGAGAATCTTTAGGTGCAAAATGTGTCTGGTGCCCTGCTAGTTTTGAACCCTGATTGTAGCTGTAATGGTTGGGAGAGCAAAGACATAAAAGAAAGGAGTGTTACCTTAGTGCTAGTAACTTATTGAAAGCTTGTGTTTTGTAAGCATGGTTAAATTTTTAGCTGCTACATTTTTAGTGTACTAGAAATTTTCTCTTCCCCAATAGGAGAGAGAGTGATCTGTGTGGGTTAGTTGACAAGGAGGAAGTGGAGATTTTGGGGGCGGGTGGAATGGGTGTTGTGCTCCTTGTTTAAACAACTCAGTAAACTAAAAAAATGAAAATTACTGAAGCATGTGGTAGGCTTGTCCCATTGTTAGATTTGCATTCCTGGCTGCCGTTGTGAGTCTTTCTTGTGGCTTTCCCTTCCATAAAAATGTGGAACTGTGGAACTCCCATATGCCAGTACATTCTATCCTACCTTTGTAGGCTTGCTCTCTTATTGAGTACAGGCTACTTGTTACGAGTCAGACTTCTTGTCTTAAATTCAGGGTGAGGAGAAGTAAATATTGTATATTCAATTTGATCTAATATTCGGGGTGCTTGAACTATGCATCTTGTTTTGACTTTGTTGTACAGCTTTCCTAGCAATCTTGCTAGCCCAAGCAAACAGAATGAGTTGCAGTACAAATCTTTTGCCAGGCTTTTAAATGTCAGGTTAAGACTTTTTTATTTACTAAAGCATTTTTAAAAATTTCTATACTTTGGCATGTTTTGTGGTTTGTCTCTTGGGCTACATTTTATTGTATTGTGAAGGATATGACTCACTGCTGTGACATCTGATCCAGTGAAGGGAGGTATAGAAATGTGTTAAAGCACATAAAACTCCCCTCTGTGTGCATTTGGAAGCTTGCTACTACCTAAGACATAATATTTTTCAGAAAATAGCACTAATACTGTAGAAGTAGGCAGCCTCCAAAGGCTATTTGAGGTGCCCATTCTCTTCTGCCCCTTACATTGGAAGGAACCAGCTAGGAAGTTAAGGCATTAATTCCTCATAAAGCACATAGACTTCAGGGATGAAAATACCTGAAGAAAGATTTGGTATTTCTCAAGATGCAGTAGCCTCAAAGTTTTCCTTTACCTTCTGGGTTGGTCATTTCAGTTCAGATAAGGCAACTTTAAAGGTTTAAGAACTATCTCTGTCTGGAGAAAGGTATAGATTGTTGGCTCAAAACAAATCAGAATAAAAATGTGCTCATAAACATTCAGAAGTTGTATGAAACTTTTAAATATTCTTATCATAAATATTAGGAACTCCCTAATATTTCCACCCTAAAGGTGGAATTTCCTTTATACAAAGATGAGAAGCACAAAGAAAGCTGTGGGAGCTAACTTTGTCATCGAGTCTTTATAACAGCTAGACTAGTATGTTCTAAGAGGTAGCCTGTTTTAAATTGTGGGGTGGCAAGCTTCAGTCCACAGCTTGATTCTGGGACTGCAGATCAGGTGAGTTTGACCCAGAAGGCGTGCCTGCTATTTCACTGTATATAACATTACCAGTTTGGTGTGTACATAGGCCCACAGTAGTCCTGTGGTCAGTATAAGGAACTGCCCTGCATGGAAGGCCTTATTTCCAAAAGGATGTTGCAAATAATAGAAAGTCTTGAACTTCTGAGATTAGTTTTGGGCATGCTTTCTTCCAGGCTTGAAGTCACACAACTTGTGTTAACATAGTTTCTTTTCCTTTTTCCCCAGCAATGGCACCAGCATGATATCATTGATCATTCCCCCCAAAGACCAGATTTCACGAGTAGCAAAGATGTTAGCGGATGAGTTTGGTACAGCATCAAACATTAAATCTCGAGTGAATCGCCTTTCAGTCCTCGGCGCCATTACATCTGTACAGCAACGGCTAAAACTTTATAACAAAGGTAAAAAGTTATTCTGCTTACTTTATGAATAACTTTGTGCTCGCTTTGGCATCATCTAAGGTTGCACCCTGTGCTTTTTACAGTACCTCCAAATGGTCTTGTTGTATATTGTGGAACAATTGTGACAGAAGAAGGAAAGGAGAAGAAAGTGAACATTGATTTTGAACCTTTCAAACCAATAAATACATCGTTGTATTTGTGCGATAATAAATTCCATACAGAGGTAAGTGTCATTTTGCATTTCTAGCCAGATTGTAAATTTGGCTCATGATAACTTTGCTCAGTTTGCAGTATGCTCATGAATAGTTATCGTATACAATGTGTTGGTTACTAGATGTTAATTATAACAACCTATTTCTGAATTCAACATACACTTGTGTATTTTTCTTCAAAACATGATTTCCTGTTTCTGTTCACGTACAAAGATACTAAGCAAGGTTGTTTACTTATACACCCAGCGTCCAGACCTTTCCAGAAACAAAGGCTGATAGCCATCACAAATGTTGGGATCCAAAGGTTCATTTTTGTCTGGAAGGTTGTAAATGTCATTGTGAGCTGAGCAAATTGCAGGCATAAAATGCCAGACTATGCAAGTGATTTCAGTGGATTGTTACAATGAGATACAGGGATTTTTCCCCCTGGAGTTGAACACTGTGATTTACTAGGCCTTACCTTCCACTTCAAACACATAATTATAGATAAAATGTGTGATAGCTATTGTGTTATTTCTGGGTCCAGAAACAATTCTGATTCATTGGTTAATTTTTCCAGGCAACCATTGGATATCTGGTTTATTCAGAATTGTTGTGTAGCAAAACAAGAATACAAAGCTGAAAATGAATGAACTGCAGCTAAAATATTATGTTCATTTTTCACATGTCCTTCCCCTGCCCACCCCTCTAATATTCTTGAGAGGGCCTCTTCTCCAGTCTTCAGAGAGTAGCTGGAAGTGGGGAGGCAGAAAAGGGTCCTCCTTTCCTTACATCTTAGGCACAGTACTGTGCCCAGAGCTCAGAAGCTGCTCTTGGTAATGCATCTGTCGCAAAATGTGCCTAGAACAATGGGAGTTTCAAACACTGGTTATGCTCCCACTTTCTGGGAGAAATACTGCATTAGCAATTGTTGTGGGGAAGATGCAAAAACAGTTCCCACGTCTCACATATTGGGAGAAATTCAACATTTTTCTGATCATTCCTTCAGCATAAACATTTCGACTTTCCAGACCAAAAAATCCCACCGTCTCCTTCCCCTTCATTCTGTTCCAGAGATTCTCCTGACGCACACACACATACCCCGAGCCATTTTGGGGGGGGGGGGGGCAGAAGCTCTGTTGAGCAAGTAGAAGGCTTTGCTCAGGGCTTCGATTGATGGGACTCATTAGTTGAACCTTGCTCAGTGTCTCCAATGTGTGCAGCAAATATCATTGGAAAAGGTCTGGTATTCATGCGACACCAGTTCTGACTGAAAGACTTGAACTTGCTTTTTCTATATTGGTCTAAATAAAACAGTAACAGTATGCTTACGGTTCCTTTTTAATATACATTTTGGGCAGGTTTTTGCCAGTGTTACAGCCATCTCAGAACATATTTGTAACGTCCAGTTCTTTCATGTGGTGTGCCAGTCATTGGAGTTGTGAAAGGCTTTTAATAGCTTAAATTGTTGCACACCCCTAACACTGTTTCTAGTCAGAAATGCTAAATTGGCCACTTTGGGCTGGCCATTCCAGCCGAGTCATATTGCACCTGTGCTTGTTGCTGTCATGGTTTTTGAGCTTTGATGTTCCTGTTTGACGCTCACTTACTCAAACAATTGCTGATTGCCTTAGGGGAGCAATTAATTGCAGGGATGGCACAAAATGCAAGCTGCAGACTTTTATTGTGTATAACTAATACATTCTCCATCAAGCACCAGTTTGAGCTTTTTCTCTTCTGATGCTTGCTTTTCTTTTCCCTTTCATGAAATAAGGCATGTTTTTTGTGTAAAAGTGTTTTTATTGGGTTGCCCATTTGCTACTTACTTAAGATGGCTTCTGATTATTTCCCCTTACTTAGCACATCATCATAATAAGCTTGCACATCATCATAATCAGAAATAACTTGCTAACAGTTCTCTCTAGCAAGCTTAAAGGGATGCTGCACAGTGAGCAGTGACATTCCTAAATTAAAAAAGGCCCTAGATGAACATAATTAACTTGTTTTTTTACATGAGTTTGAAGAGAGTCAAGATAGATTCTCAGAGTCTAAAAGGGATAAAGGCGAACAGGAGAACATTCCTCCTCCTAGATTGATCGTATTGATACAGACTTTCCGTAACTATTGAATATCGTAAGTATAACACTGGCATCTGCTGCATTGATTTTCAGGCCCTTACAGCACTACTGTCAGACGACAGCAAGTTTGGTTTTATTGTAATAGATGGTAGTGGTGCACTCTTCGGAACTCTTCAAGGAAACACCAGAGAGGTGCTGCACAAGTTCACAGTCGACCTCCCAAAGAAGCATGGTAATGTGTAAAAATAGCTCAAGAATTATTAATAGTAGATAGGACAAAACATGGTTTATCAGGGAAAGAGAAGATGATTGGGAACATTTGTAAGTGGCTCTGTCATGTCATTTGGAAGGAGGGATATTGCATACCTAAATTATTGTTTTCTATGCTATTTGGGTAACTTGAATGTAGTAATACTGCAGATAGATACAGACCAGCATCCCATTGCTTAAAGGCTTTGTGATTTTGCAGAAAGCTGCCATTGCACTAATAAAGCAGTTAATCGACACAGCCAGTAATAGTGCTTTGTGCAGCAAGTATGATCACTAAATAGGCTTGGCTTCATGTGATGAGCACCATCCATGATGTCCTCACACAATAATGCTGTTGTGGTAATTGCAGTTGAGTCATAATTTATAATAATCTGCCTTGAAACAAGTGTCTGTGAACATTAATATAGACGTGTATTTTGTGTGAACTTGGTTATATGCTTTGACAAACATGTGGTCCAAGCACTTCAAAGTACATGAAAGAATTCTAAAACATTTGGCTTTTAAAAAAAATGGGGGTGGGGGGAAAACCCGGGGATGGAAACAACTTTCATTATTGCTGTGCTTTTACCTCTGTCTCTCAAAGGAAGAGGAGGTCAGTCTGCCTTGCGTTTTGCTCGTTTGAGAATGGAGAAGCGGCACAACTATGTCAGGAAAGTAGCAGAAACGGCTGTACAGCTGTTCATTTCTGGCGACAAGGTGAACGTGGCTGGTCTCGTTTTAGCTGGGTCAGCTGACTTCAAAACTGAACTAAGTCAGTCAGACATGTTTGATCAGGTAAATGGGGATTTTGGCTGATGGAGAATTGCCCATTTGTAATGAGGGACTGCTTTCTGCTGTTGATTTGATACAGATTTTAGTACTGCTTCTAATCTGATATTGGGCTTTACAGTTTTAATGATGATAATTCTAATTACAGTGGTACCTCAGGTTACATACGCTTCAAGCTACATATGCTTCAGGTTACAAACGCTTCAGGTTACAGACTCCGCTAACCCAGAAATAGTACCTCGGGTTAAGAACTTTGTTTCAGGATGAGAACAGAAATCGTGCTCCGATGGCATGGCAGCAGCGGGAGGCCCCATTAGCTAAAGTGGTGCTTCAGGTTAAGAACAGTTTCAGGTCAAGAATGGACCTCTGGAACGAATTAAGTACTTAACCCGAGGTACCACTGTATATATGAAAACTTCTCTGAGGTTATTGACAAAGAATAGTATAGAGATTTATTCAGTGAATACATAAAATAAAAAGAGGCGCCATTAACTCTGAGAAGAAGCTTGAAAGAGATGTGCAGGCACTAATGTTCTATCATGTGACCATTGGAATCATTCAGATTATTCTGTCTAGATCTGGGTGTTCACCAAATGTTACCCGTGTATTTGCATTCTTTGCAGAGGGTTTGCAAATTTCCTCTTGAAATGATAACAAGAGTTATTTGCTACCCTTTTTTGAGGGTGGGATTTCACTGCCTTCGAGGTGAAAGCCTGATATTAGTTACCCAGTTTCTCCTGATTTTAGTATTGATAAAGTATGAGGCAACCTCATTTGCAACCAGAGGTTGTGTTAACTCCACAGTGTAAAACTATAGGCTTCTAATTTACTTTGGTGAGCAGCTTTCAAGCATTGGCCTGATTTCAAAAGCCCTTTGCAGGCTATTAGTTCAATTTGTGCTCTTCCCTCTCCCCCAGCAGTCCATTGGGCCAGAGGTAAAAAGAGAAGGGGACAACCACAGCTACTGGTTTTGACCCCAACAGCTGCTGGCTCCCAACATATCACCCCCAGGGGAATGCTGCCTTCATTCAACAGACATAATGGTTGCTCATGCCTGATGCAATGTGTCTTCTAACACCACATCTTTTTATTTATAGCGATTGCAGTCCAAAGTACTAAAGCTAGTTGACATCTCATATGGTGGTGAAAATGGATTCAATCAAGCAATTGAATTGTCCACTGAGGTCCTATCTAATGTGAAATTCATTCAAGAAAAGAAACTAATAGGTATGAATAAAATACTATAATTAATCAGTTATCATAAACTGACACTCAAGGTGTTGGTAAAGCACAATTTTGGGAAGGGTGTATTGTCTAGTGGGTAGAGCAAGGGGCAGGCAATAGGTTCTTTAGGATCCCAGCAGATGGAAGACTGGCAGACTGTGGTTTATTGGTTAGCAAATATTACAATACTACAAGACCGCACCTAATAAACAAAAGAATCCGTCTAACAGTTATATATCATACTCACTAACCAGTTGCACTTAAGATACCAAGCCAGAAATGCAAGAACAAAAGGATATTGGGGGGAAATAACTGCAAATGCAAAGTTTGTGGTTCATCTCATTTGCTGCGAAGCCCCCAGGTGCAGCAGATCCTTCGCTCAGTTGGTGAGACCAACACTGACCATTCACCGGTAGAACTCTGTGCAAAGGCTCGCCAAGCCTCTGAAGTCAGACGCTTAAATAGAGGCTTGCAAGCATAATCTCATAGCAGGTCCTCTCTTATCTGTTGCAGTTGGCACAGTGTCCATCCTCCCTCTGTTCCCAGTGATGAATCAAAATTAATTGTCTGTTGTTGTTGTTTGAATTTATATACCGCCCTTTACCCGGAGGTCTCAGGGCAGTTCCATGGCTGGGCCAACTACATGACCGCTAGTTGGCTCCTCCTCTCCTCAGGCCAGCTGTCAAGTCCTCTGATGTATAGCACATCTGATGTCTAATTCTCATGAAATAATGAAGTGAGGGACAAGTCCTTATCTATCTGATGTATAGTCCTAATTATGTTAACAGATAGCGACGTCTAGTGTCAATTCCTCATCATATAACTATTGTTATTCTAAACAAGCCAGCTTCATAAACCACTGTTTGAAATTGGCATGTTTCAAATAAACCATAGTTAAGACTAACCACAGTCATTCAGGTTTGAACAACCCAGCAAGGTGTTGGATTCCTCCTTGTAGCATTGCTGAAAGGGGCACGAAGCAAGTGAGATTGAAGCTTACCAAGACCCATTCTTGTCATGCTAAGCTATGGTTTAGCGTGACTTCTGAACCAGGTCACAGGGTACATAACCTGGTAACTATGAAAGTGTCAGTGAGTCAATTGTCCATGTACTGCCAAAGTAATTATCTTCCACCTTTCTGAACGTAATCAACATTGTCTCCCTATTGTCACAGCAGTGCGGTGATCTTCGTGAAATTTAGTTGCTCTTGTGTTCCAGTCTGCACTGATTAAAAATATGTATGACATGTTCATTTCCATCTCTCTTGTTTTCTTTAAATGTAGGCCGATACTTTGATGAGATCAGTCAGGACACAGGAAAATACTGTTTTGGTGTTGAAGACACTCTAAAAGCCTTAGAAATGGGAGCAGTAGAGATCCTGATAGTTTATGAGAACCTGGATATAATGAGATATGTTCTCCATTGCCAAGGCACAGAAGGTACGTAGCTCCTACTTACACAAATATTGGGATCTAGGGGAATAGGAATTGTATGTTAACACAGTGTAAAGCAGTTTGGCTCTTAGATGTGCTTACACTGATGGCATTTAACGACACATCGAACATATACATTCTCTCCTTGAAGAATATAGGTGGTCCCGGCTTCTAGCCAGTAGCTTTCTCACACATCCCCCAATATTTTTTTGCCCAGCTTGCATTCTAGTTGCACCTTTTCTCCATAATGTTCCAAGTATGGTGACTGGGCTAAAAATGCCTCTCCACAAAAATTGATGTTCTCGTTCCCTGAGCTTAATAACATTTGGCTTTTCATTTGTCAGGTGCGTGTGCAATCTGATTGTCTTGGGGAATTTTTACTAATATGCCTCTTAAACTTCTCTCTCTCTTTCCCCTTACAGAGGAGAAGATTCTCTATCTGACACCAGAACAAGAAAAAGATAAATCTCACTTCACAGATAAAGAGGTATTTATGCAAAGCCGCATCTTTTTCGTACGTTAGCTACGAAGCAACCTAAGACAGTTGGCATATTAGCTATTGATGGAAGTACAGGAAATAGATTTGCTTAGCAATTCTCTTCCATTTTCATCTTTAGACTGGACAGGAACACGAGCTGATAGAAAGCATGCCTCTGCTTGAGTGGTTTGCTAACAACTACAAGAAGTTTGGAGCCACGTTGGAGATCGTGACAGATAAGTCACAGGAAGGATCCCAGTTTGTGAAAGGATTTGGAGGAATTGGAGGTAATTGGAAAGGGGAAATGGCAGAGTGGTGTGTTTCTTGTAACCCACAATTGCAGCACCCTACATTACTTTAGTGAATTCTTACAACTGTTAAATATAATGTTTAGCCTGGAGAAGTGGAGGTTAAGGGGTGATATGATAGCCATGTTCAAATATATAAAAGGATGTCACATAGAGGAGGGAGAAAGATTGTTTTCTGCTGCTCCAGAGAAGCGGACACGGAGCAATGGATCCAAACTACAAGAAAGAAGATTCCACCTAAACATTAGGAAGAACTTCCTGACAGTAAGAGCTGTTCGACAGTGGAATTTGCTGCCAAGGAGTGTGGTGGAGTCTCCTTCTTTGGAGGTGTTTAAGCATAGGCTTGACAACCATATGTCAGGAGTGCTCTGATGTTGTTTCCTGCTTGGCAGGGGGTTGGACTCAATGGCCCTTGTGGTCTCTTCCAACTCTATGATTCTATGATGATGATGATTATTATTATTATTATTATTATTATTATTACTTTCCCAGCCAGGGCTGGGCTCAGGGCAGCTAACACCAAATATAAATTACAATAAAAGGTAATAGGGGAAAAAACAGTTAATTAAAATATGGCTTAAAATACAGCTTTAAAATGTAGCCTCATTTTAGTAGTAGCCCATAAATCAAGACCATAAAGGGAGGAAACATCAGATATTCACCCGAGCCAGCTATCCATGCTGGTCCTACATGGGCCAGCAAAAAAAAAAACCCATGGGAAAATTTGTATACCAAATCCCATATAAGGGGTCAGAGTGAGTCTAAGCCGAAGGCCAGGTGGAACACCTCTGTCTTGAAGGCCCTGCAGAAAGATGTCAAATCCCCCAGGGCCCTAGTCTCTTGTGGCAGAGTGTTCCACCAAGTTGGGGCCAGTGCTGAAAAGGCCCTGGCCCTAGTTGAGACCAATCTAACCACCTTGAGGCTCGGGACCTCCAAAGTGTTGTTATTTATGGACCTTAAGGTCCTCCGCAGGGCATACCAGGAGAGGCAGTCCCATAGGTACGAGGGTCCTAGGCCGCATATAAGTATCTATGATTGAGGCAGTTGTGGTTCATGCTGCTTTGTTATATCTCAAAGTGATAATAGAATAATGAGATTTCATATTCATAAAAACAAATTCAGATTCAGTACAGATCTGCTGTATCTTTATGTCCACCTTCTCTAATGGATGCTTCCCATGGTCCTATCTTTCATTCCCAAGTCTGTTAACAAGCTTTTCAGGGTAATCTTGGAGGAATTGCATCATAGAGAGGGACGTATGTCCCCATAAGGGGACACAGCCTGTAACCAGGAAAGGGGTATGGTTTTCCTTGGGGCAGTACATCCTGTATGCTCCACCCAGAGCAGAAACCGTACATTCTACCGAGCACAGAGGGAATCGGTTTTCAAGTAACTCATCTTACAGAGAGAGAGAGAGACCCCAATAGTGCATACACGGACACATCTCTGTCAATATTTTATAACTGATGGAGAATAACTTAATGTGATAATTTCCCAGCACTCTTGTTGGCTGCTAGTCAAGATGACAGGAATTTAAAGGCTGGGGTTTTTTGTTTGTTTGTTTGTTTGTTTGTTTGTTTGTTTTGTTTTAGTTATATTGCAGATACATACGAATCAGAACTTTTAAACATGAAAAAAGGGGGGGAAGATTAATAAAGGTTACAAAAAAGAAAAAAGGGGGACTTCTTCATTTGCACATACAGTATAGGCTCGTTCGATGTTGGCTTCTCTCACTACAGAGAACAGGCCTTTTCCTTCTCAGAATTGAATCCCAAATTTCAACTGCAGTTGGGTCAGACTGTGAGTGCTTGCTTGTTCAGGCTGGAATAATTCTTCACCACCTCCTCTGACTTTAGATTTGTCTTGCCAGTCAAATGCCTCACTTGAAGAATTCACCTGCCAGCTTAGGCACAGGTCTCTTCCCACCTTGCAGCTTTACACAGGTCTTTCTGAGAAATTGAATCAATACAGGTGGAAAGGAAACGTGTACAGTCTTCCTCTTTCGACTCTGGGGTACAAAGTGTTTGTAACATCTTCCTTCTAACCTTTATTTCCAAAGGTATCTTGCGGTACCGAGTGGACTTCCAGGGAATGGAATACCAGGGAGGAGATGATGAATTTTTTGACCTTGATGACTACTAGGTAGTCGACCTGGGTCTGGCAAAACGTGCCTCACCCCTCCAGCATCCAACCCAAGGAGAAAGCTTGCGATGGAAGACAAAACAGATCCCTGCCTTAGAATTGGAGTTTTTCCAGAACTTTATCCAGAACACCGGGTTTAAAAGAAGAAGAAAGAAGCAAACCCTACTGATTTGTCATAGTGTCAGTACAGCAGCAATCTACTAAGTTTCTATAATGCCATTTTGGACTAATTTAAAAAAAAAAATCCCAGTTTTTACTTTTACTTAATGGTGAAATTGGTTGCTCTTGTATTTTATGAAAATGATTTTTTTAACCTTCATGCTACATTAACTGCTGTAAAACCTTCATTTGAAAAATTAATAGATTATATTGGTTTGTTTCTTAAATTGATTGGAGGCAATTAAGTCGCTGCATTTTGCAGTGAGACGACCCATTTACATGGCGTTCTTGGCTTAGACTGCGGAAGAAGAACCTTAGGAGGTGCACCCATTGCTCTTGGTCTACAGTGGTGGAAGTAAAAGAAATTGAACCCTTATGGCATGCCAGCTTTCAAAGGTGCGATGTGTAAATTCAGACAGTCTGGGAGCTCCACCCATTTTAATCTTTGACTGCAAAAGCGCTGCTTGTTTCAATCAAGAAGTATGTCTCATTTGTGGCAATCAAAATGCCAGGGTCTCGGCAGGCTTGATTGGGGATTATGAGTCGTGTGGCCTTCACTCTTCCCTCTTGTCAGTCAATAAACAGTTTCCACAAGCAAGCTAATGCTTCTTATGCTTGGTTCTATTCTTTACTAGGGTTTGGGAGGTGTGTTTTTTTTAGTTCTGCTTTGGGACTGCATAAGCTGCCTTGGTGTGAGTTAACATCAAAATTTCACAAACTGCTTTAAATGCAAGTAGCTAGCGAAATGTGACTGATGTCAACCTTGGCACTGGGGTGTGTGAAGCAGCTGTAGAAATTAGCAAGTTCTCTCTTTTTTTAAGAAGCTTGGCGCCAAAGGTTCACTTTAAACACTGTGGGATTGCTCACGCAGGGCAGTTAGCTCACTTTCCTGAATCCCCCTGGGACTGTCTGGTTTTCTAAAGGATACTCTTGATATTTTAGTGCCTAGCTGTGTTCACATTTTCCTCTTGTCCTTCATGTATTGGTAAAACTCCCCAGCTGGCAAACTTTGCATATCGTTCCAATAATCCTGTCTCACTTGAACTGGAAGGCGGGTTTGTCTTAACGTAAACCTCCTCACAGTGTATTCTTAAAAAGAGGTCCAAAATGACTTTCTGTCAATGTGAGCAATAGAATTTGTATCTTTTTATAACTCCGCAAGCAGGCAGTGTGTGTGATTGTCCACAAGAAGCGTTCACGTAGGGTGAAGTCTCTTCCAGAAGCAGTACACTTGGATTTTGCCATTGTAAATGGGTCTGCTGTGACATGACAAGAGCAGGAAAAAATTGGGTGTAAATTTACATTTTTGAATATACTGCTTGTTTCACATTTAGGGTATGCAGCTCCTTTTTTTGTAGTTTTATTTTTACTATTTAAGTTTGGAAATGATGCCAAATTTTTGTATCTCTTTAATCAATGTGTTATATCCGGTGATATATATTGCATTATATATTGATGTGTATATCAATATATACCGATATGTATTACACTTACACAAACACATTAAAAGGGTGAGAATCCTAGCCTTTTGCATACTACATAGCCTCTTCAGAGAGCTCCCAAGCAGTGATATCTTGGTGTTGTGATGTACAGAATGGAGAAGAGTATTAAACCATATTTAAGAATATACCCTGGATTCCTGATTTTATTTGACTCGGGGAAGGATTGCAATAGTGAGTTACTATGAACCAAACAGTAAGATTGGCTAGTGCCTGATACTGAACAATTGCACCAGCGAATCTGGCAATAGGTCAGTGGTTTCTTTAGCATAGTATTTCCCAAATTTGGGTCTCAAACTGTTTTTTGGACAACAATTCCCATCAACCCTGACCACCGGCCCCAGCTAGGGATGATGGGAGTTGTACTCCAAAGACAGCCGTAAGCCCAAGTTTGGGAAACACTGCTTTAACACACCAGCATATTGTTGCTACCTAAGTAAAGGTAAAGGGTAAAGGGACCCCTGACCATTAGGTCCAGTCGTGACCAATTCTGGGGTTGGGGCGCTCCTCTCTCTTTATTGACCAAGGGAGCTGGCATACAGCTTCCGGGTCATGTGGCCAGCATGACTAAGCTGCTTCTGGCAAACCAGAGCAGCGCACGGAAACGGCGTTTACCTTCCCGCCGGAGCGGTACCTATTTATCTACTTGCACTTTGACGTGCTTTCGAACTGCTAGGTTGGCAGGAGCAGGGACCGAGCAACGGGAGCTCACCCTGTTGCGGGGATTCAAACCGCCGACCTTCTGATCAGCAAGTCCTAGTCTCTGTGGTTTAACCCACAGTGCCACCTACGTCCCTACCTACCTACCCTACCTGAGTGGACACCACTAAAAGCTGGATTTTAAACATATATTGGCTGGTTGGTCTTCCAAACCAAACTACTGCCTCAGAATACGTCGATGCCAAATGGGCTCTGACCCAGAAAAGCTATACATTTGTTAGCCTTTAAGGTGCCATAAGCAACTTCCAAGATTTTGCAGCAATTGGCTGGCACACAACAACTCCTTTTTGCATTCGTCTCGGATGTGTCTGTAGCTGTCACTGCAATGCTTCGCAGTAGCTCTTTTACTCAGTACTGTTCTGTTTTCTAGGTCATGTTGACACATTCCTCTCGGATGCCCTGCTTGATAGCCGTTTGGTACAGAATTGCCGCAGTATTCGTCCAGCAGCATGAGAATTAAGACATAATTTAGCTTGAGACACAAACACAATCTGGCTTGACATTTTTCTATGGCTGTAAGGTCCCTACCAGGCACACTTGACAAGCAGTAATTGCTAGGGGACCCTGACTGTGATCATATAAGTACAGTGGTACCTCAGGTTACAGACGCTTCAGGTTACAGACTCCGCTAACTCAGAAATAGTACCTTGGGTTAAGATCTTCGCTTCAGGATGAGAACAGAAATCGAGTGGCGGAGGCGGGAGGCCCTATTAGCTAAAGTGGTGCTTCAGGTTAAGAACGGGCCTCCAGAACAAATTAAGTTCTTAACCCAAGGTACCACTGTAGTCCCAAGTCCCTCAGGATCTTGTCTTTCTTGGCCTAAAGTGCAATGAACTCCACCAAGCACCCAGCAAAGAAGTCTCAATATAGAACGGGGGTGGCTGATCTTCAGATATTGCTAGCCAACTCCCACTGTTCCTTGCCATTGACCATGCGTGTTGGGGTGCCGATGAGCCACGGAGTAGCTACCCCTGATATAGAAGAGCCCTCCCTGAGCTATGAATAGCTGTTTACTGGCAGAGGTAAGGTCCAAGCAGAGTAAGGTCCAAGGCCAGTTGGAGTCAGGTCCCTGGATAGCTCAGTTGGTTAGAGCATGGTGCTGATAACGCCAAAGTTGCAGGATTGGTCCCAAACAGCTGTATATTCCTCTATTGCAAGGGGGTTGGACCAGAAGATCCTCAGGTTCTCTTACAATTCTATGAGTCTACGACACGGGTAGGCAAACTAAGGCCAGGGGGCCAGATCCGGCCCAATCGCCTTCTAAATCCGGCCCGCACACAGTCCGGCAATCAGCCAGTTTGGTCATGATATATGTAGGTCCCAATCATTCTAATCCACCAAGGCTAATTTTGCTGCTCCCCACGTTCTGAAAAAAACTTGATTTTTAACACACCCTTTCGGATTCTTATCTACCGTGCTCAATAATCACTGTACCTACTAACTAAAGCATGGGTAGGCAAACTAAGGCCCGGGGGCCGGATCTGGGCCAATCACTTTTTAAATCCGGCCTGTGGACGGTCTGGGAATCAGTGTGTTTTTACATGAGGAAAATGTGTGCTTTTATTTTAAATGCATCTCTGGGTTATTGTGGGGCATAGGAATTGGTTCATTTCCCCAAAAAAATAATAGTCCGGCCCCCCACAAGGTCTGAGGGACAGTGGACCGGCCCCCTGCTGAAAAAGTTTGCTGACCCCTGCTCTACGACTTTGCAAAGTCAGAAGCCCTAAATGATGTGCAAGCTCAAACGTGACAAAACCACTAGGTGGCACAAGGAGATGAGGGAAACCCAAGCCACCTACTACAAGATAATACAAAAGTTTTGGTTTGGATCTTATCTTACCTGTTTGTGTCCCCCCCCCATTGCTCTGTAGCATCTTTCCTCTCCCCAAAATGATCTGACAGGGATTCAGGAATGATCTGTGCTAGAATATGGAAGGGGATGTTGGCAGAAAGCATTTCCCTTTCCGTGAACAGAAGAGCAAACAGATCTGAGGTTATAATAGCCATCATGATGAGCAGGGCACTTTTTAACAAGTCATTTCTGGAAGACTGAACACCTCTGCCATGGTATACTGCAATCAGTGTCTTCCATTCATGTAATTGTGCTGAAATAAGGTTGCTCTTTTTCCTTCTGCCTCAGTTTAGGCCAGGCATGTCCGAAGTCCGTTTCGGGGGCTTAATCCGGCCCACTGGTCGATCTAATCCGGTCCCCGTGGCAGTATATGTCCTGGGTTAAAATCCTAAAAAAAAGCTCAGCAACTTTGGTTCACTTCATCAAATCTGGCCCTCTTTGAAAAAAGTTTGGGCACCCCTGATTTAGGCTGATTGAAAGAGCATGCAAGCTTTTGAATTCCACAGAATAGAAATTTCAGGTGGAATGGGAAGGGAGCCAAATCTTTGGCCTTTCAAAGCTGATCTAAAATTTTTTTAAAAATCATTTCTGATAACAACCTGTTTATTTTGCACACGGTGAATATTGTCACTCCTAGGCTGGGTCCAGGCCACCAGTTTTGCTAGCTGCAAGTTGTGAAAGAGTAAATGGATGGCTATGTGGCGCAGGTGTATGTGTGTACACCATAGGAAGAATGCAGCTCTCCCCACATTTGGCTGGTTTCTCCCCATGGAAAAAGAGCGTCCCTGCATGCATGTTGTTGGCATCCATCTGTCTCGAGAGACAGTGGTGTGCGCTTCCAGGGACAAAGTCAAATTGCTGTGTTAGCAGCACCAAAGTGACCTCCCCAGGGCGCAAGCCTGGGCAGTCTGTATGAGGGTCCTGGCCTGCCCAGACGATAAGAATGCTCTCAGCCTCACTGATGTGGTCCAAAGGGAAGCAGACCAAGACGTTTGGCGCCAACCTGGCTGCAGGAGTTGTTTGGCAGGAGGCGTAAAGGCTGCCATCCAATTGTATTCGGGACTCCACTCTAGAGTTTGTGTAGGGTTGACTCCTTAACCTTTTCTTCTCCTGAAGATATCCCCCAAAGCAGTGGAGGTTTAGGATCAGAGTTTTCCTTCTCCTAGATAGGCTACCTTTCCAGGTTCTCAAGCCCTATCTGCCCCTCACTTCCCTCTACAGCGGGTACAAAAACTGCCTTCTTAACTGTAGGACCCACAAAATTGGTCTCACGCACTCAATCCACCAGAGCCTATCTTCGCATGCCGGGGAAGTCCCCAACTCACCAAGGGTTTGAGACCCATCGGCCACCCTCACCCAGTTTAGCTTTCCAGTTGAAGCCGTTTCCTGGGCTGTGCCCACTTTTGCATGCTGACAGCTTCTAAGAGTGTGGACGACTTTGGGGTTGCATACAGCTTCCAGGTCATGTGGCCAGCATGACTAAACTGCTTCTGGTGGACCAGAGCAGTGCACGGAATCACCACTTACCTTCCTGCCACAGCAGTATCTATTTATCTACTTGCACTTTGACATCCTTTCAAACTGCTAGGTTGGCAGAAGCGGGGACCGAGCAACGGGAGCTTACCCCATCATGGGGATTCAAACCACCGACCTTCCAATCGGCAAGCCCTAGGCTCAGTGGTTTAGACCACAGTGCCACCCGAGTCCAGAGGTACTACCTCTCCTCTAACACGCACCCCTCCTGCATGCATACATATAAACATGCACACTAGATATAAATAAGTCTGTCATTTCCAATGTGAGAGATTATTTTTTTCCTGAGCAACTACAGGCGGGTTAACAACTTGATGTTCACCACCCAGCCGTTTGCCTATCCCTTCCATTCTATCCCCCCCCCTCAATTTTTTTTATTGAGTTTCCAAATTTATGACAAATAAAAGAAAACATCAAAAAGAAAAACAAACAAACAAGCAAACATAAATCCTAACTAATAATTCCATTTTTGTTAACATTGTTGGGTGACTTCCTCGAATCCCCCTGGCTGAATTTCGATATATATCATTGTAGCAGTTTTCCAAAACTAAACTTTACTTAGTCAATTAACCTCTTTCTTTCTTTTCATTTTAACTTTAAACATATTCTTCTATAACATCACATATTTAAATTCTAGGCCAATCTTAATACTTGCAAGTAATTCTATTTAAGTTATCTTAACATATTTAGCTAAATAGTCTTTAAATTTGTTCCATTCCTCCTGGTATTCCTCCTCCTTCTGGTCGCAGACTCTTTCAGTCAGGTCGGCTAGCTCCCAAAAGTCCATCTTCTTCATCTGCCATTCCTCCACTGTTGGTACTTCTTGTAATTTCCAGTTTTTGGCAAACAAAATTCTAGCTGCAGTTGTGGCGTACAAAAACAATCTAACATCCTTCTTGGGCAATTCTGAACCTGTTATTCCAAGTAGAAAGGCTTCTGGTTTCTTAATAAATGTATACTTCAACATCTTTTTCAATTCATTATGAATCTTTTCCCAGAAGTCTTTTACCTTGGGACAGGTCCACCACATATGATAGAATGTATCTTCTTTTTCTTTGCATTTCCAACATAGATTATCTCTCTTATGGTAAATCTTTGCTAGTTTTACAGGGGTTACCGTAAGTACCATCTATACATCATTTTCATAACATTTTCCTTTAACACCGTACATGCAGTGAACTTGACCCCTTTCCTCCACAACCTTTCCCAATCTTCAAACATTACAGATAGGTAGCCGTGTTGGTCTGCCATAGTCAAAACAAAAAAAATTCCTTCCAGTAGCACCTTAAAGACCAACTAAGTTAGTTCTTGGTATGAGCTTTCGTGTGCATGCACACTTCTTCAGATACACTGTATCTGAAGAAGTGTGCATGCACACGAAAGCTCATACCAAGAACTAACTTAGTTGGTCTTTAAGGTGCTACTGGAAGGAAATTTTTTTGTTCAAACATTACGTTATGTCCGACATCTCTTGCCCAATCTATCATCACAGATTTCACTTGTTCATCCTTTGTGTGCCACTCCAACAATATCCCTTCCGTTCTAGGCAAAATTTGAAAGCAAAACTCACATCTGACTCCCTTCTTTCTCTCCAAGTCTGGTGATGTCATAGTGGAGGGTTTATGATGGAAGGCAACCTCTACTCTTGCTCAGTGGTTCTGAGCGCTTTCTGGAGGAAGGGGCCGGGTTGCTGCGCTAAGGCAGGGTAGGTCTTTCTGGGGTAAGGATCTGGCGGGTTGGGCTTGGATGCTGTTTGAATCAGTTTGGATTGCCCTCGGTTTCTGACACTAGCCACTGAATCCAGAATAAGGAGCCATGTAAGAAATGGTTTCCCCAAGATCTGATACAAGAATCAATAACTTCTTTAAAGCTACCATATTTTTCACTCCATAAGATGCACCTGACTATAAGATGCACATAGTTTTTAGAGGAAAACAAGAAGAAAAAAATACAGTGGTACCTCGGGTTACATATGCTTCAGGTTACAGACTCTGCTAACCCAGAAATAATACCTCGGGTTAAGATCTTTGCTTCAGGATGAGAACAGAAATCGTGCTCCAGCAGTGCAGCGGCAGCGGGAGGCCCCATTAGCTAAAGTGGTGTCTCAGGTTAAGAACAGTTTCAGGTTAAGAACGGACCTCTGGAACGAATTAAGTATGTAACCAGAGGTACCACTGTATTCTGAACGAAACAGTGGGTGTATGATTTTTGTGGTTCATGCTGTGGCCACAGACATGTGATTTGACGGTGAGTTTGGGGTTGCCCAATGCAAAAATCCTGAGAATCCATGCTTTGTAACCATGTTTTTGCGCCATTGCATCTTATGGAGTGAAAAATACGGTAAGTCTGCTACAAGGTATAATTGGGTTGGTTGGTTGGTTGGTTGGTTGGTTGGAGGCCTTATATCTGCAGTGTACCATAATTATGGTGGGGTTATCGTCCACAATTGTGCAGCTGTATGATCAGACTTTTCCAGCAAAGAGCTTTAGGTCCCTTCCAACTTTACAATTCTATGATCTGCATGATGATTTTTTCTTCTTCGTTAAATGATAGCAATGCAGTTCTTTGGGCATTATGCAAGTCCACAAGGCGGACTCTTCTATAACTGTTCCACCTGCTTGTCCTTTATTTCTATGGTAGATTCCAAAAGAGCATTGCTAGTTTCCCCCATTCTAGTTTTCAGAGGCTGTAGCTGATTGATACACAAAGTTCACATGCAAGCTTAAAAAAAATCACCACCTCTGTTGTTTTAGGTTCAAAATCAGGAAATTGGGCTACCATCCTATTATCCACATATCTGGGAGTAAGCCCTGTTGAATTCAGTGAGTTGATATGCAAAGGGCTGCACGGCTGGTTTTCTGAAGGTTTATACGATGCTTGCTTTTGTACCAAAAACTTAGCTGCTGAAATGTGTTGTTGTTGTCTGAAGTCGACCCATTCCTCAGGCAAAATTGATGACACAAAATAGAAGAGACTGAAGTTGACAACTAAGCCTGGTTTTTTTTAGGACACAAAGTAGCTCTGAGATCGTAGACAAATTTCCCAGAGGAAAGAACAAGATGTGTTTTGATTCATCCAGCTTACTTACTGGAAAGAAGGCTGAAAGGGTCAAATTTAGACAAATTTCAGAATATTTACTTGGTTTTTCGTTTCTTTCTCATTACCCAGATATGGATAAATAGTGCCTGAATAGTTTGGGGTCGGGCTATGCCAACTATTAGGTAGAGACGGGCAGCAAGTGATACTGAGGGAACAGGAAATGGTTGTGAGAGAGCTGTGTGTCATGTTTGTGCCCCTAAAGCCAAATGGCTGCCCTCAGATGGTGGATGCATCATTCTTCTCCCACCTTATCCTTACAACAACTCTGTGAGGCAGACCAGACTGATAGCGACTTGCCCTAAGGTTGGCCCATGATCCTCATCCTTTAGCGGTGACTAAAAACTACAATTGGGACGCAGGTGGCACTGTGGGTTAAAGCCTCAGCGCCTAGGACTTGCCGATCGAAAGGTCGGCGGTTCGAATCCCTGCGGCGGGGTGCGCTCCCGCTGCTCGGTCCCAGCGCCTGCCAACCTAGCAGTTCGAAAGCACCTCCGGGTGCAAGTAGATAAATAGGGACCGCTTACCAGCGGGAAGGTAAACGGCGTTTCCGTGTGCGGCTCTGGCTCGCCAGATGCAGCTTTGTCACGCTGGCCACGTGACCCGGAAGTGTCTCCGGACAGCGCTGGCCCCTGGCCTCTTAAGTGAGATGGGCGCACAACCCCAGAGTCTGTCAAGACTGGCCCGTACGGGCAGGGGTACCCTTACCTTTACCTTTAAAAACTACAACAATAATAATAATAATAATAATAATAATAATAATAATAATAATAATTTGTTTATACCCCGCCCATCTGGCTGAGTTTCCCCAGCCACTCTGGACGGCTCCCAATCGAGTTTTAAAAACAATACAGCATTAAATATTAAAAACTTCCCTAAACAGGGCTGCCTTCAGATGTCTTTTAAAGATAGGATAGCTGCTTATTTCCTTCTCATCTGAAAGTAGGGCGTTCCACAGGGCGGGCGCCACTACCAAGAAAGCCCTCTGTCTGGTTCCCTGTAACCTCACTTCTCGCAATGAGGGAACCGCCAGAAGGCCCTCGGCACTGGATCTCAGTGTCTGGGTTGAACAATGGGGGTGAAGACGCTCCTTCAGGTATACAGGACCGAGGCCGTTTAGGACTTTAAAGGTCAGCACCAACACTTTGAATTGTGCTCGGAAACGTACTGGAAGCCAATGCTGATCTCTCAGGACCGGTGTTATGTGGTCCCGGCGGCCTCTCCCAGTCACCAGTCTAGCTGCTGCATTTAAAAGAAGTGCTTCGCAAGTGTCTGTCCCCGGGTGCTAGCTCAGAGCAATATCTGGCGGCGATCTCTGGCAATTCTTGAGGCCATCAGCACTTGCTATGTCGACGGCATCACATTTCCTCCCGAGTGACCTTGGCCGTTCATCGTAGCACCTGAACTTTTAATTGCCATCGGCTTCTCTCCCTATGCTTATGAATGCACCAATCCATCCAACAGCTTCTCTCGCTGCCAGGGCCCATCGGAGAGCAAGTTCAAACTGTCAGCCTACATCACACTGATGGAACGGATCATGACTAGCTGGCTGGGAGCAGGAGCCGACAGCTATGTTAGCTGATGGGCGTTTGGAAAAACAAGTCTCTGCTAACAATGCACTTTGCAGCTTTCGAGATCAGATGGGGCCCGCCTGCCACAACCCTGCTGTCAATCTGTGTGTCAGAATTTCCTGGTGAGTGTGCTTTGCTCAATGGATCCTTTCCTCTTTCATCCGGGAGCATTCCATTGATACTTAACCAAAGATCTCTACAAAACTCCCAGCACCAGGGGAAGCAAGTTTCTGGTGCCCTTGACCTGGGCTTTCATTAGCAAAATGAGGTGTTAGAACGGACTGTCCCACTTAAACTGCTGGGCTCTGGAGCATAGGGATGAGAGAATCTGTCGTTTTCAGTTTCTCCAAGGTTCTCCTTTTTCCAGCCAAAGTCAGTTCTCCATAATCCTTTGTGATTTTTTTTTAAACACCCTCATAAACCTCTAAGTGTGAATTCCTACTAATATACACGTTTTTGTCTGCAGTTTTGCCTTTTGCAAACCAATCCATGAAGCATGTTTTGTATGTTGCTTTCCCTAATGTGTTTCACTAGTACAGTAGTACCTCGGGTTACTGATGCTTCAGGTTACAAACGCTTCAGGTTACAGACTCCGCTAACCCAGAATAGTACCTTGGGTTAAGAACTTTGCTTCAGGATGAGAACAGAAATCGTGCTCCGGCGGTGCAGCGGCAGAAGCAGGAGGCCACATTAGCTAAAGCGGTGCTTCAGGTTAAGAACAGTTTCAGGTTAAGAACGGACCTCCGGAACGAATTAAGTACTTAACCCAAGGTACCACTGTATGTTACTTTCACAAGCCATTGTGCCACAATGGTGAGAATGCTGGACTAGGACCTGGGAGCGCAGGGTTCGAATCCCCACTCAGCCATGACTGGGAGTGACCTTGGGCCAGTCACTATCTCTTAGCCTAACCTACCTCACAGGGTTGTTGTGAGAATGAAATGGGGAAGAGAAGAACCATGTGACCACCTTCAGCTCCTTGGAAGATAAGGGTGGTATATAAATGTCAATAACAACAACAACAACAACAACAATTTATATGCACACTTTAGTATATGCTCTTCTGTGCACATTAGCTGGGGGTGAGAATTGCATTGCAAAATTCAAAAATGTGCAAATTTCGAAGGCCGGCTGTTTTAGTTCACATTCTTTTTCAGAAAATGTGAACTAGGCATGTTCACCTTTAAATACAAACTGGATTAATTTCTCCCCCATCTCTACTGGAGGGTTTCTGAATGTTCCCTTATGTAAACAATGGGGTGGTGGTGAAAAACAACACAATTCCTGTGTAAGTATCAAATTAGCACAGGACAGATTGAGCAGGATTTGAGCCTTTCTCCCTGATATCCCAGGCTACAGTTCTTTCCCCAACCCCTCTTTGGTGGGAAATATTTTACAACCAATAAAGGCACCCCATGCATGGTGGCACAGTCCATGGTACAGGCCCCTCAAATTTCTACCACCTCATTATAGACCAGGTCTAAGCTAGGGATAGGGACACGGGTGGCGCTGTGGGTTAAACCACAGAGCCTAGGACTTGCCGATCAGAAGGTCAGCGGTTCGAATCCCCGCGAAGGGGTGAGCTCCCGTTGCTCGGCCCCTGCTCCTGCCAACCTAGCAGTTCGAAAGCACGTCAAAGTGCAAGTAGATAGATAGATACCACTCCGGCGGGAAGGTAAACGGCGTTTCCGTGCGCTGCTCTGGTTCGCCAGAAGCGGCTTAGTCATGCTGGCCACATGACCCGGAAGCTGTACGCCGGCTCCCTTGGCCAATAAAGCGAGATGAGCGCCGTAACCCCAGAGTCAGCCACAACTGGACCTTTACCTTTACCTTTAAGCTAGGGGTATTTAAAACCACTGGTCTGAATTCTCCTGGGGAATCCCATTCCTTTACCAACTCTGTAGGAGAGTGTAGCTCAGAAGAAGTCACCAGCAATCATATTAAGAGACTGGCAAGTGGTCTCTCTACTCTACAATGGAGTTGTTGAAGAGTTGGTTGGCAATCCTGCCCACAAGCTCAGTGGTGAAAACCCCTATTTTCATTCAAACCTTGGCCAAGCATGGAGACCAGATATATAGGATGGATGAGCATGCTATGTAAATTCACTGCAGTTATTATTATCCGCACAATATTTTAAATATACTGACAGATGGAACATCACTGAACGTAAAGGTTAACGTTGCTAAAGTTATAACCACCAGTGGAATCTCTTTTAAACAAATTAGGTATCGGTGCAGAATTCAGACACTGAGAAAACAGAAAAGCATACAAAACAAAGCAAAACTTTGCCTGGGCACTGATGGTAGTCAGTGCACAGGCAAGCTGCAGAGACCTTTAGTTGCTTTTGTAAAAGAATTCAAATCAAACAATTTAGTAAGAATTAGCTCTCCCCAGACAGACTCTCTGACCTACAAATTCAAAATGGACACCTGGGATCAGAGAAATTCTAGACTAGTCAAAAGCAAATTAAAAAAACAGAAAACAAAACAGATCAAAGCCCAAAGTCATGGGACAAACTTGAAAGAAAGAAAAAGATTAAATAAGGGAGGGGTGACATAATTTTTAGCTAACTCCAGACCTCAGCTCCCAGGGAGCCCCAGCGTTACTTGATCGTCTAAGATGTAAAGCAATTTCTTGAACAATGAAGAGCCTTGTGGTACCTTAAAGACTAATGAATTTATTGTGGCATAAGCTATTGTCTGGTGCATCTGAAGGGGTCTCTGGTCCATGAAAGCTTATGGCACCATAATAATTTTTTAGTCTTTAAGGTAGCACAAGACTCTCTTTTATTTCTGCTATAACAGACTAACATGGCTACGCCTCTGGAAGTAATTTCCTGCAGGAACTTAATAGGTAATAGGATTACATCTCTAACAAAGAAATAAGCAGGAACACTCTGGGTGGCAGGTTTAGCTACCAAGACTTACACAAAGGAAGGACTCCGAATTTGATGGGCCATTGACTTGGGCAAAGGAGTCATTGTAATAACCAGGAAGAACCATTTACACTTGGCAAAAATCATAAAAGGATGTTAATTAAATTCTAACCTACATTTTTTTCTATAGAAAGCGCTCCCTTTCCCCTGTTCTGAACCAGATACATCAGATCGCAGCAGCTGTGATGCTCATGGTATATTAGCCAATAATATACTACAACTGTAGAATAATATTCTGTAGACAATAATATTCCACAGAGTACAACTAGAATTCCTTCATAACATGCAATATTTTTATGACGTGGAGCTTAATCTCCTCTTTCGATAGCACCATCCTATGCATGTCCTCTCAGAAGCAGGCTATATTGAATTAAGTGGTATTTACTCCAACCTAAGTGTACACTGGCAAATTAGGGGTAGTTCAGCCATTCATCATGTCAGGGAACAAAAATTAATGTAACATTTTAGGGATTTAGTGCAACTAAGAATAGCAGTGGATATCTGAAAATGTTTTAGTTTAGATTAAATGTGAAGTTTAAAAACAGGTGGATAATTTCAGATAGTCATTGAATATGGATCCAAAACGGTCCATAGTAATTTCAATTGCCAGAATAGGTATGGAAAAAGGTTCTTTTTTAAAAGCAAACTTACTGTTACTCTTTGTTGCCTCAGGGGTTGTTGCTTTTTCCTTTGGAAAAAGCATTCTTTTGAAGGGAGAACTGATTTAAGTTTACTCAATCATGTGATTCTGTCTCAAAATACCAACGAACTCTGTCCATAATGCAATTTTCTCCTTATTGTGTGCAGATGCCCTGAAACACAAATATTCTATATATAAACGATGAACAAGCTATAACCATATTAATCACAGTGTCTGGAAATGAATCATGTGAACAGGACCTAAAAGTTAGGAGCGGGGCTTTTGTTCAGCTGGAACTCAGTGGAACGCAGTTCCGGCACCTCTCAGGTGTGCACCATTGCCATTCTAAGAGAAATAGGGAGGTGTTCACAGTGGGTTTGGTTTTTCTAGAAAAATAGCACTGGTAGGCTGCTTTGCTCTTCCCAGCTCATTCTGCTTCTGTTTTGTACTGTACTGAACCAAGACATGGTTTTGCTTGAGTGTCATCTGATTGTGGGCTCATGGTTTAACTCTCTGCGCTGTAAACAAGGCTTGTCCTGTGGTTTACACTGGCAGGGGTCGGCAAAGTTTTTGTGGCTTGGGCCGGTTCACGGTCCTGCAGGCGCCATGGTGGGCCGGAGTGCGCATGCACACACGCACACATACGCAAATGCTATTTCCAGTGCTCCTTCTGGTGCGGAGGAGGCATGTGCAGCTTCCCATTGGCTGCAGGTAAGCTGGCTAGAATAATTGAAGACGGGTCCGTGCTCTGCTCTGTGCCGGTTTAGTGCGGCGCATGGGAGCCGATCAAGCGGGCAGCAGGCGTCCCCGAGCAGGTGGTGGGGGTCCATGGGCTGGTTAAATGACCCCCATGGACCGCTTGTGGCCCACGGGCCTTAGGTTGCTGACCCGGTTTACAGTCTGGGAGTTGTCTAGTAGAGCTAAGCATGAGCCTGGGTTTGAATGACACACTAAGCCAAACCATAGCTTAGCTCAGTACTGTGCAGCAGCAAAATGATCTGGAGAGGAGCAAAGGAACCTCAATTGCCTCTTTGGGAGACATGGGTTGGCACAGAGCGACATGCAGACTGGGCCAGAGTTTGTGCAGAGACAAACAAACACCTTCCATCAGATCTTAGGATACAGGCAGGATATGGGAAATGTGGCTACCCAGGTTTAAATTCCAGCTCTGTTATGGACCGATGATGCTGGGAACTACCTCCCTGTAAAGTGGTTCTGTTGTTTTTGCAAACTAAGGATGAGTCAGACATGGTAGTTTTAGTTTCAGTGACTGTTTTGAGAAAAACTTGCAACTGAGATGTGGCTCTCACTTGTGGGTGGATCCATGTCCTAGAATCCATGTGGACCAACATTTTAGCAGTCTAGAGTTTGATATTCAGTGGAAGACAAGAGTGCCTGGAGTGCTCTGGTCCATGGGGTCACGAAGAGTTTTAGACAACTAAAAAAAAAAAAAAAAAAGCTTGATATTATTAATGCAGAAGCACAAGTGAAGGACAAGTTTCCTGTATGGTAGTAGATGACAATACTCTTTTCTTGATTCATTTCAAGTGTGTATGTGTATCATAATTGGACCAGGTAACATAAGACTACTTAATATGTGAGACTCCTCCCCTTGCTCCTTTATAGTGTGAAGGAAAGACCATTTTGGTGTGGCATCTCTCAAGTTCCTCCTGCCAAAGACCTTAAGAAGCATGCCAGTCACCTTCAATCTTTTCAGACCCTGGACCTGACGTTTAGCACAAATATTGAGACCCTTCTCTTATTTTTTTTACCATACATTTGATGGCGATAGGGCTGCTTTTGCACTCCATGTTAGATTTATCATCTTTTGATAAATCTACCTTCACCAGGAGAGGGCTAGGCCGCTTTTTCTTCTTCTCAATATGGAGATTTCCACGGCATTTTTCTTGTCACACTAGAGTCAACGCAAGTTGACTGTTTACAGTGCACTGGGCCAGCCTGGTGAATGGTTGATTCCAGAGTTCTCCTAAATGCACCATTAGAAAATCTGGGCAAAACTGGGTGTTCATGAAATCTGAGAAAATAATGAGTTGAAAAAAATTATGCTTCGTTGCAGATACAGCTCTGAAAAAATGTCAAAAAATAATTTTCAGAGCTATATTGATTGCCACTTCAGCCAGTTTTTTAGAACAGGTATTTTCAGACCCAGAAGTCACTTTTAACCCAAACAGGTATTTGGAGACACATTTATTAATCTTCTACCATTTGGTAGTGGTCTGGTCACAACCCATTTTGGATCAGGACACACACACCCAATTGAAAACCAGTGTTTTAGCAGACGTACTTCTTCCTTTTTGTTGCCTGGCATGACTCCAGGTAAACGCTGCCAAGGGATCACTGTGCCAATCTCAGTTGTGACGTCTTTTCCTTTTAAGAATTTTTTGTAAGCTATGCAGAGAGACTCTGGCTGGCTGCTCCTGAGAACATGATGCTGGAATGTGGCCTGATCCACTGGAGCTCTTCTTGTTCTTTTGGGGCCTTTAAAACAGGATTGGAATTGCTGTTGTTTCACGTTGCCATTGTGTTATGCATTGGATATATTCATTTCAGATTTTTACGCTGTAAACCGCCCTGTTAACTTCCGCAGTATTTAAATTTGATCAATGAGGGTGATGTACAAACGGCATATACCCAACTCTTGCTGTGGAGCAACCCACCCTGGGCCACTTTCAGACCCTCCCAAGTGTCCCTATTTTCCAGAGACAGTTCTGGATTTATAGAAGCCGTCACAGTTTCTGATCCCGCTTTCCCTTAGGACATCCATATTTTCATCGGAGGGTAAAGCAAATAATTTAGACAGTGCCTATATGATATCGAGCAACAGAATAATCTGGCCACAATAAGGAAATTTTGTCCATGGCATGATTATTTTCCACCTGGTCATTTTGACACTTTGGCACCCTGTTTGAAAAACACAGATGTGCTTTCATTTCGCAAGATTGAGGCTGTACTTGAGGGTCGATTTCAAAAAATTCCATTGGAAAACGGTTACGTCCATGTGGAGATGGCAGTATTGAGTCAGTGGCTCATTTGCTTCTGGCTTGCACTCTTTATAGATTTGAGGAGTGAGGTTATTACCTCTCTACTATTGTCCATGATGGGTTGCTCAACCATTGCTATTGTGTCCTTTCTTTTAGCAGATCAAGATGATCAGGTGACAGCAAAAATGTCAAACTGGGGGCAATTAGAATAAGAGCAATTATTTTATTATTGATGTAAACCCCCAAAATGTATTTTTTATAATTTTTACCTCTATCTTCAGTATTGTATTTTATTGCTATGGCTAGTGGCTGATGCAAATAAAAGATTCTTCTGATGCAGCAATCAGAGGGTATGCAGTTTTGCAACCCTTGAGTAAAGGAGATAAGGGACTATATTAGAAGATGTCTGATGGCAGCCCTGTGTAGGGAATTTTTAAAGAAATGTTGAATGTTTTATTCTGTTTTTTATATGTGTTGGAAGCTACCCAGAGTGGCTGTGGCAACCTAGTCAGATGGGCAGGGTATAAGTAATAAAATTATGATGATGGAATAGGACACCTCTATTTTCATGGGAGAATACCTGTAGCACAACATATATAAAAAAACATTAAAAATAGGTTATGTTTTATATATGCTGGAAGCTGCCCCGAGTGGCTGGGGCAACCCAGTGGAATGGGTGTGGTATAAATAATGCAATTATTCGTATTATTATGGAATAGGATGTCCCCATTATCATGGGAGAATAACTATCCCTACAGGCTTATGCTGCAAATAGTCCTGAGGATATAAATGAAGTGAACCGATAAACCTACACTGAGAACCGGTAAATTTACGGTAAATTACGGAAGGTCGGCGGTATACCAATGTAATAAACAATAATAGCAATAATATTAAAGGGAATAGCCGCCCCCACCCTCTAGCGTTGCCATACACGGCGTGGGGCCCTCGGCGCCCTCACGCCTGAGGTAAAGGCGCCCACGACGGAGCCTTTTGTGAGGAAACAGTGGCCTGAGGCGCCATGAGGCAGCTCCACTGCGCCTGCGTTCTCGGAGCCTGCGGCCTACGCCGGCCTTTCCCCCGTCGCCAGCAGCAACCGGGACCCCCAAAAAGGGCCTCGCCCCGGGCAACTGGGAAGAAGCAAAGGCGCAGCACGTTCCTTCGAGCCAGTTCTTTAAAAAAAATTAAAATAATCCGCCGTTGGGAGGCAAAAAACCCCTCCTCGCCACCGCTTTGCATGTCGGGAAACGTAGTTCCTTTAGCCGCTCCGCCGCGAGGAGCGCTAAGCACTCCCCCCTCGGCGCTATGCATGCTGGGCCTTGTGGTTCTTTTTCCCGCCGGCCGGCGCAAAGCCTGTCGGGAGCTGTAGTGCCTCTCCTCCTCCTCCTCCTCCTCCCCCCACCCTTGGTCGCGACGGCGGTTCCGACGCGGCTGCTGAGGGGGAAACGGTCGCCGCCGTTGCTAACGTTCGCCCGCCCGCGCGCCGCGTCGGCCTGCTGCGTCACTTCCTCTTCCGGGCGCGCGGCCGAGGAGGCGGCGGCGGGTCAGTCGGTCGATCTATCGGCAGCCGGCCTCCTCCTCTGAGGGAAAAGGAAAAGGTGGGGGGGTCGATACGGGCTTTTCTCTCCTCAGCCGCCGAGGAGGAGCCGCTGCCGCCGCCATTCCCGCCGCCGCCGCCGCCATGGAGCCGGAGTCGGTGATCGAGGACAAGACCATCGAGTTGATGGTGAGTATGAGGGGGCCGAAACCGACGCCGGAGCCCTTTTCTGCCGCCGCCGCCGCCTTCCCTCAGGGCCCCAGAGAGGCGGGCGAGGCCTCGCGAGGAGAGGAGACGCCACAACCGGGCGGGGGGGGGGCGAGGTGGGAACCGGGAGAGAGACAGAAAAGAGAAGGAACGGGAGGCGCCGGCGCGGTGGGAGCTGGTCTTTGTAGGCCTCGGGTTTCGCCTGCGCATCCTCCGCTCCCTCCTTCCTTTTCTTCCGTCCCCGCAGTGGGGAGCGAGAGGGGGGGAGGAGGGGGCGGGCCGGGCTGCCGGCCGGCCTCGCACTTCCAGGCCAGGTTCCTTTCTCTCCTGCTCTTTCATTCGCAAAAGGGATCCTCGGAAAGCCGCCTTTCGCCGCTGCCCGTTATGTGTCAGCTGGGAAAGAGGGTGGTGGGGAGAGATCGGCCCCTTTTGGCCCCCCTTCTTTTCCCCACCACCCCGACCTCTACACCCAGGGTGTTTCGCCTCCCTCCTCCCCTGTTGTAAGCCACCCAGAGTGGTTGGGGGCAACCCAGTCCGATGGACGGGGGTACAAATAATAAAAATTATTATTATTATTATTACTGTCCCAAGCAACCAGGACAAAAGCCACACAAGGTGTTGGGCATCTACGCAGGTGAAAGGCCTCTGGGTAAATGTGTCGCTCCTCACCCCCTAAAAAAAAAGAGAGAGAGAATATGCTGAAGGTGACATTTGCGAGCCAAGTTGTCTCTCGCAGCGTAAGAGCCCAGTTTCACAAAGCAAGGGGCATGGTTTGGAGGGGCGATGTGCTTGGGCTGTTGCTGTGTGGACATTTCAGCTTCCAGGCTCTTGAGGACTGCAAAGCTTTGATCAATCAATCAATCAGGGCGATTGAACAGCTAGTGGGTTAGATTCGGCCCCTTCTCTCACCCCTCCGAAAAAGATCATTGTTGGGGTGGATGACAGGCAAAGACGTTGGGCCTCAGGACTTCTATGTGGCCTACTTGCCATGCAGAGAGGCTTGCACAGATGTGCTGGTTAAAGATGGCGGGTGTCCCTCCCCCTCCCCCTTGCAGTGTGGTAACTTAAGATTTCATAATCATAAGTGACCATCTTCAAGAGATGCTGACCTCTTCCTTTAGAGTGACTTTATTGAATGTTGTTGATTGTGTGCACTTTCAATTGTAATTGGGTAATTAAAATTGGTCATCATATAAACATTAAGATGGTGATGCTGAATTGATTTTAAATCCTTTGTATCAGTTGATAGCCTTAGTTCTCTTTGGGTACATTTGTCTTGGATGACTACTGAACTGTGCTCTACCACGGTAGAAAGATAGCAAGCTAGTGTTCTTCTTGCTTACGTACTTATTTATTTTGGTACTTTGAGTTTTTTGTTTGTTTGTTTTTTAATGTAAAAGACTCGTAAGCAAGCAACACTTTGACACTTTTAGCCAAAAAGGGGAAATGTCTGTCATGGGATATTGTGGAGCCGTGTTGTATATGTGCAATATGCAGTGGATTGAAATGTGGCGTGCTCAACATACTATGGAGCTCGCTCCCAGCCCTCGTGCAATATTTCTATGTCCAGAGGCGGACACAGAAGGTGGTTAGTTTTGCTCTGATCCTTGTAAATATGTGTCCTTAATGTCAGCTATACACCTTCTGAACACTGAAGAAGTTGGAGGTTTTCTGTTCGTTTTGTTTTACAATTAACATAATAATGAAAGGGCTTTAAAAGAAATCTGTTTTGAGTGGAATAATGTTTATACAAAACAATGAAATTTGTTATCTTACAAATCTGTCTTTGCTGATAGAGATTCCCTGGAGATCAGTTCGGGTTTTGTGAGTTCAAGTATGGATCACAACCAAAGAAGTCCTTAGTTGCAGTCATTCTTTGTCAGAAAAAGGTGTATAAAGAAACTTTCCATTTGTCTCTTTGGTGGGGACAACCCTTCACATATGTTCTGGAGCTATTAAACTGGGGCCAGTACCTGATTATTACATTTTTAGTCACTTTCCTGTTGTCATATATACAAACATGGTTGATAATGTGAAGAATGTGCTTATTTATTTTTTCTTGGAAATTTTGTTTCCTTTTGTGTGTCAATACTAAAGCAGAAGCTCATTTTATGAACTTCAGAAAGTGTGCAGAATAAACATAGAATGTTAAATTTGTTTATCTTCATTTTACATTAATGTGCTGAATTTTCCTCAGTAGAACCATTCATTTTACAGAAGCAGTATAATTTAGTGAAGTGCAAGGGCAAGACTGCTCAAGTCTACATTGTTGGAGAAGCACATAGCAGATAAAATGGCCACAGGGAAAATGAAGAGGGTAACATTGCTGTAACAAACCCAAAGGCCCAATAGTAAAATTTGGTTAAGTAGAAGCATTTTTTTAAAAATAAGAATGGGGTAAAGTGACTTGGCAGTGATCAGGAGAGTGCTATGAATTATATGTATATTTTATGTAGCCTCTGTAATGAACATTTTACTGAGTTGTTGACACTAAACACTGCACTTTGCTACAGTTGGGTTTTGACAGCAGTTGGGATTTATTTAAGCTGACAAGCAAACTGCTAGTTTTAGGAAACATGTAAACTCTGTCTTAAGAATTCTAATCATGGCCAAACATTACAGTAATATTATGGTTGTGTGTTCTTGCATTTCTTAATCCATTAGTGCTGGCCACTATGCTATAGTAGCAGTACAGCACTTGCCTTGCACCCACAGAGTACCAGATTCAGTGTCTGGCATCATTATTAAAACGATTTTAGGACTAGGAAAGATCTGTATCTTAATACTTTGGAGAGCTGCTCTTAAACTATGCCCTCTGATGTGACTTGAGTGAAGCAAGCTAGCACCTTTCCCTTCCAGAAGGCTGTGGCAAGGTGGGTGGGAGGGACTGAATCCTAATACAGGTGACTTTTTTATCCTGGCCTTTTTCACCCATTGGGATCAGTGTACTAGTACAACAACTTGCAGTAGTTACCTTCTAAGGTCCAGTCTGTTTTCTGGACAGCAACCCTCCCACCTGGAGCATCCTGGAAACCAATTAGACAAACTGGGTTTCATTGCTGGGTAATTGCTTTCCCCCCACTCCCAATAAATTCTGTACTGGCGCAACCCCCACCCCATCCAGCTATGCTATTCAATGTTAGGAGAATGAGGAAATCCCAGTAAGTGAGTCATGACAGTGCCATAGGGAGGAGGAAGTTCTCTGTCCTGCTCTGAAAACCTTAATAGTCCTTTCTGTACATTATATCCGGGAAGTCATAGCTGTTTGACAACTCAAAGAAAAAAAAATGTGTAAAATAAGTACTCACAAACAGCATTGCAGATTCAAAATAAGTGAACTGAATTATAGGGTAGTATGTTGAATTTTAGGGACGCAGGTGGCGCTGTGGGTTAAAGCCTCAGCGCCTAGGAGTTGCCGATCGAAAGGTCGGCGGTTCGAATCCCTGCGGCGGGGTGTGCTCCCGCTGCTCGGTCCCAGCGCCTGCCAACCTAGCAGTTTGAAAGCACCTCCGGGTGCAAGTAGATAAATAGGGACCGCTTACCAGCGGGAAGGTAAACGGCATTTCCGTGTGCGGCTCTGGCTCGCCAGAGCAGCGATGTCACGCTGGCCACGTGACCCGGAAGTGTCTCCGGACAGCGCTGGCCCCTGGCCTCTTAAGTGAGATGGGCGCACAACCCCAGAGTCTGTCAAGACTGGCCCGTACGGGCAGGGGTACCTCTACCTTTTCCTTTATGTTGAATTTTAGGGTAATATGTTGTAGTGTGGATCAAACTTATACTACATAGATATTGCCTGTAAGCACAGCCACATTTTTGTGGTGTTCTTGGAGCAGATTTTCCCCACTTGCTTCTTTTGGGTATCATTTCTTTCAACTCTTGACTGGATATTTGGTGTGGGAGTTCAAAATCAGAACGATGAAAGAAAACATTAAGATAGGTAAGGTACTTAAACAGACTCTGCATTTGTCTTGGACAGCAAGTCGAAAGCTCTTTTTGTAACATGAAATGTGACACTGGATCAAGGCATTGTTTTTTTCGGCTGCAGCATTTACTTTCAGTAATTGAATCATCAATATTAAGAATAATTTGTTGAAGTGTTTGAACTTTGACAGTGTGGTGTTGTTGTTGACTACTGCTCTTCAGTTTTGATAACATAGCAGTACTTTTTCTAAAAAGCGCCTCTGTGAAAACGTGTACTGTAAAATTAGCATAGACAGGCATGATGAATCAAGCAGATAATTCCAGGTGGCTTAATTTTGCCATTGTTAATCTTAAGCATTCAAGTTATTACAGTGGTACCTCTGGATGCGAACGGGATCCATTCCGGAGCGTGTGTGTGGGTTGCAAATTGCCGCTGCTGCGCATGCACGTGACGTCATTTTGAGCATTGCGCAAGCGGCAAAACCTGGAAGTAACACGCTCCGTTACTTCCGGGTTGCCGCGGAGCATAACTTGAAAACGCTCAACCTGAAGCACATCTAACCCGAGTTATGACTGTATTCTAAAAGTGCCAACAATTATAGGCTTGTGGTGATCTCCAGTATTTTCGTCCTTGGAGTAAATGCGTTGAAATTGATGAACATAATCTGAAGTCCATTAATTTCAGTGGCCCTATTCTGTGACTAACGTTAGATATCATCCATCGTTTTACTGTCTTTGGATTTTAGAAAGGTGAAAAGCAAGCATTTTGAACCTGATGTTCAGACATGATTTTTTTTAATACCAGCTTATTTATGGTACATTTGCTTGTTGTCTGTTGACTTTAAGGTGAAAGCTTTTTTTGGGAGAGAGGGGGATGACTCTTTGATTAATTACTTTTACAGATGTTTATAATTAAAATCGACATTATTTTTGTTCTTAAGCTTACTTTCTAGCAAAGCAAAGGAAGGAAATCTCTGAGGGTTTTTTTAGATTAATGGTTTTTAGAGTTTTAAAAACATTTATTATATATGAGAGGCATAATGCAAATATACATGGAAATTCCATCTGACCTGCAAAATCAGGCATACGAACTACCTAGGTAGATCACCAAACATTAGTGTTTTCAACTGCAACTGGTCTTGTGCATGCAGCTTCTCTTTCGCCTGCCCTCCCGGTCTACCCATAAACAGCAGAAGAACTGCTTAAACATTAATCTTGCTTTCTCCCCCTCTCTTTCACATACTTTTTAAGAATTGCATTTCTGTAGTGTTCTTATCCAAGTGAATTCCATTCACTGCCTAGAGCCCCTCCAGTTAGAAAATGTGAGCTGGGTGAGTGAGTTTTGCTCCTCTGTCACCTGGTCCCCTTCCTATCAAAAAGTGTTTGTCCTAGAGATCCCCACAATGATGCTTGGGCTATTTCCCATTTCCTGATCTTGCATTCCTTATAATCCCAGCAGAGGCACTTGTGATCTGTTGCTACTCAGCCCATCAGGAAATAAAGAATGCTTGGTTATCAAACTTGAGTGCCTGCTGTATTTGCTTAGGTAGAGAGAGAGAGCAAGAAACTTTCAAATGTGCAGGACTGCCTCAAAGGTCAGCAGATTTCTGAGGGGGAGGGCAGTCCAGTTATATGTGGCCAATTTTGATTGAGCTAAATACTAAACTAATCTAAGTTATATCTAAAATAAAATCTAGACACTGAGAACGCTCAGCTCCCAGTGGATGCGTACACAGAAACAACGGAGCATAAGCATTGTTTTGTAATGTAGAGCATACAAAATGAGTAAAAATGAGAAAAGACAGTAACAATCAGTATATTTAGGAAAATAATAACTGTAGCTCAACACAATTCACTGTAAACTTTGCTACTGCTCATTAACCAGGGCCTAGATTCATTTCCTTAACACTCCCATCAATCTGATTGTGTAGGTCATGTGCATGATGATAATCGATATGTAGAATTCATGTGGCAGTGATTACTGGAGACCTAGGTAAAAGATTTTTGTACCATATTGTGCCACTCTTATTATATATGAGACCTTTCCCGGATGTTGATCTCCACATGGTAGTGTGTTTTTGCATGCAGGTGGTCCTTAGTGTATTGGGCTGCCACACAAGAGCAACTATGAATCAAAGCGGCCCCAAGCTTGATAGAGGACTCCAGGCAGGTCCCCATTTGCACAGGGATTGTGTTCTTGGTCATTGCGTGCATCAGCAGGGTAGGCATAAGCCCGCCTCACCTTGTTCCGGGGCCAAAAACGGCGCATGTGTCAGGGGTCATGCATGTCTTCAGTGCGTGCAAAGTGGGATTTGTCTGTACTTAAAATAAGTACAGCGACTATTTCCCCCCATATGTTTGATGAACTGAGTAGTTGATGTTATGACGTTGGTCTTGATTTCTGCTAAGCATTCTTTTTCATTTTGATAATTTTCTTGTTTCCAGATCTTTAATCAATGGCTGTACCATATTCAGTTTTTGTTGTCATTCAGCAAATCCTATGCAATATTGTTTTCCACTTGTATATTTGCCATAGCTTGCAGTAGCCTATATATTTCCATTAATTTTAAATTTTCCTCCATATTCTGTTAGGTTGCAATTCTGCATGAAGGCACTCTAACTGTAGCAAGAAAATGTACTGGTTTTTACCCATTGTGTGTGCATAAGCAGAACAAAGTTGCAATTTCTATGTGGGATGTCGTCCCTCTGAAGCCTTCTCTCTATACCCCCAAAATCTGCTCTGAATGGTCCCCCAGCCCTCTGGAGCAGATCTGAAGGAGATGTGGGGATTGCAGGATGGGGGAGAGGAAGGAAAAGTCCCATTGCGTGCACAGAAGTGCACTAATTTGCATTAATATATACTTTAGCAATAACCGAAAATGAACAGACTGTAGCAGAGCATATTTCCATTTTCTCAGGACTGAAATTCAACAGAATTTGATGACAGTAATATTATGACCTTAGTTTTTCTATATGTTTCACAAGTCTTTGCCATCTTGAACATCTTGCTATCTGTATGAAATAAGGTTGGGGAGAAGGAGAGCTTTGGGAATATATGTAAAATGAACATTATATGAAGTTCTTACTTCTCTGTGTGTCTCTAAATCAGTTGAAGGTTGTTGCCCAGCAAGAGTGTAATTAACAAATGTTTAAACAAATATGAAAAACCACAACTGAAATGCCTTCTTCCATGTACCCGTCTCCATCCTCCTCCTATCTTTCTGTCTGTCCAGCATTGGTGAGAAAATTGTTTTGCCAGTAACTAGAAAGGAGTTACTTTCAAAGACCAAACCTACGTAATACTTTGTTCTTGTACATTGTATGTCAGTGAATAGCAGCCTAGTTAAAACTATCAGAAAGAGCTGATAGTTGCAAAAAACAATTTACAGCTAGTCTGCCATTTTGTGGGTTTCTGAAATTCTAGGAACAGTGTTGCCTTTTTACAACGTGCTAGCAAAAAGCTGGCTACAGCATTCTGTACCAATTTTTTAATGATTGGCTGTTAACAGCTAATCCTATGTGGGGTTCGCAGGTAGTCTAGTATAAAGATAATTGATGTTAATCATGATGTGTACCTGACAGGACGTTTTTTTATTGCTATCTCTATTCTGGATAAGTAGATGTGACAAGCTATTACTTGAATTTCTAGACAAAACAATGTTGCAAAGTCTCCATCAGTGGCTTAATTTTCTTGGTCTCTGTTAAAATTTAAGTGAGGGTGGCGGTGATAAATTTCCATGTCCTAGTAAGTTCTAATTCAGGTTTTGTATTACAGCAAAATTTAACCACACCTATGATGACCACATTTAAAGTTATGTGATATGGCAACTTAGTCCATGTTTCACTTTTTTTTGTTACAATTAAAAATTCAGCTTAACTCTTCCTCAGACATAAAACAACTTAAGTTGGATTAATATACATTAGTATGAGGCAATGAAAGTGAGACTTATTGAGACTCATTCAGGACCTATGGATGCTGCAATAGACAGGACAGCCTGATATAGTAATTCAAAGTATCACAGAAATCTATGGGGGAAAGTGATGTAAAAAATGCACTGTACAGAAATACTTTTGCTTTTAAAATTATGACTGGATTGCTCAAGCAAAGCTGTTCTTCTGTGTATTAGGCACCTGTGGTTTATAGTAGTACCTGGTGGTTGCTGTTTTTTTTAGTAATCACTGCAGATATGATGGGCAAAATAGTCTCACTGTTATATTTATCGGAGATGGAAATTATACCGTTAATTTTTATATCTCAAACAGAAGTGCCATTCTGGATCAGGCCACAGATCAGTCTCCTTTCAGGGAGTCCTTGAGGAGGCATGAGGGTGACTGCTTCTGTTTGTCCCCTGCCTCTAGTGCTTAGGTGTATACTGTCACTGTTTTGGATGTTCTGATTAGTTTTATCAGCTAGTAGCACAATGGCTATCCTCCATGATTTGGATTTTTAAGTTGTCTATCAGTGCAATCCTCACTGCATCCACTCAGAAGCAAGTCGCAGGTAAGTGGAATTATGATTGCAGCCTAGTTGCACTTGGTGTTAGTGAGTTCTGAAAGTTAAATTCGAAGAAATGTCACTTGTCTGTCCTGAGCCTACTGCCAGTCAACTTCATGGTGTTTGGCATTTCTCTGCTGAAACACTTTCCCTGCTTAAACAAGTAGCAACATGGTTACTTGTTACGTTGCAAATTATAGGTGCTGCACTTCATTGCACCTCGGCAGACTCCTTGTTGCAAATGGTTGGTGGAGCTATGGAGGTGAGTATAAGTTCAGGTTAGCCTACAATCATAGGCATGCTTACTGAAAGTATGTTTCAGTGAAATCAATGAGATGCTTGGTCATAACCAGTAAGTGGGAATGAAAATTTTCTGCTGCACTTGCTTCTCCGCTGAAATTTTACCATTTATAGATATGTATGGTTTTATGAAAATAATTAGTAAAATTATGAATGTGTACAATACCAATAATATTTGGTGATCTAAAATCAAAGCTTTTAACTTTTTCCAGGTGACTATCCCTAGGAAGTAGTTTCTTTATACATTTGACTTTTAAAGATTCAGAGCCTCACATTATTTACAGTTTAAGAGGTTTGCATTATTTACAGTTTAAGAAGTAGAACAAAGTAAGGGAACTGATGGGAGTTATAGTCCAAATATTCTGGAAGGCACTGGGTTGGGGATGGCTGTCTTACAGAATTGTGCATCGTGTGGAAAAAGAGGACAGAGAATTTCTCTCCTTGTTCGTAACACAGAAATTTGGGATCAGCCAATGAGATTAATTGATAGTAGATTCAGAATTGGAAAAAGCAAGTAATTATTCACAGAATGAATAATTAGCTTTACAGAATTTCCTGTTACAAAATGTGATGAGTGCCATGAGCTTTAGTCACTTTAAAAACAGCTTAGACAGGTTAATAACTGCTATTTAGCATTGCAACACCATTTTTTAAAAAAAGGATTTGGGTATTTAGAGACTGGTTAGCTTAACATTTGTTCCAGGAAAACTGCTGGAAATCATTATTAAAGTTAAGATTACCAAGCATACAGAAGAACAAGTCTTGCTGAAGAAGGAGGAGTGTGGGTTCCACAAAGGTAAGTTGTATCTAAATTTTTATTGGAGAGTGTCAAGAACATGTGAATAATTAGTGGACTTTGTGTACTTGGACTTCCAAAAAGCTTTTGGTAAAGTTCTTCTCCAGAAACTCTTGACTAAGTTTAGCAATCATTCTACAGACCCTCTCAGGAAGGTCTCTTAAAAGACCAAGATGCAGAGAGGAGGTATAAACAGAATGTTCTCACAATGGAATGATGTAAGAAGTGAGATCTCCCAAGGATTTGTAGTGTGACTGGTGCCTTCTAGGTGTTTAAAATGAAAAAGGGCTGTGAGCTGCTCCAAAAGGACTTATTCATACTGGGTGAGTGGGCATTAAAATGGCAAATATGGTTCAGTGTAAGGAAGTATAATGTGATGCTCATTAAGCTCAAAAAGTTCTAACTTCACATGTATGCCAGTGGAGTCTGAACTGGCAATGACTGACCAGTGAAGAGATATTGGAGCCATGGTGGATAGTTTAATGAAAATGTGGACTTATTATACGGCAGCTGTGAAAAGGGTGAATTAGAAAAGGGATTGAAAATGATTTTGCCAATATAATAATATACAAATCTGTGACGGAGCCACACTTTGAATACTCTGTACAGATGTCGCCACCATATCTCAATAAGGTTATAGTAGAGCCAGAAAAGATTCATAAGAAGGTAACCAAAATGATAAGGGCTGGAGCAGTTTCTTCATAATGGAAGGCTGTCTGCATCATTTGGGGCTTTTTAAAAATAAGGTGTAGCAGGAAAGAGTGTGATAGAGGTATATAAAATTCAGCCCAGAGTAGAGAAGGTTCATATGAAGATGTTTCCCTCTTACTTTCAAAATATTCAAACCCAGGGTTAACCGGTGAAGCTGAATGTTGGAAAATTCAGGACAGATAAAAGGAAGTTCTTCACACAGCACAAAGTTAAACTAGAATTTGCACCCACAAGATGTTGTGATGGCCATCAACTTGGACAGCTTTAAAAGGGGATTAGACAAGTTCATGAAGTTTAAGACTATTCATTGCTGCTAATCATGATGTCTGTATACTACATCCAGTATCGGAGGCATTGAGTGAATGAGTTGGCATCCATCTGTCTCTGGAGACAATGGAAGAGTGCTGATGAAGAGTTTTAGCACATGTTGTGACTGTAGAGACCAACTGAGGCAGATGAATTGTGTTTTGGTTTACCTGCTACAAGTGCACCATGGCGTTTCTTCTGTCTGTGCTCCTTCTGGTGGTCATTCCTCCTTTGGTCACTGCTGTGGATACCCGACCTGACTGCCTGTCTCCAGGTACTGCAATCATCAGCAAGGGATTCCCACATGGCGGCGTTAATGTTGCCAGCCTTCATGTCAAGTTTGCAAACATCTTTATAGGAGTTGGTCTGCCATAGGCCTAGTTACGGAAGCCAGATCCCTGTACAGCATGTCCTTGGGGATCCTGCAATCTTCCATTCTGTGTACATGACCAAACCAGCATAGATGTCACTGGGACAGAAGTGCGAACATGCAAGAAATGTGTGCTTGGGAGAGCATATCTTTGTTTGAGACTCTGTCCTGCCATGTGATGCCCAAATCTTCCTGACACAGCACATATGAAAGGCATCTTAGGCGTATATCTCTGAATACCAGTTGCTAGAAATTGTAAGTGGGGAGAGTGCTATTGCACTCAGGTCCTAATGGGCCTTTGGCTTGATCCAGCAGGGTTGTTCTTATTTGCTAAGAATTGAAAATGAAACCAGTTGCTAAGAGGCAACAGCAAGGGAGACCTGCTGCTTTCAGGCCCTACTGATGGGTGACCTGTGTAAGAAAAAGGATGACAGGGTGTAGACCAGTGGTCTGATTCAGCAGTGCTGTACTTTTGCAGACACTGCATATTTTGACTTGATGGGGTTTGTGGAGAATCTGCAGCAGACTTGAATGAATATCTCTTCTTGGTGTGTCATGAGATGCCTTCCAGCAAGGCTTATTTATTGGACAAAAGGTTACAAAATGTGGAAGTTTCAATTGCAGTATCCTTATAAAGGTAACTACGTGTCTTTCTATGAGCACAGATGGGAATACTTCATGTAACTGAGAAATTGCGAGGGGTGAGAAGTTCAGTCTGAACAAAGACCTTGGATTCTTATCTCATTATACATGACAAAGCCATTTTTCACCTTCTCACCCCTTGCTTTTTCCTGTAAGACCTATTGCAGTCGTTAAGAGTCGTCAACAGGCTCATCACAGCTATCTGCCAATCACCCATTCCCACCACCCTTCTGAGTAATACCCCTCCCCACTTTCTCACTATATAGAAGGGTCTGGAAACTTCTGTTTCAGTGTATCTGAAGAAGTGTGCATGCACACGAAAGCTCATACCAAGAACTAACTTAGTTGGTCTTTAAGGTGCTACTGGAAGGAATTTTTTTGTTTTGACTATGGCAGACCAACATGGCTACCTATCTGTAACTTCTGTTGTAAATATCCATTCCAAGTGTTCTCTTGTTAAAAGAGGCTTCAGAATGTAAAAACCAGGCTTTTGTCCTAATCACTAAGGAGTATCTAAAATAATTGATTATGCACAGAGTGCAGTGAGTGGCAGCTGCTATTTTTCAATGTTTTTCCTTTATCCTGAGTTGATGTATCTGACAAAGGAGTTTCCATGAGGCTTCATTTGTCGTCTTCATGGGCAGCACACTAACAAGCATTTGGTGAACATTTATATCTGGATAATCTAAGCAGCATCCGACAAGGGAGCTAAATCTGATACAATGGTCAAGGACCTGTGCTGTCAAGGACCTAGTTCACTGAGAGCTGTTGACCCTACATTGTGTTGAAATGTAGCCTTGAAGTGTGTGTGTGTGTGTTTCAGTTAAACCAGGTTTGGAGAACCTTTGGCCCTCCAGAAATTGCCAAACTACAACTTCCATTATCCCATGCCATTTGTCCTGCTTGCTGTGGCTAATGGCAGTTGTAGATCAGCAATATCTGGAGGGTCAGAGTTTCCCCACACCTGATCAAAAGCGAGGTTTGTGTTGGCAGTAAGAAAAAATAGACACCAGAAGGCTTGTCAAGGGCATGTAGCAAGGCCTAGCTGGTTGCATGCAAACTGGGAAACGATATAATTAAAGTTTATAGGTTAAACAGAATTAGTTTGTCTGAGTCAATAAATAAAATAGGACTGCTTCCTTCATTATTACCATGTATAACAGTGTATAATGATTGCATTCTCTATTGAAGGTGCCATTTTGTTCCCTTTTTAAATTTCCAGAGATAAGTGTTGCCACTTTTACTTAAGCTGATTTTAGATGTAGGGTCAAATCATTGGGCACAATGTCTTAATGCAGTCTTAGGCATTATTGGTTAATACAAGCACCATGGGTACATACATGACATTGTGATAAGAAAGACGTAATTTGCTATGATCCAAAGAACATAGAAACTAGTTCCATGAGCCCAAGGGAGCTTTGGGCTGGCGTATCTTGAACAGTAGCTCCCATCTTCTGCAATGCTATATAGAATGCCTATTGGGAAATAGAAGGAAATTTCAGGAGTTGTTTGTGATTTGGCATGGAGGAATGCCCTTTCAAAGAAGAAAAAATAAAAAATCATACTTATCACACCAAAGTCCATAAGCACACTCAGGTTAACTCTTTTATGCCTGGCTATAGTTTGTGGGTCTGGCATAGATAATCTATAGGTACTTTGTATTTTAAGGAGAAATAGCATTTTTTTTATCCTATTGAAATTGAGGTTAATGCTTTCCTTAGGCCTGTACTGTTGTTTGAGATGTCATAGCAGCATGCATAGTGCATAACCAAGGTCAGTTACTCTGGATCGGTTGTCTCAGTTATGAGGAAGTACAATTTCTTGTCTTTAATGTAGTTTCTTGTCTTAGATCCACCAATCCGGTGACCCATCTGATTTAATGGCTACCGGAACCCTGCTAGCTGTACAGGTTTCCTTGTCTTTCTAACAACATTAGGAGTGCATATTGGGATTTCGTTCAAGAAAAGAAGTAGATACACCAAGCTGAAGATGATTGGCTGCTCTCTTTTGACAGACAAGTGTGAAAAGGAAACCCCATTCGAATTTCCATTCATTCTGGATTGGTGGATCTGAAGCACAGAAACAGAGTTTCAGGTAAGAAATTCCCTGTACTCAATAGTGTTACAAATGCAGAGTTTGGTTAACCAAAACTGACTGCATAGAGTTTATAAAAGCATTTAAGCCTTATATCATGGCAGGTCTGTTCAGTGTATTTATTTCACTATACCGCTTTCCTCATGGATAAGATTCCTAAATCATTTATCTCCAATGAAATGTCATTGGTAGATCTGAGTAAAATATGTGATTCTCTTAAATAAATAAGGAAAGTCTGTTGAGGTCTAGTTTATGACTTTGTAGTCTGAGGGCTGGATTTTATTATCATTTTAATTTGAACAGCTGGTTGTAAAGTGTTCATAAGCTTGGTAGTTCATGGCGTACAAAAACAACTTTTAGCCAAATGAAAGCAGCTTGATTTTTAAGTACAGTGGTATGAAATATTTTGTCTTACCTTTGGAAACAACTTTGACATGCTTACGGTCACCAACAGTGTAATCCTGTGCATGTTTGCTCAGAAGTAAGCCTATCTCTCTAAAGTGGAATTTACTTCCCAGTAAGTGTATTTAGGATTGCATCTCTATTTTTAAAGCTGTTTAGACAAAGCTCTGTACAAGGCTAACATGTGTACTCCTTGTTTTCTGGTAGCAGTGACCAAGTTTTCATTTTGGAAACATTTTTTAAACTTCGAATTTAGCGTTGCATAATTCTCTAGCCTGGGCTGAAGAAAGTGAGCAAATGTTTAAAGATTTAGCATTGCAGATCCACAAAAATTGCTAGTTCACCATTTTTAAAAACGACTGGGTACTCAGTTGTAGTGAAACATTTCCCCAGGCCTTTTATTAGTTTTTCATGTGCTCCCACCGGTGTTTGAAATTTGGTCCTATTTATGCAAATTTGCATGTGGTAAAATCTGTTGCACTCAGGTTTGAGTTCATTTTTCAGTTGCACACTATAAAGTCTAAAACAATAGTGTGGCAACTTGAAATGATTTGTTTTCACTTCCAGTGGTTACTACTCTGGAAGTTGTTTCATACAAAATCATTCTCCTGCCTCCAGGCCAATCCTTACTACTGGTACTCAAAGGGGTCTAAGAAAGAACAGTTCTTGATAACACTCCCCCCCCCCCCCCGCTAGCCATTTATTGTTATTTGAGAAAATTACCGTATTTTTCGCACCATAGAACGTACCGGACAATAGGACGCACCTTGTTTTAGAGAGGGGAGAACAAGAAAAAAAAAATCTCCCCCTCTCTGCCCAGCGCCCCTTCAGCGAAGCGGCAGGAGGCGCTACGCAGAGAGGGGGAGAATTTTCCCCCTCTTGTTTTCCTGCTCTAAAACAAGATGCCGTTTAAGGTGCGTTCAGGCGGCTACCTTGGAAGCCTGGAGAGCGAGAGGGGTCGGTGTGCACCGACCCCTCTCGCTCTCCAGGCTTCAGGCTCCTTTTGACCTGCTCTTTGGGGCTGGCGGGGGGAAGCCCACTACCAGCCCCAAAGAGCAGGTCAGGGAGCAGCGGAAAGGCACAGCGGAGAGGCTGCTGCCATAGTCGTGCGTCACCTCTCCAGCCGGGAGAGGGTCGCGGGGCTATGGCGTCTTCGCTCCATAGGACGCACACACATTTCCCCTTCATTTTTGAAGGGGAAAAAGTGCGTCCTATAGAGCGAAAAATACGGTATTTCTGGCTTACAATACCGTCATTCTGATCTCCTGCTTTCTGAGCCTCTTATTCTTTCTCCACTGGTCTCTATTTGACACTGATCCTCATATATGTAAGTAACTCCATTTGATAAGGGGATGAATTGAGTGAACAGCCACTCTAAAACACGGAAAAGCTTGATTCAGATGCCAAGCCAAACAAAGTGTTTGGAAAATGGACCTGTGCTGGCACTTTTAAGTACCTGGTGATTGCATCTAGGTGAGTTTTGAAATACCTTTTGCAGTTTGAAAGACAACCCCCCTTGGGGGGGAGAGAAGAGAGCAAATTGCATAATGTATTTTGGGGTGAAGCCTCTAAAGGCTACTCTGCAAAAGAAATTGAAAAATCCAATAGGGGTTGCAGAAATCTATTCTATATAGTTACTTTAAAAGCTATTTGGCATTTGACTCTTAATTTTCAAAGGGAACAATATTTTGGAAACATTTGCCCCATTCCCATTTTAGAGCATGATAGGCTTTTGCCTAAGGTCATTCTTAGATGCATGTTCTTACATTGGGTGAGGAATCTCCTGATCCCAAGTGCTTCACACTTTTCTGCTTTTCTCCTTTGCTGTGACAGCTGGATCTGTTACTGGACAAAATTGCTGATTCACTGATTTCCTCATCCCTCTTCCTTCTATAGCATGAATCACGAGGCTGCATAAAAACTGCTGCTTACTAGCTGTGTTTTTGTAGACTCTAAACTCTTGGCTGTGCTATGAGTTTTGTTCCTACTACAACTTGTTCAGATTCCTTCTCTTGAGGAATCTCTTGATAGACATTTTACTATGTTTTGATATGTGTTGGAAGCTGCCCATAGTGGGCGGCATCATCATCATTGAGGAATCACTGTTTATCTGTAGTACTCCTTGTCCATTTCCCATCTGAATGGTCCGTGTTTACAGCAGCATTTTTTGCAGTTGTGTTAGCTTTGAACAATGCTAAAGTCGCTACTGGCCTTGAATGTATTCAAGTGCTTTCTGTTTTTTGGTTTTTTTTTCTAGACAGGACTGGGGAACTCATGGCCCTCCAGGTGTTGTTGCACTAGAACTCCCATCAGCCCCAGCCAACATGGCCAGTGGTCTGGGATGATGGGAGTTGTAGTCAGCAACATCTGGAGAGCCCAAAGGTTTTCCATACCTATTTTGGACACTCTTATTTCTAAGATTGTTGTTTACTTGCTACATCCCAAGCTTTTCCAGAATCAAATCCAGTCAAGTTGTTGTCTAAAATGGCAGCTTACCTGTACTCTAGATCAGAGTTTCCCAGACTTGGTTCTGTTTTTGGGTTACAACTCCCATCATCCCCTAACTAACTCCGGAAGTGGAGGAAGCTATACTTCTTAGATAAGCATGCTTTTGCATGAAGGTCTAGCAGGAGTGGGAACATTTTTCAGCCTCAGAGCTTCATTGCCTTCTGGGCAAGCTTTCATGGCACATATGAGAGAGTGGAATCAGAGGCAAATGTGAGCAGAGCAATGTGTATAAATTTTACCTTTGTACAATAGGCTAGTTTCTACACACAGACTCATACTCCTCTTTATCTTCCATCAAGGTAAGCAAGGGTCAATTGAAAGCACACATTCTTAACCAGGCAAAAACACTTTGGTAGGATGTGAAGCAGGGAGGAGCTATGAGTGAGGGGTGTGGCCTTGGAAGAGCATGTGCAGTTGGAGAAACTCAAGAGGGCCAGATAGAGACTCCAGGAGGACCATATTCAGTCCCCAGGCCCGAGGTTCCCAACCTTGATCTCTAAATTTCCAAGGTTTATTTAACCCAGATCTTCACTTTGCAACCTGTGGAACTAGCTTTTTCTTGATGAAGAAAATTTTCTTGTATGCTTAAAGAAAACACACTTAGTTGATTCACTGGGGAAAATAAATTTACATATACTTTATAGATACAAGGATCTGTATATTCAGGCGGCTCCCTCCATCTGTCCCACTCCTGGCAGTATGGGAGTAATGACAGTGGCTTATCTTACAGAATTATTGTCATGATTATAGCAGCATGTATGTTGCATAAATGCCTGTATTGTTGTTAGAGCCTGCATCTGATGGCTCAGGGTTAATTGTTTGTACGTTCAGTTTAGATTTTAAATTTTATGGTAACACATACATGCCAATTAGGCAGGATTAAACAAGTCAGGTGGTGTTGTTTTTTTAAAAAATCTGACAGTCACGGAAACATTCTAGCACAGAACCATCAAATTAAGTGAAATACAGCTGGGTGCAAAATAGATTCCTTGACAATTATACGCCACATTTCTTGTAACATTGTACAATCACAAAGAATGTCTATTTACTTGTACATGCTGAATCCTTTTTCATATTGCAGAACACTAAAGTAGAAGTAAAACTTCAGAGGCTGCTCTTAAGTTGGTCACATGCAGTCTGGGGATGGATGGAGTGTCTTGTGTCTTTGGGAGCGATCTGCCAGGTGTGGGTTTACATTGTCCAGCTGTGCATGCTTGCACACACACACACACACACACACACACACACACACAGTACAGTGACAGCAGGAGACAGACATGGGAAAGAATGCACTGATGAGTCTGGGCTTGGGGCCAAACTAGACATGATGGTGACAGGCCTATGACTTACCTCTCTGCAATCTGTCTCTCTTGGGTACTCTTCAGTGTCAGAGCTTGGCTGAAAATCAGCGAGCTCAGCTAGGAGGAAAGCATTTGAGAGGAGAGGGTATGGAGAGATGATTGACTGTTGTGGGCCACTTTCCTCACCTGCTTGCCCCATTTTCCTTTGAAATGCTCTGTAGGGGTGTGGCCTGCATTGAAACAAATGAATCAGCTACTATCGTGTGTGCCATTTGACCTGTAAGGGAGCCCTGGGAGCCTGGTTTTGGAGACTGTACGACAGAAATGAACAATCCATTCAGTTGTTGCATGTGAGAGGAGCAAACCACCAACACTGGCTTAGTACTATGTTCACACCAGAGATCACGGTTTGCATTGTTCGAAACAAGCCAAGGTTTGCTCTTTGCTTCCTGATCATGTTTTGTTTGATCAAACTAAACCAGAATTCTTGGTTCAGACACAGCAAGTCAAGCAATTACTGGTTTCACTTACACTAGAGGAGGAGCAAGGTTGGAATGACATTAGTATTCATGATAAAGCATATGATTAGTATATGATTTCATGTGATGTAAAAACTGGGTTACTAGCCATTCTTAAGAGCTAGCGATTAAGGGGTTTAGGAGTCACCAGTGCCTTTCTCAGCTTGCTCTAGTTTTTCCATACTACAGAGTGTTGAGCTGTATCAAGGAAAGAAATGTACCCATTGTTGTTTGAGCTGTTCCTAGATTTTAGTAGCAAAACTCCTGACTGATAGCTTCTGGAGGCAATATGCCTCCTGCGGGTCCCTTATGTTGTTCATGATCCTTTGCAAATAACATGTTTTTATATCAGTTTTAACTTTATCAACTCAGACAATCTTAGAGTTTCCATTCTTCTTACATACATAGAGGTTTTGTTTCTTTGTTGCCTTGTATTTGCGAATGAAACTAGAACCCAGGTAGGCAACATGGTGCACTCCATATGTTATTGGATTCAAGCTCCCATCAGCTCTAGCAAGGATGGCCAGTAGTCAAGGATGATGGGCGTTTTAGTCCACAGCATCTGGAGACAACCACACTGCCTATCCTCACTTTAGAAGGAACACTTTGAAAACAATGAAATTAGTACCTTGCTGTCAGTTTGTACCTTCCTGTGTTGAATAGCTAATAATAGAAACATCCTTAGTAATAATGCTCTAGAAAGACAAAAACATGTGCCTTAAAGCCGATGTTGACCTTGAATATCAACTGTTATTTTGGGGTTGCTGGCATATTGCTGCTAAGAACATCACTTCTTGACTTTTTATTGACTAAAGACTAATCTTGAAATGTAGTTCTTGAAATACCTACTTGAATAAATAGTCTAAAACCTTTCATATTGAATTGCTTAGAGCTGCAGGTATAAACTGATTCTTGTGAAGTTCCTCTGCACTTTAGAGGGAAAGCAAATAATAGCTTAACAGAGATTTTTGACTGCATATTCTGTAATGGTATTTTGGTGTTCTAGATGGCTTGGAAATATACCAGGTCCTTGTATGCATATCAAGGTAAATCCAGGATTCCTAGTTTATCCTGGCATACTGTGAATGAGCAACCTGCTGGTCTCTCATGCTTTGCTTTTCCCTTTGTGTGAGCAGTTTAGACTAACCAATAAGCCAGAGGTTTTCAACCTTTCGGAGTTCATGGCTCCCTTGACTAACTACATTCTTTCTGTGGCACCCCTGTGGGGCTCAGGAGCCCATTAAGTCACCCCTTGCCTGCAGAGCCAGCAGCCCCTCACCCCTTTTTGAACACTCTCCTTTGTGGAGTGTTCCTTCAGCTGCCTCTCTTCTCCCCTCTTCTTCAGAGTCCTCTGGGCAGTCACAGCTGCCATCCCTGGTCTCTGAGCTGCCACCCCCCCCCCCGCCCCAAAGAGAGGTGCCTTCTCACACCACCCAACAGAGGCCTGGGAAGTACCCCCTGGCCAACACCAGAGGCACCATTCGCCTGGGGAGCTTGTAGCCAGAGCTGTTGCAACAAACAGCTGTGCAAGCTTTTGGGAGGCAGAGACACGAGAGTGAGGGAGGGAGGGAAGGAAAGAAGGACAGAGGCCAGTGTTGCCTGTGGCACCCCTGACCATCATTCAGGGAACCCCAGGGTGCCATGTCACACTGTTTGAAAACCACTGCAATAAGCAATGGCTTATCATAATGTGCAAGCCTAGCATCCTGGGTTGTTGCTTCCAAGCAACTAAACCAGGGTTTAAAGTGGGCTTTCAAATTCTAGTTTGTGTGGGAGCAAGATTACAAATTACTTATTTGCAATGTGTAATATCTGCAACTGGGTCTGGCTCATCCGTACATTAACTGCACGGTCCCCTTGTATTGCAAGTGTGGCATGTGCCCACATGTATTTCCGTCAGGGCTCAACAGGTCACTACATGAGACTGACAGGGAGTTCCAGCACAAAGGTCTTTGTTTTGTTAAAAAACCAGATTGTACAGAAGAATGAAGTGTTGATCTCCTGTCCCATCAATAGGAGGGATAGGGTGGACTCGAAACCCAAGTAAACAAAATGAAAAACAGATAATTTCCCCTGCTATTGTGCCCTAATGAACACAACATAGGACCATTAGCTGAACTGACTGGTTCATTGTTGCATGAAAGGATTAATGAAGAAATACATATAGATGCTGAAGTTGAACTGACCCATGTGCTGCAATCCTAGATCTACCTATCTGGGGGCAAGCCCTATTGAACTCAGTGGGGCTTACTTCTGAGTAGTTGCTCACAGGATTTCACTCAGTGTCAAATCACTATTTTGGATTCAGTGAAGTTGGCTGGAAGCTAAAGAGGAAAACCCAAGATGGTTCTGCTTACTTGCTGTAGTTTCCTGGTATTTGTCTCCTCAATGATGCTCATGTTGGAAGAAAACAACAGCCTCACTTTGAAGAACAAAACTGCCCTTTGTGACCTGAGAACAATGTGGCTAAGTACCATACTTAACCTTCTGCACTCTTGTGACTTGCCAACAAATGAAAATAGAATTTATGTAGTATGGCAGTAGTGTCAAGGAGCATATGCTTATCATATATGCAAAATGAGTCTGGTACTTCTTTCCCCATGTTTCACACATGACTTCTGGTGTGGTATTCCTTGGCCTTGAGTTGGGGGAGCGGAAGGGAGTCACTTTTATTGGGACAGTGGTGTGGGTTCCAGAAGCATTATTTTCCTACGTAGACCAATGAAATAAAATTGCTGTTGCTAAATTGGGTTGTTTTATGTGTGTTTGTATTATTTTTTTACTGCTGGTTTTTGATGGTTTTTGTTTCTAATAGTTATGAACTGCCTCCAGTATGAGAGGTGGGATCAGAAAAAAGCTCTCCCATGAGTGGTCAGCCCCCATAACAAGGTTGTCATCATTTAGCAGTAAAGGCTTCACAGTTGCAGTGCATAACATACAAAATACCTACATTTGTATACAAAATCCACATCTTGTCAAAAATTTCCTAGGGTCACCAGGGGCCAGTTAGAATTATTAGGGGACTGCATCTGCCTGTGGCCATCTCAGCTGTCAGGGGGAAAAAACCATACTTAACTTTAGTGGCACTTTCCAGGCATTTTGCCCTTGTGCATTTGCAATCACGGAAGGGGAGGAATGGAGCTGAATTTGCTCCCTCGCCCTTGCCATTCATGCATTGGGGGAGGTTGGAAGCAGGAGAGTCTGCTGCATACGTAGTCTGCTGCTACCCACACAATTTACTGCTCTGGTTTGCAGGATTAGAGATTGTAAAGGTAAAGGGACCCTGACAGTTAAGTCCAGTCGCGAACGACTCTGGGGTTGTGGAGCTCATCTCGCTTTACTGGCCGAGGAAGCCGGCGTTTGTTCACAGACAGTTTTTCTGGGTCATGTGGCCAGCATGACTAAGTCGCTTCTGGCAAAACCAGAGCAGCGCACGGAAACGCCGTTTACCTTCCCACCGAAGTGGTACCTATTTATCTAATTGCACTTTGATGTGCTTTCAAACTGCTAGGTTGGCAGGAGCTGGGACTGAGCAATGGGAGCTCACCCCATTGCGGGGATTCGAACCGCTGACCTTCTGATCGGCAAGCCCTAGGCTCAGTGGTTTAGACCACAGCGCCATAAGGAAAGCCTATAAGTATACAGCAGGCTACTCACTTCAGACGTCCTTCCCTCCATGTGGATTATGGGAGTGGTGTCTGTGAGTACATGGCAGCAGGGGTAGCAGGTTCAGCCCTGCTCTCCCCCTTGCTCATTTGTAAACACATGGAAGGGAGAATCCCTGAAAAAAGCTATGGAGAGCAAGGCATGTAAATGTGTTACATTAGGGTTTCTATGCCCAGAAATGTTTTGTCACCATCGGAAGTGATGGTGCTTTACACTGGGTTAGGCCTTCCTCCATCTCTTCCCTGTAACAACTGTGTTGTAGCTGAAAGAGGCTCCTTATGAAGCAGAGGTTATGGGCAGGGATCCAAGGAATTGTGGGATTAATTCCATGAGCCCAAGAGGGCTTTACACTTTTTCACTAAACAGCAGTTTGCCGTTGTGCCTGGCAAACTGAGTTTTTGAAAACTATGAAAGATTTCAAAAGCACTCTGTCACATGATGTGGGGTGTGTTTGTGTCAGCTGTTTTCAAAGAAGAATGAGAAGCCTAAAATTTCATGCAAGCCCATTCTGTGAGTCTAAGCAGCTCTTTAGATCTCAACCAGCAGCCCTGTTCCCTGCAAGATGCAGTTTGTTGCTGTTGCTACAGGACTGGTCCATATGATCCAAGGGTTGAGACCTCTCAAATTGAATGGTGCTTTCTTAGTAGACTGGAAAAAAGGGTGCATAATACTGTCACCTGTAAAAGGAACCATCACTCCTTGCTGCTTAAGTCCTTGGTGATGTTTCAAGAAATATTTGATTTTTATATCTTGTAGGGTTTTAAAAAAAACTATTGATGATGCAGCCAACTTGCAGCCACATCTGTTACTGCTCTCACTTTTAGAGCAATTTTCCTTCCTGCTATGAAGCAATACATACAGTCCTTGTAAAATGACCGTAATGATATGAACTCAGAAGTTGCCACTGATGTGACCAGCAGCAACCCATCGTTTCCCCCCTCCCTTGTTTTCAAGGTGAATTTTCTTTAGAGTGAGTTAAGGGGAGAGAAGTCTTCTTTCCACTACTGGTTAAGTGAAACTTCATTTGACTGGGACACCGTGTGTGTGTGTGTGTGTGTGTGTAAAAAATGTGAATTGCACACATGTAAAATATGTGTGCGAAATACGTATTGTCTTTGCTCATCCTCCCGCTGCTCCGCTGTGTATGGAACGTCCCACAGTGGACAAGTGTGCGTATTTACATGCTGCATTCGTACTGTTTGCATTCATCCCCTGTTCACAGCTGTCTCTCCTTGTTGCCTTCCTCAATGTCAAAAGTTAGGCGATTATGTCCTATGGGCAAAAATATGTCTCTTTTTGTTAGTTGTTCTGCAGAGGAGATGTACACTAATAGTACTGTGTAAATGATGCAGTGCTGAGAGCGTGTTCCCTCCTAATAACACGACACTAATGAACCACTTGCAACTTCTGTCGAGTGAAATTGAGGGGCTCAACTAAAACTTAAAAGCCAAGCAGACAAAAGTCAGCCATGTAAGGCTAAACAAAACCTCCCTGGCCATTATCCTTAAAGGTAAAGATAAAGGGACCCCTGACCATTAGGTCCAGTCGTGGCTGACTCTGGGGTTGCAGCACTCATCTCGCTTTATTAGCCTAGGGAGCGGGCGTACAGCTTCTGGGTCATGTGGCCAGCATGACTAATCTGTTTCTGGCGAACCAGAGCAGCACATGGAAATGCCGTTTACCTTCCTGCTGGAGCGGTACCTATTTTTCTACTTGCACTTTGATGTGCTTTCGAACTGCTAGGTTGGCAGGAGCAAGGACCAAGCAACAGGAGCTCACCCCGTCGTGGGGATACGAACTGCTGACCTTCTGATCGGCAAGTCCTAGGGTCTGTGGTTTAACCCACAGCGCCACCCGCATCCCCTATTATCCTTAAGGAGGGTTAATTCTTTCTAGGTAAAAGGAGGCACCTCATCAAATGACCACAGGGTTCTTCTTGCTCAGCTGTTCATTTCTCCCTGAACAAAGACTTTTTCCAGTCTCATCCTAGAGACAAATAGGGAGGGGATGGCATCAGACCAGAAGAATCTTAGCATATTGTTAAAGTTGATGAAACACACAGATGTTATGTTACTCGACTTCTATCAGAGCTGTGTGCAAGTTGTTAAATGCTTCCAATTCTTTGTTTTCAAATTTAAGGTTTGCGCTTTCTCCCTTCCTGCTTTTTTTCATTTTGCAAGAAGGGGGAGGGGGGCCCATTGCTCACTGATAGAGAACCTAGTGAGCACGTAGCTGGTGTCAGCTTCAGTGCCCAACATCTCCAGTTAGAGCAGGAAACCTGTGGCTTTCCACATAATAATGGACTTCAACTCCTGCCATCCCTGACCATTGCTCATGCTAGATGGGACTGATGGGAATTAGGAGTCCATCTGTGAATTAAATTATCTTGGAGAGCAGAATATAGAAGGTTCCCTGAGGTGTTGGCCAACAGAGTTGCCAGTACTGGTCTTGATGGGCCAGTGATCTACTTACCTGTAAGGCATCTTCAGATGTTTGTTTTTTACAGGAGCACTACTATTCAAAGCGTTTGCTGAGCTTAAATGCCAAAATGCTCTAGCTTGAACTAGTGTGCCTGCTGCCTACAAACGAACTGCCTATATTACAATGAAATAATCCTGTCAGTCTAAAAAGATGCAGAAGGTTAGTGTTAGTAGCACACCAAAGTACACGAGAGCAAAAATTATGTTAATGTTTTAGAAAATGTCAGCCCATGAGTCAGTTATTGGAAAGTAAAACCATTGCTCTGTGTTAGGTTTTTTTTAAAATTTTTTGACTTGATTTGAAGAAAGTTGTTGATCACACAGTCAAAAACAGGATGACCTGTACTGATAGGAATGCATTGGGTTGTGCATCGATCACCACCTGAAGCATGTCCAGTTTATAGCAATATGTTGTGATTGCAATAACAAATTCCCTAAATTATGTAATCACATTTAGATCACTTTTCAGAAAGTTCACATGTTCCATAAATGTAGCATTAAATGATTGTGTTTAATGTTTACTGCTAAATTAGTTTAGTTTGCTTTCGAACTGTGTTACCTTTAACATGTTTGCTTCCTGCTGTTCAATGCAAAATTTACTGAAAGTTGATCTACCCTATGTTTTCCCACCTTACTGAAAGGACTGTAGCGATTAGACTTACTTAGCCAAGAATGCTGACCAGCACATGAAGCAGCAGTTCACTGTGCTGTAAAATATGGGGAGATGCATGCCAGTAGTTGTTTAAATAAATTAGTGCTAGCTGGCCAGCATATGTTGTTCTGGGAAGACATGTTTTTCCAGGAAGGATTGACCAGCAATACTGATGGGGGGGGGGTGATGCCCGCTTTCCTTTCCTGTGCTATAGTGCTTGGTTTGATTTTATTGCATTGACATCTGTGCAAGAACCATCTTTGTCTTGTGGCCCACTGTGATCTGGACTAATTGGGGAAAGGATTGCCTGTTTTGAGTAGATAAGATAAGCCTTTGAACCCTTCCAAAGTTAATTCTCTTGCTCATTTAAAAACAGACCTGATAGCAGCACCCCCCCCCCCACTTGCATGGGTTAGCACTTTTATTTACCGTATTTTTTGCACCATAACACTCACTTTTTTCTTCCTAGAAAGTAAGGAGAAATGTCTGTGCGTGTTATGGAGGGAATGCCTACAGGTGGCGGGGGGGGGGGTCTGCTGCAGTCGTGAACAGAGGATCCATGGTTCCCCTTCCTTTCCTCCTCCGTGGCTCGCTTTGAAACAGCAAAGCGAGAGAAGAGCCGCTGAGTGGGGAGGAGAGAGGGACAGAGAGCCTGCTTCTTTAAAGGAGCAAAGTGGGAGAGGAGAGGAGCTGCTTACACGAGTGTAAGCGGCACCTGTCCGGTTGGTTCCTTTAAAGCAAGCAGGCTCTCTGTCCCTCTCTCCTCCCCACTCAGCTCGCTAAATAGCAGCAAAGTTTTTCAGCTCGCTAAGCTAAGCCGGGGAGGAGGGAGAAAAGCAGAGCCTGCTTGCTTTAAAGGAGAGGAGAGGAGCCTTCTCCCCTTATACCCCTCTTCTTCATTATTAGCAGCATCCTTCTCCACCCATCCCACGCATGCTCCTTGTCCCTTGAGTGCTTTTCCTTCCCTCCTCACTTAAAACGTGGTTACAAAGCACGGATCCACATGGATCCTCAGGATTTTTGCACTGGGTCACCCCAAACTCACTGTCAGATCACATGTCTGTGGCCACAGCATGAACCACAAAAATCATACATCCACTGTTTCGCTTAGAATATTTTTTTTCTTGTTTTCCTCCTCTAAAAACTACGTGCGTGTTATGGTCGGGTGCGTGTTATAGAGCGAAAAATACGGTAATTAATAAGCAATTTACCAAAGTTGTGCAGGGACTTAAAAGCCGGACTTTTTGCCCTCTTATTCACTAGCATGAGAGGTAAATGGTAGTACCTGATGACCTTCTTATGACCATATGACTTGTGGCCTTAAATTGAAATACAAGTACTTGATACGAGTCAGCAGTACTAATTTGCAGTATTTTAAAATACAAGCATTCTTGTATAAAGCAGTAGATTATTTGACCCATCCAGGGTAAAAAGTTGACCAGTTTCACAGACGCAGGAGCCACTTACACACAGTACATTTGTCTTACCAGGATTCAAGTTCAGCTTGTTTTTCCTCATCCATCTCAACATTGCTTCCAGGCACCAATCCAGGGACTGCATGTCTTCTCCCAATCCAGATGTAATTGAGAGATAGAGCTGAGTATCATCAGCATACTGATGGCACCTTGCCTCAAAACTAATGACCACTCCCATCAACTTTAGATTTGCATTTCTCAAACTGCAGCCCCAGTTTCTCCCAGTACAATAAGCTGGGAGCTTATGGTATAGTGGTTTGTTCTTTGCAATGCAAAAGAGATGCCTCATTCAATGCATTTTGTCAAGTGTAAGGTAGATTTCTGTTTTATAGCCTTAACTTTTACATATTTGCTAATGTCAGAGGTGGTGTAAAATCTATTTACTATAAGTAAATATGTCTGTTTAAATTAAAGCCAGGGCACTCAATGCTCAGAGCTTCCCTGGTGTTTATTACTGGGGGGGGGGGGGGTTGTTTTAGATTTATTTGAAAGCCTATGATCCATTTTGAAACTTTAAAGTCTTATGATTTTAAACTCATTTAGTTTATGACCAGGATCAATTATCCTTAGGTTGCCTCTCTGTTAAGTATTTGTGACCTGGGTAGACTTGGTGGCCTGCCAAATTATGTAATCTGATGTTAAATTGTTTGGCTCATTAACAACTGATTGGGATTATGTGCTGTACAAGTTAATAAATCCTTAGTAGGGCTCAGTCCTCAACATCAACTTTGACAAACATCTATTTTTCTTTAAACAGTAACACTTTCTGTCCACAATAACAGAAGAGCTATGTAATAGGCTCATCATAACTGCCTGCACTATTCAACTTCTTTTCATTCCAAGTTAAGTACATGAGACTTGGAATGAATCATTAGAAATAGTTGCAGAGAAACTAATTGATTCAACGGCAAGTTACGCACAATAGATCAGCAAGCTTTTTCAAACTCAGCAGTGAGAAACTTATGCTTAAAACACTGAATCAAGTTCCTCACTTGTATCCCAGTGCCAGATTTGTGATTCTCTTTTTTTTGGGTAGTGTATTGGGAGTGGCTTTGTACAAAAAGCGATTAACACAGAGCACTCTGGGCTCCACTTTCAAGGGCTCTGTTCTCATTTATTTCCTTTCGGAGCTCATAAATGCTGAAGTGGTTAGACCAATGAAAGTTACTAGATAATTGCAGCACTAAGAATTGCTACTCTGCAAGCTCCATTTCATTGGGGCTGTTGAAAACTCCAGTAGATTAGCGGATAAAATTAGTTGCATTTTGGTCCCGTAAGAAATCAACTAGTTTTGACAAATTTAGGATCCGTTTACATCAGTGAGATTCAAGAGCAACTAACTTGGGGGTTGTCAACACCAATGTTTACTGTATTGCCTTTTAATTTGCATAGTCCACATGCAATACCCTCAAACAACACCTGTCTCATTGCATACCTGTTATGGAGATAATCTGAAAAACTGAGGGAAATTGGGTTCTAAACCACTCTCCTCAGGGTCACAGATGGTTTTATTTGGGTGTTTTTGGCTGGGTGACTCAATTTTCACTTTCTTCCATTCCCCTATCCATGCCCACTACTTCCTTGATGCTCTCATTTCTTCCTTGATGCTCTCATTTCTTTCTGCCTGTGCTCATAACTAGTTCCTGTGAGCTCCTGAATGGAGGTTCTCCCCTCAATCCCGGCCTCTGATCTCTCATGATTTGCAGAAAACCAGAAGACTGCACAAGCAAATTTACAGTTGCTTGACTTGCCTACTTCATAAGTGGGTTTTTGTTTCTGTTTTAAAAAAAAAGCTGTCTGTGCACATGCATTGGCATAAAACAGCGGTGGCCAACTCCCAAGAGACTGCGATCTACTTACAGAATTAAAAACTGGCAGTGATCTACCGCCATTTGGGGGGGGGGGGTGTTTCAGGTCAAAGTTGTTGAGATATTTTTTTAGGGAGGAGGAAAGCCCCGTTTTTAAGGGTTTTTGGGAAAAAGAGGAACAGACACTCACTAACAAATTGCGGGGGAAACAAACAGCCTCACTCAGTAAATGCCATCTTCCAGTCTGCAGATGTTGCAGCAATGGGGGGCGGGGCAGGAATAAATTTTAGCACTGCTAAGGAAGGGGACCCAGCGATCGACCGCGATCTACCAAAACCTCCTGGGGATCTACCAGTAGATCGTGATTGACTTGTTGGACATCCCTGGCATAAAAGAATCAACAAATTAGACGGTAGGGACACATCCAAAAGGGAATGCCTATTAGTTGTTTCCCATGCACAGATTCAAATATAGGCATGTGTGGACCACACTAGCCTAATGTGAATGGAGAGATAGTAGATTAACAACTAATTCATGCTCAAATGTGGACAATCCCTTGGTGTGAATTCAACCCAATTTATGCTTCAGATAGCGTAGGTTAATTGTAGTGTTTGGTGGATTCAGCCCTTGATTGATGATCTGGCTAAGCAGTTTGGAATGGGATTAGATGTTTTTGGTTGCTTGCCTTTGGTTATCCACTTTAACATACTAATAAGTTACCTGCGTTCAGTAACTTGTGGCATCTAACTGCTTCTTCTCTTCCTTCCTTTTTGTCATCCTGCAGTGTTCTGTGCCAAGGTCTTTGTGGCTAGGCTGCTCCAACCTGGTAGAGAGCATGTGCGCACTGAGATGCCTGCAGAGCATGCCCAGTGTCAGATGTCTCCAGGTGCCTTTCTTCTTTCTTGTTGTAAATGTGTTATGCTTATGCTGTGGTCATTGTTAAAATCTCGCTGGGTTCAATTTAAATATTATAGCCTTCTGAATGTTTTCTGTATGATCCTCTTCAGTTTTTTGTAGGAGCCCTCCTTAAGAGGGCTCTGCATGATAAAACTCCTAATTTGAAAGTAGTACGCATTTTGTTCTACCTGTTGCCTCCAGTTGCGATGCAAATAAGGCTTGCATGCTGCCTGTTTTTGTTTGTGAGTTTCCACAGTAAAATCATTGGAATAACTGATGAAGGGTGGTGTGAAAATACAAAATAAACAAATAAATCTGCCAAGCAAATACAATGATACATCAGTTTAATTCCTTTCTCGACTGTATTGAATCCTCCATGTATACAGCAAATCTTCCTGAGAAAGTTTTTGTAATGTTCAGAGAGAAGAGATTTTTAGATGGAAGAAATCAGGGACTCTCTTGTGCCAGTGTTCAAATTCTTACAATAGTGCTAGCATGGAACCCACTTAAATGGCTTGAGTTTCTTTCAAATGAATGAATTTATTTCTTTTTAATTATGGAGCTTGAGAACATGTGTAAATAGCAAGATCACTAGCTCTGATTCTCTTCACAATGGTACATTTAGTTTTGTATAGGTATTGCTAAAGAATAGCATATGTTAGTGGCGTTTCTTAATTTTTGAGGGCTTCGTTTGTGGACATAGCTGAACTAAGTATGGCAAGTGATTAGTAATTTATTTGGGCCACTGGGATCATTTTAAATTGTCTCTAGTGGCCAAACTCAGTGGCTTACCCACCAGTACCTTTGTGCACTTCTCGCTCTGGGATTTCACTATGTGGGCTTAATTGGTCTTTCCCAAGTATGAGAAATAACTTTCACATAAGTTAGGCCACAGGCCATGCAGCAGGTGGATGGGACTTATATTTGTGCTTTGAGATTTGAGGCAGCCCTGTTCTCTCTCTCTGTCTCTGCCTCCCCAACCCCTGTACCTCAAAATGCACAAGGAGAATAACTAGTGTTTTTAGGTGTTTTTTTCTGTTGACCCTAATAAATATCATAAATATGAGTTGCCCCAAGTCTTCTGAAACATGAATCCTCTATGCCCACAGAGAATAGTGGAATGTTGATCATAATGTAAATCGTAATTCTCTATGTTGGATGCAAATTGTATGTGACATACTGGATTTGACAAGGTGATTGGGTATGTTGTATGGAGGCTTTCCTGGGAATTTAAGGATACAGCCCTCCTTCTTCCATGAGTCATACAGTATAGTGAGATAAAGAAATCAAATAGGTTTCCAGTCTAAATTGTTAACCAGAGCACAACAAAACGCTAACATTTGTTTACTTTCTCTCTAGCTTATTTGTACCTAGATTGTTGATATGAGACTTTACTAAAAACAACAACAACCAGACAATTGGTGTTTTTTGTGGATGCTTCCACCAGTGTCATGCCTTAGGACCCATATCTCAAACACCCTATATTATATGACCTCCCTGGATAGTGGCAGAACTAAAAACTTTAAAATACAGTGGTACCTTGGTTTACAACCATAATCCGTTCTGGAGGTCTGTTTGTAAACCAAAACAGGTGGTAACCCAAGGCGCACTTTCACTAATGGGGCCTCGGAAAAAAATTTGTTCATAATAAAAAAAAAGGGTTGTAATCCAAAAAAAGGTTGTAAACCGGGACACGCACTTCCGGGTTTGACGTGTTTGTAATCCAAAACGTAAGCAAACCAAGACTTATGTAAACCAAGGTACCACTGTACAGCTATTGACCCTTATACAGTGGTATCTCGGTTTACAAACTTAATCCATTCTGGAAGTCCATTCTTAAACCAAAACCGTTCTTAAACCAAGGTGCGCTTTCCCTAATGAGGCCTCCCGCTGCCGGTGCCCTTCCACCATTCGGCTTCCGTTCTTAGACCAAGGTAAAGTTCGCAAACCGGGACACTACTTCCGGTTTTGTGGAGTTTGTAAACCGAATCGTTTGTAAAAAGGGCTGTTCTTAAACCGAGGTACCACTGTATTTCATTTAGTTATCATATTCTATGTAAATAAAATAGATTTCCTTCTGTATATTCTCTCTTCAGATGGCTCTCTTCAGTAAGTTTATAGAAATGTTAAAGCAGACAGAAAGCTGTCCCCTTGTCATTCTTAACATCACTGGGATAGCTCAGATAGTAGACCATGAGACTTTTAATCTCGGGGCCATGGGTTTGAGCCCCACATTGGGTAAATAGATTTCTGCACTGCAGGGGGTTGGACTAGATGACCCTCGTTGTTCCTTCTAACTCTATGATTCCATTGCAAAAGTGCATATCAGCAGTTATGTGTTAGAGAAATGTAAATATAATCCATTATTTGGTATCTTGATATGGTATAAATATAATACAACCCTATCTCTTGAAAGTAAGTGTACAAGGTAATGTTTGAGTCTGCTTTGTAGCATTGGTAGCCTTCACTGAAAAGTACACCTTATGCAAAATGTGCACTATGTATAGAAAATAGTGGCAAAGGAGTAAACAACTGATGGTATACTTTGAACTGACACCTTCTAGCTGTGTTAAACATCAGATAATAAACTTGTTACATATCAAGGGGGGAAATATCTATTTTCAGTCATTACAAAGGAAATAGTAATCTAAATATCCATTTTGGGGTTGACCACTAGAACATTTATCCATAGGATGGCCAAATCTTTGAAGACTTCTTCTGTTGGTGTATGGGAGGCTTTCCTTTTATGTTAATTTCCTGACTACTATAAATTCAGCAAACCTCAGAAATTGAATTAATGCATACCAGGCAGTTACAGGGAACCAGGCAGAGGGCTTTCTCCATAGGGGCACCCTTCCTGTGGAACACCCTCCCTTCATATGTCAAGGAGATAAAGAATTACACAACTTTTAGAAGACATCTGAAGGCAGTCCTGTTCCGCGAGGTTTTGAATGCTTGAAGTTTTTATTATGTTTTTAGATATGCTGTAAGCCTCCCAGAGTGGCTGAGGAAACCCAGCCAGATGGGCGGGGTATAAATAATAAATTTGTTGTTATTATTATTATAATATCATTATTGAATCTGATATGTGTTGGACTACACATGATAAATCCACCCTTGATCATTACCTGAAAATGCATGAGCCTGCCCTTGAAATATGTATGGCTGTGTTATATGGTCGGAGTCTATTGCAAGCATGCTTCAGAGTTTGGGATGCTATGGATGACAATACAGGACTGCTTAGCAATGTGAGATTGTATGCATGAAAAGCAACCTTCTATTATCATTCTCCTTCTTTGTAAATGATTATCTTTTTATTATAATTGCTTAGCTATGTACCTAAGCCTTAGCTCTCATCATCACTCTTATCTGTGAGCTTCTGTCATATTTGTGTATTAAATAAATTGATCTTTGTACATGATGCTCTGTACATAACAATGAAAGTGTCATTTGACTGAGAGAAGACTACAGAACCAGAGTTTCTATGGTGTCATTCTCTGTGGTGTAACATGGAAGTGTTTTGAGACCTTTTCTGTGTGTTTTTAAAACACAAATCTGCAGAGTGGAGTAAATTGTGAAGATGGCCAGCTATTCAGAATAGTAAAATTCAAAGAAGATTATTCCCCTAAGGATCTTTCGAAATTGGGCAAGAGAAAGCAAAATAAAATTCAGTGCTGATCATAAATAAATGGCATTTGGAACCATTATTCCTACACATTCACCCCCAAGTGCACACACAGATATCTTAATTGACTTTAACTATTTGATAAATACTTTGCAGTCATTTGAAAATGTCAACTGAGCAGTGTGAAAATGTCAACTTTGAGCAGCGTGATAATGAAGAAAGCAAACGTAATATAAAGAATTTAAGAACAGATAAAAAGCAAGAAATTGCCATCTTAGTTGTAGATTATTAGAATCGTAGGTACAATTTGGCTACATGTACCTGCATTTCGTTGACATTGCTTTACCTCCAACAGTATATCATATAATTGGGAAAATTATGTTTAAGAAAGGCAGGTTAAAATGATAATCCATTTATAATGGAGAAAAACTTAAAAGGTGATAAATTTGCTTTTGAGGATGTGGTAGGTGCTTATAAAATTGAATGGTGTGGTGAAAGTGAGTTGGGGAGAGCTGTTACCTCAAAATGCAAGGATCCAGGGTTAGCCACAAGAATTGTCTTGACTGCAAATTGAGCAGCAAAATGTCTTCAGGAAGTTATGGTAGACATTGGGATAAACAACTATAAAATATTACATCAATACATAGAAGTTATAAACTCTGTTAATCTGGAAGCAACCAGTTTCCTCCTTGCCCTTCCCTTATTTGTTGTTGTTACATTCCTCCACTACCAGGCAGTCCCCGTGGCGCTGTTTCTGTGGCTTTAGCTGTTGTTTTTTAATTTTTTAAAAAGTGCTAGCACTTGAATGTAGCACTAAGAAAACTCTCAGTTCTGGTGTTCATTCTGTCAGAACCAACTGTCTCTGGCACAGTGGAACATCTTAGATTAACTACCTCTTAAACTCATATTTTGCTGGGGGTAGAATACTAGGTTTTATTCTTTTGTTATGTAACAGTCCAGTCCAGTCCAGTGGGGAGTCAGGAGGGGCATATCAACCACACTTCCATTTTGTAAGAATTTGCCTCCATTGTAATAAGGAGGGGGGAATTGATTAGCCTAACCCTGGGGCCTCTTGGAAGTACAAAGGAGCTTTGCATCCCAAGCCATCATTGATCTGTCTCTGCCTCCCTAAACACACTGTTTGAGGGCCGTTCCTTTGCAGTGGACATTGCCCACTCAATGGTGAAGCTGCTGCCTGCTGGCAGAGATGCACCTTCTTCCACATACAGTGGTACCTCTAGTTGCAGACACGATCCGTTCCGGGGTGCCGTTCACACCCTGAAAAGTCCGCAACTAGAGTGGCGCTTCTGTGCAAGCGTGGAGTGTGATAGAGCACTTCTGCGCATGTGCGAAGTGCGCAGAATGCTTCTGTGTGTGTGCGCGGGGCGAAACCCGGAAATATACTATTCTGGGTTTGCCGTGTTCGCAAGCTGAAAAGACGCAACATGACCCTAACGCAACACGGGGCATGACTGTACTAACTTGCTATGGCTATGTCAATTCTTTGGGGTGTTTTTAGTTCAGTTACTTCTTTAGTTTTCAGTTTTAGTGGGAATTTCTAAATTAAATCTATATTGCCTTGCTATAACATGAGCTGCCTTGTGAAGGCTTGGACACTGAAGGGCAGGCTACAGATATTTAGATAAATAAAAAGTGTGTGCCTATTTTTTCGTTTTATAGCATTCTACAGTCCTGTTGCAAGTCTTGATGGCTATTAATCTCTGTACTAGATTTGTTACTATGTCTGTGTTGTCTCTGAGCTCTTAGCCCTTAAATATAAGGCAGTCTTGCGAAGAAACTTTCCTCCCCCTCCAAAACAAATCAGTGGTCCGCCTGCCCTTGTCATAGGGCATAGCTTAAGGTGATCAGTTTGGGTGGTACTTCACATCTGAAGCTAATTGCAGTGCTGTTTTCACACTCTTTGATCTGGACTATATATTTATTTCATTTATTTCCCATGCTGTAATGTGCCTATGTGAAAGACAGAGATGCAATTTTAAATGCGTAGCTTTTTTAAAAAAATGGTTTTTGGCCATACTGGAAGATGGATATACAATTGCAGGCATTACCTGTAATGAATAGACAAGTTCTATCTCAAGCACATTTTTAGCCCAACCACCATTTACCCACTTGCACTTTAAAAACTTTTATTGATGTATGGTTGGAAAACCTTGTCACTTGTCAGTTGCATCAGTTCCAGTTTCTTCTGCCACAATTGAAGCTGCTTGGAAATGCAGGTGGATTTTGTTTTTCCTGTTCAAAAGGTCATGCACACTGCTGCTCAGCAATACTTTTAAAAAGAAAAAGAGAGAGAAGTCACTGGTGAATCTGATTTCAGCCGTTTCCGCTGAGCAGAAGTTGGACAATGTACTAAGGACTCGGCTAGATTGGTAAAATAAAAGTGTTTTATATGCGTTGTATGCGATATAACACTGTGACACCACATGGTGCTGTGGAACCCCGTCTTTCCCTACCAGATTTCCCTATATGAGTTAACAACATGTTTAACTGAATTGCTTCTTTGATGTCTCTGGATCCAGCCTAAATGGCAATGGGGCGCATTAGAAACATCTATGTGAGAGTTCCTCAGAATCCAGATTGGTTTTTACCAGGCTAGGTAGGTGGGAAGGAGTGGCTTTATCTGCAACTGCTGAAAGGAATCTATTTAATGCAGGGAAGATAGTAAGTTATGATCTGGCTAGTTTGCATTAACAGAAATGGTGAAAGATTCCTGAGTGATGAAAACAGTAAAAGGCACGAGTGATTTTCAGCACCAGAAGTACTTTTTTATTTTCATAAAGACTTTTTGAAGCCACCATAGTTTTTCTCTACCAGCTAATACTCTCCAGCCTCTTCCAACTGAAGTTTGTCCAGTCTCCTTTTTGGTCCTGTTTCAGTATTAGATCATATGCCTTCTGGGCAGCAATTATATTAGTTTCATGGCTTTGCACACACCTTAGTGCTAAATAAATATTTTAAAATAGTAAAGTGCTGTAAACAGCAAAGAAATACAGGAATTAAATCCAAAGCAGGTAGTAGTTTTTATCCTTGGTTTCGAGGTGTGTGTGAGTAAAGTTGGGAGGTGCTGAGTGATAACCTGGTATTCTACCTTGTAGCTTACTTGATGTTCTACTGACCTACATTTGCCTCAGCCGTTGCGTGACAAAACTAGGTCAACTTCAGTTTCAGTTCCTAGGTTTTGTCCCATTTGGGAAAGAGGTGTGTTGCTTTTCTTAAGTTTCAAATACAACAGAGAGGAAGGTGACAGTAAGCACATGAATAGAAATCTCTGTGCACTGAAAAAGAAAAGTGTATTTTACAGGTGCTCAGGAAAGATATTTAGTCTTAATCTAAGTTTGTGTACATTGCGTATGTAGAGTTTTGTGAGAATGTATTTCTTTTAACAGTTTTTCTCTTAAAAAAACGGGGTCAGACTTTGAATGGTAAGGTCCCATATTGTTCCCCAAAGTGGTGAAAAGTCTCTCACTTTAAATTATTGCAACAGTATCTGGACTGATCATATTATGCTGAACAAAACTGAACTGCTGTTATGTCTGCCCCATTTGGCTGACTGTTTGGGCAGGAAGCATGCTTTTATATGGCTCATTCATGCTTCTCGCTCGCTCATGCGAGACCCTGGATGAATGAATGTGCTTTCCCCACCCCAAAGGCTTTGATACCGTGGTGGAGTGTTGTTTAGGCTGACAATTCCCTTTGCACTTTGTGTTTCTGTGTTTGTTTGGCGCTTGCTCCCCAAATTAAAATAGAAGGTTGAAGAAATGTAAAATTTAGGAAGATAAAATCAACTGTAGACTGATGATAAAGATTAGGAAAGAAGTAAATTGTTTTAGGGAGAAAAGGTCAGTTTTGTTCATAGCACCTTTTATTTCACTGGTTTTGGCCACTGTGATATAATGGGTAGTGTTGGACTTCGATTCAGGAAACATGGGGATGAAATCTCCACTAAGTCATTTCACCATTCCCTTTCAGTCTGAAGATCAAATGAAAGAGCCCGGTATATGTTGCCCTGAAGTCATAAAAGCTTGGGTGTGATTCGGATGTAATGAACTGGATAATGGGATTGCAGTCGAAAATGTACTTTTATTGGATAATGTTAAGGGACTTTTAGACCTCTACCCCGTCCCCATTTCTCAGCTACAAATACGACTACTTCTTCTTTTTTCCGATAGTTTGCAAGCAAACAGGATATATGCTGTATACAGAAAATTGGATCCATTTGTGTCCTCTTATCAGTTGTGAAAGAATTCTCTTTGAACCAACAGAGGCTTCAGTGAATGGGAAGCAGGGTGGGTACAGGCAATTTTCTCTGATCCCACCTTCCCTCTTGCAGCTCCCTTTGCCATGCCAATACGTTCCAGAGGGTTGGGGGACCCTTTGGAACAGCAATGAGACGTGATGCAAGGGCCTGCAGGAGAAAAGAGGGAATTTGTGAACCCCCCCTTTATTGCTCACAGGCGCCTCTAATTGATCAAAGAGCCTTCCATCAATGGTGTGACACAGTTGGATACAACCCAGAAAGCTTGAATTTAATTCTTTCTCTTCTACCTGCATTTGAAATCTCATGTCTGTCAATCCCCTCTTCTGTGTTCGAAAATAAAACTTTGTAAAGGCTTGAGGTTGCATTCTTCTGTACTTTGAAGACTGGTTAGGGTGTTAATATTTATAAAACCTATTTAACTATATCTGTTGGATTTAATGTAAATGGCTAAAAGTGTTACTTATGCTTTTGGGATTCATGTTGCTTTACTGAGTTAGTAATTACAATTCTCAAGAGACCCTTTATTCCTGTTTGCTAGGAAAGGCTGCATGGAGTGAGTAAAACTTGCAGTTAGGCATTTCCACACCATTCTTTCTCATATAATCATGCACCAAAAATTAAGATTATTCAGCACTTACATCACATTTTTAATTGCAGGGAATCTGGTTTTGAAAAGGTCATGACATCCTGGATTTTGTATTTTCTGCATGTTGTAGGATTTTTTTTTAAACAGTAAGGTGCAGTTCTAAAAGGCACATGTTTTGCCCAAGTTTTCCCTGACCTATAAGATCAGACCCTATTTTTGTCTATAAATTCCCTGAATTCTTGTTTGTGTTCTTATATGCTTTTATAATACTATTTTGCTGGTTTTATGTTGTATATTGTTTTAATTATATTCTTTGCAGTTTTCTGTTGTACAGTATTGAGATATTTTTAAAAATATTATAACCATTTCTAAATGTTTTAAATAAAAATGAATAAATTTTTTCCCCTCCCCTCTGTTGTTTTCACCTGGTGCCTAAAGATATGTAATGGAGACACCAGACAAGCCTCTACTGGGCGATCAAAGCAGTTTCTGTGCCAAAACCAGGCCTAAAGCCCCATTGACATGGAGCTACAAAATCAGTTGAGGAAAATCAGTTCTATCCCTCGCACTTCCAGTCTGCAAGATTTCTTACAGGTGTCTATATGACAGCTAGTGCTGATGCCTGTAGTTGCAATGACTTGCAGCACAAAAAAATGAATTCTAGTGCACGTGCTGTTTTGCAGATCAGGGCCATTGCCTGGGAGCTTTCCAACATTATGTTTCAATTGCACTTCACATGTTAAAAGTATTTTGCAAGCCTTAGGGCAGGCATGGCCAAACTTGGCCCTCCAGCTGTTTTGGGACTACAATTCCCATCATCCCTGACCACTGGTCCTGTTAGCTAGGGATGATGGGAGTTGTAGTCCCAAAACAGCTGGAGGGCCAAGTTTGGCCATGCCTGCCTTAGGGCTTTAATCCAGTCTTGGGTTCAGTTTTTCACTTATTCAAACTTCATGCATTTGGGAAAGTGCTTCCACATTGTGCACATAAGAGTGGCAGTGTCACCCTCAGAGGGTGCCCTTTCAGGGGGTCATCAACCTTGGGTCCCTTTGCCCAAGGAACCAGGTGGAGGTGTTTGGATTCCACCCATTATCTCTTGATGGCAGCAGCTCTTCTGGTAAAAAGTGCCTTTGGAGACTCATTGCATAGATAGTAAGGAAGAGTTGCTACTCCGGTATATAATTAAATGTGTGTTTATAGGAAGCCTGGTGCATACAAAATGGCAGATTTTGTGTTTACTGTGAGCCAATGAATAGCGTTGGATAGTAGCCTTTGAAAGCAGTTGTTTATTTTGCTTCAAAGCCTTAGGGAGCTATTGTGTACAAGAATTATGAGAAGGAATGAAATCAAAACACTGCATGGGAAAGTATATCATGTTCACAAATCGTTCAGATTTTTCAGGTCGTGGGGCCAAAACAAGCTGTTTAAGCTTATTGATTAAGCTTCCTTGGCATACTTTGATCCATGTCTCTGCCCTATTGATGAAGATTGTAAGAAATTAGGATTGGCAGATCACAGTGCCTGCCACTGAGAAAGAGAAGAATAATGGAAAAGGAGATCAAGAACCAGAAGACACAAGATAGCTGAATATAGATTAGCAACACAGCACATGTTTCAATATTTGGGCTTAGAAACAAGGTGGTTCTTGCACTACATATTTTAGGCAGTCTGCAGATCCTAATACTTGTTAGTGCAGCTTTGCAAATACCTATAGGATATGAGCCCACATATTCCTATTGTGGTTCAGTAGGAGGTTGTGGCCTAAAAGAAACAGAAGTTTTCTGGGTCCAAGACCATTTTTCCGGGTCCAAGACAATGTTTTGTTTTGGCGGTGACATTCCCCACAAAAGCCAAACAACTCCACTCTAAGAAGCTTAACAACTTTGGGTGATCTCTGCAGAAAAGCTTAACAACTCAAGGGCAATCTCCCCCCCCCCCCCAGGAAAGCTCAAGAAATACTGACTTTGTAATTTTTGCTTCAAAAAAAAAAAAAAGAATAGGGGTCGTCTTATACATGGAAGCATCTTATACACAAAAAAATATGGTAACTTTTGCAACAGTTATGTGGCTGTTCTTTGAATACAGAGCCAGAGGTTTGGAGAAAAATGGAAATTAATCTAGAACAAATTTAGATAGAAGACAAAGTGAGGGAAGATGTATTTTCTATTGAAAGTGCAGAGAAAACAAGAAATGGTGGGTACCGTTGGAGGGAGGAAAATAGAGTGTCTGGCAAATTTTGAGAAGTATATTCTCAATTTAGTCTTAAGACGCAGCATCTGAGGAGAGCCCTTGGCCGGTATGTAGATTCAGGATCCCAGCTCTTGTTCTTTACAGGTAGACTAGTTTGGACGAGGTATGCTTATTGATACCTAAAAATGGTAGATCTTAACTAAGGCCTGGTTATTGATTTTGACATGTTAAATTTTAATCTATAATGTGGTTTTCCTGCTTAGTTGAGCCAGTTCTAGATTAGATGATGTATTCGTGGATACCTTGCCACTCTTCAGTTGTATTCTTTATCATAAGATAGTACAATAACTGATGGTCTCTGTAGCTAGTCAAATAAAACATTTAATAGAACAACATGCTTAAGATTCACAAATGTGCTAAATAGTTTTTAGCCTATACAGTTCTGTTGTTAACCACAAAAGATGAATAGTTAGTACCTTTGGTTTGCTAAATGCGCTTCCCTTATCTCACTTCTATATTTTTCATGATAGTTTGACAAGGATCCTTCGTTATTTCACTTTCCAGAGGCCTTCATGCCTTTTACTTCCTGTTGTTAGATCAGATGGTGCTAGTGCTGTGCTGGCCACAGAAAGTAAGAATTCCGTAATTTCTTGTGGTATTTAATGGACTTACAAATGGCATTCGTCAGATCGCCTAGGGCAGGGGTGCCCAAACTTTTTTCAAAGAGGGCCAGATTTGATGAAGTGAACAGGCGTGAGGGCCGACCAAAGTTGTTGAGCTTTTTTAGGATTAAACTGCCACAGGGGCCGGATAAAACCAGCCGGGGGGCCGCATTAGGACCCCAAAACCGACTTTGGACATGCCTGGCCTAGGGAGATTTAAAATTACATCCTTGATGTACGGATAGATTTGTGTGCATGCAGTCTCCAGGCTGCTGCCCTTGTGTTTTCCCCCAAGTTGTGTTGTGCTTTCATGATTGATCATACGGTTTTCTCCCTCCTTGCCGTAAAGGTAAAGGGACCCCTGACGATTAGGTCCAGCCGTGGCCGACTCTGGGGTTGCGGCGCTCATCTCACTTTATTGGCCGAGGGAGCCGGCGTACAGCTTCCGGGTCATGTGGCCAGCATGACAAAGCCTCTTCTGGCGAACCAGAGCAGCGCACGGAAACGCCGTTTACCTTCCCGCCGGAGCAGTACCTTTGATGTGCTTTCGAACTGCTAGGTTGGCAGGAGCTGAGCCTGAACAACGGGAGCTCACCCCGTGGCAGGGATTTGAACCGCCGACCTTCTGATCGGCAAGCCCTAGGCTCTGTGGTTTAACCGTCCCTTTACCTTAAAGGGCCACACGCTAAAATGCTGAAGGGAGTCAGAAAGCCTCACAGTGGCAGCAGTATGGTACCTGCCTTGGGATTTCTTCCTTCCAGTCATGGAGCTTATATCTCTAAGTGTGGGGAATGTGTCTTGTTCTCACTTAGCAGGCACTCTTTAGGGAGCAGTCTGGTCCATTTAGGGAAATTAAACCTCTGCATTCATCCAGACCATTTACTGCCCTTGCACTGGACATGTGCATGGTGAGGATTGGTTACTTTCCTCATGGTGACTGGGAGCCAGAAGCTCTTCGTATCTTAGAAAGGGACGTGCCTGCCATATTTGCAATCAGTATGGTGTCCTGTCCAATGTGGAAGCCCCATTCAGCAGAATTCATGTGGGGTGTGGGAGCATTGAGTTTGGGCGTAGAGAAGTGTACTTGGAACAGGAGGCAAGGAGGCAAAGCTAGGGTCATTGAAGGAAGAAGGGCAGGCAGTCAAGGAGTTCAGGGCTTACGGCTCCAAATAATTGCTTGCAAGACTGGCATTTAAATTTGTACTTTATGCCTTAAAATACTGTACATAACAGAGCATGTTTGACATTTCAATTAATTACAGTATAAGTGTGTGAGTGTGTGTGCGTGCGCGCGCGCTGTACTTCACTATTCCCAAGCTATTCCCAAGCTATTCTGCCATCCAAATGAGAAATAATATCTTGTACAGTCATACCTCGGGTTGAAGTAGCTTTGGGATGAATATTTTCGGGTTGTGCTCCGCAGCTACCCGGAAGTAACGGAGCATGTTACTTCCGGGTTTCGCCGCTTGCGCACGCGCAGATGCTCAAAATGACGGCATGCGCAGAACCGGCGAAATGCGACACACACAGGCGTGAAGTCGCGTGTTACGTTCGCTTCAGGATGTGAATGGGGCTCTGGAGCGGATCGCGTTCGCATCCAGGAGTAACACTGTATTTCTGAGGGTGTTTTTTTCAGCTTACTTCCAATTTCGTGTGATGCCTCCTTCCCTCCTATTTTTTCCTCTTCCCATCAGCTCCCTAACTGGTGCCACTACCTTAGTACAGCCCTTTATTTTATTTGTTACATTTAGGTTTTTCATCTAGTCAACGTACTGTGGCCAAAAGCTCCCTACAGACTGTTTTCTTCTGCCACCTTCTCTCTTCTTTCGTGTGACCAGGTTCACAGTTCTGTATGAAAACAGAGAGATTTCTTTTTTTACAGTAGATCATGTCCACATTAAAATAAATTTAGATTAATACAGTTTGAAAGTTCAGTTATTAGCTGCTAATATTATTACTTGATTATGACACTCTTCACAGCATTCAAAAATGTTCACTCTTCGCAAATGAATAGAGACAAATTAATTCTAGAGGCTGTTTTTAGGGAACATTGTATTTGCTTAGGTACATAGTAACACGTTTCCTCAGATACAGTGGAGCACGGATAATTATTTTTCATAAAAATGAGTAACTAGATGAAATGGAGAGGTGCTCTCCAACCATATGATATGAATATCCTTAGACCTTAGCAGTTCCCCTCTCCACATCAGTTGTGTTCTTTAGAAAGGTGCTTCCTTTTGAATGAACAAACAGCTAGTTTTATAACCAATGTCATTTCCACTGTCTTCTGTGTTACTGTAATTGAACCTTCCTTGTTGTCCTTAAAAGCTTAACTAGTCCAGGCAAGGCCATGATTACAAACAAAACAGTGCAATCATGAATATCTCAGTAAAACATAAACTTGTATTTAGACAGTTTTTTAAATAAGCATAAATTAGTGCATTGTAGCCATAATTCTTTAGGCTGTGGAAATGTATAATTGCCTTATTTACTCTCAACATGGAATAAACGCCCAGTCTCTTTAACTGGTTTTGCCTGATTCTTTTATTCTCTCTAGCCTGCAGTCATACAGTATACCAGGGCAGCCCAACTTTTCATACCAAGTGGGCCACAAGAGTACTTGGGACATGGAACTTGCAGGCTGCACACTGCCTTGTCTTGCGTATGTGGGGTGTGGGGGAGAGCAAGCTCAAAAATTGATGCCCATCCCTACAAAGCCCTCATGCAGCCTTCCCAAAACTGGTTAAGCAAGGTGCTGGGCTTTGGGTGGGAGGCATGAGGCTCTGGCAGGGTCCTAGAGCCTTCCCATCTCCTTCCCAAAGCTGGGAATGCACCAGCTAGGCTTTGGGAAGGGTGTGGGAGACTCTACGAGCCCTCCAGAACCCCCACACTTTTCTCAAAGCACAGAGCCTAACTTACCTGGTTTTGGGAAGGCAACACGAAGGCTGCAAAGCTGGGGTGGCTCAAATGTTACTGAGGGCTGCCAAAAAAACGGCCTCAGGGGCTGTGCGTTAGACCACTTTTCAGTATACTAAGAGTCTTGATATCTTAAAAAGCATAGACATCACCTTGCCAACAAAGTTCTGTATAGCTAAAGCTATGGTTTTCCCCAGTAGTGATGTATGGAAGTGAGAGCTGGACCATAAAGAAGGCTGATCACCGAAGAATTGATGTTTTTGAATTATGGTGCTGGAGGAGACTCTTGAGAGTCCCATGGACTGCAAGAAGATCAAACCTGTCCATTCTTATGGAAATCAGCCCTGAGTGCTCGCTGGAAGGGCAGATCCTGAAGCTGAGGCTCCAATACTTTGGCCACCTCATAAGAAGAGAAGACTCCCAGATGTTGGGAAAGATGGAGGGCACAAGGAGAAGGGGACGACAGAGGACGAGATGGTTGGACAGTCTTCTCGAAGCTACCAGCATGAGTTTGACCAAACTGCGGGAGGCAGTGAAAGACAGAAGTGCCTGGCGTGCGCTGGTCCATGGGGTCACAAAGAGTCGGATATGACTAAACGACTAAGCAACAGCAAAGAGTCTTGATAATTCCATTATGAACACACAGAACTAGTCAGATAACTCAGTAAAGCACTGGGATTTTTGGCTGAAGGAACTCCTATGCCTCCCCATTCCTGCTGTTCATAGGAACACTGCAGAATGTCAGAGTGATGTCTAGCATCCATTAGTTCCAGGGCTTGGCTAGCACATTTTAATGGTTGCCTCTCAAAATCCTGATTTTTTGATTTATTTATTTTTAATTTTCCTCCCATAGATAATCAGCCCTCTCTTGAGCCAGAGGCTGCTGTGCTTTAAGCCAGTGGTTCTCAAAGGGTGTGGCACATCACACTGGTGTGGCAGGAGAGGATGGCAAGTGTGGTGGGAAGATTCAAGGATAATCAGAGAAACTTTAAACATTTCAGTACAGTATGGTATAGTGTCAAATTAAAATTGTGTGTGTGTACATACACACAAACAGAAACAGTATCCATGCCTCTTCAAGATCATTGCTATAGTTCTCCATGACATATTGTTGTGAACACGGATTTTCAATTCTGACGAATATGAGATTACCTGGCAAAAGCAAACTCATACCTCTCATTGAGTTTGTATACCTACTTAAGGAACATATGTAAGAGGCTCGTTTATAATTATATTTTTGGAACGATTTATGTTCTTATATAGCTGCATTGTTTTATACTTTCTGGATGTCCCATGATCATATTAGAAAGTAGTTGTGTTCTTTGTTATAAATCAAGCACTGCTAGAAGTTTTCTTTTTGTTTTCCAATGTATTTCTTATCAATAAAAAAATGAGGTGTGGTGCAAGCAAATTATTATTCTGAAAATGTGGCCCATAGAATTTATTTATTTTTTGAGAACCACTGCTTTAAGCACACCTTGATCTCAACATATGGAAACAGAAGGGATCAAAGTAAAAGCCCTGATATGATGAAAAGTTACTCCAAAGAATTGTGGAGTACTTTCATTTTGCTCTTAATTGATTTCGCTCAGGTATACCCTTCTGGAAAGTCTAGCAAATAAATAATGCACTCTTTTAATTTATTTATTTTATTAAATTTCTATTCCACCCTTCCTCCCAAAGGAAGGAACAGTGTCCTTTTAGATTGCAGTAATAGATGGATGGGTAAATAAAGAATAAAAGTTGCTTTATTTTCATGATTGAGCCACCTCTTGCAGAATAATTTTTTTTTTTTTTTTGACATACACATAAGCTATATTTGGTCAGACGGGTAAATTTGGAGTGGGTGCCTATAAAGCTGGTTTTCCTAAATAGGCCAATATTTCCCGCAGATTTCTGGTGTTGCAAGAACAGAGCCCACAACTGTTGACGAGAGGAAGAAATGTGTTGGGGAATCAACCACAACTCCATTTGGGACTGTGATTCTGGTTTGGCTTTAAGGAACCCTCTTATGGCCAAATTACATACGATGCCAGTCTTGTTTCATCAAACATGCTTAACCTAGCTGTTGTTATTTTGACGAAAAAGCAGCTACAGTGTTACCTTGGGTTAAGAACTTAATTTGTTCCGGAGGTCCGTTCTTAACCTGAAACTGTTCTTAACCTGAAGCACCACTTTAGCTAATGGGGCCTCCCGCTGCTGATGCAGCACCGCCAGAGCATGATTTCTGTTCTCATCCTGAAGCAAAGTTCTTAATCCAAGGTACTATTTCTGGGTTAGTAGAGTCTGTAACCTGAAGCATCTGTAACCTGAAGTGTCTGTAACCCAAGGTACCACTGTATAGGGTTCAAATTAGGCCTCTCACCAGTTTTCTGCTGAAGCCTCCGTCCTTCCTAACCTGACTTCTTTTTGCCCCGGTACTCTTGGGGAGCAAAAACAGCCAGGAAGGAGTGGTTTTCATTAGAAAACCAACAGGGGACCCCAGTCAGGAGCATGTTCTGTGTTGCAGCCCTGCGGCTGCTTTTTCTCCAGAAAGGTTAAAAGCATCTTTTCTGTCCAAGCTGAGAACCTTTATATTCAACTTGAGTGTTTTTTTCAAATCTGAGTGTCCCAGTTTATGACTCATGTTTTATTGTACTGTATATCTGCCAGAAAGTACCAATTTTGATGCAGCTTTTGTTGTTTTGTATTTTCAATGTTGTGGTTTGTTTGTTTATTCTGTGAGTCACTCAGAGAACATGTGCTGTTGGGCCACTGTACAAATGTAGACAATAAATAATACCTACAATAAAAAATACCTACGGGACTGCCTCACCTGGTATGCTCCGCGGCGGACCTTAAGGTCCACAAATGACAACATTCTGGAGGTCCCAGGTCGCAGGGTGGTTAGATTGGTCTCAACTAGGGCCAGGGCCTTTTCAGTACTGGCCCCTACTTGGTGGAACGCTCTGTCACAAGAGACTAGGGCCCTTCGGGACTTGACATCTTTCCGCAGGGCCTGCAAGACAGAGCTGTTCCACCTGGCCTTTGGCTTGGACTCAGTCTGACCCTTATGTTTCCCTCCCCTTATGGTCTTGATTTATTGGCTATTTTAAATGAGGCTGCATTTTAAATTGCATTTTAACCTGTATCTTAAATAGCTCCTCTCTTTCCCCCATATTATGTTTTTACTGTGATTTTATTGGTGTTAGCCACCCTGAGCCCGGCTCTGGCCGGGGAGGGCGGGGTATAAATAAAAATTATTATTATTATTAGCATGATTGTTTTAAGCACATGACTAACTTCACATGTAAGGTAAAGGTAAAGATACCCCTGCCCGTACGGGCCAGTCTTGACAGACTCTGGGGTTGTGCGCCCATCTCACTCAAGAGGCCAGGGGCCAGCGCTGTCCGGAGACACTTCCGGGTCACGTGGCCAGCGTGACAAAGCTGTATCTGGCGAGCCAGAGCCGCACACGGAAACGCCGTTTACCTTCCCGCTGGTAAGCGGTCCCTATTTATCTACTTGCACCCGGAGGTGCTTTCGAACTGCTAGGTTGGCAGGCGCTGGGACCGAGCAGCGGGAGCGCACCCCGCCGCAGGGATTCGAACCGCCGACCTTTCGATCGGTAAGTCCTAGGCGCTGAGGCTTTAACCCACAGCGCCACCTGCGTCCCAACTTCACATGTAGTTTGACCCTTAAAGGTAAAGGGACCCCAGACCATTAGGTCCAGTCGTGATCGACTCTCGGGTTGCGGCGCTCATCTCACTTTATTGGCTGAGGAAGCCGGCGTACAGCTTCCGGGTCATGTGGCCAGCATGACTAAGCCGCTTCTGGCGAACCAGAGCAGCGCACGGAAACGCCGTTTATCTTCCCGCCGGAGTGGTACCTATTTATCTACTTGCACTTTGACATGCTTTTGAACTGCTAGGTGGACAGGAGCTGGGTCTGAGCAACGGGATCTCGCCCTGTCGCGGGGATTTGAACCGCCGACCTTCTGATCGGCAAGTCCTAGGCTCTGTGGTTTGACCCTTAGCACCCTGCTATTGCCTCTCCATCATTGGTCTGCTGCTCTGCAATAATGCATTATGAGGTCTCATAGCCAATGGTTGGGAGGAGATCTTTGGCAAAATAGTGCCTGGGAAGGAGATCTGAGAGAGAAGAATCTGGCTTTGGGACACTGTTGTTGTGTAAGGCACAACAGATTCCTGCCCACGCAGCAGGATTTCTACTTCTCCTCTCCCCTACAGCCCCCGCTGCCACATGCCCCCAGAATCAGCTCCAGAGGGTTGGAGGACCCTTGAGAGAAGATGTGGGTGGTGGTGCAGATGGCTTCACCGGTGAGGAGTAGATAGAGAAATCCCGCTTCTTGAGTTGGAACTGCAGTTGTTGTTGTCATCCATCTGTCTTGAAATATAATGGAGTGCACCTCTGGGTGTATAGTGTTGGATGCAACTCACAGTTGCATTTATCTTCTTGCTTGAAATATGCATAGGTTGAAGAATCTGATATGTAGGAAGGAAGTAGTACTATATAGACAAAGGCTCAGAGTTCAATAACTTTATTATAGGTTCAAAGTTTTTTTAAAAGACCTTTGTTTTCGTATAAGGAAGTGTGTCGCTTAACATTTTTTTCATTATTCTCGGATGAGAAACTGATGTCTAAAATGGACTGTTTCCACTAAAAAACCAAATGAGAAGTGATCAAAGAAATTCCATTTCTCTTACTTTCTTACTCTTTGGTTTACTAAAACACTAAGCCCGCAACTTATGTGGGGGTTCCATTTTGGGGGTTGCGCCTAAAGCCAAAACTGCATATTCTCAAAACACATTGGGATCTGTGGTGGGTGGGTTTGCCAAATTCATTTCCCCCGGAACCCCACCTCCTTTCTGGCCCCTTTTTAATTTTTCGCCACATGCAGATTGCTAAATGCACACAAATTAAATGTAAGTTGCAGACTTACTTTATATATCAGTACATGGCGAATCTACATAGCTGGGTATCAGTATGTAGAAACACAACTATTGCATGTATCTTATAACTATGAGTAGGATCGTATAGTGTTCTGAATTTGCTTTCTGAAATTGGTGTAAAATTTTCATAATAATGGAGAAGAAAATTCAGTTTATATGCCTATTTAATTTATATGTGTATTCTTTTCCTAGAACACATCAGTAATGGAGGATCAGAATGAAGATGAGTCTCCAAAGAAAAACACACTGTGGCAGGTAGGCCTCTCTGCTTTTCTTTAAAATGCAGCAAATTGATGTCACCTTTCTCTTCTTTTTCTTTTATTATTGTTTTGGGATTATTACCTTTGGCATTTCCCCAGCCATGGTGTCTTCAGATGCTATTGGTATGCTTTTAAGTTTGGCATATGCAAGAGCTACCAGACAAAATTCAGGGCTGTATCTCCATTCCAGGAATGCCTCATGTTGTGAACCACTCTTGAGGTCTACAGGTATAGGGCGGTATACGAATATAACAACAGCAGCAACAGCAACAACAACTTGAAGTTATGGCTTGGCTATACCGTATTTTTCTGTCTATAAGACGCCCCCATGTATAAGACACCCCCTATTTTGGGGGACTCCGATTTAAGAAAATGGGGGGAGATGGCCCCCATGTATAAGATGCCCCCCAAATTTGGACATTTTTGGGGGGGGAACCTAGCCTTATATACAGAAAAATTCAACTTTTGGGTTTCTTGGTGGTCTACAACAGGGTGGCAGTTACAGAAACGCAGATGAATAATATAATTACTTTTAAGTTTCATCTTCACTTTTGGAAGGGGTTTGCTCCTGGAGCTTTTAATAATCACAGCATCACTGCTCTGTTGGCCAAAATCCTTATTTTCTTTACTTTGGGCTCCCTAATCTCAAATGGCACTTTACTCAGCTACAAATGCAGCCATTTTGGAAATGGGTTCATTCAACATGCCACTGTCACTTGGCATTTATCATTGGGTGAGCTTGAAGGGGTGTAGTGGTTGTGTGACACTAGCTGTTCTGGCTATAAGATGGAAAGCGGAACAGCGCAGAACCTGCAGAGCTATAGCAACTACACTTTTAACACATCACCCTAACTCATTAAGGCTCAAAGGCCTTGGGTTGTATGCAACACCGTACAAGCACTGTTCCCCTTGTGCAGCAGAGCTTTCCCTTCCTCCCCCTTTATGCAGATTTTGGAGTGTGCTCAGGGGTGCTAGAGGAGAAAGAAGTTCTGTTGTGCAGAACTGGAATGGTAGTGTTGGATACAACTCGGAGCTGCAAGCTGATGGATTGTATTTTCTTGGCCAAGAAATGTGGTATCGTATTTTTTGCTCTATAAGACTCACTTTTTCCCTCCTAAAAAGTAAGGGGAAATGTGTGTACGTCTTATGGAGCAAATGCAGGCTGCGCAGCTATCCCAGAAGCCAGAACAGCAAGAGGGATCGCTGCTTTCGCTGCACAGCAATCCCTCTTGCTGTTCTGGCTTCTGAGATTCAGAATATTTTTTTTCTTGTTTTCCTCCTCCAAAAACTAGGTGCGTCTTGTGGTCTTGTGCCACAACCCCCCCCCCCCCCAAAAAAAAATGCATCAGCAAAGACAAAACAGAACAGGATTCTGATTTGCATTAATTTTTCAGTATGCTAATTTATATGTAATGCTGCAGATTTATACATCTTTACTAGAATTTAAATAGAAATTATTATTATTATTGCTATATACCGCCCTATACCTGGGGGTCTCAGGGCGGCTCACAGAATAAAATTAAGATATAAAACCACAAAATACATAATCAGAATAATAACAGCAACCCAGTAGGTCCCCCCCCCCAAAAAAAACATTTTAAAAGGACACAGGACGTAAATCAGATCAACCAAAGGCCTGGTTAAAAAGGAACGCAGGCTGCGCAGCTATCAAGGAAGCCAAAACAACAAGAGGGATCGCTGCTTTTGCTGTGCAGTGTTCCCTCTTGCTGTTCTGGCTTCTGGGATTCAGAATATTTTTTTTCTTGTTTTCCTTCAAAAACTAGGTGTGTCTTATGGTCTGGTGCGTCTTATAGAGCGAAAAATACGGTATATTGCTGTGTGGCTATGGAAAAGTGGCAGGCTCAGTTTGCCACTTGGTTATCCACGCATGTCCTCATTCTAGGCAAATATAAATTACAAGGATGTTACGTATTTCTCCTAATATTTGTTCTATTTTTTTAACAACCCTTGAATAAGGGGTCAAGGTACAGTTGTAAGGTTCATATTTATAAGTTTCAGGAGGCTTTTTCTGAGTTCTAAGGTGGACTGTCAGTGTTCTTGCTTGATGTCTGAGGCCCCTGTGGGCTATCGCCAAAGTTCAACAGTCAATGGGCTTTGTCTAGTGCCTTTATGCATGGTACTGTGAATTAATCTTTTCCTCTGTGGATCATGAATTTTGGTTTCCTTGTTCATAAATTCTGGGCGTCTCTTTTGCCTTTTGCAGTCACTAGGTGGTGCTGTGAGTGCAATGATTGAGATTCACATCAGAGATTAGGAAATTAGCTGACATGCTTGCTTTTAGTAGCCTAAGATTAATAACTGTGGAAATTACCCTAACAGCTCTCCTGTCTTTGCTGAATCTTATTTTATTTTGTGGACAACTTGTAGAGATTAGAACATTTTTCACAGAATACAGTCTAGTTAGGATAGGTGCCTGGCTTGATGCAGTTTCCAGATGCACTCAGATATTTGATTTGGTAGCTGACCCAGTTTGTTCAGGTTGGCTTTACGTGAAACCACACTCGTTATGTCAGACTGCAGCTCTTGCAACAGTTTCAGCTTATGAAATTGGATCAAGCTGTTGTGAAAACTCTTGTGCCTTGTTCATGCTGTACATCTTAAAGGCAGCAAGCTTATCTGTATCTAGCCACTTAACTAGCTAGTTTGTCTTTATCACTGTGTATATGTACGTCAATCAAAAGTATCGTTTGTTCAAGAAACTGATCATAGACAACTGCTGGAATAATGTGCACAACTTATTCCTTTATAGGGCAGGGGGGAGATCAACGGACAGCAATTCAGATGCTGAAATCTATAATAGTACCCACATAGAAATGAAATGTCAAAAGAATGTACCAAATGTGTGCAGACTAATGTTTGATGGGAAAATTCTGGTCCAGAGTGCAAAAAAGGTGCTCCAGTAGCTATTTTGTTTTTGATTGATTGATTGATTGATTGATTGTTGTTGTTGTTGGTTATATCTAACCCTTTCCCCCAAACGTAGAATTTGAAATGCTGATATGGTTTAATTTTGTGTTCTTAAAAAACAGATAAGCAATGGAACTTCATCTGTGATAGTCTCAAGGAAACGACCATCTGAAGGAAACTACGAAAAGGAAAAAGACTTGTGTATTAAATATTTTGACCAGTGGTCTGAATCGGATCAGGTTGAATTTGTGGAACACCTTATTTCACGAATGTGTCATTATCAGCATGGACATATTAATTCTTACCTAAAGCCTATGTTGCAAAGGGATTTCATCACTGCTTTACCAGGTAAGCTGCATCACATTTAAAAGAAGGAATGTACAAAATGGGTGTGTGCTATGATCTAATATCATTTCTTGTTGATGGAGTCAGTACGGTGCATATTTAAAAAAACCAGTCAGCTGTGTCTGAATAATTGCAGTGGCCACTGGATGCCAGTATTGTTCCATCTAAACATAGAATGTGCCTTGTTTGTCTTTAAATGGGATTTTATCTGAAGTGCAAACTGTATTTTAAACTTCTCAAACTTACATGCAAGACTTGTGCTGCATTTTTCAATGCTGTGTTTCCTGGCTACTGTTAGAAACTGTCTCAGAGGTAAAACAAGGTCCATACCTTTTCAACTAACCTAGTTATTTTGGTTTTTGTGTACCAGGTGCATTGTATTAAAACGAGCCTAGTAGCTTTTCTTTTTAAAAGTTTTGTTTCAAAACTGGATGGGTAGTTAAAGAAACTGATTCATACACTTGTTCATTATGAGACTCAATATTATTGTGCTAGATGTAATGCCGCATTGATCCTAGACAGATAAGCCCACTGAAGTTGTTGTGACTTCCTTTGACAGCCCTCAGGACTTGGATTGTAATTAGTTTTAGACTTATTTATGCTGATACGGGTCTTCCTATTCCCCAACATATTGATTAGATATATTCACTGTTTTGTGCCTAGTATACTATTGATATGGATGTCTTAGAATATTATAAAACCCTAGATAAATAGAGAGCAAGGAATGGACACCTGCAGTGATGCCTGGCTTCCTTTTGTAAACCTGAAGACTTTTATGACCATTGTGCAATGAGTGCATTAAATTAACTTTCCTGCAGTTCTGGTATCTGAGCATACTGTCTGTTTCTATCCTTCTCAGGGAGCTCAAAGCAGTGTACTTAAGGTGCCCAGGCAATCCTCTCATCCCAAACACGGGCCTGAGGCACTCCTAAATGACATATGAGTAACGATTCCTGTGAGTTTTGCCCACACATCCCAGCTAGTTGGAAACTGTAATAGAAAACAGGCATGAGAAACTGGCTGTGTATCTCACGGCCTTGACTCATGAGGAAGGACCCCGTAACCTAGAGGGATGCTATAGGACAGAGAGCTTTTTATGGTATGGGGAGAAGAGTGGGATTTGGGGAGGTGTTACTGTTGCACCAAAAGCTTGAGGATCTGTCTTTGAACCTGTAATGGCTCGCAAAACTCTCTATGGCAGGCACGTCCAAAGTCTATTTTGGGGGTCTAGTCCAGCTCACTGGTCGGTTTAATCTGGCCCCAGTGGCAGTTTATTTCTTGGGGTAAAATCCTAAAAAAAAATCTCAACAACTTCAATCCTCAAAAAAAGTCAGCAAATTTGGTCGGCCCTTTGGTCAGCCCTCACAGCCCTTCACTTCATCAAATCTGTCCCTCTTTGAAAAAAGTTTGGACACCACTGCTCAATGGCATGGAATAAGTGAAAAGGATAAGTGCTGCATAGGCTGCTGTCTGAGAGTGGCAGGTTGATGCAGCAGGCAAGCAGGTTGTGAATCTAAAAACAAGCCGAAGGTCAAAGCTGTATAAATTGGTAAGCGGTTATACTCATCAGTATTAGGCTCACCAGACAGGTATTTTTCTTTTCTTTTTAAAGGTAGCCTTATAGTTGGCAACGGTCTGGCATAGTTTAGTTGAGTCTGCAGAAACTCTCTATGTGACCTTGAGGCTTTGCTTTGTTCACCCGAAACCTCTGCATGCCTTTCTCAAAATTGTAGGGGCTATTACAGAGATGTTGTAAAGAGAAAGAGTGAATATAAAAAAAATGTTTCCTTATACAATGTGTGTGTCCTCCAGAGGCATCCTGAGAGATCTATTTCTAGCATATCTTTCTAAAACATTTAGTCAAGCACAGGTCTGTAGGAGTGATAATGGACTTACCTGAAGAAATGAATTTTTGGACCTTTCCTTCTTCTCTCTGCTATACATAAGGGTACCTGTTGTTAGCCTCACTTTCCCCCACTCCTGATTCCATAGTTTTTTCCATGCTCTTTCCATAACCTGGATCTAGCTCGCACCCTAAGCCAGGGGGGTCCAACAAGCAGCCCAGTGGACACATGCGGCCCTCAAGGCCTTTTCTAGCTGCCCTCGGCAACATTTGACACCCTCCCTCCCTCCACAGCCCTCATGCTACCTTCCCAAAGCCAGGCAAGCGAGACCTGGGCTTTGAGAAGGAGGCAAGAGGGCTCTGACAGGGTCCTATAGCCCCCTCCATCTCCTTCCCAAAGCCTAGTTGGCACTTTCCCAACTTTGGAAAAAGGTAAAAAAGGTAAAGGACCCTTGACAGTTAAGTCCAGTAGCAGATGACTCTGGGGTTGCGGCGCTCATCTCGCTTTCAGGCCGAGGGAGCCAGCTTTTGTCCGCAGACAGTTTTTCCAGGTCATGTGGCCAGCATGACTAAGCCGCTTCTGGCACAACGGAACACCAAAACCAGAGCAACGCACGGAAATGCCGTTTACCATCCTGCCAGAGCGATCCCTATTTATCTACTTGCAATTTTTTTTAGCGTGCTTTCGAACTGCTAGGTTGGCAGGAACTGGGACCGAGCAACGGGAGCTCAACCCATCGTGGGGATTTGAACCGCCAACCTTCTGATCAGCAAGCCCAAGAGGCTCAGTGGTTTAGATCACAGCGCCACCCACATCCCTTGGGAAGAAGGTGGGAGGGGCTTTTTGCAGGCTAATACGTTTGTGGGCTTATCTACAAAGCTGGCCTATGCCTGTTTCCTGGCTGGATGGGCCTTGCAGATATGGACCATGCTAATTTAGTAGTCCTAACACCTTACGCCTTTTTAAAGCCAGCTGTAATATTTGTTCTCCTTCTGCGCTGTTTTCCACAGTCTTTTGTATGCAAATTTTAGACCATCCATAGCAAAAGGCACTTGGAATTGCTGGAACACCATTGATCTCTGGCGATATTTTACCATCTGACATGTCCCAGCTTTGATTAAATATTAAATGTCTTGATTTCTCACATTGCAGTATCTAGAATCTTCAGTCATGTGCTTTAGAAAATTTCCACTGCCCATTTGGGGGAGGGAAGATACTAGAATTTTGGATCTTCTAACACCTGCCCATTGGCCTTTCAATATACTTTCTGTAAAGGTTTTGTTTGGTTTATCTTCACTGAGCAATGAAATGCCTGTCGTTTGGGCTGCATGAAACCTTGGTATGTGATACAAATTGTGCTTTCTGTATGAAGAGCAGTTTCCATTTCCTGTGACATGTTTGGTTAGTTTGCAATTGTAAGGATGGTGTTGTAATGCTAGCACTGTGAGCAAGCACCAAGTGGCATTGAAAGATTTGTGTTCTGGGGCAATCTTAAAATCTTACAAATCAAGAGGGGGGGAAAAGATGTTTGCATAATCTTGATTATGGCACACACATGGCCTTGGCCGATTATCCTGTCAGCTGTTCTGAATTAATCCCATAATTGGCTAATGCCACATTAAAATAAAATGTTCTGAAAAATATAGTCTTGTATAAACTTAAATAATGCTCAAGTTGCTCTCGCTTGCTACCATCCATTCTGGATTTTGCACCTGTCCGCATGCAGACAAGATGGAAAATAGTTGTGGTCTCTGGCTTCCTTTGAGTGGAAAAAGTGATAATTATGATATGAACTTTCAAAAAATGGTGGTAGAATGTTTAGTTTGCATAGTCTGTTCTTGTCAAGTTAGTTTGTGGTTAGCAATGAAGGCGTACGCTTCAGACGAGGCAAGATGTATTGTCATGCTGTGAATAAGATGTTGTTGAAATAGAGCCTGGAATTGACCCTGCAGGTGTTGTGTTTAGATAGCCTCAACTTTTCTTACTGCTGGGTTATATTTTCTTGAAAGTTTCGCTGCATTGTATTTTTCATAGAACATCAGACAGAAACAATGTCTTGTGGAGAAGGAGTGCTGCATCCTGAATAACTGTACCCTTTTGCATTTTTAGCTGTTCTCCACTGCTTAGTTTGCTCTATGAAAAGGCAGTTTGCAACAGTCTCTCTTAGCACCTAGCAGGCTTGGATTGGAAAGACCATTTTGTTCATTGAGTTAGCTCTTTGCCCTTGAGTCCCTGAAAGAGCATTATGTGACCCAAGTGTACCTTTTGTTGTACACCAGGGTGTAAGTTAATGGTTTGAGATATCTGCCACTAGGCAGTTCTTTCCTTTACCATAGTAGATGATTGTGTTGGACTCCAGATTCCCATTGGCCATAGCCAGCATTCCCAGTGGGTAGGGGTAATGGAAGTTGAAGTCCCAACAACAGCTGGATGGCTATAGGTTACCCAACCCTCGCTTTATAACCAGAACGGTGTTAGAAATTCACCAGGCGTATTTTGCACCTGGCTATCAACCACTTAAGGGACACGGGTGGCACTGTGGGTTAAACCACAGAGCCTAGGACTTGCCGATCAGAAGGTTGGCGGTCCGAATCCCCGCGACGGGGTGAGCTCCCGTTTCTCAGTCCCAGCTCCTGCCAATCTAGCAGTTTGAAAGCACATCAAAGTGCAAGTAGATAAATAGGTACCGCTCCGGCGGGAAGGTAAACAGTGTTTCATTTGCTACTCTGGTTTGCCATAAGCGGCTTAGTCATGCTGGCCGCATGACCCGGAAGCTGTACGCTGGCTCCCTCGTCCAATAAAGCGAGATGAGCGCCGCAACCCCAGAGTCGGTCATGACTGGACGTAATGGTCAGGGGTCCCTTTACCTTTATCAACCACTTGTCATCAAGTGAAGATGTCTGCATGGTACCTGACGTCTCCACCATCTGGAGATGCATGCCTGTGGATTCTTGGAGCTTGACTGTTTTCATATACTAGCATCACACCTTGTAGAATTCTGTCTGTGATATTTTATCTGCATGATCAGAATGAATTTGAGGAACCAAAAAGTCGTAGTGAAAAATATGACTCTAGAGCTGTCTGGCCCCAAAATGGCAACTAGACATTAATGTTTTGATGACTGTAACCCTGGTTTAAGAAGCTATTTGGCACCTAGTTTATATATCTGAGTTTCTAACACTGAACAAGAAGGATAAAAAAAATCCTTATGTTTAAGGAGCAAAACTGACCTGGGGCTATATATAATCTGCATAGTTAACTTTGATGGCTTTCCAGTTATCCTGTTTAGCCTTTATCTGTTTTTGTATTGAGTAGCTTTCAAACAGTGATGGTCTTTTGTGGCCTTAGGAAAGAGTTATTGAGCATATAAGGTAAATCAAGAATTCTAATAAACTAAAGTTAAGTTATATTTTAAGGGGGGAAACCAGTAATTTTAGGTATGGAATACTGTTTTCTGTTTCTATATGTAATACTAAGTATAATATATTAAATATTGTCATAAGCCAGTCATGTCACCAGCAGTGTGTATTCTTTTTTTAGTAGTACAGCAAACCAGGCACACACATGTCTGTGAACACTAATTTCAGTAAAAATACATCCTTTAGTTCTGTTCCACATGGGATAAATCATCACACTATATCAGTCATCAGGATTTATTTTTTCTGATTGGTTCTTTCCCACATGGGATCGTTCATTAACTTTGGTTTTAAAAACAATTCCCTTAAGATAAAACATGGAGAAGAATGCAGGAAAGGATATAACTAAAATCTGATCAACAATACTTTATGTGGAGATTTTATAACCGGCTCTTCAATTTCCAAAAGTTCCCAGAGCAGGAGCACCCAAAAAATATCTGTGCAATACTGTGCAATCCAAACCAAACTGACATAATTAAAATCAATACAAAATTGAAATCAATAAAAAGTGAGTGTACCTAGATATAAAGGAGATAATGGATAACTTACAAGTATGCTAACAAGGACCTTGCTCAAATGTGTGTCAGATGAAAGAGAATTTCACCAGCGTGAGACCAATAGTCTGGCTGCTGAATTCTTGACCTATTGAAGTTTCCAAACTGTCTTCAGGAGCAGTCTTCAAGTAGTTTGGTCTCCCCTCCAAAGAAGTTACTGTGTTCTGGGGTCTGGACCACATGTTCCACCATTTCTGACTATTGTCCATGCTGGCTTCGTATGATGGGAGATGAAGTCCAACAATATCTGCAGAACCCAAGGTTGGGGAAAGCTGCCTTGAGCTGTCACTCAGCTTCTGAATACATCTGCATGGCTACACTATAGTGGATGAAACATAAACTGAGCATTCTAGCATTTTAATTAATGTTTATTATCTCATCCCTCAAGTCTGCTAGAGTCGGGAACTTAGCTCACTACCACTTTGATCAGTAGGATGCTTTTGATACAACTGTTCATGCAGGCTATAACATCTGTTGCAGTTTTACCTTCCTGTACGCAGAGAATTAACTGGTGATAAGGAATGCTCCTTAGTCTTTTTCTGTGAGGATTCTGGCAGGTCTGCCTCTTACTGGCCAGAATAGGTAGACTCCCATACATTATAACGCCTGGCCAATATCTATAGGAGGATGGATTGGTCTACCTTGAACTGTAGAAACTGAAGTGTTTAGATTTTTAATTTGGGCTCTGATTACTCATAAACTGCAACCTCAGCCTATATAAGCAACCAAAGTGTCCAAAGGTTGAATGTTGCTATTGGAAAGTGAGCTGCTGCTAGCTTCCATTATAAAGTTTTAGTTTCATCCATTAACTTTGGATTATAGAATTGTTTTGACCTGCTCCACGCCAATTTTGCTTCACCACAAGAGAGAGGATGCTTGTGAAGTCTGAAGGAAATTAAACTGTTTTTGAAATGCACAAGCTGTTAACATTTTTAAAATTTTTCTGTCATCTCTCAAAAGCTCATTGCCACTTCCGTCTTCCCATCTAATAAAGTCACCACGGTTAGATGCCGCTGGCGCACTTCAGTATGAATAGCTTTTGTGGTTGGTACTTTTGTTTTTGTCTTCCATCTGTGTTGAGGAGGAAGCTTTGCCCTTTGATTTCAGCTGCCCCTGAACTATATAATGTGCAAGAGCACAATAGTTTCCTCATCAGATGCCAGAATAGTGTTGACACAGGGTTGTGGGTACTCAGTGCATCAAGGAAAATTGACTGGCCAGGTATTGAACAGACATGGCTCATGCCGTCCTCACTTTATTCTGAGACTTCAAAGCATGGAAAGGGTTATAGTTCTGAAGCCTCTTCATTGACCACTGCAAACCATACTTAGCTTCTTTTTCTGGCTTCCAACGGGGCATTAGCCACACTTTACCAAGCTCGTCTTTGCAGCCATAACGGCTTGAAGCTTCTTGAAACATCAAAGCCGGGATTCTCAGGCTACTGAATTCTGCAGCCAATGCCAAATTATGTGGTGGTTTTCCTTTGCTGGCATAGAAAGTGCATATTATTGGTTGCTAGGCTTGTACATGTTGAAACTTTAGAGCAGCGTGTCTAGTTCAGGATGGTAGCACCAGCTACTGAGCTGTTACTGCAAGGCTGGCGTCCCCTGCTCCTGAAATCAGTTTCCATCCAAGCAGTGCAAAGACAGAAGAAAATGCATCAAGAACCAGTTCTCCAAAGAGCTCCGAATCTCTTTCAAGAGATCAAGAGAATATTTTCCCATTATATCCACCTCCACACTTTCTCAATGTTACCCTAAAAATGTGTCAGGAATGAAAGACCATGACTGTCAATCTCCTGCCTTCCCTAGTACTATGCTAATTGGTTAATAAAATATCAATAACAGTTGAATCCTTTTGGACAATTGTCTCCTAATTCCAGTGGAGAAGACCATGACATTTTCTGACCCAAAGAATTCATCCCAGGACTTCTTGCTGGAACAGTGCTTGGGGGCTCCACACCCCACGAAATAGTTATCTGTAGGATATGGGAGAACCTTGGGGCTCCCTGCCCCCCCAAAAGAGGCTTGGGTCTCTGTTCTACAATTTGGGTGGCTTTTCAATTTGTTGGCCAACCAGCATTTCAGTGTTCTAACTAGTAAAATACCATGTTTTTTAGATAACCAGTAATGGAGTTTGAAAAGCCAAGAAAATAACAAGCTTGCCAAGTTCTATCCATAACTCACTAGGTTCCTGGGAAGAGGGTTGTTAAGAATCAAAACACAGGCAGTCCACATGGTGGTTAATTCAACCATGTTGACTCTTCCAGGCAAATATACTAATGTGTTAGACTGAAGGTTTGACACGTAAGAAAAGACCAACAAGTATGTAATGTATGTGGATGTTATGTGTGTGGATGCACAGTTATTTTACTTTAGACAAATGCTTTGGAGAGAAAATGGCTTGAGACTTCTAGTTGAATGTAGATGCTAGTCTGATCCAGCCTCTGCTTGTGGGCATGCCTTTGATAAAATGTTTTTTTAGAAGCCTGGTAACCAATGTTACCATAAAGAACGAAGGCCAGGATCCAGAGCAGTATGGAGCTTTGAACTGGAATGGCAAGCTGCTAGCCATATGGCATGCCACTTTCAAAACAGTTTTTGGGGGGAGATGGGATCTGTTCTTAAGGGGGGGGGTGTAAAAACTTCACTGGGAGCAAGTGAGCCTTTGGGTATGCTTAAAGTAGCTCTTTGGATCCCAGCCCAGGCATTTTTTTCAGATAACATCATTTGGATCCATAGGCACTTTGTCACATAAGCCCAAGAGCTCCTCAAAGTCTATCACAGTGCTGTGCAATTTGCTATATAGTCAGTGTTACATTGCATTTATCCAAAACTGTGCAGTAATAAATTGGATGTAAAGGTAAAGGGACCCCTGACCATTAGGTCCAGTCGTGGCCGACTCTGGGGTTGCGGCGCTCATCTCGCTTTATTGGCTGAGGGAGCCGACGTACAGCTCCTGGGTCATGTGGCCACATGACTAAGCCGCTTCTGGTGAACCAGAGCAGCGCACGAAAACGCCGTTTTACCTTCCAGCTGGAGCGGTACCTATTTATCTACTTGCACTTTGACGTGCTTTTGAACCGCTAGGTTGGCAGGAGCAGGGACCAAACAATGGGAGCTCACCCTGTCGCGGGGATTCGAACCGCCGACCTTCTGATCGGCAAGTCCTAGGCTCTGTGGTTTAACCCACAGCGCCACCTGTGTCCCATAAATTGGATATAAATATGTGAAAAAAGGCTAAATCTGTTGTGTGTGACTTTCCCCCTGAGGCAGTACAGCCTCATAGCATGCGCAGTACATTTGCAGGCAAGAGAGTCATTGGCTATGAAAAGACTGACACTTATTTCTTTTTCTTTTCTCTCTTGCTAGAGCAAGGCTTAGATCACATAGCAGAAAATATCCTCTCCTACCTTGATGCCAGGTCACTCTGTGCAGCAGAGCTGGTGTGTAAGGAATGGCAGCGAGTTATTTCAGAAGGAATGCTATGGAAGAAGCTTATTGAAAGAATGGTACGAACCGATCCACTTTGGAAGGGGCTATCGGAAAGAAGGGGCTGGTAAGTATCTGTGCAAAATCTGCTCCTTTGCTTTAGAACAGAAACAGTTCCAAGATACACTGGGCACATCTGGGCAACTTAAACTCTTAGTAGAAAGATTACATGACAGTGAATGACTTCAAAAATTGGTACTTGTGTGCTCTTACTCCCCCTTTTTTGGTCTTCAGCCTTCTTGCTCCTTGACTACTTTTCTGCTGTAATTAGCCATTATGCCAACCACCTTAAGTGTGCATTTCTATGAGGTGGTAGAATATGTTAAACTCCATATGAGCAATGTAACTTGTACGCAGCACAAATGCTAGGAGTGGTCTCCCAGAATCAAACCCATACCCGGGTATGCTCCCCTGCGCCATCAAGATACGGGAGGAGCCATGTAAGCCATAGATGCTCTAGGCCCCACAATTCTTTGGGTGGAATTTAACATTGCACTATTGCAAACATTCTGTCTGCACAAGCATATTAGCTTGCCAGGCAGACCGATCCTCTCCCCTTACCTTCCCCCACCTGATTTTTATGGATGCTCTCCTGACACAAATCCTGAGCCAATTTCAGGGGGGTCACACGAGGGGGTGGGAAGGCCTGTTGTGCAAGTGGAAGCCTTCACACAGGTCTTCAGCTGGCAGGGTTTGTTAGGTGACTCCTGCCCTTTGGTCTTGCTGAGGAAGTTGAGGTGGGCCCGGTTTCTCTGCTACTATCGGAAAAGCAAAAACAGGAGGCATGAAAGAGCTATGCAGGCCCATCCTTATCCATGTCACTGCGGTTCTACGTACTCTTACCCCCAGCTCAGGTTATGAGCAGGGTTGTGGGTTGGTGGGGCATAAGAAAAGACGGGCAAATATAACTGGACATCCTCCGCTCGTGGTTTGTTCTTGCCATAGCAACAGTTGACTTGTCAAGTAGGCAGCTTTTAAGGACTACAGCTGCTCTTGCCTTTTACCTTTAGTGCATTTTGCAAGGCTTGTTGTTTCTAAACGCAAAATTTCACCTCTCTCTTTTTTATTATTATAGGGATCAGTACCTGTTTAAAAACAGACCCACAGATGGCCCTCCTAATTCGTTTTACAGGTCACTGTACCCAAAGATAATACAAGATATAGAGGTATGTTTTCGAAAACCTTGTTTTAAACTGTACTGAGTTTGAAGCTGCGTTTTCATGAAACTTCATTCTTTTGCCATGCTTTTTAGAAATGTGTTTCAGTGTTATAAGGATCTTCGGTAGAAGTAGTTAAAAAAGAATTATGAGAATGAGCAACCGTGGATTTAAAGAATTGTGGATTTAAGAAGTGTTACCGTAAAGTAAGGAATTGAGAAATGTGAAAGTATCAAAGCAGAGTAAGTTAGGTGATGTGATAAACTCACAATAACTTACTGAGTTGCAGGGGAAGAAGCTAATGTATTCTGATCCAGGTTTTCTGTGCACATGGAGCTGGTCTGCAGATGGTGGCCACTCCATTTATTACAGCAGAGGCAAAAGATCCATGTCTGCGTTCTTTTGTTCTCTCCGAGTTTGGTGTATACGTCAGCATTTCTGTGCCCAGAGGATCAGGACTCTTGGCCTTATTGAAAGCTGAACAGAGCAAAGCTTCCAATATTTGCAAATCTCTTTACTCAGTTACAATTACTCAAATAGAGCACAGGAGAATTTAGCTTAGCCACTAATCCTGCCCTGTCACTAGAACAGGGCCAAGTAACTATTTCTGCTTTAAAATAATAAAAGTATTAGTAATATAAGTTTAGATCATCAAATTTCTCCTTAGGGGTTTCTTTCTAATAGCATATTGCAAGCCTGATGATAATTGGAGTACATGGGTCTCAAAAGCTTTATTATCATGAGAATTTCTATTCTATCTAACCTTTGTGCTTTTCTGGTGGTGAAAGCAAGGGAGAGGGCAGTGGTTCAAAAACTGGGAGAGGAGGTTTATTCTTTTTCGCCCATTCCAAATGGGTGCTTAAATTGCAGGGGCGTGAGGGAAAAAATGATTGGCAACGTCTGCTCTTTGTTACTTACCCAGCTATAACAAACAAACAAACACATTTATATAATATAAGTGAACATTACATTACAACTTTCAAATTAAATTAATTAAAGACAAGGTGCTGATAATGATAGACTGGATAATGCAGCCTGCAATGTTTCAGCATGTTGTGCTCCCAGACTTTAGTAGAAAGAACATTTTTGTACCGTACCCACACTCAGAATAATCATACAGTGGTACCTCGATTTTTGAACGTAATCTGTTCTGGGGGACCGTTTGATTTCCCTCCCCCTAAATTGATAAATTTAGAGGATTTTATTTCTTATTTGAAGGGAATGGTCTCTTCAGAGATCTTTGTTTATAAGTAAAAGGAGAGTATTTATAGCTTTTTAGTAGACCTGGGAGATATATTGCCCAGGACTGGTATGAGAAGCAGACCTCAATGTCGGCTTCACTCAGCAGTATATATCGCTGGTGAAACCGCCACCATTCTTGAGTCCCCTTGCCAGCAGCTGGAGGGAGTCAACGGTTCCTTCTTCCAGCAGGCAGTGGTAGCAGAGGGACTCAGGAGCGACAGCGGTTTCAACTGCGCTATATCGCTGAGTGCAACTGCAATCGCATACGAGGCAGAGGGAGAAACAAGCTGTGTCAGAGAGGCGCTGATACATCTTGCGCCTCGCTGTGCATCTTGAAACTGCTTGACTGAGGTGCATGCAGCTGCCCTTGCCTCAGTCAAGCAACATAGCTGTCAACTTTCAGATTTGAAAAGAAGGGATCAGCAGCCTCGAAAATAAAGGGATAAATAAGGGATAGATAAATAAATAAATAAGGGATCAGCAGCCTCGAAAATAAGGGATCAGCAGCCTCACCTGTCCCAGGGACAGTCTACGGGATATCTAACAATCTGGGACAGCAGCGGGAAGCAGCGGGAAACGGCGCTGGAATAAGGGAATGTCCTGCAAAAAAGGGAAGGTTGACAGTTATGTTGAGCAGTTGGCGGTGGCTCCGGCAGGGTGGGGGCTCCCTGAAACTGCTCAGCTGAGGGGAGCGTGGTTGCCGCTCCCTGCAGCAAGCAGTTAAAGGAACCCCAATGTTTCGCCCGCTTGCATGAAATGCAGCAGGGCTGTCTCAGCTGGGGAGGGGGAACCTTCTTGATCCCCAGCTGAGCTGTGCAAAGAAGTTGCATCGTCCCAGCCTGCAAGCGCCTGGGTGAAACCCCCTCAGCTCTCAAGGTGAGAGCTGGGGCAGTTTCACCCAGTGTCTCACGAGCAGAGGCCAAGGCATCTTGTTTTTTCAACATTGCAGTAATAATAATAATAATAATAATAATAATAATAATAATAATAATAGATAGATAGATAGATAGATAGATAGATAGATAGATAGATAGAATTTATATACTGCCCTATAGCCGGGGGTCTCAGGGCAGTTCACAGAATAAAATCAAGATATAAAACCACAAAATAAAAATAAAAGCAACAACCTAATAGCCCCCCCCCCCCAACAAAAAAACCACATTTATATAGCCAAACCGCAATGTTTGGCTGGCGATATACCATGATGTTGAAAAGCTGGTATCGCCCAGCCCTACTGTTTAATGGTTACAGTAAAAAGATTGGCAGTAAGGTACAACGTAATACAAATAGTTTTATTAAATCTGTTATTTCCCAGCAGTCAATCTTTTTTTATTTGTTTAAATTTGCAACCTGCACAGTTTCCAAAAGGTTGGGGCCGCTCATTCATTTTAAAAATGTTAATAGAAGTAAATCAGACATGAAAAATGCTAAGAACCTTTCCTAGCCTCTCCCCTCCTGCTGCTAGAAGCTAACAAAAAGAAAGTTTTTCAAAAGATGCTTAGGCTTGGACGTCAACAGATCACCAAGGAGCAAAAATTACACTACCGTGGAGCAACTATTTCTAGGGGGACACAGAGATCTGAGGCACATAATTTTTCTTGCTACTAATGTGAGCGGGAAACTGTTTAATTTATTGTGATTAGCTACATCAGTGCACTGATTCAGTTTAAAAGGAAACTGTTAAACTCAATGGCAGTGAGGAATTATGCATAGCAGAGTTGTAACCTGGCCTTTTTGACCCCTCTTTAAATTTGGGGCCAAAAATACATGCAGCTGCAATGAGGAGTTGGCAAGTGACATTGTAGACTTGACATCAATGTGTGTTTAATCCCCAGTAAAAGTCTTACAAGAACACAGTGTTGTGCCTAAAACGCACAACATTCCGTTGTGTATGGGAGGGGGTGATTATTGGAAATAGGTAAATGATTTCTCTCCTTCCACAGTGGCAGGCAGTTGAGGGCAATAGTTTTATGAAGAGGCTTTCTTGCATTCAGGGTGGTCCAATAACTTCTGGTACTGCCTGGATCCATTGTGCTGACCTGCCAGATTTAACTGTTTTAGGAACTCCCTTAAAGGGAAGACTACTTTTGGGTTCTTCCCAGGAAATTTTATTTAGGTATGCAAAACTTGTTTTTGTGGAAATCTGACTTGGTTCAGTTAATCATGTGCTTGGACACAGTCCCAAAATATTGTAGTACAATTTGACTCTTATTAGCAGACTGTGTTAATAGGCAGATTGCCAGGTGTACTGTTGATCTCCCAATTCTAAATCCCTGGGCCTTTTCCATATTATCCATGATGCTGGGCCAAATTCTTCATTATTCCTTTCGAATTAGTACAGATATAATTTATTCCTCATGAGCAGTTACAAACACTATATTTTGCTCTCCTGTCTTGTGACATATGGAAGCTCCCTGTCTCTCCACTCCCCTGCAAGATTTTGAAGTGGGGATGGAGAATGTGGCCAGACTATCAAAAAGATTCCAACTATTGGACCCAAGGAAGGGAGGGTTAATATATCCACCTACATTCCCTCCGTCCATCGAGACAAGATAGAAAAATGGATTTATATCCATCCAGAAGTGACCAAGATATTGAAGCATTATTCACTACAAGGACTTCTGGGCACATCTGTTGCTTGATTTTCACTATATTTCGAGCCATGCTGGAAAGATAACACCATGAGCAATATGGTTCCTCGGAATAAGTAGACTAAAATGGAATTGCAGCCCTGTGAACACTTGATTGGAGAATCTCTGCCCTACTTGCCCTCAGAGTTCCTCCTCCTTCCACCACCGCCACGACAGACACTCTTATAGCTGCTATGGAGCTGTTTTAGGTGCTGTCTAGGGCAGGGACCAAAAATGAAAGTTAAGAGCTGCACACATGCAGCCTCCTTAGTGCTGCCTTGCGTTATGGAGATCATTATTCCTGCTCCTCTTGTTCTTCCTTGTAATCAAAGTGACAGTAACTATTAAGGCTTAGAACGAAGATTGAGCCACTCATGCAGTTTCTACGGCTGTATTCTCTTTATGCAGTATGGTGCTAGGAATGTTGCAGAAAGGCATCCATTACTTCTAGGCTGATGTCAATATCTCTAAGGATTAGTTCTCCCCTCTGATTTAGTAGATCTGTTGTGACACCACTCACCAACTGCAGGGCAGGCACATAGGACTTGACCATTTGTCCATACAAAAAACAAGCTCAGTGAAGAAAGTGAGAATATCAAAGAGAAGGTTAGGCTGAATTTCTCTTTCGCTTAATATGCTTGTTTCTCTATGGAGGGTTTTGATTTGTTTTGTTGGTAAGAGCATTATGTCATATTAACCCTCAATTGCACTGAAACAGTATGGTCCAGACACGCAGACTTCCCACTTTAGGAAGAATTACATGTCTGGCTAGAAGCCTTTTTTTTTAAAAAAAAGAAAACCCACTTGTAATTGTCATAGTAGGGCAGTACAGAACATAGTACAGCAGTGGCCCTAGACTCCTGAAGGCAGCTGTAAATTACAAGGCTGATAAATTGGAAAGACCACCCAAGGTCATTTTCCATAGCTGATGCTAGGACTGCATGCACTCAGTACTGAAATAAATAAAATAAGCAATCAGGCAGCTCAAATTCTGTACTAAGAAAAGCTGGATTCCATAACCCCTATAAAGTCTGCAAACTTTGCTTAATTTCCCTCCACAATTCTGCCATTTTCAATATGGAGGATGCAGAAATCTTGATGCACATCTTAACGAGAGGGGAAGACTCGTGTGGGAAAAGGTGGCCCCTAAGACCAATGCCATTTAGGTCTTCATAGATCGCATCCCATTGCCTTGGAATGAGACCAGAGCTTAGCCAGTTCAGCAAGATGATGACTTAATACGCCCCACCTGAGCCCAACTCCTGCTGAAGCCCAGGCATCAGGATTCAGAAATGGAGTATCTATCTGTACAGTCTTCAAGGGCAACCTCAATTAGAGTATGTTGAAACAATCCATGAGGCATCACAAGGCATCAGTCACAAGTATGGCAAAATGAAAGTGCACCAGTGTTAGGTGCTCCTGGTTCTTGGTATTGTGATTGGCCTGTTATGCCTGCATCAGAGCTGCATATATTAGAAATATGTTTCATACCCACAGCCTCCAATGTGCCTGGTTACAGAGGGCTGCATTCAGCAGGGCCTTTTCTTGATGGTCCTCAAAGGGCCCACCCACTCAGCTATATTTAGTTCTCTCGAATCCTTCTGCTTTGTAGTCGCATATGTTTCTACTCCTGCCAATTTCTGTGCAGCTGTATACTTTTTGTGTATTGTGGCTACTTTCCCAGTATACTGGCAACTGACACGGCAAAGGGGATTTTACAAATTCTCAAAAATACAAAATATTTTCCCACAGTAGCAACACCACATTAATGTGTCTCTGAAATCACATCTACTCATAGAATTAAACTGTGCACCTGCATGGATCTTACTGATTCACAGCTCTCTGGCCCGAGGATGAATAACACGCTCCAGTTGCTTTGATTTGCAGCCCACATTTTTTTCTGGTAACTTTATAAAGGAGCTTTTTAAAAATCTGAAAATTGCACAAAATGGAAAGCATGTTTCTCCCTAAACCTCTTAGGTAGAATTGTTTTGACTGGTGTTTTATTTGGTGAACAGGCGCTTATGTGCAATACCTCAAGAATCAGTGGCATGCCAAAATATGTGACCGATTCAAGTGCCCACGTGGCCGGTGTGGAGAACTGTAAACAACTGAAGCACATATATATAACCAAATGAATTAGCCAGTTAATACTAATCAACTGGGTTTCTGTGTTGAGTACAACCTGAGTCTTGCAGGACTATTTTATGCCCATCCAGCATAGACTGAATTTATTTTAAATCTATGTTTCAATCAGTTGTTTGAAGGGGAGAAAAGACAGGTTTATATCAAGTTCCCCATTTTATAATAAATGCATTTCCTGGGAGTGTTTATACTACCTAAGAGTACAGTCCAGAACTTGTGGTCATGCAACTCCTGTGCCTTTTGTACAACCCATTTGTAGTGGTGTAGACAAAGAGGAAAAACTGTGAAATTTACGCATTTCTCTTTGGCTTTGTGTTCGCATGCAGAAAACAATGCAAGGTCCCTTGTTTTAAGACAAAGTTAGGTGTGCGCAATCTGGATTTATGGGTGATTAGCTACAGGGCAAAACAGTGTTTCCCCATGAGAGGGAAAGTAAATGTCCACACTGTTTGCCTGTTTGCCACACTAGTAAATATATAATCTACTGCAGAGCTTTCCAAACTTTTCATGTTGGTGACACACTTTTTAGACATGCATCATTTCATGACACAGTAATTCTGTTTTACTAGCAAGCCAGAGGTTAAACTAACCCCTTTCCAGGGAGGAGTGCAGGGAGAATTCACAGGCACATCTATACACTGCAGTCGACACACTAATGTTTGGACTCAGTCGACGTACACAGTTTGGAAAGCTCTGACCTCTATTCCCTCTATTTGCAAAGTTTGGAGAGGAGTTAAAATCTTTTTTGTTGCCAAAACTGCACCACTTCTGCACCTGAGAGAGGTATAAGTAGGCTTGGGGGATACTGTAATGTTTACAAAACCCCTTTTTCGTGAGATGGAAAACCTCTGTAGGGAGTTGCAAACCCCACAAAACAATCCAAGATACCGAACATTGAGTTAGACGGAAAAGAAAAGCAGGTAATTGGGGGAGAGAGAGGAATTAGCGGTCTGGTGGAAAGTTACTGATGAAGAAGAAGAAGGTGTGGTCATGGCACAACAAAATGCTACTGATTACTTGGCAGGCAGAAAAGGCTAGTGAAGACTCAAGACAAGGGGTACAGGAGGCAGTTATTTCTCTATGCCTCTTCCTCCATTGAATTGTGCTCCATTATTCCCCTTCTCTTTCTCCCTCCCAGGGAATTGAGCAAAAGAGGATGACAAAAGAGGCACATAGATATAAAAAAGGTACAGAGAACCATTTCATAGTTCACACCTGGAATTATTTATGTGTCTGTGTGAACCTCCCAGCAAATTGGATGGGTGATGCATAAATACTAAGGGTTGCGTGAAACACTGTGCAAGCAGAGTTCCACTTGTGCAGTGGGACTTCCCCTCTTCGCTGCCCCTCACACTCCCAAAATCTGCTCTGGAGCGTTCCCCAACACCCCCCTGGCTTCATTTTGAAGGCACGTAGGGTGGTGAAGGGGACTTGCGAAGAAGAGCAAGTTTTGTATGGTGCACAGATGTCGCTTGTGCAAGCCTAGCTGCAGTGTTGAATACAGCCCTAGATTATTTTAAAATGTCCCTAGGAATGGAAGTGAGAGTTGCCTATAGAAATTGGGGGAGAAATTCAAGATTTTAGCATAACCCAAGATTGGCTGCCCTCCAAAATATCGCAGCAAAAAGAAGAGTTGTGCGCTTTCTCAGTTTTTATTTAAAACAGACAAATTTAAAAAATAGTCCTGATTATGCAAATACCTAAGAACATTCAGTGCACTCTCTCAGTATTTCAGGTTTGAAGAGACACTTCCTCTGAGACAGTGACCATGAAGGCCTGTGGTACCACACTGAATATTTCAGGGTAGACTCTGAATGGTTTACAGCAGCCCTGTGGCATTGCCCAGAGGAATTAACCTTCAATAGAGGGTCTGTGTTTGGGCTGAGAGTTGATTACAATGACCCTTCCATTAAATCCACTGCTTTTAATCCCCATGGTGCAAGTTGGGTTGAAAACATAACATGCAGCAGCAGGTTAGTCCACTGTTAATATTGCAAGTTAGAGATTAGGCAAAAGCTGATCGGTTTGGATTCCCATTCTAAAAATCCCTCCTAACTCTCAGGTTGCTGTAACAGGCAATCTGTTCAAATTATCACATAAATTCTCTTTCCAGGTTAATTCTGGCATTTAGGTGTCTCACACTACAGTGACTTGCATGTAGACGTGTGGTTTTCCTTTGGACAAACTGGGTTTGCAGACTGAATCGTCTTTTGCCGCAGAATTCTATGTTCATTAACTCAGATGCTGCTTTCTGCCTGATATGACAACTCTGAGGGGGGTTAAGGGAAGGCTTGGGATAAGTTAGAGAACAGTCCTCTTCATATCTACTCATAGACATGTCTACTCATGTTCCATTATGTTCAGTGAAGCTTCCTTCCAGGTAAGTGGGTATGGAATTGTAACATAGTCTTAACCAACCATGTGTGATATGAAAACGTGTCGGGATTCTACATCACCCACCCACCCCCTTTTTGTGGTCTCTTTTAGACTATAGAGTCTAACTGGCGATGTGGAAGGCACAACTTGCAAAGAATTCAATGCCGTTCTGAAAACAGTAAAGGTGTTTACTGTTTACAGTATGATGATGAGAAGATTATCAGTGGCTTAAGGGACAACTCCATCAAGGTAAGAAGGCCTTTCTTGACGACTTTTTGTCTTGTTTCTGGTGAGATCATTTGTGCACGTCTGCCAACTCTACAATTCTATGATTCATTTCAGCACAAAAGTAGAATATTGCTTGGTTGTAGCTGAAGAAGTCTTGAGCCCTTACTAATAGTCTAGAATACAACATGCTGCCCATTGAACTCTGCTACATTCTGCTTTTCACAAGAAGAAGAAAGAGCAGATCTGAAAAGGCAGGATGTAATTCTTAAAATTTCTCTTTTGTTCCAGAGGTTTATGTATTTATTATTGATTAAGCATGTATTAAGGGATGCGGGTGGCGCTGTGGGTTAAACCACAGAGCCTAGGGCTTGCCGATCAGAAGGTCGGCGGTTCAAATCCCCGCAACGGGGTGAGCTCCTGTTGCTCAGTCCCTGCAGTTCGAAAGCACGTCAAAGTGCAAGTATATAAATAGGAACTGCTCCGGTGGGAAGGTAAACGCATTTTTGTGCATTGCTCTGGTTTGCCAGAAGAGGCTTAGTCATGCTGGCCACATGACCTGGAAGCTGTACACCGGCTCCCTCGGCCAATAAAGCGAGATGAGCTCCGCAATCCCAGAGTCAACCACAACTGGAGTCAACCAGAGTCAACAACAACCTAATGGTCAGGGGTCCCTTTACCTTTAAGCATATATTAAACCCTGTTCTTCAGTTTAAAAGAGAATGCCCAAGGCAGCTATCACAGTATGAGAGCACGTCAGAGCATAACACAGATGAATACAATATATACCTTCTAAAAAAAATTTTTTTGAACACATGCAAAAAATCTGTGCTTGTAGTCTGCCTCATTTCCTTGAATTAAGCATTCCTCATCACAAGAGAGGAGAATGAGAATGTGCTCATTGGCACTGTCCCTTTCATCGTGTTCTGGCGGCCTGTCTCTGCAGCCCCTCGATGTGCTAAGGCTGAAACTCTACAATGGCGAGGCTCGTATAGGCTCCTCATACTGTTCATTCAGGGTTCTAAGCGACATGGGCACCCTGTAGGGAGAATGTGTCCTTTCTGCGGATGTTGAGCCTCAACATGGGGAGGGTGGCATTGCCAAGCTGCTAGGAATGTGGCAGAAGATACAAGACAAACAAGCGTGCTCCCCATGCAGTTGGGAATGTGTGAACATGTGAACAGTGTTTGGGAAGGAGGAGAAAAGAGGTTTGGGGACTGGGGGCCATTAGAGGACTATAGATCTTAATTAAGTCACTTTTGCACCATCTTACCCAGTTCTACTTTCTGGTGCTTCTGCAAAAACCACGCGTGCATTCTCAAGCTTATTTGTAACCAGGGGAGCCAGAATATAATTTTTCTTTAAAATGTTGTAACGCTGGGAATAATGGCAGTCAGGATTCTGTGATTTTCTTTTTTTAAAAAAAAACAAACCTCCCTCTGCACAACGCTATAATTCAGATATTCAGGTGAATTATGTATTTCTGCGTTTCCGGAAAGGCATAGAAAGTATAGAAGAAACAAGTGGGGAAACCCATGTCCACAGGGACTGTGGACTCATTTCGACATGGCTTTACAGATAGTGATTCTGCAGTCATATAATTCTCTTGGGTTTCTGTTTGGCAGATCTGGGATAAAACAGGATTGGAATGTTTGAAAGTATTAACAGGACATACTGGCTCCGTTCTCTGTCTGCAATATGATGAAAGAGTAATTGTAACTGGATCTTCTGACTCCACTGTGAGGTGAGCATTTTTGTAGCTGCGAAACTGGTGAGAAGGATGATGCAAAGGGGAAATTGACAGCCAGTGAAAAGTACAACCTTTCTTGAGAAAAGAGGGGTTGCCCACCTAAATCTGGAATTCTCTAGATTCTCCCATGTTCCTGGTACTAGTCAGTCTTGGGTTTACAGGCCAATTAAGGACTGTATCCAACTAAGCAGTTCTGCCAGCACAACAAGGACTTTTAGCTGTGCAGTGGAACGTCCCTGCCCTCCTCCTCTCCTTGCATGATCCCGTAAATCTGTTTTGGAGGGTTGGGGAAAACCCCAGAACAGATTAATTAAATACTGTGAATTATGGCTTCTGTCGTTACGATTGCAGAAACACTTCAGTCTCTGTGCGACACCTAAAATGTTGTTGGATGGGGACAGTTGGCAGAGGATAATGGGTTGGCATGAGGAAAAGACATAACCTTCTTCTGCCAGCCACATTTCCCAATAATACAACCAATATGTTGAGTTTGGGGGAGACCTTGGGAAGACAGTTACAGAAGCTCCATAGAGGAAAGGCTAAGCACCACACACCACTGCTGCCTTACATCATCCTGATGGCTTATAGCAGTTTGAGAGCCAACATTGCTTTCAAGACCTGGGTCTGCCCCTAGTCATGCGGTTTTGTCTCCTAGCAGCCCTATAAAAGGGACTTCAAACAACAAATGGGCCTTAACCACCCTCGCTTAACCAAGACTCCACTTCCTCAGAGTCTTGTGAAAGAACAATGTTAAACAACAATTGCTGACCTCCTTCTACCGGTCCACAATAGAAAGTGTCCTCTCATATTGCATCACAGTGTGGTACGTTGGCTTGACAGCCACGGACAGAAAGTCTTTACAAAGGGTGGTGAACACAGCGCATGATATAATGGGCTGTCCCCTGAGCCCACTAGATGACATCGCAAGGGATCGTTGCCTTAGGAGAGCGAGGGAAATGCTCAGGGACGATTCACACCCCGGCCAGCTCCTCTTTAATCTTCTACCCTCGGGCAGGAGATATAGAAGTATAGTCAGTTGTACCAACAGGCTAAAAAACAGTTTCTATCCGTGGGCTGTTAGGCTGCTGAACGGAAAATAATATAGTGCAACTGACTTTCGGGGTTGGTGTGTTGTGCGAAAAGCACACAGAGTGCAATGAGACTGAGTGTTTGTATGGGGGGGGGGAGGCTCTATTAATTTCATTGTACACAGGTTGTACATTGACAATAAAGGTATTACTACTACTACTACTACTACTACTACTCTGGTACCTCAGGTTAAGTACTTAATTCGTCCTGGAGGTCCATTTTTAACCTGAGACTGTTCTTAACGTGAAGCACCACTTTAGCTAACGGGGCCTCCTGCTGCCACCGCACGATTTCTGTTCTCATCCTGAAGCAAAGTTCTTAACCTGAAGCACTATTTCTGGGTTAGTGGAGTCTGTAACCTGAAGCGTATGTAACCTGAGGTACCACTGTGTTATTAACCACTGAAAGTGGACAGGGCTTTCTGAGCACTTGAACATGGAGATGGACGGTGGTGTGTCTTTGCAAGAATGATGCCCTGCTACTGATGATATTTAGCAGTTTGTGGTTTGAAACAATTAAAGGCTCACCAGTACCACCACCCATGAAACTAGCTTTTGATTGCATAGCATTTGATCCCAAATGATTTGATGTGTGTATATGTGCTTTTGCAGAGTTTGGGACGTGAACACAGGTGAAGTCCTCAACACACTGATTCATCACAACGAGGCTGTGCTCCACTTGCGTTTCAGCAATGGCTTAATGGTGACCTGTTCCAAGGACAGATCTATTGCTGTCTGGGATATGGCCTCACCGACTGACATCACTCTGCGCCGCGTATTAGTTGGCCATCGGGCGGCTGTTAACGTCGTTGACTTCGATGACAAGTATATTGTATCTGCTTCTGGTGATAGGACCATTAAAGTAAGTGGACAACCAGTTTCTCAAAATAGCAAATTCAGAAAGGAGTTATGGGAGAATAAGTTTGGTCTCTGACTGACGTGTTGCTGAAACATCCATTAAAGTAGTTTCTAAGGATAGTGGTTGCATGTCTGACATTCCCCATATGCAGCCTTTCCCAACCAGGGGCCCCTAGATCTTGTTAGATTACAACTCCCATCATCCTTAGCCAGCTTGGCCAGTAATGATGGGAGTTGTAGTTCAGGAACATCTGGGAACTCGCTGTTGAGAAAGGCTGCTTTAATGGTTTTAAGCTTTTTTTTAGATATTTCCCTTTGTATCACACTGTTGTCATGAGGTTAAGTAGAGTAGAGTGGGGAAAACCTTATTCTTGCCCAGGGGCAGATTGTGACCTTCCAGCTCTCTCTGCCTAACCCTTGACATTCTCCCCAAGCACATCCTCTCCTCAAGGACTTTTGCTTGGCTGGTGTGTGCCTAGATGAAGGATGGGGAGGTGGCGGGCAGGGTGTGTAGAATCCTCTGACTTTTTGCATAGCTGAAATATAGCCCAATATACTAAGATTGGAGTCACATCCATTACTTTGGCCTCTGAATACGCCCACCATTGGCATACGTGGCCCCCCTCCAATCTTCCCGGGGGGGGGGGGAATGTGATCTATAGTCGGGGGAAAAGGGAAGGCCTTCGGAATGAAAACTGTATTTTGCCTTCATCTCATTTCATCTCTGTCTTTTAATGCAGAATTTCAAAATGTGCCAAATTGCCATTATATCTTTTGCAGTTAAATATTTATTTTCCTCCTAGGTCTGGAGCACAAGCACATGTGAATTTGTTCGCACTCTTAATGGGCACAAGCGAGGCATTGCCTGCCTGCAGTATAGGGATCGGCTTGTTGTGAGTGGATCATCAGACAATACCATTAGGTAAGGGGTGGGTGGAATCTGTGAAGACAAATGGAAACAGTATTGTTTCATTGCAACCCCTTTTCATTTGACTGCCCAAGCACCAGGTTCCAGTTTTTTGTTGTCTTATCTTGCTGGATTTCATTTTTTTAAAGGTTTTTTTTTTATGTATAGCCTGTCCTGTCTTTCTTCCATTGTGGAATCTGGGTGATACACGTCTAGTTCCTAGTAAGGCACTGATCAGACCCAGGAATGCTTAGCTTCAACTAGGTGGCAGCCTCACCTGCCTTCAGACCACCTCCAAGGGATCTGTGTGCTTTTCTCAGCCATTCTTAGTTCGGTTAGCTGTTTGTCACAAATTTGATCCCCTGGTGCAAGTAGCATTGGCCGCAGGTGAGCTTCTAGAAGAAGAAGAAGCCATTGCACACGTACAAAGCTGCTGGCCTGTTATGTATGGCCAGTGTTGCACAGAGTTTGGCCAAATAATAATAACGACAACAACAACAAATAATTTATTAATTTATACCCTTTCCAACTGGCTGGGTTTCCCCAGTAGCATCAGCTCAGAGGGGAGACAGTGCTAGGGTCAAAAGCAATTGGGACAGGCAAAGGCTGTATGGAAACTCACTTACCGTTTTGAAGAATGGTCTTTAATGCAAGCTCTGCTTAGTACATTAAATTACTTTGAGCCAAGTAATCAAGCTTAACCACTGGTGCGAGAGGGAAGTAGTGAGCCCTACTCCAGGGAATCTGTCCAGCGTGGCCCCCAAGTGATTCAGCATCCACAACCAATATTGTGTTGAGTATAGCCTTTTCAGAAATAATCAGGTCAAGCTGTGATGGAAATTGCAAAAGGTATATAAGAAGGAATACATGCGTTGTTGCTTTTATTTTTTTGAAAAAAGCTGTACGTGTTCCTTCTTTCAGGCTTTGGGATATCGAATGCGGGGCCTGTTTAAGAGTGCTAGAAGGTCACGAAGAACTGGTTAGGTGCATCAGATTTGATAACAAGAGGATTGTAAGCGGAGCCTACGATGGGTATGTGCTTGAAAGCAAAGTTCTGTTTTCACTTGGGAGGTTGGTTTTTGGTGGTTCTTAGTACTCGGAGGGTGTTGTAGTTTTCTCACTGCCTTTTCTCTCTTTGCTTCATAGCAAAATCAAAGTTTGGGACTTGCAAGCTGCTCTTGACCCCCGTGCCCCAGCAAGTACACTATGCTTACGTACATTGGTGGTATGTACATTAACTATACAGATATTATTGTACAACAGTAGTACACGTTGACCATACTTTTGTCTGCTTGTTTCTAAATCTACTACCTTGTAATGGAGTGGAAATTTGGTGTGTTTTTGCCAGAGGATGGCAACCCCAGAACGGTCCTTTTCTGCAGTGGCTCTCTGTTTTTCTTAATTCCCTCTCCGGGGAGACTCACCTTGTACCTTCATTACATAGCTGTAGGCACCAGGTGAAAACGTTTCTCTTTAACCAGGCTTTTTGCTGATTAGCATTCTATTCCCTTTTAAACATGTTTGTAGGCAGGCAATGGGGGCATAACTGGTGCGCCTTGTTTTTATTGTGCATTTTGTGTTCTCATTTTAGATCGTGAACTGCCCTGTGACGTTCACATGCAGGGTGGTACACAAATTAAATAAACCAATTAAATGGATGCAGTAATTGTTGAAAGCAAATATTTGGCATGTTGTCTGTGTGAAATCCAGCTCTTCCTGATTACCGTATTTTTCGCTCTATAACACGCACCTGACCATAACACGCACATCGTTTTTAGAGGAGGAAAACAAGGGAAAAAACATTCTGAATGAAACAGAGGATGTATCATTTTTGTGCTTCATGCTGTGGCCACAGACATGTGATCTGATGGTGAATTTGGGGTGACCCAATGCAAAAATCCTGAGAATCCCTGTGGATCCATGCTTTGTAACCACGTTTTTGCACCATTGCAGTCCCAGGCAACAGTGGGTGTGTGATTTTTGGGGGGCAGGCTGTAGCCATGGACATGCTATGTGCTCTAATGGTGAATTTGGGCAGACCCAATGCAAAGATCCTGAGGATCCATGTGGATCCATGCTTTGTAACCACGTTTTTGCACCATTGCAGCCCCAGGCAACAGTGGGTGCGTGATTTTGGGGGGGCAGGCTGTAGCCATGGACATGCTATGTGCTCTGGTGGTGAATTTGGGCTGACCCAATGCAAAGATCCTGAGGATCCATGTGGATCCATGCTTTGTAACCACGTTTTTGCACCATTGCAGCCCCAGGCAACAGTGGGTGCGTGATTTTGGGGGGGCAGGCTGTAGCCATGGACATGCTATGTGCTCTGATGGTGAATTTGAGGTGACCCAATGCAAAGATCCTGAGGATCCATGTGGATCCATGCTTTGTAACCACGTTTTTGCACCATTGCAGCCCTGTTTTTGCATCAGATCATTGCTATGTGATCTGATGGTGAATTTGGGGTGACCCAATGCAAAGATCCTGAGGATCCATGTGGATCCGTGCTTTGTAACCACGTTTTAAGTGGGGAGGGAAGGAAAAATATAGAAGGGACAAGGAGCACGAGAGGGGTGTGCGGAGAAGCAGCTGGCTAAGAATGCAGGAGAGGGGTTTAAAGGGGGGGGGGAAGGAAGGCAAAAGTCCATCCACTCAAGCCAGGCCCCCCCCTCTCTCTCATCTGCATGTTTTCCGCTGCCTGCCGAGTCCCCAGACGCAGCAGCAGCAGCAGCAGCGGCAGCAGCACCGGAGCACGGACGCTCTGCTTTCCTCTCTACTTGCCTGGAGGGGAGGGGATTTCACTGCTCTTTGTTCCATCTGAGCAAACAGCAACCGAAACAGAACAGGGTGGGCAGTAAGACCCTGAGGCAGAATGCAGGAAAGCAGCAGCCTCCTCTCCTCCGTGACGGCGCAATATGATTTTTGCCTGATTTTTGCCATGCACTTGGGACAAACGGCTCCAGGGACCACACATTCGCTCTATAACATGCACAGAGATTTCCCCTTACTTTTTAGGAGAAAAAATCTGTGTGTTATAGAGGGGAAAGTACGGTAGTCTCTAAAATGTCCCAAGGTGTCACTATTGTGCTAAATTACTCCAGTCCCTTTGTCTTCTGAATGATAACCTACACGCTTCCTCCTTCCTTTAAGAAATCCTTTATCTCATGAGGCTCTTTCTGATGTTAGTCAAACCAAGAGTAGACCCATTGAAATTAATTGTAGAATTGGGACCCTACGGGTTACCTTGTCCAACCCCTGCAATGCAGAAATGAATGTGACTAACTTAACATTAAATTCAGTGGGGCCTATTCTGAGTTTGACTAACATTTTATAAAACTCATGATTGTCGCATTCATATTTCCTTCCAACTACAAGTGGAAATGAATATTTGAGTGCAAGTATGAACACGATAAACAGAGTCTTCTGCCCTCCTAACTGCAAACTCTTTTGCCATTTTTCAGGAACACTCAGGACGTGTGTTTAGACTCCAATTTGATGAATTTCAGATCATTAGTAGTTCCCATGATGATACCATTTTGATTTGGGATTTTTTAAATGTGCCCCCCAATGCACAAAATGAGACACGCTCTCCATCAAGAACATACACTTACATCTCCAGATAACAGTCTGCAATGTACTGCTCTCCAAGGTAAGCTTTGCTATTTTAAGGATGCCCTTTTTGTATCCACTATACCGCCAGCCCTGGCAGTGGGCCTGGCAAAAGTGAATTTTCGTTCATGCTTTCAGTGAGATTTTTCAGTAGAACAAGTGCAAACCATCTTTAGATAAAAAAATTAAAAAAAAAATTGTCCAGTAGCACCTTAAAAGTAAAGGGACCCCTGACCATTAGGTCCAGTTGCGGCGCTCATCTCGCTTTATTGGCTGAGGGAGCCGGGGTACAGCTTTCGGGTCATGTGGCCAGCATGACTAAGCCGCTTCTGGCAAACCAGAGCAGTGCACGGAAACGCCGTTTACCTTCCCGCCGGAGTGATACCTATTTATCTACTTGCACTTTGACATGCTTTCGAACCTTAGAGACCAACTAAGTTTGTTCTGGGTATAAGCTTTCGTGTGCATGCACACTTCTTCAGATACACTGAAGCAGAAGTCACCAGACCCTTATATATAGTGAGGGGTGGGGTGGGGTTTTTCTCAGGATGGTAGTAGGAGATGGGTGATTGACTCAATGGGTATGGTAAACCTGTTGATGACTTAACGACTGCAATTAGTCCTACAGGAAAAAGCAAGGGGTGGTATGCAGATGATTAACATATGTAATGAGACAGGACTCCAATATCTCTATTAAGACCAGGTCTCTCCTGGACACGAAAGCTTATACCAAGAACAAACTTAGTTGGTCTCTAAGGTTTTACTGGACAAGGTGAATTATCACTAGGGTATTCTCAAAAACTTGTGAGTGATAAACACACCTCTCCTCCTCTCTACCCCGCTTTCCCCAAAGAAGTGTATATGCCTCAAATGAGAGGCATGCTTCTTTGAGGAGGACAGTAATTGTAAGGAATGGGGATCTAATGTCCCCTTCCCAGGCTCCTTGAGCCAGTGTGTTACTTGGCTAGAGCAGCGGTCAGCAAACTTTTTCAGCAGGGAGCAGGTCCACTGTCCCTCAGACCTTGTGGGGGGCTGGAGTATATTTTGGAAAAAGAGGAAGAATGAATTCCCATGCCCCACAAATAACCCAGAGGTGCATTTTAAATAGAAGCACACGTCCTACTCATGTAAAAACACCAGGCAGGCCCCACAAATAACCCAGAGATGAATTTTAAATAAAAGGACACATTCTACTCATGTAAAAACACAGTGTTTCTCAGACTGTCTGTGGGCCGGATCAAGAAGGCGATTGGGCCGGATCCAGCCCCATGGGCTAGAGGCACATGTTGGAGGAGTGAGCAATCACCAGTGAAAGGATTTCACTCCCATGCTTTCCTATTGGGCCAGTTACAGATAGGTAGCCGTGTTGGTCTGCCATAGTCAAAACAAAAAAATTTCCTTCCAGTAGCACCTTAAAGACCAACTAAGTTAGTTCTTGGTATGAGCTTTCGTGTGCATGCACACTTCTTCAGATACACTGAAACAGAAGTATCTGAAGAAGTGTGCATGCACACGAAAGCTCATACCAAGAACTAACTTAGTTGGTCTTTAAGGTGCTACTGGAAGGATTTTTTTCCCCCTATTGGGCATCAGTCATCTGAGAGGCATGATCTGCCATGGTTGTGGGGATCATGTACAACAGGAGATAATTGTGGATGGGGGTGGGGGACAGTTGTAGGCAATACCTCTTTGCTGTTACAGGCCTTGGGCAATTTCCAAACCCTGACTTAGGCTTGAGTTGCCCTGGAAATATAAAGCCGTGTCTCCCTTAAGTAGAGAGAGAGGTAGGCAAGTCATTGAACAGCTGTCAGAAAAGTGCAAAACTCTGTAGCAAAACAACGTCCCCTGGAAGCTGGAGGTTTCAGTTTCTGATCCTTGCCATCTTCAGATGTCGAACTGCAACTTTGGGTGCCAGGCAAAAACATTCCTCTTCTCCCAGGCTTTTGGCTAATTAAACAGTCTATGGTCTTTTAAACTGTTGAGGTGGGGGCAATGTTTCTGCTTGTTAATATGTTACCTACCGCATTTTTCGCTCCATAAGACACACCCGACCATTAGACGCACCTAGTTTTTGGAAGGGGAATGCAAGGGAAAAAATATTTTTAAAGGGAGCGCTGAGCAGAGCCTGTATGCATCCAAGGCTCTGCACAGCGCTCCCTTTCACGAGCCGTGTGGAGCGTGTGCGGCGCTTGCAGGCCTTTCCCCAGGAGTGAGAAGGGCAGTACATCACTGACGCCGCACACCCTTTAAAGAGCGCACGGCTTTTGCGTGCTTTTCTATGAGGAGGGAGAAGAGACTGATGCGGCCAGTCAGTCCCTTCTCCCTCCTCAGGGAAAACCCCCCAAGAGCAGCGCACCCTTTAAAGAGCTCGTGGCTTTTGCGGGTCCCCCACCTCGTAGAAAAGCCCGCAGGAGCCACACACCCTTTAAAGAGAGTGCGGCTCCTGCGTGCTTTTCTATGAGGAGGGAGAAGGGACTGACTGGCTTTTCCTGGGGAAAAGCCCGCAAGAGCCGCGTGGAGCATGTGTTGGGGGCTTTCCCCGCCTGCCTCCCGTCTGCCTTCGCTCCATAAGCCACACACACATTTCCCCTTGCTTTTCAGGAGGGAAAAAGTGTGTCTTATGGAGCAAAAAATACGGTACTTTTGTGTTTTTGTATTGTAAACTTCCCTGTGATCCTCAGATGCAGGGTGGTATAGAAATAAATAAAAATAAATCATCCTTGCCTGCTGTCCATGCTAGCTGGCGTTGATGGAAGTTGGAGTCCAAAAACATTTGGAGGGTCGCAGGTTTCCCTGGAGAGTAAAGCCACTGCCAATCCAAGTCCATTGTGCCAGACTGCCAGTGATCAGGCTCTGTTTAAAGAAGCTTCCTATTCTCTGCAGTGTTTCCCACATCACAGGGCAGAAATGTTGCTCCATTTTATATAGCTGTAAAATAACAAATACTACTAATGATAGAGGAGCCGTTTTATGTGCTCAGCTCAAGTAATGTAGGCTTCTAACTTTTTAACCAAATCCTGCACCTTTTCCCTTCTCGCTGTCCCAAATGAATATGCCTTTTAAAGTCGATCATTTCTGACAACCCTGGCGCTCTTGGCCATAAGAGAATTTTATTGCCTTCTGTTGAATTCCTTTTTTTATTGTAACAGGATCAAAATTGTTACCATATGATAATCTTAATATAATCCGCTATTTAAACACTTTAGTGGAAAATAAAATAAAAAATGTTTTAGCCTCTTAGCGGCGAAACTCCCATGTCCATAACTGAGCACCAAAGCTTGCCTCTCTTGGGAAGAAAAAAATATATAGAAGATTAGGTTTAATTACTTTGTGCTTAATTTCAGTAAGTTGCATTAGTTTCAGGAGAGCCAATAAAGCACTGCAATTATATACCTGTAATATTGCAGAGAGAACTTAACTCTTGCCTGCATTAAAAGGTCTTCCTTTAAATCAGTTGAATCTTTCTTGATAATGCCCTAGATCCAGAGCTGTCTTGTGTGGACACAAGGACACTTTTATACAAGATAGCCCTATAGATGTCTCCTGACTTCCCCTTCCACTGTAGCTTTTTGTTCCTGATAACACACCATTCCTGCTTTTGACCGGTTGGCTCTGCTCAGGAGCTGCCAAGGGGAGCTGGTCCCTGCTAGGCTTGCAGAGGAAAAATTGGGAAAAATTGCAGCCACTGCTTTACCTGGCTTACACCTGACGTCATACGACGTCGGTTGCAGGTCAGGTGAGCATGGCTGGAAGACGGGGGAAGAAACCATCTCACCAGCCAAATATTAGCCACAGAATGTATTGGTTAGAAGTGGACAAAATGACAAATAACTAAATAAAGTACAGTGGTACCTCGGGTTACAGACACGTCAGGTTACAGACTCCATTAACCCAGAAATAGTACCTCAAGTTAAGAACTTTGCTTCAGGATGAGAACAGAAATCGTGCAGCGGCAGTGGGAGGCCCCATTAGCTAAAGTGGTACATTGGGTTAAGAACAGTTTCAGCTTAAGAACGGACCTCCAGAGAGAATTAAGTTCTTAACCTGAGGTACCACTGTAGCAAAAAACAAGCCAGCCCTAGGGAATTTAAAAGTACTTGCCAGACAAACTATGTCTTTAAAGAGTGGTGAAATACCACTGAAAAAGCAGAACTTCCAAAACAAAGAGTTCCCTAAATGACAACTGTGACCAATGGTGTTTGTGGATGTGTGCACCGTTGCCTAAAATCTGACAGTAAGCAACTATAGACTGTTGAAATTAATTCAGACTTCTTCTTTTTTTAGGATTCCACAGTCTTTGAACTACTGGACATTTGGCAATTACACACCTGAAGACATCAGCCACCGCTAAAGTCAGAAGTGGTTCTAGATGCTGTGTAGATGCAAAGCAGCACAAGTCTATATCTAAACTTACCTTTTCCAGTCCTCCTCCACTCAGTCTGGTCTCCTCTGAGAAACTGACTAGGAATTCACTGAGTCCAGCTAGAAGAAATTCAGTCTGTCCTCCACTGCAATGCAAGATCCAAAGCTTCATGAGTAAATTGCCCATATACACTGAACTGATGGCTTGTTTTTCCAGGAGTAAATCAGATGTCAAGGAAGGACTTGACCTAATTTATATTTGCTTTGCACTTTTATCTGACTCTGAAGAAGAAAAACATTCTCAGTGAAATGTGGGTGCCAAACATACCCAGGATGTACAGAGCTTTGCTCTCAAAGCCACCCTCCTCCTGTAGACTTTACGTTTCACGACTGAGGCGGATCCTCTTCTGTTGGCTAGGAGTATCAGTTGGACTGATAGAGATATTTCTGAATGGATCAGTAATATTTTGGATGATTGTTTACTTATTTCTGCAACAGTAATTTGCTTTAATTTAACGATTGTAAATTGGGCTAGAGTATCTAAACTAGGTGTACAGCACTGTCCTTTCTTTTAATTGTGCTTTGTACTACAGCCGTCCTCCTCCTCCTCCTCCTCCTCCTCCTCCTCCTCCTCATGTTTGGTATAGTCGAATCCTTCATGTGTGCTTGCCTCATAATTTCCAATACCGTAACTGTATAAGCATGTAGATATATTGTACATAAACATTGTAACCTCCAAGTGCTGGGAGTCAGGGTCTCCTGATACTGTATGCAGATTTCAAGGAATAAGTTTTTAAGCATCAAGGCATTCTTAACTACTGGCACCATAATGGGGTTGGGATGAATTGCTTTAGAAATATTTCTCTGTGAATAGGAGGATTTTTGGTATCCATTGGGATTTTTTAAAAAAAAGAAAAAGAAGAAGAAAAAATGAGGCGAAACATCTTAATGTTAAGCTTCAAGAACGTTTTTTTAATTTAAGGAAAAAAATTAAAGTTAAAAGTGGTTCTGATTTTCCATGCTGCAATATTTGCAAACCATCTTAAGCCGTTGGCCAAAGTTGCATACCTGGAAACAACTTTTACAATCCATTCAGATAGTCCTTGATCTTACCATGCTTATGTGTTGAACTGAAGCAGAAACTGCAATTCCACTGTGATCTTGTAAGAGAGATGGTCTGTGTTCCTTAACAGTTCTGTTGAGAAACCCGGCGGATTATGGCAGCGTCATGGCAGCAGGATTGTCTTCTCCTTTAAAAGTATGACTGGTGGGGGCAGTTAGTCATATGCTTCCTTGTACAAAAGCAAACTTCCTAGTCTCTCTCTCATCTTTTTAAGTTATTGCTGGGCAATATTGTTTAGTGGCTTCTTCTTAATGCTAGTTTTGAAAATTATTAACTAATAAAATATAATACTGGATGGTCTAAGAACTGTGTAGTTGGCATGGATATGGATACTGTCATTCCTTAGTCATATGGTTTTGTATTTGTTTTTCCTTTGCCGCCACTCCTGATTTCTCTTTCCCTCTCCCTTTTTTCTTTTGGTTGAGGGGTCAAGGAATGTTGATAACCAATATTAAAAAAAAGACCAATGAATGAATATCGCTTATTTTAGTGGAACAGCTGCGGCTGGATATTTCACTTGCACACACCTGCCAACTTGTCAGTCAAAAGAAAGCACTCGTGAGATGTGAACAAAAGGCGCAACTTTTTGATCTGCTTCTGGTATTCCACTCTTTGCCTTCCTAGATGTTACAAATCAACTGCTTTTTGCATTCATGAATTTCCCCCCTCGGAGCACTGCTTCAAAGACTTAAGACATGGATATGATCAAATCCATCAGAGGATGCCTTTCCCATGTTCTCGGCTTTTAATATGGTTGACAGTCACACAACTGTCTTATGATAGCTGTAATATGAATGGACCCCCCCCCCCAATTGTCATTGAATGGCTGTCATGTGAAAGACTATTGCAGCCCTGAAGAAAAAGGTATTTATGGAAAACTATCCTTTTTTAATGCATGTGTAAGATGAAATTCATGTTTTTTTTTCCATGGGAAATAATGGTATTTGAAGATGCAGCCTAAACTACTTTTGATTGTGCTTGGTGTAACATAGCTGTGGAGTTTGTGACTGGCACCCAGGGGAGCTTGGCTCCTGGGATTTAATGATAGTGATCCTGGCTGTACTCTGGACTTTGTTTCGCTAATCATTACTGAGCAGCTGTATGTTACTGCTAGATTAATGTTTCAAAGCACTGGGATAGTCTTATTCTAACTTGTAATTATGTTTGCCAGTTACCTGTTTGGAAAGTTTGTGTATGAACAGCTTATTGGACAACTGTTGAATTGTACAGATATTGTTCATGATATAAGGCTTTGTACTGTGGAATGTGCTTAATAAAAAAATTCTAAACACCTTTTTGTCCATATTACTAACCCAACATTATTATACTTCAATCAAGTTCTAATTCTGAATGGCTGAAATTTGTGTTTCCTGTGTAGTTTTGAATGGGCTTCTGTCATCAATCCTACCATCTCCAATATACACAAATGATAGTAAAAGTAGAGTTATGTCTTGATAAAACATTGGTAGATCTGAGCCAAATGGCAGCTTCACAATCCCACATGAACTGAGGCATTGCTAAAACCTTAGAGACCAACTAAGTTTGTTCTGGGTATAAGCTTTCGTGTGCATGCACACTTCTTCAGATACACTGAAACAGAAGTCACCAGATCCTTCTCCTCCTGCGATGAGGCTACATTTTAATATCTTAATGTTCCATTATTTTAATGTTGTATTTTATTTTTGTTTTTAAGTTGTAATCATTCATCTTGTTTTTATTATTGCTTGTAAGCCGCTCTGACCCCGACCTTGGCTGGGGAGGGCGGGGTATAAATAAAAAATTATTATTATTATTATATATAGTGGGAGAGTGGGGTTGGGTGTTTCTCAGAAGGGTAGTAGGAGGAGGGTGATTGACTCAATGGGTATGGTAAATCTGTTGATGACTGTTAACGACTGCAATTAGTCCTACAGGAAAAAGTAAGGGGTAGTATGCAGATGACAAAGAATAGCTTTAGCATATGTAATGAGACAAGAATCCAATCTCTATTCAGACCAGGTCTCTCCATAGTTTTCAGTTTAGTAAGACCATGGGTAGGCAAACTAAGGCCCAGGGGCCAGATCCAGCCCAGTTGCCTTCTCAATCCAGCCCTTGGACGATCCAGGAATCAGCGTGTTTTTACACGAGCAGAATGTGTGCTTTTATTTAAGATGCATCTCTGGGTTATTTGTGGGGTCTGCCTGGTGTTTTTACATCAGTAGAATACAGTATGTGTTTTTATTTAAAATGCATCTCTGGGTTATTTGTGGGGAATAGGAATTCATTCATCCCCCCCCCCCCAGAATATAGTCTGCCCCCCAAGGTCTGAGGGACAGTGGACCAGCCCCCTGCTGAAAAAGTTTGCTGACCCCTGAGTAAGACCATGATAGACACTGGACTTCCTAGTCCGGGGGGGTGGGTGGGAATGAATGAGGACCACTGTTTGGCTGGCTGTTCACAATGTGGTAAGACAGCCCTGCTGCATTTGGGGGCCGTCCACCTCATTCTGAGTGGGTCCCTCCCCTGACGTTTGCCCCCAAAGTCTTGCCCTGATGGCACCACTGAGAACCTGGGTGGCAGGCGGGAGCTGAGGAGATCTAGGCTCAAATCCCAATTCTGCCAAAAAAAATTTGATCAGGTGAGCTTGAGTCAATCACTATAGGCCAGGCATAGGCAAACACAGCCCTCCAGTTGTTTTGGGACTACAAGTCTCATGATCCCTGACCACTGGTCCTGTTAGCTAGGGATCATGGGGGTTGTAGTCCCAAAACATCTGGAGGGCCGAGTTTGCCTATGCCTGCTATAGACCTGACCTAATAATAATATTAATAATAATAAATTTTTATTTATACCCCACCCTTCCCGGTTCGGAAGACTGGGCTCAGGGCAGCTAACAACAAATTTAAAACAATTGATGCAACAAAAAAGCATAAAAAAACAGTATAAAACATGAATAACAGTAAATTCAGAAATCAAAAATCAATTTAGGGGGGAAATCCATCCATTAAACATTAGAAGATCACCAGGGCTAGCTGGCTAAGTCCTTTTGGGCCAGCGAGGAGACCAGGGGAGAATTAACTGTGGGATCCCAGAGCGGTTAATCTTCATAAAAAGGGGAGGGGGAGGGAAGGAAGGGGAATAAAAGATCAGGCTAAGTTCAAATTGAAAGCCAGTTGGAATATCTTCCTGCGGAAGGAAGTTAAATCCTGCAGGGCCCTGGTCTCATGGGACAGGATTCCACCAGGTTGGAGCCATCACTGAGAAGGCCCTGGCCCTGGTGGAGGATAATCTGACTTCTTTAGGGACCGGGACCTCTAAGCTATGATTATTCATGGACCTTAAGGTCCTCTGCAGGGCATAAAGTGAGTACAGGAGAAGTGTGGCTTACTGACAAAAGGGGCGGCGGCTATCAAGGTAATACAAGACAAGAGTTGGACTTGAGGAACCTCAAAACCTAAGAAACTTTGCGTTCATGTAATGTTCCCATCGCATCCTGTTGGTTCCTTCCACCAGCACCCACATAGTAGTACATAGTTTAATGATTCCTGCTCCAGTGACAAATGGACAGCCAGAAAGAATAGAAAAGAAAAGGCGAGCCTCACATTTCGACTCCCTCCTGCCAAAAACCTTGTCGTTTGGCTCTGTCTTGGGGTGTTTCCCCTCCATCTGCACAAACAGAAATGGGCTAGCTTTGCACCTCAGGAATGAGAAGATAAAAAGGGAGATTATTTATTTTTCCACCAAAGTTAGAAATATTTTATAGAGTTTGCAAAAAGTTTTTTGTTTCAGGAAATTTCATCATGTCTCCAGGAAAAAGAACCCCTAATTGGCCTCAGATTTACTAACAACCTTTTCATTTTTGTAATCTGAGGAGTTGTAGGTCATCTCGAGGTGACTGTAGTTAAGGTTGGTTTAGTTCCTCTGTGAATACCTAGTCTCTGTAGCAGTTCCCCCACTTTAAAGAGAGAGAACCACTCTGGCCTGCTGTTCTAATAGCCAGTTTTTTTGGCAAAAGCTTGCATATCTTTAGCATATGGAAATATTTTCAAGAACACATACCAGGCTTTCAGTCTTAAAAGTGAAACGCTCCAACAAATGAACAAATGCATATATAGGAGTTAAACAAAATGTTCACAATCCCCCCCCCCCTCTTTCAATTTTGTTTTAAACCATCCCAAAGATTTAGCCTTTTATAAGAAATGGTGGCCTTTTATAAAGTGTTAATATGCAAAAAATTAGTAAAAAGTCATGAATGAACTGAAAAACATAAGCAAAACCTTGCTAGATCAGACAAAGGGCCTATCTGGTCTTGTATCCTGTTTCCAGCACAGGTTAAAGGTAAAGGTAAAGGGACCTCTGACCATTAGGTCCAGTCGTGGCCGACTCGGGTTGCAGCGCTCATCTCGCTTTATTGGCCGGTGTACAGCTTCTGGGTCATGTGGCCAACATGACTAAGTTGCTTCTGGCGAACCAGAGCAGCGCACGGAAACACCGTTTACCTTCCCACTGGAGCGGTACCTATTTATCTGCTTGCACTTTGTCGTGCTTTCGAACTGCTGGGTTGGCAAGAGTTGGGACCGAGCAACAGGAGCTCACCCCATTGCGGGGATTCGAACTGCCGACCTTCTGATCGGCAAGTCCTAGGCTCTGTGGTTTAACCCACAGCACCACCCGTGTCCCAACATAGGTTAGTCAGATGTTTATAGGAATCGCACAAGTAGGATGTGTAGGCAATAGTGTTCTCCTGCTACCAGATATTCAGGCAAAACCAGGGTACTCTTGCACACCGAATCAGGAGCTCAGGGATTTGACTTGGTTTAAGGCTCTAGTCAAATGCACATTTATGAAGAGCTCTGGGGAATCAGACCCAAGGCCAATCTAGTGCAAGATCCAAGTTCCCCCGCCGGTGTGCCAAATGGGGTTTCCACAAGGAGGACCATTCATTGGTGGCTTCCTGCATATGGAACACCTTCCCTACTGAGGTGTGTCTTCCAAGAACCACCACCTTCCCGACACCTTCTTGGGGCCCTCTTGGTAGTTCCCCTCTTCTCAGAACTCCAGAGTGCCAGTTCTAGGGTGACTCCAAGTACCTGTTTAGTTGTTTTGCTTATTTCTTGTAGGACTGTGGTGCAAAAGGGTTGGATGTGGGGGCATTCCCACCACATGGGGAGGTATGTGCCTGTAGAGGTACAGCTTCTCCAGCATTTAGGCGAGGTCCCTGGGTGTATCCTGGACTCTTGAGAGTTCCACGGACTGCAAGAAGATCAAGCCTATCCATTCTGAAGGAAATCAGCCCCGAGTGCTCACTGGAAGGACAGATCCTGAAGCTGAGGCTCCAATACTTTGGCCACCTCATGAGAAGAGAAGACTCCCTGGAAAAGACCCTGATGCTGGGAAAGATGGACGGCACAAGGAGAAGGGGACAACAGAAGATGAGATGGTTGGACGACAGAGGATGAGATGGTTGGACAGTGTTCTCAAAGCTAGCAGCTTGAGTCTGACCAAACTGCGGGAGGCAGTTGAAGACAGGAGTGCCTGGTGTGCTCTGGTCCATGGGGTCACGAAGAATCGGACACGACTAAACAACAACAACCTGGGTGTATCAGCGCTAGTTTCCGTAGCATTAGGTACCACCTGTAGGTATGTTTCATAGTGGGTTCCAGCCAACCACGCCCTGCCCTCCCAACCTATCTCATCACCAAGGAAATATAATGTTGTTTTTTCAGAATAAATTTTTATTATTTTCTCAACACAGTTTTATACAATACATCAAACCACATCCATACTTTTAGCTCTGCCAAGCTTGTGACTTCCCTCCTTCCCTTCAACAGGTATTCCTTATTTTTTTTAATTGCGTATTTTGATACTAAACCTCTTATCTATTACATTGTAGGAGTTATTTCAGTCCTGCCAGTGTTTTTAAAGATTTACAATTATCCTTTAAATACTCCATGAATACACCGTGCCCAAGGATTAAGGCTTTCTGGGAAATGATATATAATGAAATGGAAAAGGTATTTAAATATACCTTCCTGAAGAAACCAGAGGCCTTTCTCCTGGGCATGGTCGGTCAACTGGTGCCAAAGAAGGACAGAACATTATGTATGCAACAACAGCAGCAAGAATACTCATCGCAAAGTATTGGAAGACACAAGACCTACCCACCTTGGAAGAATGGCAGATGAAGGTGATGGACTATATGGGATTGGCAGAATCCGAGACCAGGGAGAAGAGTCGGCAGAAGAAGATTGGAAGAAATTTAAAGACTATTTACAGAAATATTGCAAAATTAATGAATGTTAGAATGATGTCGGATAGAAATTAAGTGGTTTCCAGCTGTAATGTTTTAAGAGAATATGAAAAAAAGGTTTAGAAGCAGGTTAAAGTTTATGGATAAGGATTTGCTGAATTAACAATTTGAATTGGAATACAAAGAAGGGAGGTATGAGGAGGTCTGGGAAATAAGTTAAAGGAAAATAAGTTATGGAAATTTTGTGTGTTTTTAATTATTTTTACTTTTGTATTTTTGTTATATTTTTTCTTTTTTCTTTTTGATTTTTATTGTATTAATATTGAAAATTCCAATAAATATCTTTAAACAAACAAACAAACAAACAAACAAACCATGAATTTACTCCAACTTTCTATGAATCTCTGATTGTCCTGATCCCGAATCATGCCGGTCAGCTTCGCTAACTCTGCATAGTTCATCATTTTCGTCTGCCACTCCACAATGGTCGGAATTTCTTGTAATTTCCAATTTTGGGCCAGCATGTTTCTTGCTGCTGCTGTGGCGTACATAAACAGTCGTTGTCCGATTTCTTGATCTCTTTCCCCATCAAACCCAACAGGAAGGTTTCTGGGGTTTTTGGAAAGGTATATTTAAATATTTTCTTAAGTTCATTATGAATCACCTCCCAAAAATTCTTAACTTTATCGCAAGTCCACCACATATGATAAAAATCTCCCTCAGCCTCCTTGCATTTCCAACATTTTTTATCCCTCATCCTATACATTTTCGCCAACTTTACAGGTGTAAGATGCCACCTATAAATCATCTTCATCAAATTTTCTTTTAAAGCGGTACATGCAGCAAATTTCATATTTACATCCCATAATTTATACCAAGCATCCAATTCATGTGACCAAAGTCTATTGCCCACCAAGAAAATGTAATAAACAAATAGAGAGGCTACTCAAGTGACGCTGACACAAAGCCCCCCCATAGCAAATGGATGTAAGTTCACCCCCCACCCCTTTCCCAGGAAGAAGGCCTTCTCGGTAGTGGCGCCTGCCCTGTGGAACACCCTCCCATCCGATGTCAAGGAAATAAGCAACTATCTTACTTTTAAAAGACATCTTGTCAGAGAACTGCCATCGGAGCCAGAGGGAGAGGGAGGGCTCCAGAGGGATTCCGGAGAGCATCCCGGGATGGGGAGAAGCAGTCCATCTTCTGGGGAAGGAAATCAGCGTAGCACCAGTGGAGAAGGGGGGCAGATGGGGGAATCGGCGAGGCGGTCCCATGACTCCTCGCCGGGGACCAGCGGGGAGAGCACGGGTCCTCTGCTGCCCACACCCTCCTTGCGCAGAAGGCTTCCGCGCAGGGAGAGTAGGTGGAGACTAGGCGTCAAAGAGCTTCTTTGCCGGAAGAAGTTCAAGAAACGCCCACTGACGGATTCTGCCAGCGATTGAGACAGCCACGGGCGAGTGGCTGTACGGACAGAAAAGGTTCGCTCAGGCAACACAGCCAGGTGTGGCGCCGGTTTACGCACGAGCAACCCCTAGAACCATTACACATCTGAAGGTAGCCCTGTTTAGGGAAGTTTTTAATATTTAATGCTGTATTGTGTTTTTAATATTTGGTTGGGAGCCACCCAGAGCGGCTGGGGAAACCCAGCCAGATGGACGGGGTATAAATAATAAAATTATTACTATTACTATTATTATTATTATTATTATTATTATTATTATTATTATTATTATTCCCCAGCCTTATACTGTATATCAATGTCTCACACTGAAAGTAACTGATCAGTAGAAATGATGCACGTACTTATGTAAGCCAAGAAAATCCTTAATTTTTTTAAAAAAAGAAGTCCAGAGTGGGTTGACTACAACCCTAGAGAGGGCATTCTCTCTGCCACACCTCATTCTCAGACACACATCGCCACCGAGGTGTGTGGGGCACTTTCATAATGGAGTTTTCATCATATGCTGAAGACGTGCCTCTTAATTCTGGTGGTTGACACACTATACTCTTGATTTTAATTTGTTTTAACTGTTTTAATATTTTATTTTTAAAAAATTGTTACCATCTGCCCTGGGACCTTATGGTGAAGGTTGGGTAAGATAGAGATAGATAGATAGATGATAGATAGATGATAGATGATGATGATGATAGATAGATAGATAGATAGATAGATAGATAGATAGATAGATAGATAGATATAGATAGATGATAGATAGATAGATAGATAGATGATAGATAGATAGATAGATAGATAGATAGATAGATATAGATAGATTAGACAGATAGATGATAGATAGATAGATGATAGATAGATAGATAGATAGATAGATAGATAGATAGATAGATAGATAGATAGATAGATATAATACACACCTCTTCCAAGTTTTTCAAAAGAATTTAGGGTGGTTTGGATTAATTTGTTGCATCTCCCTCTGTTGTACTGTTTGGTTTTGGTTTTGGTTTTGCTCTTTTTGTTGCTGCAGTTTTAATTTTGTGTAGTTTTTATCAAGACTGTATTTGTTTTATTTTTCTACACTGTCCTGTGACAATAATCATAATCATCATCATTTATTATTTATACCCCGCCCATCTGGCTGGGATATTTTAACGTGGGATATTTTAGTGTATTTTTGGTTTTTAGTGTATTTTTGGTTTCCCAGAGTGGGCAGCTTCCATAGAAACCAAAAATACACTAAAATATCACCTGTTAAAAACTTTCCTGAACAGGGCTGCCTTAAGATGTCTTCCGAATGTCAGGTAGTTGTTTATCGCTTTGACATCTGCTGGAAGGGCGTTCCACAGGGCGGGCGCCACTACCGAGAAGGCCCTCTGCCTGGTTCCCTGTAGCTTCTCGCAATGAGGGAACCGCCAGAAGGCCCTCGGCGCTGGACCTCAGCGTCTGGGCAGAACGATGGGGGTGGAGACGCTCCTTCAGGTATACTGGACCATAAAGTTGCACCCATCTTTCCTCGGGAGACAATGGACGAGTGTGCCTTCGGGGGTGAAGTCAAACTGTGGCAAGCTTACAGCGCCTTCTGTGGTGGAAGAGACTGGCACAGGAGAGACATGTTTTGTTGCAGGTGGGGCAAATGAAGCCACTCAGTTATGCTGCTGCAGATGTACCATAACGTAAGCAGATGGTATATCAATATTCAGATGAATAGGGAATAAAGAAATAGAGAACAATAGCCCTTTCCTGCTCATGATCCTCAGTGACTGGTGTTAGGATGCATCTGACTTTGTCTAACCCCATTTTAAACTGGTGCCCAGGCCAGAAAAAAGCCAGGGAAGTCCCCAAATAGGAGTTCCAACACAGAAGGAGAAAGGAAAAACGAAAGAGTGGGAGGGAATCAAATCGATTCCAAGCCAAAGGCCAGGCGGAACAACTCTCTGTGGAAAGAAATCAGATCCCACAGGGCCCTGGTCTCATGAGACAGAGCGTTCCACCAGGCCAGAGCCAGTGCTGAGAAGGCCCTGCCTCTGGTTGAAGCCAATCTAACTTCCTTAGGGTCCGGGACCTCTAGGGTGTTGCTATTTACGGACTATTTATGCTATTTATGGACTAGGCGATCTCTGGGATTCCTGCCTTCTATAGCAACAAGCTATAGCAACAAGCCCTAGTAAGAAGCCCTTTGCCAGCTGATGTGCTGTCGGTGAGCACCATACGCCTGGAGGGATGTTTTCAGCTGTGATACAGTAAAATAATATGGTCTGACTCAGTAAAAGGCAGCATCCTATAGTCCTGCCATGGCTGTGTGCACATCATACACTTAAAACACATTCTCCCCTGCCCATCCCCACAAGAATCTAGAGGGCTGTAAATTGTTGTTGTTTAGTCATTTAGTTGTGTCCGACGCTTCGTGACCCCATGGACCAGAGCACACCAGGCACTCCTGTCTTCCACTGCCTCCCAGTTTGGTCAAACACATGCTGGTAGCTTCAAGAACACTGTCGAACCATCTCATCCTCTGTCGTCCCCTTCTCCTTGTGCCCTCCATCTTTCCCAACATCTGGGTCTTTTCCAGGGAGTCTTGTCTTCTCATGAGGTGGCCAAAGTATTGGAGCCTCAGCTTCAGGATCTGTCCTTCTAGTGAGCACTCAGGGCTGATTTCCTTCAGAATGGATAGGTTTGATCTTCTTGCAGTCCATGGGACTCTCAAGAGCCTCCTCCAGCACCATAATTCAAAAGCATCAATTCTTCGGCGATCAGCCTTCTTTATGGTCCAGCTCTTACTTCCATACATCACTACTGTGAAAACCGTAGCTTTAACTATGTGGACCTTTGTTGGCAAGGATATGGGGTTTTTTTGTTGTTGTTTTTTGCTGTAAATGACCAAGCTACAATTCCCAGCACCCTCAACACACTACAGTTCCCAGGGTTCTTTAGAGGAAGCCATGTGCTTTCAGTGTATGCTTTGTACCCAGCCTGCAGCTAGAGTTACAGAGTTAACTCTTGGGGTGTGTGTTTGTGTGTGTGTGTCTGTGTGTGCAACACTGCACAATTCACAGATGGGTGCACCCTCCCCTCTCTCCTGGATGGGAGTTGCTAAGTCATGCTGATGAGACAGATCCAACACTAACACATTCACACTCTGTCAATGGGAGGAAGTGAAGCCGATGATTAAATGACCCTGCTAAGTTATTGGCGTTGGCTTTGCGGCTGTACGTTCTAAACGTACGTTAAGATTCCAGCTGATGGGAGCACCAGACGGGCAAGCAGGGACAGGCAAAAAAAAGGAAAGAAAGAAAGAAAAAAACAAGAACTCAATTCCTCAGCTCAGGTTACGGACAAAGGCATGAAAGCCTCACCCCTTAATACATAAATTATGATCTATCAAGTAGACTAAAGCAATAATGAGGAGGGAGGGGTCATATGAGTAAGGCGGTGGAAAGGGGGAAAAGTAAACACAGTGACTAATGCCCAGACAGAAGTCCATGTCTGACCACATGAGATAGCACAACTTAGTGCCTTCGTCTGAGCCGTGAGTCTAGACGATAAATCAAATGGGGTTTTTTTGTAAAAAGTTTTGTTGATAAAACACATTTTCTCCACAGCAGTTGGATTTAATATTTCCTGGATCCATAACAGTCTCTCGGCTCGGAATGGCAAATGCAGTTCCAGGACTGTGTTAATGGTGGCTACAATACCACAAGGGAAATATGGCAACTGTTTCTTGTGGGGCGTGTTGCAAGAAACCATAGTAGGTGCTTCCCTTCCCTTCTTCCTTCCTGTTTCCTGTTTCCTCATCCCCACTCCCCTTTGTCCTCTCTAGAACCTGCTTCTCCTGCCGACTCGCCCTCACTGGTCTTCCCATTTGTTTCCGTACATTTTTTTTAACTGGATGCTTCATTCCCTTGGTCTCTTTTGGCACAACTTCGCAAATTGAGCGCCAGTTTTCCTGTAGCTGGAGATGACAATGGCCACAACAAGGGTTTGTGTGCATCCCTACCCCAGCGAGGCAAGGATGTGTGTGGCTGGAGCGTCACATAGTTGCTGACCTCAAAGAACAAAATACAGTGGTACCTCAGGTTACATACGCTTCAGGTTACATACGTTTCAGGTTACAGACTCCGCTAACCCAGAAATAGTGCTTCAGGTTAGAACTTTGCTTCAGGGTGAGAACAGAAATCGTGCAGCCGCAGCACGGCGGCAGCGGGAGGCCCCATTAGCCAAAGTGGTGCTTCAGGTTAAGAACAGTTTCAGGTTAAGAACGGACCTCCGGAACCACTTAAGTACTTAACCCGAGGTACCACTGTATGGGGATCACAAAATGCTTCTATTTAACTGCAAGATCCTGCTCTCCCTGATGCTGCTCTGCGTTACAAATGAAGTTATGATGTCGTTTCTGAATTCTGTTTCTGGCTAATAGGGAAGAGGGAGTCTCTGCTGAATTTACAAACTTAAGAAGAGCTTGCTGGATCAGGGCAAAGGCCCATTTGGTCCAGCCAAATACCCGTAGAAAACCTGAAAGCAGAACCTGACCTCAACAGCCCTCTCCCCAGCAACTGGTCTTCACAGGCCTACTGCTTCCAACAGGACAGGCAGAACATAGCAATTGTGGCAATAAATAATAATAATAATAATAATAATAATAATAATAATAATAATAATAATAATTTATATCCCGCCCATCTGGCTAGGTTTTCCCAACCACTCTGGGCTGCTCCCAACAGAATATTAAAAACACGATATAACATCAAACATTAAAAACTTCCTTAAACAGGGCTGCCTTCAGATATCTTCTAAAAGTCAGATAGTTGTTAATTTCCTTGACATCTGATGGGAAGCCATTCCACAGGGCGGGCGCCACTACCAAGAAGGTCCTGTGCCTGGTTCCCTGTAACCTCACTTCTCGCAGGGAGGGAACCACCAGAAGGCCCTCGGACCTGGACCTCAGTGTCCGGGCAGAACAATGGAAGTGGAGACGCTCCTTCAGGTATACTGGACTGAGGCTGCTTAAGGGCTTTAAAGGTCAGCACCAACACTTTGAATTGCTACATGGAGTTGCTGAGGAAAGTTTTTGGATGGGTTCAGATGGCCTCTGAAGCCATTGTTACTGCCTCACCATCTTGCACCCTTCAGAATTAATTTCCTAGCACCATCAATGTCCACACCACTTTCCAGAGTATCAAGGTCTTAAAAATCTTTATAAAGTCCCCTGCCCTGGATCTCTTACAATCTTCTCTTACCCTTTAAATGCAAGAGTAAGGCTGTCTTCCCTATCCTCCTAGGCAACCTCTACTGGTTGACAGAAGATATTGCTTAACCCCTGTGCAAGTGTAAGTACCAGAAATAGGTTGAAATCATTATGATTAGGGAAGACAGTATTTCCATTTGTAGGTGTGCATTACCAAAAGGAAGTCTTTTGTCCCTGAGAGCAGCCTTCGTCCTATAGCAACTGATATCCTGAAGCTGAGGCTCCAATACTTTGGCCACCTCATGAGAAGAGAAGACTCCCTGGAAAAGACCCTGATGTTGGGAGAGATGGAGGGCACAAGCAGAAGGGAACAACAGAGGACAAGATGGTTGGACAGTGTTCTGGAAGCTACCAGCATGAGTTTGACCAAACTGCGGGAGGCAGTGGAAGACAAGAGTGCCTGGCGTGCTCTGGTCCATGGGGGTCACGAAGAGTCAGACACAACTAAATGACTAAACAACAACAATCACCAAAAGGTAGTCTTTTGTCCCTGAGAGCAGCCTTCGTCCTGTAGCAACTCATATTTGCATGCAATTGCGGGTTTTATCTAATATTGCTCCCACCCATTCTGTTTAACATCATACAGGAGACCCCCAAACCCTTTCTGATTTTGTAAAGGACTCAACATGCTTCTGCCTGAACACAGTTTAAGGAGGGGAAAGTGGTTGTGTTTATCTACCTTGAGGCTGAAAACATCTCAGCCAGAACAAGGATCCTGAACTCTCCCTCACCATTGGCACACACACATACCCTGGAAAGAGAAGTTCAATTTGTGTTTTGCAACGCTCCAGATGAACTGACCTCTGACACAAAATTCAACAACCTGACATTTCCCAGAGAGCCGTCTCCCAACTTGACCTTGGCTTCACCTGAGGACTGGGAAGTGGCTCAGACACAGGCAACAAAGCTCAATCACCAGTTGCCCATAGTTTGGGAAGTGTTCCAAACCTTGACCCTCGAAGTCTCCTGTTCTCTGACCTCCTTGCAGGCCATCTTCTGCAGCAGACAGGAAAAGCGAGAGTTCACAAAGAAGCAATAAATCTCCTCACCAACTCCAGGAGGATGTGGGATGCCAGCCTAAATTCCTGACATATTAACACCACCGCCAGTCATTGGCCAATGCCTGTCCACCCAGGCCAGGCCAAACAGAAAAGTTCCTCTCAGAAGTTAAAATTAGAAACCAGATATTGTTCAGCTGGACTTTGTGATAGTAAAAATTGTTCATAGACTGGATCCTGCTTAACAGATTTAAAAAGTGGACTATGTGTTACATACAGATGGAGCAGGGCTCTGGAAAGAAAGATCGTCAATATGCTGAGAACACCCAGCTTTCTCTCTTTGTTCCATCCTTATCAGGAGAGGCACTGAAGCCCCCAAATTGATGCCTGAAGGCAGCAGGTTTGTATTTTTGGGGTGCTCCTAGATACCCCATGATCACCTGAAGCTCAGAAGGCCCAAGTGGGGAGACATGCCTACGTCCGTCTTCAGTTGGTGCATCAACTATGGCTTTTTCTCTCCAGAACTGGCCCTACTAAACATCTTCCAAGATAATAATGCCCACTCACATCATAAAGAGCTGATAACCCACCTACTCTCGGCAGCCAGAAACATCCTAGCCAGACACTGGAGAGACCTGTCAGGAGTAAGTATGGCCCAGTGGTATCAAATAGTATGGGAAACAGCCTTATGAGAAAAACTAACCAATAAACTGAAACTGACACAGGGACAAATAGAAGACACCTTCACCCTGGTATGGCTCCCCTTTATCACATAAAAAGCCCAAAAAGACGACAAGAATCCACCAACAGCATACGAATCAATCTGGCTAACCTGACCCAAACACACACACACACACACACACACACACACACACACACAAACACACCCCACTCACACATGAAAACAAATTTCACCACAGCCATTCAAAGACAACCAACCACCCCCAAGGCCACCCCAACATCCCTCACCACCAAAGAAATACGAGTGAATAGTAAAGACAACCCACACAAGTGACACTGACACAAAACCCCACACATACACTAAGGAGAAGAATAGAAGCATTACCACCCGGCCCCATGTCACTCATCTCATTTCTTCCTAACCTAACACTGTAGGTGTCTCACAACAAATGAAACTGATCTGTAGAAAACACAAGTTGAAAAAAGAGACAGTGTGCATATTTTTGTAAACTACAGTGGTACCTTGGGTTACATACGCTACAGGTTACAGACGCTTCAGGTTACAGACTCAGCTAATCCAGAAATAGTACTTCAGGTTAAGAACTTTGCTTCAGGATGAGAACAGAAATCGTGCTCTGGCGGTGCGGCAGCAGCAGGAGACCCCAGTAGCTAAAGTGGTGCTTCAGGTTAAGAACAGTTTCAGGTTAAGAACGGACCTCCGGAATGAATTAAGTACTTAACCCGAGGTACCACTGTATAGCTTTTTCTGGATAGGGATAGCATGCCTACAGCTATCGATGCTCTGGTAGCCTCCAGGATGGTTGGTTAGAGTATACAGTGGTACCTCAGGTTACATATGCTTCAGGTTACAGACTCCGCTAACCCAGAAATAGTGCTTCAGGTTAAGAACTTTGCTTTAGGATAAGAACAGAAATCGGGCATCGGTGGCGCGGCAGCAGCAGGAGGCCCCATTAGCTAAAGTGGTGCTTCAGGTTAAGAACAGTTTCAGGTTAAGTACGGACCTCCGGAACGAATTAAGTACTTAACCTGAGGTACCACTGTACTTTAGATGACACTACCCTTGAAGATGAACCAGAACTTGCAACTAGTGCACAAAGTATGGCATGTTTGTTGTATGAATGAAGAAAGGCATTGCTGGCAGGTAATGGCGCGTATCAAGTAGATACTGTGCAAAGATTTTAGACAAAAGTTGGATCAGGATAGTTAACCCTTTGGCCTTCCAGATGAGTTGGACTCCCATCGCTCCCAGGTACTGTGGTCAAGGGTCAGGAAAGTTGGGGAAGTGAAGACTGCTTGTTGGGGCATAGCTAAAATTTACAAGCCAATGCTTGCTACAGGTCTCACCGCCACTGCACAATGGTAATTTTGATTATGGGTTCATGTGATTTTGAGCAGAGAGGAAGAAGAGGGGAAGGGCTGTGCATTTAGTCTTGTCTCCTGACGCGGGTGGCGCTGTGGGTTAAACCACAGAGCCTAGGGCTTGCTGATCGGAAGGTTGGTGGTTCGAATCCCCACGACAGGGTGAGCTCCCGTTGCTGGGTCCCTGCTCCTGCCAACCTAGCAGTTCGAAAGCACATCAAAGTAGATAAATAGGTACCGCTGCGGCGGGAAGGTAAACAGCGTTTCTGTGCGCTGCTCTGGTTTGAAAGAAGCGGCTTAGTCATGCTACGCAAGCTCCCTCGGCCTGGAAAGCGAGATGAGCGCCACAACCCCATAGTCGTCCGCGACTGGACCTAACAGTCAGGGGTACCTGACCATTACTTTACAGCGGCAGCTCTACCCACCTTTCTTTCCCTCCTCCAGGAGTTCTGGATGGGCTCTTTCCCTGCCAAAGACACATACGGACGGCCTTTGAATTTTGCAGAGAACCTTGGAATCGTTTTGCTCACCCAACCCGAAAGCACCAAAACTTTATATGGCATCTTTTCAGGAAAGAGCACGGCGTTTCTCTGCAAAGTCAAAGTTCAGACAGCAGCAATATGGGGTTGAATTATATAGACTCTTCTTGAAAACTTTGCTATATGTAACTGCATCTCTGTAATTTGTTTTTTTATACTCAGTATACCCCATGTGTGATTCTGTAGGGGCTGCCATATGCCCTCTTTTTCCAGGACACATCCTCTTTTTCATGGGAATGTAGAACGAGAGTCATCATAGTAATCCATAGTTAAAAGTAGAAGTCAGCAAATTGGTCCTCTTTTTTGCTCTTCAAAATATGGCAACCCTACACACGGTTATGTCTTAGTTTGCACACATCTTTAAGACACACACACACACACTGATTTTTTCTGGGGGTATGCAGGGGTACGCATAAAAAGTAAAGGTAAAGGGACCCCTGACCCCAGTCATGACCGACTCTGGGGTTGCGGCGCTCATCTCGCTTTACTGGCCAAGGGAGCCGGTGTACAGCTTCCGGGTCATGTGGCCAGCATGACTAAGCCGCTTCTGGCGAACCAGAGCGGCGCATGGAAATGCCGTTTACCTTCCCGCCACAGCGGTACCTACTTATCTACTTGCACTTTGACGTGCTTTCGAACTGCTAGATTGGCAGGAGCAGGGACCGAGTAACGGGAGCTCACCCCGTGGCGGGGAGTCAAACCACCAACCTTCTGATCGGCAAGTCCTAGGCTCTGTGGTTTAACCCACAGCACCACCCGCATCCCTCTGCAGGGGTATGCATACCCCTAAACATTTTGTGAATCTTTGTACTTCTGTGCATTTACTGTATTTATTTTTCCCAATTTGAACTATAAAATGTTGATTTTCTTGAGTCAAAATGAGAGTACCCCTAAACATCTGGTTTTTTTAACAGAAAAAAGCACTGTGTGTGTTTATACCTTCCACATAGAAATGAGTATAGGAAAAAACACACATACTCCCTTAGAAAAATTGACAAGGCGTATTTCTTTCTCAGTTTCTACAGTACCATTTGGAGCAATGTTATCAGCCTACCAAGGACAAGACTTGTGGGCAGCGTTAATTGAGAAGAAATGTCAACTGAAAAAGAAAAAAAAGTCCTGTTGCAGCATGGGAGCACTTGCCCCCTGATGCCCATTTTGCCAGCCTTTCAGCTCAAAACAGAGAGCTTCTAATACTTTTGAGGTTTGCGCATCACTGCTTAATACTTCCCAAGAACATAGATGTTCATTATAAAATGTAACCAGACATGTTCCTGACTACATGATGGTTAGTTTATAAGGCTGTGTCCAAAATTGCTGGGAGTGTGCTCTTGGAAAGTGGCTTTTGCAGAGATGGAGAAACCTCAGACGTTTTGGAGGCTTGTTCTGGAAAGCTTTCTTGGCTTGGAAAGTGGACAAGAGTTTGCCACAGGATGGTTAGAGGTCTGGGCGGGGTTGATGTATGGGGATAAATTGCAGAGGCTAAGGATTGTTTTGCTTGGGAAGAGAGAGGCTTCGATGGGAAGTTATGGACTGCTTAAAGCTAGCAGCGAAAACGGGTAAACCATCAAATCCCTTTGTTTTAAAACTGTCCGAAAGTGGCATCCAACACCATCAATCTCTCTCAAGTCAGGAAGGAAGTTGTGGGGGAAATGGTTGAACTAATATGTGGGGTGCTTAAGTAAGGGACAAGAGACCCCATCTTCTGTACCTACTAAGTGGGGTCTGAGGAGTTGTTGTCATTTAGTCGTGTCCACCTCTTTGTGACCCCATGGACCAGAGCACGCCAGGCACCCCTGTCTTCCACTGCCTCCCGCAGTTTGGTCAAACTCATGCTGGTAGCTTCGAGAACACTGTCCAACCATCTCATACTCTGTCGTCTCCTTCTCCTTGTGCCCTCAATCTTTCCCAACACCAGTGTCTTTTCCAGGGAGTCTTCTCTTCTCATGAGGTGGCCAAAGATCCTCAGCTTCAGGATCTGTCCTACCAGTGAGCACTAAGGGCAGATTTCCTTAAGAATGGGTAGGTTTGATCTTCTTGCAGTCCATGGGACTCTCAAGAGTCTCCTCCAGACCAGAATTCAAAAGTCTGAGGAGTTAGGCAACTGCAAATAATGTATACAAGAGGAGCCCTAAGGTTCATACAGTAGAGGCCACCATCCTCTTTTCACAGAGGTCAACTAGGTGAGTATGGGAGGCCGTCATGCAGAACCTAATTGCCCCATCTGTGATTCCCAGTACTGTAACTAGTATTCAGAGGCATACGGCTCTGAAACTGGACAATGGCTAGCAGCCATCGATAGTCTTACCCTCCATGAATCTACCTAATTCTCCTTTAAAGCCATGTACATTTATGGCCATCATTAGATCTTGTGGGAGCAAATTTCACAGTTCAACTGTGTGCTGTGTGAAAAAGTACATCCAAGGATTCTGGGGGAATGACATGGAAGTTGTGAATAATGTTATGTAATAAATAATAATAATAATAATAATAATAATAATAATAATAATAATAATAAATTTATACCTCGCCCATCTGGCCGAGTTTCCCCAGCCACTCTGGGCGGCTCCCAATCGAGTGGAAAGCTGGATTGCAATTTTCATTCAAGATCAAATCAATATTATTTTGATCCATTGTCACGGGGGTCCTATAACGCACAAGGCCTACTCTGCCTAGTTGGTAATCTGCCACTGTTCTGAATCTGCCTTTGTGAGGGTGAGAAGAAACATGACTTCCTCCTCGTTCAATTATTTGTCAGTATAGGCTGGATGGGGACGCAGGTGGCGCTGTGGGTTAAAGCCTCAGCGCCTAGGACTTGCCGATCGAAAGGTCGGCGGTTCGAATCCCTGCGGCGGGGTGCGCTCCCGCTGCTCGGTTCCAGCGCCTGCCAACCTAGCAGTTCGAAAGCACCCTCGGGTACAAGTAGATAAATAGGGACCGCTTACCAGCGGGAAGGTAAACGGCGTTTCCGTGTGCTGCGCAGGTGCTGGCTCGCCAGAGCAGCGATGTCACGCTGGCCACGTGACCCGGAAGTGTCTCCGGACAGCGCTGGCCCCTGGCCTCTTGAGTGAGATGGGCGCACAACCCTAGAGTCTGTCAAGACTGGCCCGTACGGGCAGGGGTACCTTTACCTTTTATAGGCTGGATGATCCAATATCAGAGGTGTACCTATGGAGAGGAGGGAGGCCAGAATGGATGACCTCCCTTTGCTTAAAGGATAAGTAAACGAGAGAATTGGTGGCTCAACGTGGCTCCCTCAACCCCAGGGATGAAACTGTCTGGAGGGGGAAGCCAGGTTTACTTCCTCTGAGCTGCAAACCAGGTCAAAAGCTGTTTATGCTACTTGTTTTGTTAATTTAAACCCGCCCTTTTGGCTCATACCAGACCCTCAAGGCTGTTTGCTCCATAAAAATAGCCATAAATACCATAAACTTAAAGCATTAAAACAAAACAACCCCAAGAAGGGCAATAAAACCATCAGTGTAAAACAACAATAAAATTAAAAAGCTGGAAATAAAAAATAAGCCCAGCAGCAGCACCCCAGTAGAGTTAACCAATGTTTTAAAAGTCTACCAGATGTCTAAAAGCAGATGCAAAACGGGCCTGATGTGCCACACTAGGGAGCGAGGTCCATGTACTGCCACAACAAAGAGTTGCAACGTGGAGTGTTCTTGCTCCCTGTTCCAGTCTGCCAGCCATGTTGTCCTGGATACTCCATTTCATTCCAACACAACCACCCGGTTGTTTCATATTCCTGACCCAATGTTTAGTCCTTGGTTCCCCAAACTTGGGTCTGCAGCTGTTTTTGGACTACAAATCCCATCACGCCTAGCTATCAGGACCAGTGGTCAGGGATGATGGCAGCCATAGTCCAAAAACAGCTGCAGACCCAAGTTTGGGAAATTCTGATTTAGCCTGTAAGCATTCCATGAATGGTGAATTCTATGGCAGGAGACATTAAGGTAGGAACTGAAAAGCGTTAGCCACTGTTTTTGTAGTTTTGTTTTTTCTGAGCCTGCTGATACTTGTGCATTAGTGGCGCTGTTTTATAATAATAATAATAATAATAATAATAATAATAATAATAATAATAATAACTACTTTATTGTCAATGTACAACCTGTGTACAATGAAATTAACCAAGCCTCCCTCCCCCACCCACAAACACTCAATCTCATTGCACTCTGTGTGCTTGTCGCACAACACACCAACCCCAAAAGTCAGTTGCACTATATTATTTTCCGTTCAGCAGCCTAACAGCTCACGGATAGAAACTGGTTTTTAGCCTGTTGGTAGGACTGATCATGCTTCTATATCTCCTGCCTGAGGGTAGAAGATTAAAGAAGTGCTGGCCAGGGTGTGAATTGTCCCTGAGAATTTTTCTCGCTCTCCTAAGGCAACGATCCCTTGCGATGTCATCTAGTGGGCTCAGTGGACAGCCCATGATATCATGGGTTGTGTTCACCACCCTCTGTAAAGACTTTCTGTCCATGGCTGTCAAGCCAACGTACCACACTGTGATACAATATGAGAGGACACTTTCTATTGTGGACCGGTAGAAGGAGGTCATCAATTGTTGTTTAATATTGTTCTTTCACAAGACCCTGAGGAAATGGAGTCTCTGTTGGGCCTTCCGAACCACCTGAGTTATATTATTTTTCCAAGTGAGGTCTTCACTAAGGTGAATTTAAAGGAAGAGACTCTCTCCACACAACCCCCTTGATATACAGCGGGGCTAGTTCTCCTTTCTTCCTCCGAAAGTCCAACACCATCTCCTTTGTCTTGCTAATATTTAAAGGTAAAGGGACCCCTGACCATTAGGTCCAGTCATGACCGACTCTGGGGTTGCGGCACTCATCTCACTTTACTGGCCAACGGAGCCGGCATACAGCTTCCGGGTCATGTGGCCAGCATGACTAAGCCGCTTCTGGCGAACCAGAGCAGCACACAGAAATGCCGTTTACCTTCCCGCCGGAGCGGTACCTATTTATCTACTTGCACTTTGACGTCCTTTCGAACTGCTAGGTTGGCAGGAGCAGGGACCGAGCAACGGGAGCTCACCCCGTCGCGGTGATTCGAACCGCTAACCTTCTGATCAGCAAGTCCTAGGCTGTGGTTTAACCCACAGCGCCACCCGCATCCCTTAATATTTAGGTGCAAGTTATTCTCTAAGCACCATGTAGATACTTTTTGAACCTCCCCCCGTACGCTGATTCATCTCCACCTGTAATTAGACCCATTATGGTAGTATCATCTGCAAACTTAATCATTGCAGTGGATGGATCAGTCATATGTATACGACGAGTACTGGTAAGTACAGGTAACCACGTAAGGAATGGGACTCACCTCCAAACATTGGAAATAGAGGACTATGATCACAGCTAAATGAAAACGCTTTGTGTTCAGGGGTCCAGCAGCACCTAGTTGGCTACCATCAGAAACAGATGACTGGACTAGATGGTCATCTGCATCAAGGCAATTTGGCTATTTAGGGCTTTAAGGTGAGTAAGACTTAGAATTGCAGCTTGGAGCTAACCAGCAACTGAGGACGAAGCTCTTTAAATGTGTGTTTGGTGGTCTCCCTGTGTCAGTTAACCACCCAACTGACAAAGATAATAATCGGAAAAGGGGGGAGATGTTTCTTAAAGAGTCGACTTCAGGCAGCGTGAAAGTCTGAAAGTTTTGCAAGGGATGGAGCAGAGCTGGGAAAGGGTGGAAACTTCCTTTTTGGGAACAGGATTAGGTGGGGCTATTTTTTTAATTTTATAATTAGAAAGCATTCATCAACGCCCCCCCGCCTTCTGCAACACCCCTGTGATTAACAGAACTGTCCGCTGGATGTCATTGTTCCGCTACTGAAAAGGGGCCAAGGAGTTTTACTGGCAATATGTTTGGCTTGACTAAGGCATATTATTAGCTCGGTATTTAACACATGGCATTTTCAGGTGTTTGGCACCTTTTCCATTTGGCTGAAGCAAGCTCAGGAAGCAGGTTATGCTGCTTGTTTGCTTAGGGTGGAGAAGGGGGTTGCAGTCTTGACATTACTGAAGTTCTGTCACTTGGCCCAAATCTTCAGCAGGTGTAAACCCAGGATTAAGTGGCGCTGCAGCTGTGCCTGTTGGTTCCAGACAAACAGATTTTGTGTGTGTGTGTGTATTCCTTCCTCATCCTTCCGAAAACATGCTTCACCCTCTCCCCTTTCCTTCCTAGCATGTGACTTACTGTCTCCTCCATTCCATATGCCATAGAACAGGGCTGCCCAACTCCCAAGAGACTGCGATCTACTCACAGTTGAAGACTGGCAGTGATCAAAGGTCAAAGTTGTTCAGCTCCCCCCCCCATTTTTTTAAAATTGCTTTTCAACATTTATCACAAAAATAACATAACAAAATGCAGAACAAACCGGGGAAAAACACACACCACACTACAATAAACTAAACACACAAGAGGAAAAAAAAGATTATCTCTTCTAATATCCAACTTTCATCACATAATTTCTTCAATTACCTCATTACATTGTTAACTGACTTCCTCAAATCCCCTCTAACTGAATTTCATTATATCATCTTTATAACAGTTCTCCAAGTTCATATTTCTAATAATATAAATTCCTTTCATTTACTAACCTCTTCTCCTTTATTAATATTCTATTCCTTAATATTTACTACCACGTATCCTTATTCTACCCCTAAGCCTATTTGTTACTTCCAAGTTATTTTCTATTTATCTTATATTACAATATTTTGCAAAATATTCTTTGAATTTCTTCCAATCCCCTTGTGTCTCCTCTTCTTTCTGGTCGCGGATTCTTCCAGTCAGGTCGGCCAGCTCCAAAAAGTCGAAGATCTGCCATTCTTCTATTGTTGGTATTTCTTGCGATTTCCAATTTTTGGCTAATAAAAGTCTTGCCACTGTAGTGGCATACAAAAACAGTCTAGCATCTTTTTTGGGCAATTCCATTCCTAGTATTCCAAGTAGAAAGGCTTCTGGTTTCTTAATAAATGTATTTTTCAATATTTTTTTTTGGTTCATTATAAATCTTTTCCCAGAAGTCTTTCACCTTGGGACACGTCCACCACATATGAGAAAAGGTACCTTCTTTTTCTTTGCATTTCCAACATAGATTATCATTAGTATGATAGATCTTTGGTAGTTTCAGCGGGGTTAAGTACCATCTATACATCATTTTCACAATATTTTCTTTTAATACAGTACATGCAGTAAACTTAACCCCTTTCTTCCACAGCCTTTCCCAATCATCCAACATTATATTGTGTCCTACATCTCTTGCCCAATCAATCATCACAGATTTAACTTGTTCATCCTTTGTATGCCATTCCAACATGTTGAGCTTTTTTTAGGGGATCCAAAGTTGTTCACTTTCTTTGGGGGGAGCCACTGATCTACCACAGACGTCCAGTGGTCTACTGGTAGATCATGATCTACCTGTTGGACTTGCCTGCCCTAGAATCATAGATTGGAAGGGACCACAAGGGTCCTTTAGTCCAATCCTCTGCAACGCAGGAATCTCAACTAAAGCATCCATGACAGATGGCCACCCAACCTCTGCTTAAAAACCTCCAAGGAGGGAGAGTCCACAACTTCCTGAGGGAGACCATTCCACTCTCAAACAGCTCTTATGGTCAGAAAGTTTTTCCTGATGTTTAGCCGGGTCTCCTTTCTTCTAACATGAAGCCATTGGTTTGAGTCCTACCCTCTAGAGGAGGAGAAAACAAGCTTGTTCCCTCTTCCGTGTGACAGCCCTTGAGATATTTGAAGATGGCTATCATGTTTCCTTTCACTTTCCCCTTTTCCATACATATCCCTGTATCCTTGAATCTGTCATAATAATAATAATAATAATAATAATAATAATAATAATAATAATAATTCATAGGTTCATAGAGGCCACCATCCTATTTTCACAGAGGTCAACTAGATGCTTATGGGAGGCCGTCAAGCAGAACCTAATTGCCCCATCTGTGATTCCCAGCAACTAGTATTCAGAGGCATACGAAACTAAACAATGGCTACCAGCCATCAATAGTCTTACCCTCTATGAATCTACCTAATTCTCATTTAAAATCATCTACATTTATGGCCATCATTAGATCTTGTGGGAGCAAATTTCATAGTTCAATTGTGTGCTGTGTGAAAAGGTACAGCCAAGGATTCTGGGGGAATGACATGGAAGTTGTGGATAATGTTATGTAATAATAATAATAATAATAATAATAATAATAATAATAATAATAATAATTTTTTTATACCCCACCCATCTGGCTGAGTTTCCCCAGCCACTCTGGGCGGCTCCTGATCGACTATTACAAACAATACAGCATCAGACATTAAAAACTTCCCTAAACAGGGCTGCCTTCAGTTGTCTTTTAAAAGTAAAATAGTTGTTTATTGCCTTGACATCTGCTGTGAGGGTGTTCCACAGGGCAGGCACCACTACCGAGAAGGCCCTCTGTCTGGTTCCCTGTAACCTCACTTCCTGCAGCAAGGTAACTGCCAGAAGGCCTTCGGTGCTGGACCTCAGTGTCTGGGCTGGATGATGGGGGTGGAGACACTCCTTCAGGTATACAGGACCGAGGCCGTTTGGGGCTTTAAAGGTCAGCAACAACACTTTGAATTGTGTTCGGAAACGTACTGGGAGCCAATGAAGATCTTTCAGGACTGGCGTTATATGGTCTCGGCGGCCACACCCAGTCACCAGTCTAGCTGCCGCATTCTGGATTAATTGCAGTTTCCAAGTCACCTTGAAAGGTAGCCCCATGTAGAGCACATTGCAGTAGTCCAAGCAGGAGATAGCTAGAGCATGCACCACTCTGGCAAGACAGTCTGCGGGCAGTAGGGTCTCAGCCTGTGTTCCAGATGGAGCTGGTAAACAGCTGCCCGGAATTGACCTGTGCATCCATGGACAGCTGTGAGTCCAAAATGACTCCCAGGCTGCACACCTGGTCCTTCAGGGGCACAGTTACCCCATTCAGGATCAGGGAGTCCTCCACACCAGCCCACCCCCTGTCCCCCAAGAACAATACTTCTGTCTTGTTAGGATTCAGCCTCAATCCATTAGCTGCCATCCATCCTCCAACCGCCTCCAGACACTCATGGCAGCCATGTTGGCAACCCTCAAATCATACCATTCCCTCAGAAGCTTCACCACATGGATAATTAATTTCTGTCATGCTGAACTGTGGTGAAAGCAATATATAGCGTCTAGGATCTAGCAGGTTTTCAGTTATTTTTAGCGTCTTTTTCCTTTTGTTGTATCTGTTCATCTCCAGAAGGTTTGTGTATTTTTACATCTGCTTTGGTCGATCCAGAAAGGATTGTCTTGGGCCTGAGCCGTGATCTAAATTAAAAACGGGCAAAAGGCACAAGTGCACGATGTCCTCCAGAGTTTTCTTTTCTCGGTGACACTGGCTATATAGGCCTGGCAAAGCTCCAGGAAGGCTCCTGGAGGGTTGTTGAGAGAGACTGAGATCAGCTACGGTGTCAGGCTCCAAATTGGCTGTATATTTTCCCCTGGCTGAGGACAGTGTTTGGCATTTAGCGAAGTTCTCTTTGTATCTGGAAACTGCTGAATAAGTACAAGATCAGAAAGCAGCTGAAAACATCCCTGCTGCAGAGGCAATCTTGAAATGGAATAGATATCCTGGGACAGTTGCCCCGCTTAGGATTAACGCTCCAGATGTAATCTAAACAACTGGTGCGACGGGGCTACTTTGTCGAGCCCATCACACAAACAAATCTGAAGAGCAAAAAACAAGCACCCGCCGCCCTTTGCTAAAACGGTTTTTATTAAGCGCTGTTAGAGAGCCAAGATACTGTGACTGGTGTTTGTTATGGTAAGACTCAATAGAATAATTTCACGTCTCTTTTGCCTTCATGTTACCCTTTCCCCTTCTCTTTGGTTTAATGAAGCCACTCTATTACTTCAGCTGTTGCCATGTCACTCCCTGCTACAATTTTCGCTTGAATTTCTGGTGAGCTTTTCAATACTTGGCATCTTTTCTCCAAAAAAAAACTCCAGCAGCTCAGGTGATGTAACGTATGCTTCTCATTCCAGAATTGCTAACATATGGACGTAGAAGGTTGCCTTGCACTGCGTCAGACTATCAAGACATCAAAGCTCAGTGTTGCTGTATTATTCCAGTCTCCGAGCAGGGCGAGATTCCAGGGGTTCCAGGCATTCACCCAGGGGTCATGTTTTCTTCGGAATGAGGAACAGCAGAGACCGTGGTGTCTTTAGGATATATGGTTTATTTACACATATATACAAGCTGAGCCTGCAATGGAGGGGTTCACAGCACTACACCCCGAGAGGGTCTTGCTTCTCCCATAGCCAGAGCCTTGAATTCCAACAGCTCAACTCTCCCGTAACTCTCAGCTCTGGCCTTTGCAAGGAACATACTACTACTGAGCTATGGCTCTTCTCCAATAATAATAATAATAATAATAATAATAATAATAATAAATAATAATAATAATAATAATAATAATAATAATAATAATAATAAAATTTTATTTATATCCCACCCTCCCCAGCTGAAGCTGGGCTCAGAGCGGCTAACAACAGTAAAATGATACAACATTCTAAAATCATTTCATTCTAAAATCAGTTCAAATCAGATTAATGGCAACCATTGGGCTAGAGTTCGGTGAGGATTGCCAAACGAGCGGGTCAGGCTGTGCCTTGGCCAAAGGTCTGGTGGAAAAGCTCTGTCTTGCAGGCCGTGCAGAAAGATGTCAAGTCCCGCAGGGCCCTAGTCTCTTGTGACAGAACGTTCCACCAGATTGGAGTCACAGCCAAAAAAGATCTGGCGCTGGTTGAGGCCAGCCTAACTTCTCTGTGGCCCAGGACCTCCAAGATGTTTTTGTTTGAAGACCGTAAGGTCCTCCGTGGGACATAGCAGGAGAGGCGGTCCTGTACAAGTGCAATACTTGGTTACACCTTAATGGACAGGATTCAGCTCACGGATCCAACGTACGGCAGCCCTGCATGAGGATTTCCACTTGCTCAATGGGCTTTCCTCCACCTCCTCCCTCCCACACCCCAAAAATTGGCTCGGGTGCGTCTGTCAGAAGAACCCCTGGAACAGCATGCTGGGGGGAAGCATTTCTCTAGTGCAGCACTGAATTTCTCCCAATGCTATTAAACAAGAAATAACCGGGTATGTGTGTTCCCCTTTTTAAAAAAAGAGAGGATACAGTATAAGTAAAGGGAACAAAGGTCCGTATAGTTAAAGCTATGGTTTGCCCAGTAGTGATGTATGGAAATGAGAGCTGGACCATAAAGAAGGCTGGTCGTCGAAGAATTGATGCTTTTGAATTATGGTGCTGGAGGAGACTTGAGAGTCCCATGGACTGCAAGAAGATCAAACCTATCCATTCTGAAGGAAATCAGCCCTGAGTGTTCACTGGAAGGACAGATCCTGAAGCTGAGGCTCCAATACTTTGGCCACCTCATGAGAAGAGAAGACTCCCTGGAAAAGACCCTGATGTTGGGAAAGATGGAGGGCACAATGAGAAGGGGACGACAAAGGACGAGATGGTTGGACAGTGTTCTCAAAGCTACCAGCATGAGTTTGACCAAACTGCGGGAGGCAGTGGAAGACAGGAGTGCTTGGCGTGCTCTGGTCCATGGGGTCATGAAGAGTCGGACACGACTAAACGACTAAACAACAACAACAAAGTAAAGGGAACCCAGTTTGAATGATGCCTGAAATCTAATTGGTTGAAGCTCTGTTTTGAAAATGTTTGGTTATCTCAAATCCTCCAGTGCGCCCATGAACTTGATAAGATGCCTGCATCAGCACATTGGTTAGTTCAGAAAGGTGTTGGATACAACTGATGCTAAGGTCCCAAAGGGGTTGTGTTACATTCAAACCATAGGCTGCTCACGACCTTTCAAGGGCAGCATCAGAGGAGCGGTCTAAGTGTGCCTTTCTTTGTGCTTGGTTTTAAGAATAATGAGTCTGTTACTTACTATGTGGTTTGCGAAAGATTGATGATGACACTGGTAATTATTCATTTCCTTTCTTTTAAGTGCCTGGACGTTGTAAATGCATCATTGTCACTTAGCAGCTGAGCCTATTGATTTATAACTATATAGATTAAACGAAGACAGCTAGTTCGGGAGAGAAAAATAGAAAGGTGCCGATTTGCATTTGCGATAAAAACCAAACCCGGGCAGCACAAACAATTTGATCATGGTAGCAAGCCTGTCCCGAGGGAGGAAAATGTCTCTCATAGATCAGATCCTTTGAGTTTAGTTTTTCTAATCTCTGTGTCTATACAGTTGGGGGCAGGATTTGGCCATGCTGACAGTGAGTATGATTAAGTGAGCCAAGACAGGTTTGGTTTTTCTAAGTGCTACATTTCTGCTAACTGCACAATTGTTGGTGTCCCCTCCTGCTGAAATCACCCATCTCTGTTCCTGAAGTGGATGTAACCCTTTACTGCTACAAAATCTAAGAAATTCTTCAGAAAGAGAACTTCTTTGAAGGATCAAAGTCTCCATAGCCATGCTGGTCCCAGACAGAGCAAGAAATAAACAATAAGAAAGGCAACAACTGTTATTAGACCAAGAGGTGTTTAGGCTGCATCAGGAGCACCAAGTTGGAGTCAACTCTTTATTAACAAAAACATGATCTGCTGATTGTCAGGCCTAATGAACACAGGAACTCCTCCCTGATAAGTCTGGTCCCCATGAAACAGTTGCTGAGACTGAAGGTCCTCACCTCCCTAGAGCTGTCTAACTCTCCTCCTAAATCTCTCCTCCATCCTTCTCATGCCTCTTCTGGTTTTGGGAGACCAGCGGGGACAGAAGCTTGCCTCTTCACCAGTCTGACCCGTCTCTGCCTCTTGGCCTCTCTCCTTTCCTGCTTCAGCTTCAGCTTCAGGCATAGGCAAACCCTGGCCCTCCAGATGTTTGGGACTACAATTCCCACCATCCCTGACCACTGGTCCTGTTAGCTAGGGATGATGGGAATTATAGTCCCAAACATCTGGAGGGCCGGAGTTTGCATATGCCTGGCCTAGACTCTCCCAGCTCACCAAGCCCTCTTACCTCTTCAGCTTCCAACATCTCCCAGTCTTCTCCCTCTTCTCCTTCTGACCACTCATTATTGTCCCATCACCACTCCCCAGGCTCTGAGCCTTCTTCCCTTGGGAGTTCCCCAGCTAGTTCCTCCCACCACTTCTCTGGATATATTTGAGGCCCAGCCTCCTCAAATATTTTATTGGGGGGAAGGGGAGAAGGGACCTTGGCCCCTAGGAGTTTACTCCGATGGTGGCAGAACACTAGTTTGTTTCACCCTCTGTTTTCTTGAGCTCATTTGAGTTTCCCACTCAGCATTTCTTAAAACACACAACAATTTTTGCAGGATACAGTTCTCGTTCTCTTTCTCTGTGTGTGTGTGTGTATGTGTGCACGCATGTACAAATAATACAGCACAAAGTGGGGCAACCCTGCTTGGGTTGTCATTGTATTCTGCTCTGGTCAGACCTCACCTGGAGTACTGTGTCCAGTTCTGGGCACCACAGTTCAAGAAGGAACTGGAACGTGTCCAGAGGAGGGCAACTAAAATGGTCAAAGGCCTGGAAACGATGCCTTATGAGGAACGGCTAAGGGAGCTGGGCATGTTTAGCCTGGAGAAGAGGAGGTTAAGGGGTGATATGATAGCCATGTTCAAATATATAAAAGGATGTCACATAGAGGAGGGAGAAAGGTTGTTTTCTGCTGCTCCAGAGAAGCGGACACGGAGCAATGGATCCAAACTACAAGAAAAAAGATTCCACCTAAACATTAGGAAGAACTTCCTGACAGTAAGAGCTGTTCGACAGTGGAATTTGCTGTCAAGCAGTGTGGTGGAGTCTCCTTCTTTGGAGGTCTTTAAGCAGAGGCTTGACAACCATATGTCAGGAGTGCTCTGATGGTGTTTCCTGCTTGGCAGGGGGTTGGACTCGATGGCCCTTGCGGTCTCTTCCAACTCTATGATTCTATGAAGGAGTCGTGAAACCTAAGGAGTGCTGCTGCTTCCTTTTTACCAGCCATCTTCTCCAAATGCATACATGGTTATTTGCATTATAAGAAATCCATATGTAATAATAATAATAATAATAATAATAATAATAATAATAATAATTTTTATTTATGCCCCGCCCTCCCCAGCCAAGGCCGGGCTCAGGGCGGCTAACAAGCAATAATGAAAACAAGCTGAATGAATACAACTTAAAAGCAAAATTAAAATACAACATTAAAATATTGAAACATTAAAATATTAAAATGTAGCCTCATCGCAGGAGGAGAAAGGAAAAGAAAAAAGAAAGAGGGGGGAGAGAATCAAATTGGTGCCATGCCAAAGGCCAGGCGGAACAACTCTGTCTTACAGGCCATGCGGGAAGAAATCAGATCCTGCAGGGCCCTGGTCTCATGAGGCAGAGCGTTCCACCAGGCCGGAGCCAGAGTTGAAAAGGCCCTGGCTCTGGTTGAGGCCAATCTAACTTCCTTAGGGCCCGGGACCACTAGGGTGTTGCTATTTATGGACCTTGAGGATCTCCGTGGGGCATACCGGGAGAGGCGGTCCTGTAGGTATGAGGGTCCTAGGCTGTAGTGGCTACTCCCTTCTGTGGGATCTAGGTTTGTCTACATTGCAAATGAAGATGGCCAAGCTGCTTGATGTGCCACCTCCAGTCTCTTATTCATCCCGGCTGAGCTACAAGTGTATGATGCAGCCCTCCTTTCATATTCCTCCCTTGCTTAATATCCCCAGATTTTGCTGACTCTGCTTTCCTTGTTTTGCTTCTTCTGCTGACACAATGTTCTTCCCTTTCCTCCTCCTCCTCCTCCTCTTTCCTCTGTTCCTCCTCTGTACCCGACACTCTTGTAATTTAATCTCTCAGTCAATGTCTTGCTTTAATCAAGTCTCTGTCATGCCAATTATATCACACGTCTTCCCTGCCACATGTGCTTCTAATTCAGCCACATTATTAATGCTCGGCTAGCATTTCTATGAAATGCATTGTGGGACTAATCCCTCCTTGGCCGAAGCTGGCAAAGAGTAGCCAGGAATTGCCCTGTCCCCTTTTGCAGATGGATCCTCTGTTAAAGGAGGCCCGGTGGCCACCGGGAACTCCCTCAGCACTTTCTTTGTGGGCAGGATTCGATTCTCAGCTATCCGTAGATACATGCATTTTAACCTGCTGGGTGATTGTGTTGGATCACGCTAGACTTGTGTGGTTTCCTCTACTGGGGATAAGAAACATGCAGCATTTAAAGCAAATGAAACCGAGGAGGTCAGGTTATCCCAGAGTTCCTTCTCCTTTACTGCTCTCTACCGTCACCGAAGAATTGATGCTTTTGAATTCTGGTGCTGGAGGAGACTCTTGAGAGTCCCATGGACTGCAAGAAGATCAAACCTCTCCATTCTTAAGGAAATCTGCCCTGAGTGCTCACTGGAAGGACAGATCCTGAAGCTGAGGCTCCAAGACTTTGGCCACCTCATGAGAAGAGAAGACTCCCTGGAAAAGACCCTGATGTTGGGAAAGATGGAGGGCGCGAGGAGAAGGGGACAACAGAGGACGAGATGGTTGGACAGTGTTCTCGAAGCTACCAGCAGGAGTTTGACTAAACTGCAGGAGGCAGTGGAAGACCGGAGTGCCTGGTGTGCTCTGGTCCATGGGGTCACGAAGAGTCGGACACGACTAAATGACTAAACAACAACAACAACCGTGGCTTCCAGAGACAGATGCAGGCAGAAACTGTGGGTCCATTCCAGCCTTTTTACGCTGCCTCTGCCTCTCTCCATCTGCTTCCCTTGGTCGCCTTTTTGGGAGGGAAACATTAGGGTGTATCTGGGAACATCTGGCACACTCCCTGCACGTGCATATGCTCCTGGATGTTAGGGCTCATCTGATATGGGTTGGGGAGTTGCCTTTATGCCATGGCCAGATTGGAAGTTCTGTAAGTCCATTCTACAGTTCTGAAATTGGCAGCTGAAAAAGTCCTCTCTTACTGGTTCTCTTTGATCATTAAGGGAGGAATTCAATATAAGACTCTTTTGACCGTTCTGTCAGTGCAAGGATTTCTGCCACTCCTTTGCCTGGAGGTGGGAACTTTCAGTCTTGGCAACTGATTTTCCTGGAGTAGGCCCCACCAGGAATGAGCTGCTCTGCTCATTAGGCCTGACAACCAAGTCTCTGGAGATGATGTTTTTGTTAATAAAGAGTTAGCTCCAACTCTGAACTGTGTTATTACTAACTGGCACACTCCTGTGACAGCTAGGGAGTGGTGGACTTTCTACTAAGATTTGTTGTTGTTGATGAAGCGCTATATGAATCTTCTTCAGTCAAGAAATAAAACAAAAATAACCAAGGGCCGTCGACTCTCAGAGCAGCTTTTTGTGATCTCAGCCAGAGACTGTTCCCTGTTCTGCTACCACAGAACCTTGAAAGATGTGCTAGGATTTGAACCCAGGACCTTCTGTGTGCAAAGGAATGTGCTCTCTGCCACTGAGCAATGGGCCCCCTCTGAGTTGCGGGTAAGAACGTCGGGAAGTAGCAAAGAGGCGAAAACGCTGCCGGATCGCTCAGAGATCGTTGACAATGCGCGTTGCGCGACTGAAGTAATGACAGACTTATCTGTAGGCTTCAAATCCCAGTGCCATGTTGCATTTACCATTTTACGCAAGCTAGCAAAATTTCCCTGTGCCTCGGCGAATTAGTGTAATTGCTGGCAGATGTGGGCTCTCGATTAGTATTCCCAAATTACTCACCATTTCAAGGGGTCCCCTGAAACCCAGCTAGAACACATAGCTGAGAGATGGGAGAAGAAAGGTTGCACTCCTGGTTAATGGGAGCTGGCAGGTGGGAGGGACTTTCCTGCCCCTTGGAAGAGGCCAAAATCTGTAATACTTTTTAATGCCTCACCAAGAAAAAAGGGGAAAAAACCCCCCAAAAACAAAAAACCTGGCAAGCATCTAGCTGTTCCTTGTGAAATGACACCAGTCTGACAGCTTCTCTTACAACTTGATCTCCAGATGTTAGGCTGGTTTCAAATAGATGCCACAATGGTGTTTTTAATAGTTGAGGATTAGTGTTGAATTTGCAGCCTGTCACTCTGCTATTCCATGACCTTGTTGTTTATGCAAAGATGCATCTCGTATTATGGCAGGCGCATATGAGTGCAGTCCCACGGCAAAAGCTTTTAAGACTCTTGAGGTCCATATAGTTAAAGCTATGGTTCTCCCAGTAGAGATGTATGGAAGTGAGAGCTGGACCATAAAGAAGGCTGATCGCCGAAGAATTGATGCTTTTGAATTATGGTACTGGAGGAAACTCTTGAGAGTCCCATGGGCTGCAAGAAGATCAAACCTATCAATTCTGAAGGAAATCAGCCCTGAGTGTTCACTGGAAGATTGTGAAGCTGAGGCTCCAATACTTTGGCCACCTCATGAGAAGAGAAGACTCCCTGGAAAAGACCCTGATGTTGGGAAAGATGGAGGGCACAAGGAGAAGGGGATGGCAGAGGACGAGATGGTTGGATAGTGTTCTCAAAGCTACCAGCATGAGTTTGACCAAACTGCGGGATGCAGTGGAAGACAGGAGTGCCTGGCGTGCTCTGGTCCATGGAGTCACGAAGAGTCGGACACGACTAAACGACTAAACAACAACAACAACATGGTTCCCTATGCCGAACAGGGCACCCAACATGGACAGGTCATAGTGGAGAGTTTTAACCAAACATGATCCACCTGGAGCAGGAACCGGCAAGCCACTCCAGTATCCGTGCCCAGAAAACTCCATGGACAAAGACAACAGGCATATAAAAGTTATGACACTGGAAGATGAGCCCCTCAGGTCGGAAGGCATCCAACATGGTACTGAGGAAGAGCGGAGGACAAGTACAAGTAGATTCAGAGCTGATGAAGTGGCTGGGCCAAGGCCGAAAGGTTGTTCAGTTGCGGATATGCCTGGAAGCGAAAGGAAAATCCAATGCTGTAAAGAGCTACCAGCATGAGTTTGACCAAACTGTGGGAGGCAGTGGAAGACAGGAGTGCCTGGCATGCTCTGGTCCATGGGGTCACAAAGAGTCAGACTAAACGACTAAACAACAACAACATGGTTCCCACCAAACTTTTCCATCCCAGGTTGTCGTTGGGAACTGCTGGGTCCCTCTGTGGATATCCAGTGTAGTGTGCCACCAAACCTAAAATGGTAAGCGTAATGCTGGTGGTCAACAAAAGGGGTTCAAAGACTCTCTCAAGGCAAATCTAAAAAAATGTAGCATAAACACTGACAACTAGGAAACACTGGCCTGCGAGCGCTCCAGTTGAAGAACAACCTTTACCAAAGGTGTCATGGGTTTTGAAGACACCCAAACTCAGGATGAAAGGGAGAAACGTGCTAAGAGGAAAGCACGCTTGGCAAACCCTCACCGTGATCAACTCCTGCCTGGAAACCTATGTCCCCACTGTGGAAGGACGTGTGGATCCAGAATTGGCCTCCACTGTCACTTACGGACTCACTGTTAAAACCATGTTTACGGAAGACAATCTTACTCAGCTACGAGTGACCGCCAAGAAGAACCACTGAACTGCAGGAGTCAACTTCTCAGCTAAGTATTTCTTCAGTTCCCAAACTGACTCGTCCCACCTGACCTCAGGCAAGAAAGGGGTGCAAGGGCTTACTGTCCCAGCCAAGCCTTGCTCAAGTAACAAGATATCCCTGAGCTTTGTCATGTTCCTTGCTTATCCTTGGGTCCTGAATCCTGGCGAGCTTCTTTATCCTGCCTCCTCCCCTGGTCCTGGCTGGCTCTTCAGTCCTGACTACTGGCTGGTCTCATGGTTTCCAGTTCACCTCCAGCTGCTGCCCAGAACCTAACTTTGACGACAGTCTGGCTCATGTCTAGGGATGGGCGAAAACGTCAGTTTTGGTTTCTCTCCGTTTTCATATCTCAAATTCAGATCTCCACATTTCCACATCAGTTTGCATTTTTTTAGAAAAGTCTCCAATGAAAATTCACTAGCATCTGAGTGCAAGTCCAAAATGTGTGCAATCTTGCCTAATGTACAGCATTTTTGCATGTTCTTTTTCACCAATGGATGAATTTTTATCCACATCTTCTTACATGATTCTTGGCTGGAGAAATGCACTGCAGAAAATACAGTGAAGTGAAAATTTCAAAGGAAGGACATGTTTTGGTTCACGTATTGTTTCGGAAAAATGTGAATTAGGTAAGCACACCTTTAAATGGAACCTGAATCTAATTGGTTTCCCATCTGCACTGGTGAGTTTATAGGAATCGATGTTAGAGATCAAATCAGAAACAAAAGGATGGCTTTTGCGTGGACAGGCGGAGTCCCCAGATCCCGCGCGGTCCCCCCATCATGTGGAATAACGACTCAAGACAATGTGCTATGGGATTAAATTGGCCACAACTTTATTAAATTTCAAATGTGGGTAGACCTTGGCTCAGGCATTGGGCGTTCTCCCTCCCCAGTCCCCAGCTGGGGACCTAGGGAGCATCAGGGTTATCCAGTGTGTGTGTGTGTGGGGGGGGGATGGGCCGGCTCTGGAGAACATATGTTCAAGCAGAGATAGCCGCCCCCGTAACGCCGCCGCCGCAGGGGAGAGCAATGACGACCTTCCGGCGTACGGTCAAAGCCTCCCTTCAGAAAACCCCTTTAATGGGGAACCCTGGTATCGCCACCGCAAAGAGGAAGATGGACAAAAGGATTCCGCCCAAGGCCTGATACCGCCAAAGTTGTGACGTTTTGCTACGGGAAAGGCGAAACCTGCCAATGCAGGGAAATTCCTTTCCGGCCCTTTAACAGCGACCTTAACGTAGCAGCGCCCGCATACCTGTGAAGAAAAGTTAACCTGCAAAACCTGTGAGGAAAAATTAACCTGCAAAATAAGACATTAACTGAGGGTGGGTAGGGTGGGAGAAGCTCTGGAGCCAAGTGAGGATTCCCAGGTAAGATCCTCCCTCTATTGTGTGGGCAGGTAATCCCTCCCCTACCTGGCCTGGTCTCCTTGGCAACGCTTCCCCCAGGTGGGATTGGACAACTGACTGAGGTAGGCGGAGACCTCCAGGTATCCCACCTGAGGGAAGGCAAAGCCAAGCCTATGCTGTTGGAGCTGCTCCAGATCTAGGGGCTGCACGTGTCCACGCAAAGGGCGCCCCCCGTTTTAAGCGGGGAGCGGTCATTGTAAATCTGGGACTGTTCCTGGAAAATAAGGACACTTGGAGTATCTGTCATACCCTCCAACATTTCTCCGCTGAAAATAGGGATGTCCTATGCAATGATGATGATGATAAAAAAATTTTATTTCTCGACCATCTAACTGGGTTGCCCCAGCCACTAAACATTTTAAAAACTTCCCTATACAGGGCTGCCTTCAGATGTCTTTTAAAGGTTGTATAGTTCCTTATATCCTTGGCTCGGGGGGTCACAAAACTCCATCCCCTCCAACATTTCTTGAATGAAAATAGGGACGCCCCAGGGAAAAGCGGGACATTCTGGGATGAAATCAGAAACCAGGATGGCTTCTGTAAATCTGGGACTGTCCCTGGAAAATAGGGACACTTGGAGGGTCTGTGGAAAAGGTCTTTAAGACATGCATTTTATTTGCTAACCTGGTCCTGTTTAGCATTGAGTGGAGTGAATATTCACAGAAATCAGGTCTTTGTGTGGTCCAAAGCATAATGAAGCCTAGGTCAGATGCTTGTGTGCATTGCCTTTGTTTCTGTGCAAAGTATAGCCACCAGATCCAGCATTCCAAAACCAGAATCCTAAACAGGGATGAATAGAGCAATCCACAAACATTGTTATCCGTGGGATTAATGTAATATGGATTCTGCTCAAGCACACGAAAGAGTAACAGAACACAGCATTGTGGGACATCTTGGGACCACAAATGGAAATATTTTTTCAGGCTGCTGGGCCGTAACTCACTGGTTACCATATAACACCGGTCTTGAAAGACCTACACTGGCTCCCAGTACGTTTCCGAGCACAATTCAAAGTGTTGGTGCTGACCTTTAAAGCCCTAAACGGCCTCGGTCCTGTATACCTGAAGGAGCGTCTCCAGCTCCATCGTTCTGCCCGGACACTGAGGTCCAGCTCCGAGGGCCTTCTGGCGGTTCCCTCACTGCGAGAAGCCAAGTTACAGGGAACCAGACAGAGGGCCTTCTCGGTAGTGGCACCCACCCTGCGGAACGCCCTCCCACCAGATGTCAAAGAGAACAGCAACTACCAAACTTTTAGAAGACATCTGAAGGCAGCCCTGTTTAGGGAAGCTTTTAATGTTTAATAGGTTATTGTATTTTAGTGTTTTGTTGGAAGCCGCCCAGAGTGGCTGGGGAAACCCAGCCAGATGGGTGGGGTATAAATTATAAATTATTATTATTATTATTATTATGGTAGAGCAACTGCTTTCTCTGCAAAAGGACCTGAGTTCAACTCCTTCTAGGGCTGAGGAATTCTGAGGAGTGGCTGCCAATCAATGCAGACAACGCTCGCCTAGACGAACCCAGTGGCCTGACTCAGAATCAAGCTGCTTCCTAGGTTCCTACTTGTGGCAGAATGGAAATGAAAGAAAGTGAAATGTAGTTGCTGTTTCGTCTGAACCCACACCTATAAATCCAATGTTCTACTGCCACAAGGACACTTAAGATGCCTCGGGGTGAGTTTTCGCAGCTTAAGCTTCCATACAAGTGATTATTCACAGCAAATTACGATATTTCTTTTCTGGAGTTCCTTTAATCTGCCGTCTTTTCTGTTCTCCTACTGCTTGCTGTTAAGTGCTGAGTGGTAACTTTTATGGCTTTATAGGAACCTAGAGCTCATGGTGTGTTTTTTTTGAGCTGGCTGACACATGCCTGGAAAGATTTAAATGTATCAAGCTCTGATCCCACTGCTGGGAGTTTAACAAATTCTTCTCTGACTTAAAAAGGGTCAGATCCATTTGGTATCGTTGTACTGCCTGGTTAGGAAGCAAATATAATCTCTGGGAGCATTTCCTCCCCTCCTCAAAAGAAGACGATTATATGAGACTTTTGGCCTGCAGGTTACATTTTCTGCCTCCCCCTCTTCCTAATTGTTGTAGAGCCATTATTACATCACTGACATTTGGGCCCAAAGGAAGAATTTGATGTAAATACCTCCAGTCAACAAGCCATTGTGTCATAGGGAACTCTCAAAGATGTTCAGCGCTGTAATTAGCAACGCCAGCCTGGAACAAATGCCCGTGATTTATAAGTGACAGCCATGAAGTCTTTAGGAAAAAATGGTGAAGTACTTAATGGGTCACCTTTATTATTTTTCCTACTATAGATACCCTTGACTCAGAAGTTATGTCACTCTGCCTGTATGCCTCGGTATTATTTACACGGAATAAAAATGTCACTGTGCAATTGGCTGACTAGCGTTCTTGAATCTGTTTTCTGGTTCTCAGTCTCAAAAGAGGCAAACTGAAGAAGCAACCGGGCAAAAGAAAATTTCAGCAGTGATGAGGGCACCAGAAAGTATTTACTCAAAGGTACCTGGAAACTGACAAAGGTCAAGGGCCAGCCCTTATTCCCTTTGAGGACAATCCAACATTCAGGAGGGATGTATCTTGTAATGTAGCTGGGTGACTATTCATAAACCAGAAATACACTACAGGTTTGGTTGAGGGAACCTAATATTCTCCAAACATTGAATTCATGGAAGTCCCAACAGTGGAGGAATGGCAGATGGAGATGATGGACTTTTCGGAGCTAGCCGACCTGACAGGAAGAGTCCGCGATCAGAGGGAGGAGGAGTACCAGGACAATTGGATGAAATTTTTTTTTTTTATAATAATATTTATTAAGTTTTTGTTTACACAATAAAAAACATACATAATAACATAGTATTTTCCAATATCCACATTTCATTCTCATCTTTGGACTTCCTCACATCTCTTGTTCCTGCATCCTAAACTCATAAATTTTACTAGCAAATTATTAACTTGTTTCAATTCATATAATATATTTTTCCAATATTAAATCTCAGATTTTAGAATTTAAATCACTCTTTTGAAGACTTAATTATAACAATTTATCCAAAATTTGTCTTTTCTTTCAATTACAATTAGATTTGTATTCCTTGTAGCTAATTTGTTGGAGCCATTCTATTGCTAATCTTACATCTTTCTTAACATTCATACAATTTACAATATTTTTGTATATAGTCCTTAAATTTCTTCCATTCCTCCTCCACCAGTTCTTCTCCCAGATCTCGGATTCTGCTAGTCATCTCCGCCAGTTCCATATAGTCCATCAGTTGCATCTGCCATTCTTCCAGTGTGGGCAAATCTTGAGTTTTCCAGCTTTTGGCGATGAGTATCCTTGCTGCTGTTGTAGCATACATAAAAAAGGTTCGATCCTTCTTTTGCACACTCTGACCGACAATGCCTAAAAGAAAGGCCTCTGGTTTCTTAGGGAAGGTATACTTAAATACCTTTTTCAGCTCATTATATATCATTTCCCAGAAAGCCTTCACTCTAGGGCAAGTCCACCAGAGGTGAAAGAATGTTCCTTCAGCTTCTTTACACTTCCAACATTTATTGTCAGACACATGATATATCTTTGCAAGCTTGACTGGAGTTATGTACCACCTATATATCATTTTCATAATGTTTTCTTTCAAGGCATTACATGCCGTAAATCTCAAACCTGTGGTCCATAACTTTTCCCAGTCCGCGAACATAATGTTGTGCCCTATGTCCTGTGCCCATTTTATCATAGCTGATTTGACCGTTTCATCCTGTGTGTTCCATTTTAGCAGCAAGTTATACATTCTTGAAAGTAACTTAGAGCTGGGTTCTAACAGTTCTGTTTCTAACTTTGATTTTTCCACCTGGAATCCTAACTTTTTATCTGACTTAAAAGCTTCTTTAATCTGAGCGTAATGTAACCAATCTCGCACTTTCCCCTTTAATTTCTCCAAACTCTGCAACCTCCAGTTGTCTCCATCTTTTTCTATTATTTCCCAATATTTCGGCCATTTGGCCTCCATATTGAGTCTTTTCGGGGCCTTAGCCTCCATTGGTGATAACCACCTTGGGGTCTTATTTTCCAATAAATCTTTATATTTTAACCAGACATTGAAGATGGAGATGATGGACTTTTCGGAGCTAGCCGACCTGACAGGAAGAGTCCGCGACCAGAGGGAGGAGGAGTACCAGGACAATTGGATGAAATTTAAAGACTATTTAGTTAAATATGTAAAGATAACTTAATTGGAAAAACTTGCAAATACCAGATAGGCTTAGGTTTAGGATTGAAATATGTGACGTTAGAGAATAATATGTTTAAAGTTAAAATGAAAAGGAAGAAAATTGTTAAGTGACCAAGTTAATTTTATGAGAAAATTGGTTTTGGAAAACTGTTACAATGATATACAATAAAACTCAGCCAGGGGGATTCAAGGAAGTCATTTAACAATGTCATTAAAATTGGATTAAGTATAGTTAAGATGTTTGTTTGCTTAAAATTCTGGAAAATCAATATTTTTTTTTGAAAAAAACCCAAAACATTGAATTCACAGTCACTCAGGCCCAGGGTTAGCAGCTGGCACCGTTGAGCCTTAATATAACAGAGGCCCCACACCAGGGCTGATGCTTGTTCTGCCCCCACACTGCAGGCCAGGGATCTGGGTCTGCAACCGTTTCACAAAGTGCTCTGGTTGTACTGATGAGGAGCAGTGTTAAAGTCACAAAGTTTCATAAAATGTGATGTCTGTATGCACTGAAGTTAAAAATTGTGTACAGGTTTGCATCTGCAAAGTGGAGAAGTTTGCATCGAGAGAGAGGTTCCACTCTAGGTGAAAGTGGAAATCTAGCATTTCTCCATTTCAGAGGTAATATTTCAAAAGCTTGCTGGACCCGTTTGACCAGAGGCTACACAGTAGGACAAAGGAGATCTGCATATACCATGGGGCAGGCACCCCCAACCTGTGGCCCTCCAAATATTTTGGCCTACGACTCCCATGATCCCTAGCTAACAGGACCAGTGGTCAGGGATGATGGGAATTGTAGTCCAAAACATCTGGAGGGCCGCAAGGATTAAGGCTTTCTGGGAGATGATATATAATGAAATGAAAAAGGTATTTAAATATACCTTCCTGAAGAAACCAGAGGCCGTTCTCCTAGGCATGGTCGGCCAATTGGTGTTAAAGAAGGATAGAACTTTCTTTATGTACGCCACTACAGCAGCAAGAATACTCATTGCAAAGTATTGGAAGACACAAGATCTACCCACCCTGGAAGAATGGCAGATGAAAGTAATGGACTATATGGAATTGGCGGAAATGACTGGCACAATCCGAGACCAGGGAGAAGAGTTGGTGGAAGAAGATTGGAAGAAATTTAAAGACTATTTACAGAAACATTGTAAAATTAATGAATGTTAAAATGATGTCGGAATGAAATGAAGCGGTTTTAGTAATAAGGTTAAAAAGGAATATGTAAAAATGGATTGATAACAGATGAAAATATAATGTTATAATATGTTGAGATAAAGAATTAAGATAAAAACAAAGAGGGAAAGGATTTGCTGAATTAACCATTCGAACTGGAATACAAGAAAGGGAGGTGTGAGGAAGTCATGGAAATAAGTAAATGAAAGGCAAGACATAGAAAGAGGGATTTATTTTTAATTGATTTTATTTCTTTTTTGTATTCTGTTTTTTTTTCTTTTCTTTTCTTTTCTGTCTTTTTTCACCATTTTTGTAACCTTTTTTGAAATCTTAATAAATATCATTAAACAAAACAAAACAAAACAAAACATCTGGAGGGCCGAAGGTTGGGGATGCCTGCCATGGGGGAAGCAAAGTAGCTCTCAGCTGTCTTAAAAGATTGTCTGTCTCCAGCCTCTTACAAATAAGCATCTGTATCAAATATAGGCTGCGAATGTTTGGCAGAATATTCATGGAATTTCTGCAAATCACTCTTTTAATACAATAATCTGCAGTAATCTTTTTTTTTTTTTTAAAAAAAATAAAAGCTCTTACTGCGGAAAGATGTAATGGAAATTTGCCACATGGTGTTCCGCCCCCTATTGGATTGTATTTCAGGTGCGAAGGAAACAGTAAAACGTTAAGCCAATGAACACAAAGAGAAGCGTAGCAGAGTGATGCTGAGATGATAATAGACAGCTTTAGGAAAATAAACTAATGATAGCAATCTTTGGGTCTGCTTCAGTTTAGAGATTGTTTCCTATAACCCTCCTTGTTTCTTGCTGTGGGACAGTCAAAATTGTACATACAGCACACCACCCATGTGCTCGATGGATGCTTTCTTCCTTTAATGCTGTCATTGGTCGCTTTTTTCCGTCGACATGCCTGAACCACTCCCCACATGCAGCTCATCTGTTGCAGTGTCATCAAAACCCATTGTGACAACTTGCCCCTTCTCAAACAGTTGTTGTTGTTGTTGTTTAGTCGTTTAGTTGTGTCCGACTCTTCGTGACCCCATGGACCAGAGCACGCCAGGCACTTCTGTCTTCCACTGCCTCCCGCAGTTTGGTCAAACTCATGCTGGTAGCTTCAAGAACACTGTCCAACCATCTCGTCCTCTGTTGTCCCCTTCTCCTTGTGCCCTCCATCTTTCCCAACATCAGGGTCTTTTCCAGGGAGTCTTCTCTTCTCATGAGGTGGCCAAAGTATTGGAGCCTCAGCTTCAGGATCTGTCCTTCCAGTGAACACTCAGGGCTGATTTCCTTAAGAATGGAGAGGTTTGATCTTCTTGCAGTCCATGGGACTCTCAAGAGTCTCCTCCAGCACCATAATTCAAAAGCATCAATTCTTTGGCGATCAGCCTTCTTGATGGTCAAGCTCTCACTTCCATACATCACTACTGGGAAAACCATAGCTTTTACTATACGGACCTTTGTTGGCAAGGTGATGTCCCTGCTTTTTAAGATGCTGTCTAGGTTTGTCCTTGCTTTTCTCTCAAGAAGCAGGCGTCTTTTAATTTCTTGGCTTCTGTCACTCAAACAGTTGAAAGTTCTCAAAAGAGAGGTAGCCAACAAGAGGCCATTGAGATGGGTGGCTTGAAGCTATACAGGCAGCAGTTTGGAAGCCAAGACCAGATCTACATGGACCTGACTTCCAGGTTTTGCTCTCTTGATTTCCTGTTTGGTCAACCCACCCACTGGAGCATTTCCAACCAATCCTCTCCATGTCTCACTTTGGCCATCTTCTTGACAGTGCTAGCAGAGACAGGGAAATGTGGTCAGCCTCCAACACTGTGCTATTGGCAAGTAAGTGACAATACTTACATCACCTCTTCTCTGATTTTTTCACTTCCTGTGTTTAGTTGAATGTGACATGCCCAGAGTCAATTTCAGATGAAAAGAACCAACTTTTTAAACATTTCCTAGTTCTCTCTTTTCCCCCCCCCCTTTTTAATCAGTTTATGACACAAATAAAAAACACAAACAGAAAAGACAAACAATACAAACAAATTTTTGTCATATCCTTATTTTTGTAAACATTGTTAAGTGGGCTTCCCCAAGTCCCACCTATCTGATTTTCATTTTACTTCATCTTTAGCAGTTTACATATATCATAATTTCTAACCATCTTTTTTTTAAATCACACTTAAAATAACTTCACATTTTATCACTTACAAATAATACTATTTTAAAATACCCTATCTTCTACTTCTAACCCTACAGCCTATATCCACTTCCAAAGCTATTCTAAGGTTTAAATATTAACATATTTTTTCAAATATTCCTTAAACTTCTCCCAATCTTCTTCCAATGTCTTTTCTCTCTGGTCTCAGAGTTTCGGCAAGTTCCATATAGTCCATCATCTTCATTCTCTTTCTGTTTCTCTCCCAATCTCTCCATCTCTCTCTCCTGCCATGACTAGGGATGAGGGAGCAAATTTGATTTGAAGTCAAATTGACCGAATTCACAGTTTCCAAAACAACATACGAAATGAACACACAGCTATCTTTCAAAATGTGCACTTACCCAAATTTTGCTGTTTGCTTTGCCAGCTAAACCATCTTTACAAAAAGAAACCAAGCACAAACAGTTCTTCAGAATCCAGAACATCTCAAAACCATATTACATTTTGGGAAGAAGGATGTTTCATTTGACCTCAGAAATTATGCCAACTAATAGCACACTCCTTAACCAAGTCTACTTAGAAGCTGACCCTACTGATTTCAGTGGGGAATACTCCCATGTAAGTGGGATTAAGGTAAAGGTAAAGGGACGTGGGTGGCGCTGTGGGTAAATGCCTCAGCGCCTAGGGCTTGCCGATCGAAAGGTCGGCGGTTCGAATCCCCGCGGCGGGGTGCGCTCCCGTTGCTCAGTCCCAGTGCCTGCCAACCTAGCAGTTCGAAAGCACCCTCGGGTGCAAGTAGATAAATAGGGACCGCTTTCTAGCGGGAAGGTAAACGGTGTTTCCGTGTGCGGCTCTGGCTCGCCAGAGCAGCGATGTCACGCTGGCCACGTGACCCGGAAGTGTCTCCGGACAGCGCTGGCCCCTGGCCTCTTGAGTGAGATGGGCGCACAACCCCAGAGTCTGTCAAGACTGGCCCCTACGGGCAGGGGTACCTTTACCTTTACCTTTTTAAAGGGACCCCTGACCATTAGGTCCAGTCGTGACTGACTCTGGGGTTGCAGTGCTCATCTCGCTTTACTGGCGGAGGGAGCCGGCGTACAACTTCCAGGTCATGTGGCCAGCATGACTAAGCCGCTTCTGGAGAACCAGAGCAGCGCATGGAAACGCCCTTTACCTTCCCGCCGGAGCGGTACCTATTTATCTACTTGCACTTTGATGTGCTTTTGAACTGCTAGGTTGGCAGGAGCAGGGACCGAGCAATGAGAGCTCACCCTCTCGCAGGGATTCAAACTGCCGACCTTCTGATCGGCAAGTCCTAGGCTCTGTGGTTTAACCCACAGTGCCTCCCATGTCCCTGTAAGTGGGATTAGGACTGTGATATTAAAGCAAAAGCCCCTATATTCTTTCTCTAGCCATTAATACTTAGTGGTCCCTGAGACCTCCGTTTTTTTGCAAACAATATGCTGGTGGCAGCTGCTATATCAGAAAATAATTATCTGCACCCTTTGTTTATTAAGTCACCCATAGAGTTTAATACTACTAATACTACTAATAATTTTTTATTCAGGTGTAATTTCATATCCCAATTTTTTATATTAAATCTACAACCTTTCCTTGTAATTCCTTTAGCAAATTGCACTTCCACCACATATGTTAATAATATCATTCTTTCCAACATGGTTTTGCATAACCCTTTTTTAAAAAAAACATTTTTATTGGTTTTTGACATACAAAACTTATAAAACATACCACACAATTTATCACAAATATATTCTTATTGGACTTCCATCAGCACCTCTGACAACCCTCCGTCTTAATCACTTCTTACGCATTTCCTAACTTAATATTGCCTTTACATTCGTAACATATCACGTCTCCTTCTCCATTTTTGCAATATTTCTAATACAGTATTATTCCTCACAGAACTTCTTGCAAACCTACAAACGTCATCTGGTCGTCACAAATACTTTTCAAATAATCCGTAAATTTACTCCACTCCTCGGTAAACTTCTAGTCCCGCCGGTTTCGGATCCTTCCCGTTAGTTGGTTTTGCGTAATTCTTATTTATTCTACGTACCATGTCAGGAGTTATATGTCACCTCAGTGTTATTTTCCCTTTATATTTTTGGGGAGCCTGTGAGCTTTATTCCAAAGATCCTCCAAAGTTGCCATGAGGATATTATTTCTGTCATCTCGTGCTGCTCGATCATGTATTCTTTCTCCTTTTCAGGCTCCTAACCATATTTCAAAAGCAGACAATAAATTCCAAATAATAAATGTTGGATTTTATAACCAGTACCTTGAATTCTGTTAATTCTCTAATAAGATTAGCTGTCTTATGAAGCTATTCAAACTATGGTGGGTTTTCTGAGTGTATATATTTTCTAATTTCAGAATAGGCAATCATATAATTTATTTTAAAATAGTCTGAATAGTTTATAACGGATTAGTTTATATTTGAATAGTTTCTTCTTTCTCTGTATTCTAAGCCATTATCAGAATCTAAACCTTCCAGGTCAGATTTTAAGAGGGATCTATGTGGGCCTATAGAAGAATCAATATATTTAGCCAATTTGAGATTATCTTTTACCAACTTTATCTTAATGACATTATAACCTCAAAGCAGTTTGTGCAATGGAGTTCTTATCAAATCTCTCTCAAACTGAGATACTGGATTGGGATCGAGTATCCATTTCACGGGTGACGTGGGTGGCGCTGTGGGTTGAACCATAGAGCCTAGGACTTGCCAATCAGAAGGTTGGCGGTTCGAATCCCCGCGACGGGGTGAGCTCCCATTGTTCGGTCCCAGCTCCTGCCCACCTAGCAGTTCGAAAGCATGTCAAAGTGCAAGTAGATAAATAGGTACCACTCTGGCGGGAAGGTAAACGGCATTTCCGTGCACTGCTTTGGTTCGCCAGAAGCAGCTTAGTCTTGCTGGCCACATGACCTGAAAGCTGTACACCGGCTCCCTCGGCCAATAAAGCGAGATGAGGGCCGCAACCCCAGAGTCGGTCACGACTGGACCTAATGGTCAGGGGTCCCTTTATCTTTACCTTTATCCATTTCATCATTTTATGTACTTTGTGATATAATACAAACTCAGATTTGTGATTGCCAGAACTCTCTCTCCCCCTCTCTTTCTTTCTTTCTTTCTTTCTTTCTTTCTTTCTTTCTTTCTTTCTTTCTTTCTCTCTCTCTCTCTCTCTCTCTCTCTCTCTCTCTCTCTCTCTCTCGTTATTCCAGATATATTTCTATGAGAGCACTGCTTAATCTGAGTATATTCCCAGCTCCCAAGAGGAGAAAATTCCTGAACAAATGGGGTTGGGGAGGAGAGGAAATGGAAGTTCTGATATTTTAATTTCAATGAAATGTAAATTTTAGTTCTTTTGCAGGAGCACAAGGCCTTTCATGAATAGGACAACTTTGTTGGATACAGCCCAATATTTAAGGGCAATGCCAAAACTCAAAATAAGGAGCTGATGTCTTCCTCAATCCACTATCATCACCATATGGCCAAATATGTTACTCTCAAGGGCTACAAATCCCAGGAATATTGATTGACTCTGACTCCCATCAGCCAATGGTCAGGGATGATCAGACTTGCAGTTCAACATCATCTGGAAGGCCACAGGTTCCCCATCCTAATCTGTAGGTTTATTTATGACCTGTCAAACTTAATTGAAAAAAACAAGCCATTTCTGTCGGAATCACCTCCTTCTGGTGTCAACCATACTGGAAAGCACCGAGAGATTACAGGCCAAGTTCATCTATCACTGCGTGGTTCTGTGAAATTACATCAGGCTTCAGATTGGTCCTTTAAACGCCACAAGCCATGAGTCAGATGTTACAGATGTGGTCAAGGACTTGGCAAATGGCGAAAAGCTCTTGGCGGATACATCGTTAACATCATGAAGCATTTAGCAGGCATTATTAAACATTATGTGAGATGTATGGCGGATGTTATGAATGCTGTCAAGAACTTGGCAAAAGATGCGGACCTCGTTAAGCTCATGAGAGGCACTATAAATGTCACCAGGCATCAGGCAGACATTTAAACATCACAGTAACTACTTGACAAACACTATTACGTACATAATGGGACTTTTGTAACATAATTGTAAATGGCAGTTTCTAAGTAGAAAGTGGCTTACCTGGTGATCAGCAGGTGGGATCACGACCTCGGTGGAGTCCATTGGCTTTTCAGGCTGTGAATACCTAGTTCACAAATGTTAGCTCCATCATTCAGCCCGGACACTGAGGTCCAGCACTGAGGACCTTCTGGCGGTTCCCTCCCTGCAAGAAGTGAGGTTACAGGGAGCCAGGCAGAGGGCCTTTGCGGTGGTGGCACCCGCCCCGTGGAACACCCTCCCATCAGATGTCAAGGAAGCAAACAACTATCTGACTTTTAGAAGACATCTGAAGGCAGTCCTGTTGAGCGACGTTTTTAATGTTTGATGTTTGATTGTGTTTTTAATATTCTGTTGGGAGCTGCTCAGAGTGGCTGGGGAAACCCAGCCAGATGGGCAGGGTATAAATAATAAATTTATTATTATTATTATTATTATTATTATTATTATTATTATTATTATTAGCTATGTAATTCCTAGTGACTAAACCATGCTGTGCACACTTTCCTCTACAAACATGGGAACACTGCTGGATCAGAACAGGCCTGTTTAGTTCAGCTTCCTGTCTTCCAAAGTGGCCAACCAGATACAGTGGTACCTCAGGTTACAGACGCTTCAGGTTACAGACTCCGCTAACCCAGAAATAGTACCTCGGGTTAAGAACTTTGCCTCGGGATGGGAACAGAAATCGCGCGCCGGCGCCATGGCGGCAGCGGGAGGCCCCATTAGCTAGTAGTGCTTCAGGTTAAGTAGTGCTTCAGGTTAAGAACAGTTTCAGGTTAAGAACAGACCTCCAGGACGAATTAAGTTCTTAACCCAAGGTACCACTGTACCTTTAGGAACTGAATCTTGCAAGCTCTTGTTCCCTAGCAACCACTTTTCAAAGGGATTCCATCTCTGAACCTGGAAGTAGCCCACAGTATTTGTGACCTGTAGCTTAATCATACTTTTTATCTTCTACGAAACATCCAATTCCCTTTTGAAGACAGCTGAACTGGTGGCTGGTAGCTGCTTCACCGGCATCAAAATTAAGATGTGGCAGAGAGCGTGTTTTCAATCATTCAATCTTTATTACGGTCCAGAGACCCAACAAATCATTACAAAGCAATACACAATTCATACAGCCTACCTCCAGGTTAATCAAGCATTTTGTTTAGAATATAGGGCTCATTTGTTCTTGCAACCACCGATAAAAACTTTGCCACTGCTAACATTCTAGCATTTCTCCGGTCTTCCAGTAGGAACCTGACATAGTGAGCCTCTGATTTTCCCGGGAAAGGTACCAGCAAGGTTAGTATCAGTTCAGCCCTGGCCTGCTCATATTTTGCACAATGCAACAAAATATGATTTATGGACTCGATGTCTTGAGCACATGAGCAAAGTCTGTCCTGTATGTAGTACTTTCCAAGTACCCGATTAAGGGATGAGTTAGCAGCCAGTGAAAAATAACTGTCTGCGTGAGACCTTGGATAGTCTCTGTCAGTCGGAGAAGACAATATCAGGGGTGAGGAATCTGCAGCCTGTGAGCCTAATAGGCCTTTTCGTCTTCTCCATTTGGCCAAGCAACAGCCACCTGCCCCACAACTGATGTCATACTGGAGCACTGTCTTACATATATTGCCCTACACTTCTTTCACAGTGCAGGGCAAGAGAGCACTTTGAGAGGCACTGTGACGTTAACATATGAGAGTGCTGGAGGTGAAATAGTTAAACAGGTTACCCAATCAGGACCCAGGAGGTGGAGTCAGAGGGACTATAAAACGTTTTCTTCTATTAGTATGTAATGTTCTTTCTTTTGTATGTCATATATGTTATATCTGTTAAAATCAATTTTAAAAATTTGGAAAAAAAGAAAATCCACACCCAGCATTCAACTAAACGGCCATCAAATCAGAGTAAAGTTGCACTGTGAACAGGGTAATAGTCTGAGTGAGTATAGGATTGGCATTGCATGTTCGGATGCGGGTGGCGCTGTGGGTTAAACCACAGAGCTGAGGACTTGCCGATCAGAAGGTCGGCGGTTCGAATCCCCACGACGGAGTGAGCTCCCATTGCTCGGTCCCAGCTCCTCCCAAACTAGCAGTTCAAAAGCACGTCAAAGTGCAAGTAGATAAATAGGTACTGCTCCGGCAGGAAGGTAAGCGGCATTTCCGTGCACTGCTCTGGTTCGCCAGAAGTGGCTTAGTCATGCTGGCCACATGACCCGGAAGCTGTACGCCGACTCCCTCAGCCAATAAAGCGAGATGAGTGCCACAACTCACGACTGGACCTAATGGTCAGGGGTCCCTTTACCTTTACCTTCCATGTGCTGCCATAACCCCACCCCCTGTTGTGTATGTGTGTGTTGTTCTGTCGGTGCATTTTTGCCATCTGAGCAGTTGTACCAAGCTATCCTTTGTGGCAGCCTCATCTTGCTTGCGTCAGCTCAGCCAACCCAATTTGAGTACAGGATTTGTGTTTTTTAGTCTGGCTCCAACCCAAGGGTCCCTTCCCCCCTTAAAATCCACCTGACATTTTCACTTTACTTTTGCTGGTGCTTTCACCATTCCTTAAACTGGTCAATACTCCCGTTACCCTCTGTGGATGTTTCAAATATGTCAAGCAGGTGTTTCAAAAGCACCTTCTACTGCAGGGAAATATACTCTGATGTAATCTGTCTAATTTGGCTCTTTGAGTTACTTTCAAGAACACTTGCTGTTTTGCAATGGAAATAGCTCCCCAACCACTTCAGAGAGGCCTTTGTAATGTGAGCTGTTAAAACTCTGCAGGTGTAGAAGTCTCCCTTCCTCCCCCCCACTAAAAAAAAAATAAAAATCATTATTATTTTTGTTTGCTTTACTGCATTACTGAAAACGTGACATCAAAGTAGGTTTAGGTCATTTTTCATTTGAAAAAAATAGTTTTTGTTAAGAAAATTCACATCCAGCATTCAAATAAATGACTATCGAATCCAGGAAACCATGCATTACCCACAAGAATATATTCCGTCCCGCTTAAATTCCCTCAATTTGGGCAGATTTTTGAGGGATTTGGACAAAGCTGAGGTGTTTTGGCATAAGTGGCAGCTGGAAAACAGGAAACAGTGCGTTCCTCGCTTAATTCTTAAGGTTTGGGGTTTCGGTGCAATTTTAACCATGTCTACTCAGAAGTAAGTCCCACGGAGTGAAATGAAATTCATTTTAAATGGTTCCAATTTTGGTTCCTCTGTGTCATTTTCGTCGGGTTGGTGTTGGTTAAATGTTCAGTTGGGGTTGGTGCATTTTTAATTTGGGTATAACTGTATTGTTGTTATTATTGTTGTTTTTGGTTTTTATTGATTTATTGGTTTGTTTGTTGCTTATATAGGATATCTTGGTTTTTTTTTAATGGTTGATGGAGTGCTTTATGCATTGTAAGCCTCCCAGAGTGGCTGGGGAAACCCAGCCAGATGGGCGGAATATAATTATTATAATTATTATAATTATTAGTATCCAAGTATGGCAAGGAGTGAGTTGCTCCTCTACAGAAGTGGTGATCTCTCACAGGAATATGGGAAAAGGTCACACTGGAGAACTATTGGATATTATTATCTTGTGCTGACGTCCCTCCAAAAGGGCGGAGGCTGGCAGGGGGAGGAAGGAAAAAAAGAAAAGTAGGCCAGTTCAGGTTGAGTCCTTGGCCAGACCTATATGCTGAGGCTATTTGTACAGCAGGAAATGGAAAAGCAAATGACTTCCTCTCACCTTTGGAGAGGGAAGTCAGAAGACGGACAGTTTATTTTCGTAGTGTCCGAAGCTCTCGCTGCCCTGCAAAAACACGTTTTGGAGCATTCGAAGTCATCAATTACTTTCCCTCTCCTCTAAAGAAGTACTGGCCATTTTACCTCACATAGGGGAAAAACACGTTTTGGAGCATTCAAAGTCATCAATTACTTTCCCTCTCCTCTAAAGAAGTACTGGCCATTTTACCTCACATAGGGGAAATAGCAAAGCTCGAAGCTTTAAATCAAAGCCGTTGCTGAGTTATCCAAACACCAAAATGAAGGTGGAGAGGGGGGGCTTTTTTATGACAGCTGAAATATTTTTCCACAGAAAACGCTAAGTAGAATCATGCAAAACTTTCTAAAAATATTTCCTTCTGGCACGGGAATTTTCCAATCTGCTGCTTGATTCTTCTTCTTTTATTGTTATGTTATGAACCTTTTGCACGGACAGGACATTTGTTGCAGGGAGTGGCGCTTCTTCATCAAAAAGGACATGAAAAGGCTATTTAGTATGTGCTATTTATGATACTCCTATTTTTAAATATTTGCTCTTCAGCCAGTAATCACAAGGAACCATCATATGACTTAAGTGACCTATTACACAATATCAATAAATTTCTAGACGACGGCATACCTGCCAACACTTCAAAAGTGAAAATATCTTCTAGGCTCCTTCCCTAAATATTAAAAGGCCTCATCCCTGCCACACCTAGCACCTATATGGCTTACTCACATAGATTTTTCAGCCAATAAAATTAGATCAGATATTTTAATATTTTAAATATTAAAATAATTTTTTTTTTGGAGTGGAAAAGTAAGGTCTGAGAAAGTGGGCAGGTACAAATTTGGAAGAGGGACGTGGGTGGTGCTGTGGGTAAAACCTCAGTGCCTAGGGCTTGCCGATCGCATGGTCGGCGGTTCGAATCCCCACGGCGGGGTGAGCTCCCATCTTTCGGTCCCAGCTCCTGCCCACCTAGCAGTTCGAAAGCACCCTTAAGTGCAAGTAGATAAATAGGTACCGCTTTGTAGCGGGAAGGTAAACGGCGTTTCTGTGTGCTGCGCTGGTGCAGGCTCGCCAGAGCAGCTTCATCACGCTGGCCACGTGACCCGGAAGTGTCTCCGGACAGCGCTGGCCCCCGGTCTCTTAAGTGAGATGGGCGCACAACCCTAGAGTCGGACACGACTGGCCCATACGGGCAGGGGTACCTTTACCTTTACAGATTTGGAATCTCATGTTAGGAAATCTATGCTCTCTCTCTGATTTATTATTATTTATTTAACTTGTACGTTGCTTTCTGTTTCAGCAGAAATCTCTAAGCCATTTACACATCTCAGCAAAAATCTAATTTGAAAAACACAATACAGAATGGAAGTGACAGAGGTCACATCTGCCACACACGTAATACTCTGTTATACCACTTCAAAAGGTAATGGTTTCCCTCAAAGAATCCTGGGAAATGTAGTTTATTAATGGAGCTGACAGTTGTTAGGAGAACCCCCATTCTCCTCACAGAGCTGCAATTCCTAGAGTTCCCTGGGAAAAGGGATTGATTGCTAAACTACTCTGGGAGTCAAGAGATTCATACATCTGTGGTCTCAAGCAGCTGTTTTATTTCCCAGAATTTCCAGCTACCTCAGGTACTCTGTGGGGTTGGAAAGACCTGTCAGTTTCACTTCTCCAAGTTTCTCATTTTTCTAATCTTTAATTCAATTAATTTTGCAGCAATTTGCATTTTTTTAAAAAAATGTGCATGAAAATTCACATTTTATATGCAGTTTTGACTAATGTACACAGTTTTGCAAGCAATTCCCTCTAATACCATGCCTTTGTCCATGTTATCTTCACCAATGTCTTTTTTAAAAATACAAACCTTTCCCCTAATGTATACATTATTATTATTTTGCAAACATTGGTTGGAGAACTTCATTGCAAATTTCAGGTAAATGCAAATCTGTAAGGACTGCTGTGTGTCAGTTTGAATAATGTTTCAGAAAGGGTGTACAGTGGTACCTCGGGTTAAGTACTTAATTCGTTCTGGAGGTCTCTTCTTAACCTGAGACTGTTCTTAACCTGAAGCACCACTTTAGCTAATGGGGCCTCCTGCTGCTGCCGCGCCACCGGAGCACAATTTCTGTTCTCATCCTGAAGCAAAGTTCTTAACCCGAGGTACTATTTCTGGGTGAGCGGAGTCTGTAACCTGAAGCATATGTAACCTGAAGCGTATGTAACCCGAGGTACCAATGTATTTGATAGGTTCCTCTTTAAATGCAAACTAAATTGAAATCGTCCTTCATTTATAGTGCTTTGAGATTCTTTGGTAAATTTACAGTGGTGCTGATAAGACGCCTCTAGACTGTTTATTTTTGTGTGTGTAGGTGAATACTGGCATATGTCACTGATGCAATAACAGTGCATTTGCAGTAGATTTATACTGGACCATCCACACATTAAAAAACCCCAAAACATTTCTTAGTTGTTCTGTGATACTTTCCCAACGTTACTGCGTTGTTGCCATCTGGAGGCGTATTCTTGAGCAGAACTCAAGAAGGAAAACCCCTCTTCCTTGAGCATTTAGTGTATGAAAAGATTATAGGATGACCTTTCTCTCCTGCTGGTGTGTTACAACTGCATCAGCCACCCTTATAACTCACCTTTTCTCCTCTGCAATTGGAACTCAACTACCTGGATCTCAGGTGTGCATTGTCACCCCCACCCACCACTATCTGCTACTGACCATAATAAGGGGGGGGGGAATAACAATGAAACTGAAATTTATGGCCCTGTTGTACTTTGAAAGAGAAATATATGAAAATGATGTACTGCTGGTATTTGACTCCTGCTGAGCTGGCATCTTAAAAAGCAGAGACATCACCTTGCCAACAAAGGTCTGTATAGTTAAAGCTATGGTTTTCCCAGTAGTGATGTATGGAAGTGAGAGCTGGACCATAAAGAAGGCTGATCGCCGAAGAATTGATGCTTTTGACTTCTGGTGCTGGAGGAGACTCTTGAGAGTCCCATGGACTGCAAGAAGATCAAACCTCTCCATTCTGAAGGAAATCAGCCCTGAGTGCTCACTGGAAGGACAGATCTTGAAGCTGAGGCTCCAATACTTTGGCCACCTCATGAGAAGAGAAGACTCCCTGGAAAAGACCCAGATGTTGGGAAAGATGGAGGGCACAAGGAGAAGGGGACGACACAGGACGAGATGGCTGGACAGTGTTCTCGAAGATACCAGCATGAGTTTGACCAAACTGTGGGAGGCAGTGGAAGACAGGAGCGCCTGGTGTGCTCTGGTCCATGGGGTGACGAAGAGTCAGACACGACTAAATGACTAAACAACAACAACAAGCTGGCTAAAGTTGGGACTGTGGTGTAAACCACCGAGTCTCTTGGGCTTGCCGATTGGAAGGTCGGCGGTTTGAATCCCTGTGACGGGGTGAGTTCCCGTTGCTCAGTCCCAGCTCTTGCCAACCTAGCAGTTTGAAAGCATGTCAAAGTGCAAGTAGATAAATACCTTCCGATGGGAAGGTAAATGGAGTTTCCGTGTGCTGCTCTGGTTTCACCAGAAGCGGCTTAGTCATGCTGGCCACATGACCCAGAAAAACTGTCTGGGGACAAATGTCGGCTCCCTCGGCCAGTAAAGCGAGATGAGCACCGCAACCCCAGAGTCGGCTGGACTTAACTGTTAGGGGTCCTTTGCCTTTACCTAAGCTGGCTAAACTGTATAGGACAAATACCTGCTGGAAATGTAAAGAAAAAGAAGGTACTTTTTAATCATATGTGGTGGTCCTGTAAGGTGGTAAAAGCTTTCTGGGAGATGATATATAATGAAATGAAAAAAAAAATGTTTAAAATAAGTTTGTTAAAAAAACAGAAGCATTTGTTAGGAATTACAGGTACTGGCATCCTAAAGGACCAGAAAAGACTTTTTACGTATGGCACAACAGCCACCCGGATGCTATTAGCCCAGAGATGGAAAGATGATAAAGTTCCTACCAGAAAAGAATGGCAAACCAATCTGATGGACTATGCCGAAATAGCTCAGACTGGAAAACTTTACAAAAGAATGAGAAGAATTTATAAGTTATTTAAGCAGATGGAAACACTGGCAGGATTTTGATTTCTTTTGTAGTGTAATAATTACCATGGAAAATATGGATTGATATAATAGGTCAAGTTTGGAAGGAGACGCAGTTTTAAATGTTTAAAATGGGACTCCAGGGAAGGGGTGAGGGGAAGATTTGAAGGAATCTCTGTATATGGATATGTATTTGAATTTTTTAAATAATTTTGAATTGGAAAATCAAATAAAAATGATTTTTTTAAAAAAGAAAAGAAAAAATAACCTTGATGAAAATGATGTCTGGAGAGTCCCATAATTTCCCACCACCTGTTGATGGGGGGCAGGCAGGGAAGCTGCCACTGCTGGGGGGCCATGGGGTAGGGAATCCTGGCCAATGCCCAGATAAGCTGGGCTTTGATGGTGCAAATGTGTTAGTAATAATGCAAACATGTGGATGGAGACAAGCGTGCCATGCACATTTTTGCCATAGACTCGGGTTGAACGAAACAATTGCTTTCCTTGATTCTACTGGCCGATGCAAGAAAATGTGAATCTGTTGGACTTCCCCCTAGTTCCACCAGACAGGAATATCTCCTCTTCTCCCAGCTTCATTGCATTCACAATAAACACATTCCAGACATGCTTGTGGCTCACACCTATAGCCAAGCAAAAAATAAAATAAAATAATAGAGCACTGCCACTTCCTTGGGATTGATATAAACATGTAGAATATTTTTTCCATCTGTCGAAGCATAGAAAGGCATTGGCATTTGCCAGTCTCAAAGAAGGTTTTTTAAAAAGGATTTTTACTGTCTTCTTATCATGTTTCCTAACGTTGACCAAGACAAGCCAGGCTGGGTTTGGAAACAGAAGGTCAAACTTGCCCAACCTAGTGTCTCCCAGATGTTTTGGACTTCAGCTATGTACCGTCAACCCAGCCAGCCAGCACAGGGACATTGTCTAGGGGGGAATGGATGTTGCTGTTCAAAAATCTGGAGGACACCAGGTTGGCTGCAGTAAAGCCCCACCAGAGTGAGATGATACCATTGCTGAAATTGATTATATATATTTGTTGTCTTGTCTGACTCTTTGTAATCCCATGGACCAGAGCAGGCCAGGCACTCCTGTCTTCCACTGCCTCCCACAGTTTGGTCAAACTCATGTTCGTAGCTTCAAGAACACTGTCCAACCATCTCGTCCTCTGTTGTCCCCTTCTTCTTGTGCCCTCCATCTTTCCCAACACCAGTGTCTTTTAAAGGGAGTCTTCTCTTCTCATGAGGTGGCCAAAGTATTAGAGCCTCAGCTTCATGATCTGTCCTTCCAGTGAGCACACAGGGCTGATTTCCTTCACAAAGGATAGGTTTGATCTTCTTGCAGTCCATGGGACTCTCAAGAGTCTCCTCCAGCACCATAATTCAAAAGCATCAATTCTTCGGCGATCAGCCTTCTTTATGGTCCAGCTCTCACTTCCATACATCACTGCTGGGAAAACCATAGCTTTAACTATATGGACCTTTTTTGGCAAGGTGGTGTCTCTGCTTTTTAAGATGCTGTCTAGGTTTGTCATCGCTTTTCTCCCAAGAAGCAGGCGTCTTTTAATTTCGTGACTGCTGTCACCATCTGCGGTGATCATGGAGCCCATGTAAGTAAAATCTCTCACTGACTCCATTTCTTCCCCTTCTATTTGCCAGGAGGTGATGGGCCCAGTGGCCATGATCTTCATTTTTTTGATGTTGAGCTTCAGACCATATTTTGCGCTCTCCTCTTTCACCCTCATTAAGAGGTTCTTTAATTCCTCCTCAATTTCTGCCATCAAAGTTGTGTCATCTGCATATCTGAGGTTGTTGATATTTCTTCTGGCAATCTTAATTCTGGCTTGGGATTCATCCAGTCCAGCCTTTCGCATCATGAATTCTGCATATAAGTTAAATAAGCAGGGAGACGATATAAAGCCTTGTCGTACTCCTTTCCCAAAGGATTATATGTATAGGCTCTGAATTAAGCTGTAGCTGTAACTGCAAACCTGCACAAACAGTATCTTTCTTGCTATATACACACCCTGCCCCAAGGACTCTGCTGCAAGGATTCTGGGAATTGTACTTCACTTTTTACAGAGTTGGAACATGGGTGGCGCTGTGGGTTAATAAATATATTATTATTATTATTATTATTATTATTATTATTATTATTATTATTATTAGTCCACTTGCAGACACTGGATGTCGTCCTCAGCCCACAGCAGTTTTTTAATACAAGTTTGTAGTAATGTTTATTTCACCATAGTAATGGCATTTTGATGGGGTGGAGGTGAGGTCACAGCTCAGGGCTAGGCCCATATCTTGCATGCAAAATCCCTGCCATTAAAAAACAGAATTGCGGAATTGGAAAAGACCCTGAGGGTCATCTAGTCCAACCCCTATTAGGTAGGAATCTCAACTAAAGCATCCACGACAGATGGCCATCCAACCTCTGCCTAAAAACCTCCAAGGAAGGAGAATCCACCACCTTCTGAGGGAGTTTGTTCCATGGTCAACCAGCTCCTACCACCAGAAAGTTCTCCTTGATGTTTAGTTGGGATCTCGTTTCTTTTTTCTTTTTTTAATATATTTTTATTAGTTTTTTAACGTATCATTTTCAACGATTATAAAACATACTTTTATATCTTTACAATTTTTTGAATCCATCAATCACATCTGAAAATTTTCCAATCTTTTCCACTTAATTTACATTTCTTAATTTCACTATTACATTTAAGTATCATAACTAATGTCTCTCTTCTGTATCTTCTTTGCAATATTTCATATATTCCTCCTTACAAAACTTCTTGTAGTCCTACTAGCATAATTTGTTGATTACAATTGCTCTTCAAATAGTTCGTATATTTCTTCCAATCTGTGAATCTCTGGTCCTGCAGGTTTTGAATCCTTCCTGTCATCTTATCCAATTCTGCGTAGCCCATTAATTTCGTCTGCCATTCCTCTTTTGTCGGTATTTCTTCTTGTTTCCATTTCTGGGCCAACAATACTCTTGCTGCTGTTGTTGCATATAAAAACAGTTTAATGTCCTGTCTATTAATGTTCTCACTTAAAATACCAAGTAAAAATGCTTCTGGTTTTTTAAAAAAACATCTTTTTCATCTCATTATATATAATTTCACAGAAGTTTTTTACTTTCTTACATTCCCACCACATATGATAAAAACATCCTTCTTTTTCTTTACATTTCCAGCATTTATTACTTGTCTTATACATTTTAGCTAATTTCACAGGTGTAATATACCATTTATACACCATTTTCATCATATTCTCTTTCAAAGCATTACATGCTGTGAATTTTATTCTTTCCACAACCTCTCCCATTCTTTTAGCTGTATATTATATCCAAAATCTTTGGCCCAGTATGTTAAGTTGTGGGTGAACATATCAGACGACACAGTGATTCTCCAAACACCTCTTGTTTATTCACAGGCCAGAACAGAACTGAACTGAAGGGTTCAGCCAGCCTGCTTATATAGAGCTCCAGTACAACGTAACTGGAACATCTTTCTGTAACTATCCAATCACTGAATGTCACTTTTGATCCCTTATTTGCATATGTGGACCTGAACTATCTACAGTATCCCCCTGCTGGCCCAGGGTGAGAACTTCAGTACATAACACAGTATATCATGGGATCTCCTTTCTTGTAACTTGAAGCCATTGGTTCTGGTCCTGCCCTTCGGAGCAGGGGAGAACAAGCTGGCTCCAACTTCCACGTGAAAGACCTTAAGATATTGGAAGATATCTCCATTTGAGGCTGCCCATTTGTTGCTGCACTCAACAACCTTCACCACTAGCCATGTGAACCGGAGCTGATAGGAGCTGGGAGTTCAACAACATCTAGAGGGCTACTCATTTCCCATTCCTGATTTGAAGGTTCTTGGGTACCAGGTAGCTCAGTTTGAGGTCCTGGACTGCTATTGCCTTTCAAATAAGACATAACTGGACCAGGAGGATCAATGATGTGTGTTAGTATAAACCTCCTCTCCTGTTGGTTTCTCCTCAATGGAGGGACAATGGAGGCACTTTTCCATCCTGTGAAGTTGTGTGTCCTGGTTTTTGTCTTATTCTGAGTCCACTTGGCAAACTGACTCAGAGGATCTGTTGTATCCCAGCATGTTGAGATCTTATAATCTATGTACAGAGTGGGAAACATTTTCCAGGTGCAACTACAGATCATTTGCTGTGTCCCTCAGGATTCCACCTTTGATGTGCTGATAACTTGGTTTGTGGACCTTTCTCAGGACACTTATTTGTCCTGGAGATTTCAGAGTTGAGCAAGGAATAATTAACGAAGGAAGATCAGAGTGGATAAAGTTACTACTTGTTACACACCCTGCCAAATTTCCAGGGGTCTGAAATAAAATAAGTCTAAAACGTTATGGTATTGGATTAAGGCCATAGTTAGCTTAGTCCAGGCGTCTGCAAATTCAAGTTTTCTCGCCAGCACAATCTGAGTGATTAACATTGTATTAAAATCCAAAGCATTGTTTGGAAGTATATGAACCTCTGTTTCCTCCGATCCTGCTGTAATTAATGTGCGTAAAGACTTTACTGCCTGCATCAGATGCAACTTCCAGAATCTTAAATTGTTCTTTTTAAGAATTCTGGGCTTCCCACATGCAGGCGAATATGCGTCGATTTTTCAATTGACTTGCCTATGATCCAGGGCAAAGCGCCATCTTTCGCCCCCCCCCCCCGATGTTAATTCCACCTTTGAAATCCCAGTAATGTCCAGGAAAATCTGGACATATGGCAGCCCTACAGTGCGGTATTCCAAAATACATCCCAGATGAGGTGTTAAATGTCCCTTTGCATTTGATGTGTAGTTGGTTGGGTGTTTTTTAAATGCAAATAGTATCAGCTGGGGAGGGGGACGTACATTAATTATTGAGATTTCAACAAGTGTGGAGGGGATTATTATTATTATTATTATTATTATTATTATTATTATTATTAAAATTACATGATCCAGAAGGAAATCCATCTCTGAAGTGGTTAATTTGCCTGGGGAGGAAATCTCCCATTTGGTGTCATGGGGGATTTCCTCCACATACAATTTAACCCCTCCATTCCCCTCAGGAATGAAGCAAGGGAGGAAAGGGTTAAATTCCCACTGCCTTCCCAATTATAGCAAGACCTCCCAGCGAGTTCAATTTGCATTTAAAAAGAACAACCTTATGCATTAAATGCAACAACACATTGAATGTTGCACAATGTTTGGCCTTCAAGCAGAAGAAGTGATTTAACAATTTCATCTGGCAGGGCGTTGAGATAACATTACAACAGCCTGATAAGGTTTCCTGGATGACTTTTCTCATTGTGCCTCTCTTTGTTTTTCTCAGTGTGGGGAATCCCTATCTAAGCCAATCATCATATCCTCCAAGGCCTTTAGATGCTATGCACATCTAAGCAGCTCATTTTTATGTATTTACTATATTCATAATTGCCTTTCAGCCATAATGGCTCCCGAGGTGGTTCCCCATAAGAGCAAATTAAAAACAGTTCATACTTAGAAAGAACCCAAGTCGGACAAAAAGAAATCCAAGCACTAACGAGGAAGGAGCCCACAAAAAAAAGCAACACTACGTGGAAAACAAAATCCGGAATAAGCAAACAAAGAAACCCACCTACCCACCCACCCACCAACTGACTGAGCAACCACAAAGCAAAAAAATAGAGAGAGAAAACCCAATTGTCCCTAATCTAATATCTGGAGGCATAGTAGGAAAGGTAAGTTTTCACTGGAAGTAAATTCCTAGCATTTTGAAAGTGCAACTTATGCAGCCAAGTGGAAGATTCCCAATCTTCTTCATAGGCAACCTCCCCCACTTCCTGGTACTTAACCCAAGGGCCTCCCTATTGGCTTTCTGTGTCCTCATTCTACCTGTTTGTCCCTCCTCCTTTGGACTGGGAATGAGTGTGGAAAAACTGCCTGAATCCCACTTCAATTTGGGGATGAGAAACAAACACGTTTATTCTGGTGTAGGCCAAAATGATCTTCAGGAAATTCTGTTGTTGTTTAGTCGTTTAGTCGTGTCCACCTCTTTGTGACCCCATGGACCAGAGCACGCCAGGCACTCCTGTCTTCCACTGCCTCCCACAGTTTGGTCAAACTCATGCTGGTAGCTTCAAGAACACTGTCCAGCCATCTCGTCCTCTGTCGTCCCCTTCTCCTTGTGCCCTCCATCTTTCCCAACATCAGGGTCTTTTCTAGGGAGTCTTCTCTTCTCATGAGGTGGCCAAAGTACTGGAGCCTCAGCTTCAGGATCTGTCCTTCCAGTGAGCACTCAGGGCTGATTTCCTTCAGAATGGATAGGATTGATCTTCTTGCAGTCCATGGGACTCTCAAGAGTCTCCTCCAGCACCATAATTCAAAAGCATCAATTCTTTGGCGATCAGCCTTCTTTATGGTCCAGCTCTCACTTCCATACATCACTACTGGGAAAACCATAGCTTTAATTATATGGACCTTTATTGGCAAGGTGATGTCTTTGCTTTTTAAGATGCTGCCTAGGTTTGTCATTGCTTTTCTCCCAAGAAGCAGGAGTCTTTTAATTTCATGGCTGCTGTTACCATCTGCAGTGATCATGGAGCCCAAGAAAGTAAAATCTCTCACTGCCTCCATTTCTTCCCCTTCTATTTGCCAGTTTCACATGGCACTCTCAAGAGCCCTTGAGATTTTCACAGCGACACCATGTTGTGGCATGAATGGAAGGGGAAATGCAACAGGTCTTTTAAGAAAGCTGCTTCATTCCTGGATGGTATCTGGGTGGTTTGCAACAGATGAGCAACAACTGTGTATCTATTTCTTCATCTGGAAATTATTCCACTGGTACCAAAGATTTAATACGTCACCGCCACTCTTGAGATGACAGTTTCTAGAAAGCATTCAATATTGTTTTATATGCAGAGGAGAGAGTTTTTTTTCATGTCATAAAGGCATTGATTTTGGGTGACCTTAAGTTTGTCTTACATTTCTTGTGTCAGTATGGGTTTTTGTACAAGTCTGTTAGGTGGCGAAAGCCTTTGGCTTGCCATGTTTTTGGGGATGGGTCTGGGGACAGACCTGCAACTTCCAGAATCTTAAGTTGTTCTTTTTAAGAATTCTGGGCTTCCTACCATTGTAGGAAGGCAAATAAGTTGTTGAGTTGTTTTTTAGGATACCACTGAAATTGTGGTTTAGTATTATTATTATTATTTATATATTGTATATTTATATATTTTATTGAACAATTTTAACAAACATTATCAATCAGTAAAACCATTTACTTTTTTTCTCCTCTGTTCTTTCGTTGGGATTTCCTCATTCTTCCATCCTTGTGCTAACAAGACTCTTGCCGCTGTTGTGGCATACGTAAATTCTTTGTTTTCTTGGCAGGTCTTGTCCTACAATGCCTAACAAAAATGCTTCTGGTTTTGTTTTGTTTTTATACAAATGTCATTTTAAACATTTTTTTCAATTCATTGTAAATCATTTCCCAAAATTTTTCAACTTCTCTGCATTCCTACCACATATGATACATAGTACCTTCTTTTTCTTTACATTTCCAGCATATGTTTGACCCGGTTTTGTACATTTTTGCTATTTGTACTGGTGCAATATAGTAATCTATACATCATTTTCATATAGTTTTCTTTCAAAAGAGAACAATCTGTAAATTTCAAATCTACTGTGAAATTGTGGGTTTTAAAAAAAGGTATAGGTCATCATAGGGACGCAGGTGGCGCTGTGGGTTAAAGCCTCAGCGCCTAGGACTTGCCGATCGAAAGGTCGGCGGTTCGAATCCCTGCGGTGGGGTGCGCTCCCGCTGCTCGGTCCCAGCGCCTGCCAACCTAGCAGTTCGAAAGCACCTCTGGGTGCAAGTAGATAAATAGGGACCGCTTACCAGCGGGAAGGTAAACGGCGTTTCCGTGTGCAGCTCTGGCTCGCCAGAGCAGCGATGTCACGCTGGCCACGTGACCCGGAAGTGTCTCCGGACAGCGCTGGCCCCTGGCCTCTTAAGTGAGATGGGCGCACAACCCCAGAGTCTGTCAAGACTGGCCCGTACGGGCAGGGGTACCTTTACCTTTACCTTTATAGGTCATCATAAACCATCATAAAACAAAGAAACAGCCATGTAAAATACAGAATGAAAAAAAATACAAAAACGCCCCAAAAACACAATTTTTTGATTGACTTGGCTATGATCCAGGACAAAGCACTGCCTTTCAGAAATTTTCCCCGGATGTCAATTCTGCCTTTGAAATCCTGGAAATGTCTGGGAAAATCCAGACTTATGGCAGCCCTATAGGGTGGTATTCCAAAATAAATCCCAGATGGACTGTGTGAACCTGTTTAGCATTGTGGGGATTTTCTTAATTTGTTTTGGAGGAATCGGTTTGTACACCATGGTGGGGATATTTCCCATTGTATCCATTTCCATGTGCGCCCATTGTTTTGTTGCATCCTCTAGAATGTATGGGATTGTGTGGCGTACTTGGTTGGCGAATGTAACTGACTCACACCAAATGTAACTGACCTGTAGAAAAGACTCTATGAATCAAAAACAGAGATGTTTATATGCACCCTTGTTAACTAAGAAAATCCTTTAATAAAAAACATATAATAATAATAATAATAATAATAATAATAATAATAATAATGGCATCAATTTTGTGCAGATGCTTTTAGGTTCTTTGTGTGCACACATGAATGCATGCACAGTTCACATTTGCACCCACAGTAGGATGGATGCAAAAGACTCTGTCTTAATAAAGCCATCAATGTAGATAAATAGAATTTAAGATGGTTGGGGGAGTTTAAAAAAACAACACAACTTAAGAGGAATAAGCTATAATGTCATTAATATCTGTCTCACTCTGGCTGTGTCAGTGTGTGTTTTTATCCAAAGCACTGCATTAAAAAAAGATTACCCTTTTCTGACCTCCTGCTCTTCCTTTTCCACCCAAGAGAAAAAGAGGAAAGTGAGCCAGCAGGCTGGAGCTCAAATATAAACAGACATGCTTTGAAGGCCTTGCGGTATGCTTTGTAGGCTTTGTGTTTCTTCAGCAAGAATTAGAATTCAGAGTAATGCGTTTGAGGGACTCTGTGACATTAAGGGAAGCGTAAGTCTAATCCAAGATATTCCAGGCCTTGGAGAGGCAATGAGCCGCACTCATGAAACTCATAATTAACTTGAAGAATAGTTCGCCACAGCAGGCAAAGGCCAAGAAACACCTGGGATCTCGATCTGAACCACTGGAAATTCAGGAATGCTGGCGTCCAAGTCTGTGATTCAGACCCACAGCAATATGTTTGAAATAGCTCAGACCAAATGTGTCCGCCTGCATTTACGTTTGTCTGAATATCAGAAGAGTGAGGCTGAAGGCATCAGTCACACACAGGCTAGTCCTATGGAGACCTGACTGTGGTGGCTTAACTATAGATGGGTCACAGTTGACCTGTGGACAGACTCCACTGAGAACTTGAAGCATGGTGTTTATGGTGAGGAGATATGGAAGCTGCTTCTGGGCACTGTTCTAAGTAGCTTATTGGTCACAGCAAACCAAGTGAAAAAATGTGCGGATGAAGCCTTTGGACTACACTAAATAAGTATAGCTCTTCCTGGGATTGCATGTGCCATGTCCCTGAGATGCCCAAATGAGAAGCTCAAGCAATAATAATAATAATAATTTATTATTTATACCCCACCCATCTGGCTGGGCTTCCCCAGCCACTCTGGGCAGCTTCCCAAAAAATATTAAAATACTGTAATACATCAAACATTAAAAGCTTCCCCAAACACGGCTGCCTTCAGATGTCTTCTAAAAGTCTGGTAGTTGTTCTCTTTGACATCTGGTGGGAGGGCGTTCCACAGGGAGGGCGCCACTACCGAGAAGGCCCTCTGCCTGGTTCCCTGTAACTTGGCTTCTCGCAGTGAGGGAACCGCCAGAAGGCCCTCGGTGCTGGACCTCAGTGTCCGGGTAGAACGATGGGGGTGAAGATGCTCCTTCAGATATACTGGACCGAGGCCGTTTAGGGCTTTAAAGGTCAGCACCAACACTTTGAATTGTGCTCAGAAACGCAATAAACGGAAAATAAAATCTAGAGAGAAAGATTGGTAGGGGGTTTGTTGGAAGGGTAGAAAAGAAGGAGCAAATTATATGCCACAATAATAAAAAAATGAATCCAGGAAAGATTTGCTTAGGTTTTATTCATGTTGGAATATTACAGCCTGCAAGTTCATAGACTGTAGAAATCCACAGTCTAACTTTCATACGTCCTATGCAGAACTCTTTCAAATACATCTGACAATGCTTAGACGATGATCTTTCATTTCTTTTGCCAGTTCACGGAATCCAACAGCCACTGTTCCAAGGCATCAACATGCTCTTCTAGCCATTTCATGACATTGAGGCACTTAACCCCCAGTGCTGTCACTTGTGCTCTTCCTAGCTTTGGGGTAGATTTCTGAGAAGATGCTTCTCTCAGTGTGCTGCACCCCTCTAGCCACTTAGTGGCAGTTGCTGTGTAGTCGGCCAATAACTGTTCTAGGATTTTAACGTGGTCTTCTGGGTGCTGCATATGAATCCTTGTTGACTCTTGCCGTGAATTGCCCACACTGTTGCCTGGGATCTCCAATGCTTTGTTGAAGGTCATGAGGTCCTCCTCCAGCCACTTGCTTAGGGTAGCATTTGGGTGTTTCAGCCACATGTGTGCTTTGCTGATGTTTTCTTCCCAACACTTGTCATGAAGTAGGATCTCTTTGCCCAGCCTGTAGTCAGAACCTTCCATATACCTATTATGGAGCTCTTGGATATTCCACAAGTACATATTGAGCCATGCGGTAAGATCCTTGCTATGTTGCTCCAGCCATTCCCATAGGTTTATGACATGTTCTTTCACCAGCTGGTCTAAAGCCCCCAAGTGATCTTCCGTCCAGTTGTCAAGTTTCTGCAGAAGAATATCTATGGTCCTCAAATCTTTCTCCCATTGTCTGAAGAACACAACAGATTTGAAAGAAATGACAGTGATATAGTTGACTATATTGTGTATGCAGCATAAACCTACCCACACATATAAAGGGTAAAGGGACCCCTGACCATTAGGTCCAGTCGTGACCGACTCTGAGGTTGTGGTGCTCATCTTGCTTTACTGACTGAGGGAGCCAGCGTACAGCTTCTGGGTCATGTGGCCAGCATGACTAAGCCACTACTGGCGAAACCAGAGCAGTGCACGGAAACGCCGTTTATCTTCCCACCGGAGTGGTACCTATTTATCTACTTTGACGTGCTTTCGAACTGCTAGGTTGGCAGGAGCAGGGACTGAGCAACAGGAGCTCACCCCATCATGGGGATTCGAACTGCCAACCTTCTGATCGGCAAGCCCTAGGCTCTGTGGTTTAGACCACAGCACCACCCACGTCCCTTTACCCACACGTATGCTGTCTTGTAAATGAAAACTACTCTTTTTAGTAGCTGACCTATTAATTGAGCAAGAACTCAGGGACAAAGCATATGTACAGCTTGCAGGTTCAATTTCCAGTTAAATGATCCTCTAGTGTCACTGTTCTCCTTGATCCTCACATTTCAATCCCCCACTTCTACAACCAATGGTTTAGATCCAGAGTACATTAACCACACTTACATAGGTCCTATAAAAACCAGTGGGACTTCAGCTGGTAATGACTAACTTTTCACATTTATTTCAATGTGAAATGACACTTAAATAAGTGTGATTACCTTGGTTTGGATCCAGTCCAAATGTTTGGTTGTACTAGAAGCAGATCTTTTGCAGAAAACAAGGATTTTGGAGTAGGTTGTTGGACATCAGACTTATAAAGTTTCAGACTACGCATTAATAAATTTTGTGATTTGTTCCTCCATTTTGTTTTAAGTAACACAAAGCATTCTCTGACCAATTGCCTGAGTGCGAAACAGGGTGGGTGGGAAGAGACTTATTAACTGATAAGAACATAGTATGAGCCCTACTAAATCAGGCAAGAGGCCTATAATCTCATATAGCATCGCGTTTATCAACATGGCTACCCAGAACCCTCTTTGACCACATGTGATCTCTTCAGGTGGAGAGATCCCTCTCTTGCATGCATGCATTGCTGGGCACCCAAATCACACCACTTCTGTTGTGGATAGAGAGAGGAAGATCACCTGCCTCTTCAGCCATGTATTCCATAAATCTATGCACATCAATATATTTGGAACACTGGAATGCTTATACAAAACCAAGACATAAACATCTATTGCCCTGTATGTTCTAACAAGCCATACCTGCAGAGACTGGTACCATGAGTGACTATCAGGAGGATCTTTCCAGCTTCTCCCTGGCTCTGGTAATGAATATAATAAATAAATAAATGCATTTTTATTTATACCCTGCCCTTCCTGGTTCAAAAACCGGGCTCAGGGCGGCTAACAACAAATTGAAAACACTTTTTTATTTTTATTTTTAAAATAATATTTATTAAGATTTTGAAAGATTACAAAATTAAAGAAAAAAGAAAAAAAAGAGCAAAAACACAGGAAAATAAAAACAATTAAGAAGAAAAAAAACCAAATCAATCCTTCCGTAACTTATCTTTCATTTGCTTGTTTCCTTGACCTCCTCACACCTCCCTTTTTTGTGTTCTAGTTCAATTAGCTATTTCAGCAAATCCTTTCCATCTTTGTTTTTATCCTAATAATTTATCTTAATGTAATGTAACTTTACATTCTCACCAATTAACAATCTATTTTTTCTTAATCTTTTATAACATTTCTGCTAAAACCACGTAACTTCATTCCAACATCCTTCTAACATTCCTTAATTTTACAATGTTTCTGTAAATAAACTTTAAATTTCTTCCACCAACTCTTCTCCCTGGTCTCGGATTCTGCCAGTCATTTCTGCCAGTTCCATGTAGTCCATCACCTTCATCTGCCATTCTTACCTGGCAGCGGAGACACCTTGATCATGAAAACACTTTTTTAATGACCAGGCACTTGTTGTGTCTCCTTTCCTTACAGCACTGAAAGTAACTTTCAATAGCATACTCAAAAGAATCGGTTGTTGTTTTCTGTGTGAATCCTGTTCTGATTCATGGAAATTACTCTGCAGTTTTCCGTAAAGAGACGTTGATTGTGCAACTTCAGCTCAAGGTGTGTTGAAATGGAGCCACCTAAACTGTTTTGCACAAATGGAGAGATGCCCAAGAGATCTCGACAGCTGCGTCTGCGTTCTTTATTTACAGCTTTACCGCTTTTGCCAGATACGAAACACATACAAAAATAACACTCTAAAAATAAACATGGCGCATACAATTTCTACATGGGAGGCGCCAACTATGGAATTCTTTCTCCCATTCACTGAGCGTATAAAGCAAACATCCCAGTTGAGCATAATGCAATGATGAATCACTGCTTCACAGCCAGAACACATTTTATCCTGTGCAAGCTATCGGCATAATCCACTCCATGCCCTGTTCCTGAACAGTCACTATGCAAACACTATTCTCTGCGCATAGGAATGGGGCTGTTGGGTTCAGCAGTAGGAGAATCTTCAAAGAACACCCTGCTGGGATGGAAATTAAGGGATCATCTCCTATGCCTTTACAGTGGTACCTTGGGTTAAGAACTTAATTCGTTCTGGATGTCCATTCTTAACCTGAAACTGTCCTTAACCTAAGGTACCACTTTAGCTAATGGGGCCTCCCACTGCTACTGCCGCCGTGCCGCTGCCGCGCAATTTCTGTTCTCATCCTGAAGTAAAGTTCTTAACTCAAAGTATTATTTCTGGGTTAGCAGAGTCTGTAACCTGAAGCGTCTGTAACCCGAGGAACTGTTGTAATGGTTTACAGTCCAATCCTGTACATGTTTATGTAGATATAAATTCAAGCCCTTCTCACGAGAAGCTGGCAGCAGTCCAGGCACCAGGCTTGATTCCCTGTTGACCTCCCTGGCTGCATTCCCCAGCAGACGCAGGCAAGGTCTCGATCGGCGATTCTTCTCAAACGTGAGAAGAACACACCCCTCTTTCCTGCCTCCCCCAGGCAGGGGAAAGAGATAGACAGAAACGTATTTACATGCTTTTATTTCTGTCTTTGCAGCGTTACAAAAAACATGACTGCTCTCTCCATACTCCAGCAGTGTTGGGACTAAAACCTCCTGTACATTCTGTACAGCTCATATTACACTCTGAGGTAATTCCGGTGCTGCGCACTGTGAAATGACTGCCCCTCTGTTCCCACAGCAGTCCCAACATTCCCATCATGTTTACACTTCAAGCTAGGACTTTGCAGCAGCATTGCTTCATTATCGTAACAATATAAACCCCACTGAGCTCAATGAAACCTTCCCTGATGCAAGTTTGTGTGGGACAGCAGTCCTCCTCCCCACTGTGGTCCCAAGGAAGTACCCTCCTTCCCCAGTGCTCAATCTGCTCTTAGTCCCAGAAGGAAGTTTCCGTTGGCACTGCAATCTAATAATGTTAGCAGGCGGAGTTAACTTTCAAGACTTGGCTGCAGCAAAGTAAATGACACTCACCAGGAATGAGCATAATGAAATGCAGTGCCAGAAGTAGTGGCAGGAGCATGACGAATGAATGTGCACCTGTAAGTTGTTGGGAGAGAGAAAGAATTTAGCATGAACAAGACCTAGAATGCGGCCGAAAGGTTGAACGTTCCATTCTGATCACTTCAGAATCATCAACCGTCATTTTCTGGAAAGGCAGCGCTAGCTGCCAGGCATACTACAGCCAAAATTAATTTCTCCCTGGCTGAAAGATCAATGTATTTATTTATTTCGCGACTGCTTTACATGAAGGCAAAGCAAAGCAAAAGCGCCTCTAAGCAGCTGGCAACCTATATTAAAGCATCAAATAGAACGTTCCAAAATTTCAAAACATTACAAAGAAAAAACACAATCAGAAGTATTCTGCCTCTAGATGCCAGTACTGATACATTCAGGTTCTGCTTGTAGGCATCTCATAGGCATCTGGTTGGTCACTGACAGAAGAGGATGCTGGAAGAGATGGACCATCAGCCTGATCCATCAGGATTTGGCAGGGATGCTGTGCTGGTCCTGTGAGTTACCTGAGAGGCGAGGGCCAAGTTCGGTCCATGGTCAAGGTGCAACGTGGAGGCAGTCCGTAGTAGCTGAAGCTGGGTGCAGGGCATGGAGTTGGGTGAAGTCAGGAACAGGCTTGCAAGCCCAGAGCCAGGGCGGGTCAGGAGCTCAGGCAGGAAAGCAGGACAGGGTTCAGGCAGGAACTAGCAACCAACAGTGTTGCTCCTGCAACTTGGGACTGGGGCTGGCCGGCTTTTATCTGCCCCGAGGCATAGGGCGGCCCCAATCCTCTGGTGACTCGCCTCTCCTGGCCTGGAGGCGAGCACTCCTCCTGCGGGAACTTAGTTCCCTCCGCCTCTCTGCCCTGAGCCTCTGCAACTCCAGAGAGGCTGGAGGGTTACCGGACTCAGAGGCAACCTCAGCTTCCTCTGACGGGGCTGAGAGTGGAGCACCCGCAGGCAATGGGTCCTCCATCACCCCCGGAGCCAGAGCAGACTCAGCTGATGCCTGCACCTGAGGATCCAGCACAGGTGAGGCTCAAGCCCCAGCCCTGGCTCAGCTGGTCCTGGAGGTGGGGACTCCTGTGCAGGCTGGGATCCCTCAGGTTCAGCATCCGAGTCCAAATCCCAGGCCATCACAGATGCAGACTCTGCTGCTTTGGGCAGGGATGGACCCACCACCATGTGATGCTAGGCGGCCTTGCTCACATGCCAAATAGCTCCGTGGTAGAGCACCTGCTGCTTTTGTAGATGGTCCCCAGTTCAAAACCCAGTATCTCCAGATGGGACCCTGCACTGGTCTCACTTGGTTTAAGGCAGATTCCTATGTTCCTATTTTCCTAAAACCTTTTCCTAGACCAACCCTTACATTTTTGATGTACACTCTTATTAGGTAAGAAAAATCAGAGCCTCTGTTCTATTCCTAATTGAAAAACAATAATCTTTTATCTATACTGGATGTATTCAATTTGGCCCAGAGTCTTACTTGTGTAATTGAATCAAAGGCAGCCTTCAAATCAATGAAGGCTGATTATAAGACCCCATGGGTTTTCTTGGCGTATTTGTCAATAAGATGTGCTAAGACAAAACAGTGATCTATGGTAGATCTGCCTTGCCAAAATCCAGTTTGCTCCTCTGCCAAGATAGCCTCAGCGTCCATTCAACTAGTTAATTTGATATAGAGGTGCTTTGCATATAATTTTTTTTGCCATTTGTGGAGGATCTTACGTACAGCACAGTATCTTTATATAGGCCATTAACCAAAAATAATAATCTTTTATTTATACTGGATGTATGTCTATTCCAAATGATTGTCTCCTGTTTGGAATATGATTCAGTGGTCAACCTTTATATTTAATTTCACCCCCAAGGAGCATACACCTGCTCCCACTCAGTCCATTAGGAATCCCATGGCCTGAAGATGCAGAACAGTTACTCCTCCCAAACCTTAACACTAAAACCAATCCATATATGCCCGAGATAGCCAAGATGGTATATTCCTGGTATTGTTGGACTCCAACTCCCAACAGCCTCAGCCAATATGGCCAGTGGCAAGCGATGATGGGAGTTGTAGTCAAACAACATTTGCAGACTCTCCAAGTATTCCTATTTTCCAGGGACACTCCTGGATTTGTCCCAGTTTCTGATCTGATCCTAGAAGGTTCTGCTTTCCCTTAGGACGTCTCTATTTTCATCGGAGAAATGTTGGCAGGTATGGAGTTATGCGACCCCCTGAACCACTTGAAGACAGCCCTGTATAGGAAAGGTTTATAAAAAATGTTTAATGTTTTATTACGTTTTTATATATGTTGGTCAGCACTGAATGCTCACTGGAAGGACAGACCCTGAAGCTGAGGCTCCAATACTTTGGCCACCTCGTGAGAAGAGAAGACTCCCTGGAAAAGACCCTGATGTTGGGAAAGATGGAGGGCACAAGGAGAAGGGGACGACGGAGGACGAGATGGTTGGACAGTGTTCTTGAAGCTACCAGCATGAGTTTGACCAAACTGCGGGAGGCAGTGGAAGACAGGAGTGCCTGGCGTGCTCTGGTCCACGGGGTCACGAAGAGTCAGACACAACTAAACGACTAAACAACAACAAATATATGTTGGAAGCGACCCAGAGTGGCTGTGCCAACCCAGTCAGATAAGTGGGGTAGAATTATCATCATCATCATCATCATCATCATCATCATTGACTAGAATGTCCCTATTTTCATCAGAGAAATGTTGGAGGATATGCATTTAGAGGTCCCCATATTGGCTTCCCCTGATATATGTCATATTATATATGCTCCCTATCATCTTACTATCAAGCTGGGGGAATAAGAATTCATTTCGATATAGTTCCTCAGCATTAGAGTGGCACCAAAAAGGTCCTTACCAATTTGTGACTGCTATTAACTGAGAAATCAGGTCCTCCCTTCCTCTTTCTCTGGGTGGCCTGTTGGCCCTCTTGCCTCCTACTGCAAATCTCCAGCCTGTGCCAGTAACTACTTGATGAGTTTCTCCCATTGTCTGAAGAAAACAACAGATTTTTTGTTTGTTTGTTTTTTGCAAAAAATTTAGTTTTTACAATATCAACGACAAACAAAAACATAAAACAAACAAAACATAACAAACATAAATCATAACCTTATTGAAAATAACAGTTATTTACTTTGTAAAACGACTTCCTTGTTCCCCCTTAGTTGAATTTCATTGCATATCCTTATAGCGGTTTTCCAAATCCCAATTTTAATACCTTTTAATTAAACATTAACATCTTTAAATCTTCTCCTTCTTATATTAGACATATTATTTTATCAGTTAACATAAATACAATCCTAAGCCCATTAAGTATCTGGACGCTATTTCCAGTTATTTTAGCTTAACAAATTTAGCTAAATAATATTTAAATTTATTCCATTCTTTGTGGTGTTCCTCCTCCTTCTGGTCGTGGACTCTTCCGGTTAGATCGGCTAGCTCCATAAAATCCATCATCTTCATCTGCCATTCTTCTACTGTTGGTAATTCTTGAGTTTTCCACTTTTTAGCTTTTTTTTTTTAAAAAAAAATTTATTCATTTTACAATACAAAAATATAAAAACACATAACACAAATTTTCACAAATACTTTTTTGGAGTTCCCTCAGCTCTTCTGCAAATCCTCCGTTTTAGTCCTTCTTCCGCATTTCTTAATCTAATATTGCCTTTTATTAAAAACCTCCTCCCTCTTATTCCCTTTTTTACAATATTTCTAATATTATTTTCACAGAGCCTCTTGCAAAGCTACAAACATTAATTCTTCATCACAAATACTTTTCAAATAGTCTACAAATTTACTCCAGTCTTCAGTGAATTTGTGGTCTCGTAGGCCTCGGATCCTTCCTGTTAGTTTATCAAGTTTTGCGTATTCCATTAACTTCATTCTCCATTCCATCAATGGTAATTCTTGTTTCCATTTTTGGGCTAGCAGTATTCTTGCCGCTGTTACTGCGTATAGAAAAAGCTTGTAATCTTTTCTGTTTATTTCATTTCCTACCTTTCCTAACAAAAATGCCTCTGGTTTCTTAACAAATGTGTATTTCAACATTTTTTTCAATTCATTATATATCATTTCCCAGAAGCCTTTCACCTTCTTACTTTCCCACCACATATGATAAAAAGTCCCTTCCTTTTCTTTACATTTCCAACATTTATTACACACTTTATACATTCTTGCTAACTTCACTGGTGTTATATACCATCTATATACCATTTTCATAACATTTTCTTTTAATGCAGTACAGGCCGTAAATTTTAACCTTTTGTTCCATAGTTTTATCCATTCACATAACTGTATATTATATCCAAAATCTCTAGCCTGATTTAATTTCTTCATCTTTAGTATACCATTCTAGCAGCAATTTATACATCATCGATAAAATTTTAAAATCATTATTCAATATCTCTATTTGAAATTTCGATTCTTTTTCAACATAACCTTTTTCTTTTAATTCTTTTTAAAACATTTCATTAACCTGATAATAATGCAACAATCATTAACATATTCTTTAACTTCCTCGTAGGGTTTCAATTTCCATTTACCTCCTTCTTTAACAATCATGTTCCCATATGTTATCCAATTCCCCCTCATATTGATCTTCTTTACACTCATCACCTCTAATGGAGACAACCAGTGTGGTATCCTTGGCTCTAATAGGTTTTTATACCTATCCCAAACTTCTGTAAGAGATCTTCTGAAGATGTGGTTTTCAAAGCCTTTGTGAATTTTTTTCTTATCACACCATAAATATGCGTGCCAACCCAATCTGTTATCAAATCCTTCTAAGTCTAACAATTATCCATTTTCTAATCTCATCCACTCCTTCAACCAACAGAGGCATGATGCTTCATAATACAATTTCAGGTCTGGTAGGGTGAAGCCTCCTCTGTCATTCGCATCTGTTAACAACTTAAACTGTATTCTTGGCTTCTTACCCTGCCAGATATACCTGCGGGAGGCAGTGGAAGATAGGAGGGCCTGGTGTGCTCTGGTCCATGGGGTCACGAAGAGTCAGACACGACTAAACAACTAAACAACAACAACAAGAGCTTCCTTGTCTACTTCCTTGGCTGTCTGCCGTGAGAGGGGGGAGGGTCAGAATTCAATGAACCTGACACCAAGTGATAATGAATGTTCAATACAGACATTGTCTAACCTCCATATTAGCTTGGGCAGGCAAAACTGGATGACTGCTCAGTAAAAAGGTCATCTGGAGAAGCCTCTAGTGTGGAAGCAGAACATACATGCTTTGCACTTGAACAGGGATTTGAATGTGGGTCTACCAGGTCTAAAGTCTACCCAACCAGCCTTGGTCCAGTATACCTGAAGGAGCATCTCCACCCCCATCATTCTGCCCGGACACTGAGGTCCAGCGCCGAGGGCCTTCTGGCAGTTCCCTTGCTGCAAGAAGCCAAGAGGGCCTTCTCGGTAGTGGCACCCACCTCATGGAACGCCCTCCCACCAGATGTCAAAGAGAAAAACAATTACCAGACTTTTAGAAGACATCTGAAGGCAGCCCTGTTTAGGGAAGCTTTTAATGTTTAACATATTATTGTATTTTAATATTCTGTTGGAAGCCACCCAGAGTGGCTGAGGAAATCCAGCCAGATGGGCGGGGTATAAGTAATAAATTATTTTTATTTTTATTATTGTTATCCCCCCTCCAAAAGATTTCACCTTGTTCTGCTTTTTTGCTTTATAAACCTCCTGGTTATGCACATCCCCACGTGCTCATTCACCACCACCTACAACTTGAGAAAGACTTCTGCCTGGGAGTGGGAGGGCAGCTGTCAATCAGAGTTGACGATACGAGGCTAGACAGATCCGTATGTCTCACAGTAAGAGGCCATATCATCATAACCTAGATATAGCGCAGCCTGCTAAACCTCAGACTTGAAAGCCTAGGCAGAGTTGCGGGAGCCATGCTGCCAGAATAAACCACCAGCATCTGTTCCCACTCCCAAATTTCCACAGCACCCTTGCATGTCTTGCCTCTAATGAGCCTTGCAGAGGCCTTCGTGCCTCATTCACTGAGGATGAAGAATGCACTTTGCATCGGCTCTCTGGCTTGTGAAGACAAGTTCACTGAAGTTCTGTGTGGGAAGAGGCAGTCGTGCATGTTGTTCTCTTGGCCCCCAATGCAGTCATTCCACATACTTGCTTTGAGAGAGGGAGAATTTTTTTTCTCTAACCACCTTCTCCACAGCGGGCTTCATTTTATACACCTCGGTTGTGTACTTCCTTCCTTGCTTTTTCTTGTCAGAATTTTTCCAATGCCTTGAAGGTCACAAGCTTTTCTTGTGAGGAATTGCTACATTCTGGAGTTGGGTGAGAAAGTAGGTACTCATTGTACCCCTTCTCTGTACAGTGGTACCTCGGGTTACATACGCTTCAGGTTACAGACTCTGCTAAACCAGAAATAGTGCTTCAGGTTAAGAACTTTGCTTCAGGATGAGAACAGAAATCGTGCTCCAGCGGCATGGCGGCAGCAGGAGGCCCCATTAGCTAAAGCGGTGCTTCAGGTTAAGAACAGTTTCAGGTTAAGAACGGACCTCCGGAATGAATTAAATACTTAACCCGAGATACCACTGTACAGCCTTTTTGATGTTACTCTTTCTTAATGGTGCCTGGAACACCTTCAGGCAGTGTTGCCTAACATGCCTCTGGTCAGGTCTGGACTTAGGTTTGATGAGGCCCTAAGCTACTGAAGGTAAAGGGTTAAGGTACCCCTGACCATTAGGTCCAGTCGCGGATGACTCGGGTTGCGGCGCTCATCTCACTTTATTGGCCGAGGGAACTGGAGTACAGCTTCCGGGTCTTGTGGCGAACCAGAGAAGCGCATGGAAACGCTGAAAGCCCTTTATATATCCAGCTGTCCTTTGTCAACAACAAATTGTCACTGTTTTTTGTGTTGCATATATGCTATATGGCATGGGTAGGCAAACTAAGACCCAATCGCCTTCTCAATCCGGCCTGCGGATGGTCCGGCGTGTCCTTACATGAGTACAATGTGTCCTTTTATTTAAAATGCATCTCTGGGTTATTTGTGGGGCCTGCCTGGTGTTTTTACAGGAGCAGAATGTGTGCTTTTATTTAAAATACATCTCTGTGTTATTTGTGGGGCATAGGAATTTGTTTGTTCCTTCCCCCCCAATAAAGATATAGTCCCCGCCCCAAGGTCTGAGGGACAGTGGACCGGCCCCCTGCTGAAAAAAATTGCTGACCCCTTCTATATGGTAATTTATGGCCCTAATAGGTATCTAAAGCCATTTGAACATAACAAATATGTATTTTATCAAAATAATTGTTGAACTGAAATACAATTAAGAAGAAGTATATTAATAGTGCAGTTTGGGGGGGGGGCAAGAGAGTGGGGCCCTAAGCTATAGCTTGTTTAGCTTATATGTAAATCTGGTACTGCCTCTGGTCTTCCCCAAAGGGGTAGCATGCATTTTTAAGTCTCTGTTGCCCAAAGCAGGAGAGGCCAGTTCAGGTGGGAGAAGTTGTTCTTTTGCCCTTGCATGGCTATAGTCCTTTCGGTGTCTTCGCCACTCAGTTCCAAGCAACACCTCCATCTTCCTCCTGACGTCAGAGCTGAGCTGGTGGTGGGACTCATTACACAACCACTCATGCAGCCCCATCCATCTCTGTGGCTTCAAAGTTGGGAAGAAAGATTTCTGCTCATTACACTCACCAGAGAGTGGTGTTGAGTGTAAGAGGAGTGAGTAGCTAAGAACATCAGTTCATATATATATCACTGACACCCTTCTTAGGAAATTAAACCAGTGTCCAGACTTTAGCATTCAAAAGCTTTACTTGCATAAAGTTATGGTTGTAGATGAATTAAAGCATCTTATTTACAGTCATGGGACGCGGGTGGCGCTGTGGGTTAAACCACAGAGCCTAGGACTTGCCGATCAGAAGGTTGGCAGTTCATAGAATCATAGAATCATAGAGTTGGAAGAGACCACAAGGGCCATCGAGTCCAACCCCCTGCCAAGCAGGAAACACCATCAGAGCACTCCTGACATATGGTTGTCAAGCCTCTGCTTAAAGACCTCCAAAGAAGGAGACTCCACCACAGGGTTCGAATCCCCGTGACGGGGTGAGCTCCCGTTGCTCGGTCCCTGCTCCTGCCAACCTAGCAGTTCGAAAGCACCTCAAGTGCAAGTAGATAAATAGGTACCGCTCCGGCGGGAAGGTAAATGGTGTTTCCATGCGCTGCTCTGGTTCACCAGAAGTGGCTTAGTCATGCTGGCCACGTGACCCGGAAGCTGTACACCGGCTCCCTCAGCCAGTAAAGCGAAATGAGCACTGCAACCCCAGAGTCGGTCACGACTGGACCTAATGGTCAGGGGTCCCTTTACCTATTTACAGTCATATGCTTCTCCAAGCATGGGTTTACAATCTCTTCTAACTTCCAAACAACTATATTTTTCTCCCTTTCCAGAGCTCAGCACTCAGCCTTCCGTATCTCCATTAGCAGCTCCTATGAGAGATTTCAACTTTCACCCATTCTTGCAGCTTTGCTCTCTTTCTTTTAAGCAGAGAAGAAACACTCCAATGCTCTGTTCAACTTGGCAATGTTCACAGTGGATTCTAAAACACAGTCCTCTTGCTTCACATAAAATGGAATCTCTCCTTCACTAGATACTTCCCATGTGACCAATGTTGGCCAATCACACGAAAACCACTAGAGAACTCTCTAGAATCAGTTACCAACCAATCAAATTTAAACACATAGTAATGCATACAAGCATTTACAATTTCAGTGATTTAAATTACTATACTTGACAAGTGGTTGCCCACTTGCCATGGTGAACATGGTGAATGTGTTTGCTTGAACTTTGTCCACCATGTTCTGTTCATTCTTGACGAGAGCAGACCAATCCCTTTTATTCAACAGTCCAAAGCCGGGCATCACCTTTCGTATTAAAATCTGATTTTCAAAATCCTGGCCAGGTTTCTTTGATACCAGCCCAATATGTGTCATTAAATTATTCACTGAAGGTTCATACAGTGCTGACATTTCATCTCAGTCACACCTTTTTATGATCACTTTATTCCTCATATTAAGTTTCCCCCAAAAGGATATTGACGATAGCAGTATGGGATTTCATTCCATATGGCAAAGCATACTGCATTACGTCCTTGAGAAACACTTTATTCTGGTTATCAGTGCCTCTGCATGAGATCTGTCAGGAGCATCATTCAAGATGGAGCTATAACTTCATCTCACCACGAAAGAAGCTTCAGTACCAGAAAGCAGGTTTTAGAATTGCATCCAAGGCAATCAGAAAAAAGAAGGCATTAGGTAGATTTTGCAACCTTGCAAGAGTTCTGTGACAAACTCTGTAAAAACAGCAAAATAGAATCTGTGATCACATTGATTTCTAAATCCTAAGAATGGAGATTTGTTTTCCTTTGTTCTTGTGAACCCCAGTCTTAAGATGTAGAGCAGGACGTTAACTACGATTGTAAAGACATACAGTGGTACATCGGGTTACAGACGCTTCAGGTTACAGACTCCGCTCAGAAATAGTACCTCGGGTTAAGAACTTTGCTTCAGGATGAGAACAGAAATCACGTGGTGACGGTGGGAGGCCCCATTAGCTAAAGTGGTACCTCAGGTTAAGAACAGTTTCAGGTTAAGAATGGACCTCCAGAACAAATTAAGTTCTTAACCTGAGGTTCCATTGTGTTGATGTTTCTGAAAAGTCACTCAGGATTTCCACCCTGACTTAATATGTTGATGCCTAAAAGAAATTTATTGCTCATGTCAATCCAAAGGAATCAATCACCTGCACATATAGTAGAATAAAATAAACTCCAGTTCTTAGTTCTTCCTAATGGTTTTTAGTTTTAATGTTGGTATGCATAAAAGGAGATCCTGATACCCTAACAGGTAGCATATAATAATATAGATGATTTTCTTATAGCTTTATATAAATTCTCCATATTTGATAGTTAAGTGCATTATACTGCCACATTCTCCCTCCCATACGCATTCCTACATGAGTTAAAAGAATACCTAAATACACCTTGATTCATGGAGTGTAGGGCTATCAGCTATGACAGATCAATGGGACTTTCCCCAATGGGACTTTCTTATTATGGATTTTATGGTTGCATTTCATACATTGCTCCTCTGATGTTTTGAGATCGATCTATCTATCTATCTATCTATCTTCTATCTATCTATCTATCTATCTATCTATCATCTATCATCATCTATCTATCATCTATCTATCTATCTATCTATCTATCTATCTATCTATCTATCTATCTATCTATCTATCTATCATCTATTATCTATCTATCATCTATCTATCTATCTATCTATCTATCTATCTATCTATCTATCATCTATCTATCTATCTATCTATCTATCTATCTATCTATCTATCTATCTCTATCTATATCTATCTATCTCTATCTATCTATCTATCTATCTATCTATCTATCTATCTATCTATCTAATCTATCTATGTATCTATCATCTATCTATCTATCTATCTATCTATCTATCTATCTATCTATCTATCTATATCATCTATCATCTATCTATCATCTATCTATCTATCTATCATCATCTATCTATCATCTATCTATGACAGTAAGAGCTGTTCGACAGTGGAATTTGCTGCCAAGGAGTGAGGTGGAGTCTCCTTCTTTGGAGGTCTTTAAGCAGAGGCTTGACAGCCATATGTCAGGAGTGCTCTGATGGTGTTTCCTGCTTGGCAGGGGGTTGGACTCGATGGCCCTTGTGGTCTCTTCCAACTCTATGATTCTATGATTCTATCTATCATCTATCTATCTATCTGTCTGTCTGTCTGTCTGTCTATCTATCTATCTATCTATCTATCTATCTATCTATCATCTATCTATCTATCTATCTATCTATCTATCTATCTATCATCTATCTATCTATCTATCTATCTATCTATCTATCTATCTATCTCTATATCTATATCTATCTATCATCTATCTATCTATATCTATCTATATCTATCTATCTATCTATCTATCTATCTATCTATCTATCTATCATCTATCTATCATCTATCTATCTCTATCTATCATCTATCTATCTGTCTATCTATCTATCTATCTATCTATCTATCTATCTATCTATCTATCTATCATCTATCATCTATCTATCATCTATCATCTATCATCTATCATCTATCATCTATCTATCTATCTATCTATCTATCTATCTATCTATCTATCATCTATCTATCTATATCTATCTATCTCTATCTATCATCTATCTATCTATCTATCTATCTATCTATCTATCTATCTATCTCTATCTATCTATCATCTATCTATCATCTATCTATCTATCTATCTATCTATCTATCTATCTATCTATCATCTATCTATATATATCTATATATCTATGCAGGTTTTGGTGTCCTCGGGTGTCTTCCCGTGTAAAAGTTGGGGTGTCTAGGCGACGTTTCGACGAGGTCTCACTCGTCATCTTCAGGCTGGTGCTTTCGGCTTCTTGTTACTGGAACAGAGCGGGATCTCAATGTTTGAGTTCCTATAAATACTGTAGAGGGGGTGTGGTGTCTAGCCTCCAATGTTCTGGGCAGAGAGGAAGTTCCCAGGCTAGTGTGCCTTTTCTTCTTTTGTTCCTTAATTACTTGAGAGATACCTTGAGTGATTTCTTGAGTGATATCCTGAGTACCACTTAGGTGGGTCATTAGGTGTGGATTAGTTGCTAAAGTCTTTGTGTCTTGACCTCTTGAACTTTGTGAAGAGTTTTCCTGAGAAGATGGCTGTATTGCACTTAGTTGTGCTTTGGCTTGGCTTCGTGTATAGGGGCGAGCTGTGGTTTTGTGGCTTGTGTCAGCCAGATCTGTGTAGGGATTGCAGGGGGGTGCAGCATCCGGAGGTGCCACCATGGATTGGCTACTGGATGGTGTCAGTAATTCATCTGTGGAGAGGGTCTGGGTTTGGGTCTGGTGTGGTTGATTGGTGTTGGCGTTCTGTGTGCCTCTGGATCTGGTGTCAGTTTTTGTGGAGAGGGCTAATTTCCAGATGTCTGGCAAGCGGGATGTGTCGTCACGCTTGTTCATGTTGTGAGGGTGTTTCTCTATCTCGATGGCTTCCATGATTATTCTCTTGTGGTGATGTTCCGTGTTAAAGAGCAATTTGGAATCTGCAAAATTAATTTCGTGTCCTGTTTCTTTCATGTGTTGGAAAAGAGAGGAAGTTTTTTCTTCTTTTTTGACGGCATTCTTGTGTTCTGCGATACGTGCATTTATTCGTCTGTTTGTTTGTCCAATGTACGTGGCTGGGCAGACTTTGCAGATCTATATCATCTATTTCTATTTCTATTATCTATCTATCATCTATCTATTGCTCATATTTTACATCCATAAGAAGCTGCCTTTCACCAAGCGAGAACATTGGTCCATTTATCTCAGTGGTGCTGTCTACACACTTGACTGACAGTGGCTCTCCAGAACAAGTCTTTCCTGGAGATGCTGGGGACTGAACCATTTCCAATCAAAGTATGGGTTGTGTCAGGAACGTAGCTCACCAGAGCGCAGGGGAACAGTCAGACTCAGAAATTGAGCTAAGTGAAAAGGGGACCGACTCTGCAGATGAGAGCTGGCTGACAGAGCTGAGAAGGGGCAGTAACCCCCCATCACATAGAGGATGCTCTTAGCTCTCAAGAAGTGGGAGAGTTGGGAGGCAGCCAGAGAGTTGCTAGGCAATCAGCAGATAAGCAGAATACTGAGACTGCGTCAAGTGAAAGTGGGGAGGGAGAAGGCTAGCCTCTCAGTCCCCGTTCTAGGAGACTGGATAAGATCAGAGGACAACGGAAAGGCAAGAGGGGAAGGGCGGGAATTTGGTGTCTTCCTGCTGCACAAGGGATGGAGATTCAGACTGACCAACTATCATCAATGCGAGCAGGTGAGGAGCAGTGCTCTGGATGTGGTTTTTTTTGGTAAATAAATGTACATAAAGCTGCCGGAGGGTCATTACTTCTTATCGGGACTTGCTTGCCTGCCTGAGATCATTACAGGTTGGTCCTTCACATTATCATATAAGCCACCCCAAAGCTTCCTGTGAGCCATTCTTTGTGAGAAGCATGAATTTAGCAAACACACCAATATTCCGAATAATAATAATAATAATAATAATAAATTTAATTTATATCCCACCCTCCCCAGCCGAAGCTGGGCTCAGGGCAGCTAACAACAATCAAAATAATCCAACATTCTAAAAACATTCATTATAAAATTAATTAAAATCAAATTAAAATCAAATTGATGGCAACCATTAAGCAAAATTCTGTGCAGATTGCCAGAGGAGGGGGTCAGGCTGTGCCCAGGCCAAAGGCCTGGTGGAACAGCTCTGACTTGCAGGCCCTGCGGAAAGATGTCAGGTCCTGCAGGGCCCTGGTCTCTTGTGACAGAGCGTTCCACCAGATTGGAGCCGCGGTCGAGAAAGCCCTGGCTCTAGTTGAGGCCAGCCTAACCTCTCTGTGGCCTGGGATCTTCAGGATGTTTTTATTTGCAGATCGTAAATTTCTCTGTGGGACATACCAGGAGAGGCGGTCCCGTAGGTACGAGGGTCCTAGGCCGTATAGGGCTTTAAAGGTTAAAACCAGCACCTTAAACCTGATCCTGTACTCCACTGGGAGCCAGTGCAGCTGGTATAGTACCGGATGAATATGATCTCGTAGCGAAGACCCCATAAGGAGTCTCGCCGCGGCATTCTGCACCCGCTGGAGTTTCTGGGTCAGTCTCAAGGGCAGCCCCACTTGGGGGGCATTAGACTTCAGAACGCAAGATACCGGGGAGGAACAAGGGACTTCGAAACAGCGGCAGTCTTCATGTTTGGCCTGTGAGCATACGAGAAACATCTGGCTGACCTTGTTGGAACGGTGGAAGAGATAGGTCTTTGGTTTGATCCAGCCAGCCCCTTATGGTTTTCGGTAAATATATAAACCAGCTGCTCACCATTAGGCTTAATCCTGCACATTAGACTAATTCAATTTGAGGACGCTTCCTCTTCCCTCCCCGCCACTTCAAAAAATATCAGCTGCTGCTACCACACCATTTCCATCCAGGGGCAGCAGCACAACAACCTTCTTGTTGTGTCTCTGAGCAAGTCATCTTTGGGGAGGAGGAGGCAGGCTCAAAATGCTTAGTCGTGTGGCCAGTAGTCTTGGTAGGGCTGTGTGCCTAGACAAGACGTACCTTGATAGCCAATTCTGCTCTTTTTGAGGCTGCCAAATGTTCTTTCTCTCTCTCTGTCGGTTATTGTTTTGGGCAAGCAGACGTCATTGGCACTGGTGAATTATTTCGATTAGAATTTCAAGATCAGACATAAAGGTCATTTTCCACATCAAGGAAAAACACAAAGACACACAGGGGTGGGGTGGGGTGGGGGAAGTGATGTGTGTGTGTGGGTAGGCTAGGTGGGGGGAAGTGGAAACAGAATTGATATTTGGAAAGTGGGGAAATATGTTTAGAATGTTTTGTTGGGGTATGGGGAAGGGAAAAGCAGGATTTTTTTGCCAGAGAGTCCTTCCACTTTGCTGCTGGCGTGTCTCAAAGGCTTCTATTCCAGAATGTCTGCAACTGAATGAATCACACCATGCTCTTGGGAACTCTTGCAACTTTTTTGTTATTCTATACAGGGCATCAGACATCACCTGGAAATGCAGGGAGTGGAAAACTTTGCCATTCCTAAAGCTCACCTCATTATACCACAGCATGCAATTAGCCATGTGTATGCGTTTAATAGCTCCCTGGACACCATGTGTGCATGAGAGAGGAAAACTCAAGTACGCTTGTACAATTCACAACATTACTCGCTGTTGACAGTGTGGCTGTTTTGGAGATTAACATACTAACTAGATTTTTTTTTAAGGGGTCATGGCCAACAAGATCGGTTTCTTGAAGGAAAAAGCAATGCGGGCTAGCTCATTGTTTCTTTATTTAAAAAAAAAAATCTGAAAGAAAAGCATTTATTTTTTATTTTATTTCAGATAAATCTTTACAAAGGCAGAATATTGAAACTTTGTTGGTCCTTTACCACAATCTATTATTTGTGCTTCTTTGTGCTCTTTATAATATTGTGAGATGGGACCTTTAGGTGAATATGCTGTTTTAAACTTCTGTTTACACTTGTAAGTCACTCTGAGACGTTTTATAGATTATGCAACAAATAAACGTGGTTGTTATTAATCATGCTAATATTAAACATAATAAATTATTTTGCATTTCTTATATTAGCAGGAGATTGAGTTACATTGATTAAGATACATTTTGATTTAAAAAAAAATTTGTGGGGGGTTGGGGTTGCATTAACAATATTATAATGCAATCCATTGACCTTATTTCCAGGTGTGTATAGGATTGCAACCTAAAATGTGTTCTTAACATATAGTTCATTCATATATTTGCAGTGGAAGAAAAAACCCATAGCTGCTGCATCATGCAGTACAGTTCTGTTCTTTCACTTCACCATGGCAGGAATGCGGGTGGCGCTGTGGTCTAAACCACTGAGCCTCTTGGGCTTGCCGATCAGAAGGTTGGTGGTTCGAATCCCCACGACGGGGTGTGCTCCTGTTGCTCTGTCCCAGTTCCTGCCAACCTCGCAGTTCAAAAGCAAGTAGAAGTTCAAGTAGATAAATAGGTACCACTGCGGTAGGAAGATAAACAGCGTTTCTGTGCGCTCTGGTTTCCGTCACTGTGTCCTGTTGCGCCAGAAGCAGTTTAGTCCTGCTGGCCACATGACCCAGAAAGCTGTCTGTGGACAAACGCCGGCTCCCTTGGCCTGAAAGTGAGATGAGCGCCGCAACCCCAGAGTCACCTTTGACTGGACTTAACTGTCTGGGGTCCTTTACCTTTTAGGTAAAGGTACCCCCGCCCATACGGGCCAGTCTTGAAAGACTCTAGGGTTGTACTCTCATCTCACTCTAGAGGCCGGGAGCCAGTGCTATCCGCAGACACCTCCAGGTCACGTGGCCAGCGTGACGAAGCTGCTCCGGCAACCAGCACCAGAGCAGCACACGGAATCACCGTTTACCTTCCCGCTATAAAGCAGTACCTATTTATCTACTTGCACTTAAGGGTGCTTTCGAATTGCTAGGTGGGCAGGAGCTGGGACCGAATGACGGGAGCTCACCCCGCCGCGGGGATTTGAACCACCGACCATGTGATCGGCAAGTCCTAGGCGCTGAGGTTTTACCCACAGAGCCACCCACGTCCCGCTCCTTTACCTTTTACCTTTCCCTTTTTCCTTCACCATGCATGTGATATGTTCTTCCTGGTTCCCCCCACCCCAAATCCTAAACGTTAAAAGGTTGTAACCCACTGTGGGACTCACTGGTGAAGAGCAGATAATAAATATAATATCAATAACAGCAACAGCCATAATACATCCACCAGAACTAGTTTTCTTGAGAATGGCCTCTCTGAGATCTCTTACACAATCCTGGCTGTGGTGGTCGCTCAGAGATTTATTGTGTTAATTCCTTAAAAAAAATAAAAAAATAAAAAACCTAAATAATTACAAACATCAAATTCAAAATCCATATTCATTTTCTAACATAAGCCTATTACATAGATTACCTAAATTGAAATATATCTAATTGCTCTAGGCTTCCCTTTGCTATATGTAAATACAATGCAATTAACAAATTATATTATAAATGATATTATAGGTTCCCATATACCCCCCACTCTCCTTCACCCATGTGTGATCTCAATATTTTACTTCTTCCATCTTGTTGTGTTGTTATAATTTAATAATTATTCAATGGATTCTATTATTATTTTCTTGCTTACCCCTGCACACTTTACACATTCTCTATTAATATTTCAATTCCGGAACCATATTTTTTCATGTATTCCTTCACTCCATCCCACTCTCTAATTATTCTCATTTGCCCCATTTGCCTGGCCTCTAATAATTGCTGTCAATTTTGCCATTTCTACAAACTCACAGTTTGTTTTACCATTCTAGTAGTGATGGGATTTTCTCCCCCTTCCAGTTTTTTGAAATCAATATTCTGGCAGCTGCTGTTGCGTAAAGGAATACATTTTTCTTATTATTGTGTTAATTCCATGTCACCCATCAGCCTCACTCTCCAAAAATGGGGAGCTCAATGTCTGCAGCAAGGAGCTTGCTCAGTAAATGAGGGCTCCCCTAGCAGTTTCGAACCCTAACTATGCAGGTTGTAAACTGTTTGGAGAGCCAAGGGTGGAGAAACCTCTGAGCTGCAGTCATTTAGCCCTCCCCCCAATGTATGAAGGGCAGTGGGGAGGGGTCCGGGCCAGTGACCTTGCCCCCTCACTCTTCAATGCCTGAAGAGAGCTATCATGCACAAGACATTTGTTGAAATCAGGGTTGCCAACTTGAAGAAAATATTTGGGAGGGAGCAGGCAAGCCCCACCCCCCACAATCGACCCCCCAAAATGGTGCATGAACACTATTTGAATGGCAATGCCCATCAACTTGGAGGGGGGCACTTTGATGTGCTTTTGAACTGCTACTATTTCTGTTAAAGGCTGTTAGGGACTGGGCAGAGGAGGAATGACCGCTCCCCGCTTAAAACAGGGGGTGCCCTTTGCGTGGACGCGTGCAGCCCCTAGATCTGGAGCGGCTCCAACAGCATAGGCTTGGCTTTGCCTTCCCTCAGGTGGGATACCTGGAGGTCTCCGCCTACCTCAGTCAGTTGTCCAATCCCACCTGGGGGAAGCGTTGCCACACAAAGGAGGGAGGATCTTACCTGGGAATCCTCACTTGGCTCCGGAGCTTCTCCCACCCTACCCACCCTCAGTTAATGTCTTATTTTGCAGGTTAATTTTTCCTCACAGGTTTTGCAGGTTAACTTTTCTTCACAGGTATGCGGGCGCTGCTATGTTAAGGTCGCTGTTAAAGGGCCGGAAAGGAATTTCCCTGCATTGGCAGGTTTCGCCTTTCCCGTAGCAAAACGTCACAACTTTGGCGGTATCAGGCCTTGGGCGGAATCCTTTTGTCCATCTTCCTCTTTGCGGCGGCGATACCAGGGTTCCCAGTTAAAGGGGTTTCTGAAGGGAGGCTTTGACCGTACGCCGAAAGGTCGTCATTGCTCTCCCCTGCGGTGGCGGCGTTACGGGGGCGGCTAGCTCTGCTTGAACATATGTTCTCCAGAGCCGGCCCATCCCCCCTCCCACACTGGATAACCCTGATGCTCCCTAGGTCCCCAGCTGGGGACTGGGGAGGGAGAACGCCCAATGCCTGAGCCAAGGTCTACCCACATTTGAAATTTAATAAAGTTGTGGCCAATTTAATCCCATAGCACGTTGTCTTGAGTCATTATTCCACATGACGGGGGGACCGCGTGGGATCTGGGGACTCCGCCTGTCCACGCAGTGGTGGAGATTGCCTCCCCATCCTGACCCCTCCAGAGAGGAGGAAGAGGAAGACATTATAGATTTACAAGAGGGGTTTGAGGGAGGTAGCAGCTCAGAGGCAGATGAGGGGGAAAGCTGGGAAATCATGGGCGAGCCAGAACAACACCTGGCTGACACGTTGTCATTAGAAAGCATCCCAGACCCTCCATCTCCCAGAGGCTGGCAAGCCTTAAAAGTAGGAGAGCAAAGACCTCAAAGACAGAGGGCATGTAGCAGCACCCGTAAGAGAGATGAATGAGGAAGTGGGAGAGACGGGAGGTGGAGATTCACTCAGGGCAATGCCATTATCCAAGAGGCTGGGTTCTATAGCCTCTCCCTGTAAATATTGAAATAAAAAAAAAGATGGTAAGAAACATTTCTTTGTCTTTATTCTTTCCTGGGCAACCAGCCGAGAGCAGCTGACAGCATCCTGGCAAAGGCTGACTTTCACTAGATTGTAGCGAGGAAGCTGCTCCTGTTGTACATGGAACCCTGGTCCGGAATCTGATTGCCCACAAATGATTTGGCACTGGGCACCACATGAACATGCAGTGCGGCATAGGTGAGAGGTAGCCTCTTTCTGGCGCACTCCACTCCTGCGATGGACACCTGTCCACATTGGACCATTTTAAACCGTGACATACAGCCATGGAAGGGAAGGAAGGTGAAGGCTAACAGTTCTGCCTCCTTTTCCTGATCAGAATCCTTCCACCCCCTCGCTGCTGCTTGCCTCAAAGGAGGAAAAATAACTATGGAGGAAATGGTGTGGTTGCGAAAGAGATAATAGAAACCTGTTTGCTAGTCTGAAGATATTCCCAACCAACTGTAGCTGCATATCAGTACAGTGGTACCTCGGGTTACATACGCTTCAGGTTGCATACGCTTCAGGTTACAGACTCCCCTAACCCAGAAATAGTGCTTCAGGTTAAGAACTTTGCTTCAGGATGAGAACAGAAATCGTGCTCTGGCGGTGCAGCAGCAGCAGGAGGCCCCATTGGCTAAAGTGGTGCTTCAGGTTAAGTACAGTTTCAGGTTAAGAACAGACTTCTGGAGTGAATTAAGTACTTAACCCGAGGTACCACTGTAAAACCAAAACAATGACATGTGGTTCTGCCGTCAGTGTTCCAGATGTGGTGAAATTTGTAACCACGCTTTTGGTATTTAATAAAGGACCACCCACAGCAGCAGTCTAAGATACCATCAAGATTGAGTCAATAAGAGAGCCAGAGCCACAGCTACTTCAACTCACTGTTTGGTATTAGTTTTCTTCCTTTTGGATGGTTCAAGGCCATGGGTAGGAAAACTAAGGCCTGGGGGCCGGATCCGGTCCAATCGCCTTCTAAATTCAGGCCACGGATGGTCCAGGAATCAGCGTGTTTTTACATGAGTAGAATGTGTGCTTTTATTTAAAATGCATCTCTGGGTGATTTGTGGGGCATAGGAATTCATTCATTCCCCTGCCCCCCCAATATAGTCCAGCCCCCCACAAGGGCAGTGGACTGCCCTGAAAAAGTTTGCTGACCCCTGTTCAAGGCAGTGTTCTTCACCTGAGACTACAAGTCCCATCATTCTTGGCCGTTGGCTAAGCTTGCTAACATCTGGGGACCCAAGACCGAGGAACACTGGTCTAAGGCAAATCACTCCTGTCACTGTGCCATCTTCTAATAAAGTGCAGTTTTCATTTCAGTATCATAAATGTGCCTTACATACAGTCTGAACCTTCTGAACATGTAAATGTTGTTGTTGTTGTTTAGTCATCTAGTCGTGTCTGACTCTTCATGACCCCATGGACCAGAGCAGGCACTCCTGTCTTCCACTGCCTCCCGCAGTTTGGTCAAACTCATGCTGGTAGCTTTGAGAACACTGTCCAACCATCTCGTCCTCTGTCATCCCCTTCTCCTTGTGCCCTCCATCTTTCCCAACATCAGGGTCTTTTCCAGGGAGTCTTCTCTTCTCACGAGGTGGCCAAAGTATTGGAGCCTCAGCTTCAGGATCTATCCTTCCAGTGAGCACTCAGGGCTGATTTCCTTCAGAATGGATAGGTTTGATCTTCTTGCATTCCATGGGACTCTCAAGAGTCTCCTCCAGTACCATAATTCAAAAGCATCGATTCTTCGGTGATCAGCCTTCTTTATGGTCCAGCTTTCGCTTCCATACATCACTACTGGGAAAGCCATAGCTTTAACTATATGGAACATGTAAATGGCCTTTCCTAAATGTTGGCTTGAAGGCTTGAATAGAGTGGGCCTGTATTGCGTGCAAAAGGATCTGAAGCACACATCAGCAACAATATATGCTTGCCTCTTCCAAAGGGATTTGATCAGTGCTGGATTAACTTTTGGACTAGAACACACACACACACACAAAAATTGGATGTTTATCAGTCGCTAATTTTCTGAGGAATTACATTACTATGACTCCCGTTGGAAGGGATATCGTTTTAAAAATAGATTAGCGGAAGAATGAATCGGGAGGGGAAATACAGTTAAAAGTACAGGGCTCTATTAAAAAGCAAAGTGACCTTTAAAAAAATACCACACATGCCATGGCCTTCAAATATGATTTCCTGTGTACTGCGCTTTGTAAAAACCTGACGATGTTACAACACAGCCTCACATGAGAGGCCCAAACAAGGGAAAGGTAAGTTTTAGTTAGACTCATAGCTGTCAACTGTCCCTTATTTGGTGGGAAAGTCCCTTATCCCAGCGCCGTGTCCCGCTGCTGTGCCGGATTGATGATGTCCCTTAAATTTCCCAGGTTTCAAAGGAAACAGCTCCTCTCTCTCCCTCCCTGCCGGCCAGGGAGGAGGGAAGCTCCAACTGTGTTGCTTGGCTGCGTTGCTCACCCAGTAAGGAGTCTAAGAACGACTGGGGGGTGGAGCTTGCATGCCTTGTGCCAATCAAATCGGCCGCGTTGCCTGGGGACTCGCCTTTGCTCAGTGCTTCCCAGCGGAGAGGTGACGGTGGTTTTCCTTGCTGCATCCCCTTTGCCGGGTTGCTGCGCTGTGGGAACCACCGCTTGAGGCTTTGTTTGGCTGCTGGCTGGGCTTTCTGCCTTTGGCTCGGAGGGGCTCAGAAGTTGAACATACCTGTGCCCAAAAAATCCCTTATTTTGGCTGCTGATCTCTTATTTTCGAGGCTGCTTGTCCCTTATTTTCAAATGTGTAAGTTGACAGCTATGGTTAGACTTGTAGGCTGAATGAGCATCATCTGGTCATGCCCGTTTGTAGTTCTCATACTTAAGATGCCTATTTTTAATTTTGCTGGTTCCTTCACCACACTCCCTTCCCTTTTTGCCTCCCAAGTTTGTGAAAGGGCGCTGCTGCTACACTTTTCCAGTTATGAGCTTCTTGGGGCAGGTCTTGAACATCCCAACACTCAAAGGACTGGGTTGGGCCGAGAACTTCAAAGAAAGTTCGTACATGGAAAAAGAAGAAGAAATAAAATGTGTCATGGAAGGCTTAGAGGTCACTCCAAGTCGAGAGAACCTAGACAAGAAGTTTATTGTCTATCTTAAATGAAAGTACAACAGACACAGGAAACTCCTGACTCCACCTAGGTGTAACTAAGCCCAGCGACATCTTGTGACTAACCCATTTAATGGTCCTATCCTCACAAAAGGCCATGCAATTGGTTGTTCGCAAAGCAAACTATTCCATCCAGGCATGTCAAAAAAAAGCTGATACCCTCTCATCTGAAAGATACAGATCTTTTATTTTAAACATACCAGAAACTGACGAAACCCTGTTTGCTGCCAAAATGTAATCATTGCTGGCAATTTTAAAAAGGGCAAGACTACGATGCAAAAAATACCAGTTCCAGACTGCCTGAGGACAGGTAGAATTGTAATGGCATCATTTTAACTTGGCAGAAACCTTTTGATTTGTAACATAAGGTTACTATGAAGACCTGTGACTGCTATTGGCCACTGGTGGGTGTCGCCATTTTCTGACTCCTCTTGCGAATGTCTGAGAATGTTGATGGAGTCAGAGATAAACCTGGAAACACACTCTCAAATGGTCTGGTGAATGTTGGAAAAATCTGCTACTGTGTTAGCTTTTTCGCTGGTTAGTGTTGAAAACCACTCCCTTCTTTGCACGTTTCCCGGAGATATGGTTGGGATTGTGATAACTGTGCCGACCCTCGCCAGTACGTCTCCATAAAATATATACAGTAATATGATTTCTTTGGACATTTGCAGGATGGTTCTGGCCCCAGATGTCAACACAACAACAGGTGTTTTCAAAAGGGGTGTTTACTGGAGTGGTTTGAGAGAGCCCCAGATCAGGTAAGGTCCACCAAGGACTGGATTACTGTCAGGAGTTCAGCCTACACTCGAGTAGAACCCTGGCAGAGACACATGCCCGACTGGCATGTTCCCTCCCTCCTGGTTGATCGTTCGGGAGCTTCAAAAGCTTTCTTCAGCCCGAACATCACAGCGACCGATGCCAACCGACACCAGCACACTTAGGGATCTGCAGTGTTTGTGCAACTTGTGTGACAGACCTCAGCAACTCAGCATTTTGGCTAATCTACTTTATTTACATATTGTGATGGCCTGGGAATCTGATTCAGAGGCTGAATCGGAGGAATCCCAGCCTGCACAGGAGTCCCCGCCCCCAGGGCCGGCTGAACTGGGGCAGGGCCTTGATTCTGAAGTGCCTGCACCTGTGCCGGATCCTCAGGAGCAGACACCAGCTGAATCCACTCTGGCTCCGGAGGTGATTGAGGACCCATTGCCTGCTGGTGCTCCTCTCCCAGCCCTGTAAGGGGAAGGTGAGGTTGCCTCTGGAGCCAGTAACCCTCCAGCCTCTCCTGAGCTGCAGAGGCTCAGGGCAGAGAGGTGGAGGGAACTGGGTTCTCTCAGGAGGAGTGCTCGCCTTAAGGCCAGGAGCCTGACCTGCTCTTCTTAAGTTCCTGACCATGCCCGGCTCCTTTCCTTGGACCCTGCTTTGCCCTTGATGGACAGCCTCCAGACCCTTGACCCAGGACCGGACTCAGACCTCACCGCACGGTAACCCCCCCGGGACCAGCACACATATAAACACACATGGAGCACTGCAACATGACTCCCTCTCTCTCTAGCATCAGACAGCAAAGAGAAAAAGAAAAAAGGACAATTGTCCCACTTCACGGAACACAGTAACGCAAACATCCTGTCTCTGTCACTTCCCACTCTGTGGGGTCAAAACATACACCGTCATGTGATAGACAACAATCCCATAACTGCAACCATAGATCAGGAATTCTAACAGTAACTGCATGTTTAATCAGGTTTTTAACCCTAATTAAATACAGTATGTGGCCAGTGGCAAGGAGCAGAAGAAGGAGACTGTCACCTGTCTTTATTTCCCCCTTCCTTGAAACCACGAGAATCATCTAGTCCAAAACTCTGCAATGCAAGAATCTATTAAACATGTGAGGTGGGGAGAAGGAGACACAGGCAAGAGTCTCCGCCTGCACCTCCTTCTCCCCCCCCCCCAAACCACATTTAATTAGGATTTGAAATCTTAATTAAACTTAAGGCTCCCAGTTGGGTTCAAGGCTCATGTCAGGTTGGGACCGGATTGTCCCTGACAGGGCCGGATTTAGGTCTGATGAGACCCTAAGCCACTGAAGGTAATGGGGCCCTTTATATGTCCAGCTGTCCTTTATCAACAACAAATTGTCACTGTTTTTTGTGTTGAATATATGCTATATGGTAATTTATGGACCTAATAGGTATCTAAAGCCATTTGCACATAACAAAATATGTATTTTATCAAAGTAAATGAGCAAACCAGTGATATTTTAGGGAGCAGGCTAGTAGGTGGGGCCCATTACTTACATCAGTCTTTCCCAACCTTGGGTCTCCAGCTGATTTTGGACTACAACTCCCATCATCCCTAGCTAGCAAGGGCAGTGGTTAGGGATGATGGGAATTGTAGTTCAAATACAGCTGGAGACCCAAGGTTGGGAAACACTGACTTACATCATAGGAGCCTACACAACACAAAACACCGTTGCCGTATGTAGGTTTTCTTTGTTTTGTTTTTTATCTTATATTTTGGAAATGTACATCCAGGGTTTTTTTCCTTTATTTTTTGGGGGGCCCCCAAGAGAGTGGGGCCCTAAGCTATAGCTTGCTTAGCTTATACATAAATTCAGCACTGGTCCCAGATTAGATTGGGCCTGATCCACTATGCCAAATCAGTCTCTGAACGGGATCAGGGAATGAGGAATGGAGACTGTACCCAGGCCTAGTTTTCAGCTTCCTTCTAGATATACTTTGGAATATGTCATCTCAGGCGGCCATATTATTTTATTGATTAATGAATGAAATATTCCTGAATGTCCCTTATCAGTTGGGCCGCTGCATGCAAACCCCCTGAACACTGAGCCAAACAGGGCTCATTAGAAGGCTTCTGACTCTATCCCTTTCTCTCTGGAGTAGACACCTTGACCAACCTAGCCAGATGTCAACTTCAGCTTAAGGCCAGAGTAGAGGCTGAGATGTGATCTCCTGCAGGGGTGAGGAATAATACCAGAAACAAGATGATGGAGCTGTGGCTGCAATATTCACCTCCTCCTGAGGTTCTTAGCCCAGCCACTCAAAGAGAGAGAAAATTAGGCCAGGGCTAGGATGAAGAAAAGGAAGGTCAGTGGGCTTCCAATAATGATGATGATGATGATGATGATGATGATGATAATAATAATAATAATAATAATAATAATAATAATAATAATAATAATTTTATTACTTATACCCCAGCCACTCTGGGCGGCTTCCAACAGGAGATTAAAAATACATTAAAACATCAGTCATTAAAAAACTTCCCTTAGCAGGGCTGCCTTCAGGTGCCTTCTAAATGTCAGATAGTTGTTTATTCCTTTGACATCTGATGGGAGGGCGTTTCACAGGGCGGGAGCCATTACCAAGAAGGTCCTCTGCTTGGTTCCCTGTAACTTTGCTTTTCGCAGTGAGGGAACCGCCAGAAGGCCCTCAGAGCTGGACCTCAGTGTCATGGCAGAACGATGGGGGTGAAGACGCTCCTTCAGGTATACTGGACCGAGGCTGTTTAGGGCATTAAAGGTCAGCACCAACATTTTGAATTGTGCTCGGAAATGTACTGGGAGCCAATGTAGGTCTTTCAAGACCGGTGTTATGTGGTCTCGGCGGCTGCTCCCAGTCACCAGTCTAGCTTCCACATTCTGGATTAATTGCAGTTTCTGGGTCACCTTCAAAGGTAGCCCCACGCAGAGTGCATTGCAGTAGTCCAAGTGGGAGATAACCAGAGCATGCACCACTCTGGCGAGACATTCCATGGGCAGGTAGGGTCTCAGCCTGCGTACTGGATGGAGCTGGTAGGCAGCTGCCCTGGACACAGAATTGACCTGCGCCTCCATGGACAACTGTGAGTCCAAAATGACTCCCAGGCTGTGCACCTCCTCCTTCAGGGGTACAGTTACCCCATGCAGGACCAGGGAGTCCTCCACACCCGCTTGCCCCCTGTCCCCAAAAAACAGTACTTCCGTCTTGTCAGGATTCAACCTCAATCTGTCAGCCGCCATTCATCCTCCAACCACCTCCAGGCACTCACACTTCTTCCAGTTCTTCTCATTTCTGTCCTCTGATTCGTAAGCCCAGCCAGTGGAGAGCGCTGGAGATTACTGCTTTAGATCCGCCTTCCTCAACTTGCTCCCTGCAGATGCTGTTGGACTCCACTCCCATTATCTCTCTCCATTGACTGTGTTGGCTAGGGCTGATGGGAGTTGTAGTCCAATAAACTCTGGAGAGCACTGTGCTGGCTACATCGGCTTTAGGCGCTTGCACAGTGATGGTTCTCTTTGAATGGACAGCTTGCGCTTTTATGACTGCTCAGCTTTTCACAGCTGCCTTCAAGTCACCTGCTTGGTTTCAACTACAAATTCCAACTTTGGCAGTGGTGGGGAGAGTTAGCTTAGCGCTGCAAGCTGCTTGACTGTCCAAAAGGTCAGTAGATGGAGAGGCGAGATGTGTCAGCTCCACACATGGGCTAATGAAGTGTCATTGAGAAAAGTCCAGGAGCTGGGATAGTTCTCAGGAGCAAACAGAAAATGGTTTATGAGCCTGAGCAAGCTCAGTTGGAACCAGATATCTCCCACTGTTTCCTTCTGTTTTTAGAGTGTCAGTACAAAACACTGGACTGGAAATGTGACAGAAAGAGGATCTCAGACTCTTAGGAAAGGGTATTCAAAAACACTGTGTGAACAAAAGGCAAAAGATGTGTGTTGGTTTGGTTTTATTAGCTAACAGCCTGGAGTATCACTCATAGGAGCCAACTCCTAGGAGGCCAAGGTCCCTTTGGTCCTCCCAATAAAATATTTGAGCGGGCCGCTGTGCTCCCCCGAAGCTGATGGGCATTGCTATTCAAATGATGTACATGAACTGCATCGTGTGATTGATTATGCAGGGCAGGGCTCCCCCCCATATTTACTCAAGTTGGCACCCCTGGTATCACCAGTGTTTGGGGTTGAGAAGATGAATTGAAGGAGAGCTGTCAAATGGATGGGATGTTTTGGGACTCAAGAGAGCCAGATTTGTCGTAGCAAGTGTTGAATGCCAAGGCAGAGTGAAACTGGTTTCGAAAGTGTTTGGTGTGGACCCAGGGTGTCAGATGCACTGTACAGTGGTTCCGCTCCTTTCTCCTGGGCCATGTCCAGAAAGTGGTGTTGGGGGATGAGTGTTCAGACCCCTGGGCTCTCACTTGTGGGGTGCCTCAGGGTTTTGTCCTCTCCTCCATGCTTTTCAGCATCTACATGCAGCCGCTGGGAGAGATCATCAGGGGGTTTGGGCTGGGTGTTCATCAGTATGCGGATGATACCCAGCTCTACCTCTCTTTCAAATCGCAAGCAGTGAAGGAAGTGAAGGTCCTGTGTGAGTGTCTGGAGGTGGTTGGAGGATGGATGGCAGCTAACAGACCTGAATGGGGTAACTGTGCCCCTGAAGGACAAGGTGCACAGCCTGGGAACGCCCTCCCACCAGATGTCAAAGAGAAAAATAACCACCAAACTTTTAGAAGACATCTGAAGGCAGCCAGATGGGTGGGGTATAAATAATAAATTATTATTATTATTATTATTATTATTATTATTATTATTATTATTATTATTATTATTATTCCAGGGGTTAGCAAGGTTTATCTGGCTGGGCTGGATCGGTCCCATGGAGATCCCTCCTTGGGCCAGATTGTGTGTGTGAGTGATTGCGCATGCCCGTGATTTTCACTGTCTGTGCATGCGTGCCCACGATTTTCTGCATCTTAGTCTGCGCAGACGTGATTTTCAGCACGGTGGAAGTGAGTCCTTGTTCTGTGCCGCACCGGTTTAGTGCAGCGTGCGAGCAGGCAGCTTCGTTTGAGCGTGGCTCGTGGGCCGGTCAAACGACCTCCGCGGGCTGCTTCCAGGCCATGGACCTTAGGTTGTTGACCCCCTGCTCTGAACTAACAAACAGCACTCTGGCAGACGGGGAGAGGATGACTACATGGACATAAAGTGGTACCTCAGGTTAAGAACTTAATTTGTTCCAAAGGTCGGTTCTTAACCTGAAACTGTTCTTAACCCAAAGCACCACTTTAGCTAATGGGGCCTTCCGCTGCCACCGCGCTGCCGAAGCACAATTTCTGTTCTCAACCTGAAGCAAAGTTCTTAACCCGAGGTACTATTTCTGGGTTAGCAGAGTCTGTAACCTGAAGCGTCTGTAACCTGAAGTGTATTTAACCCGAGGTACTACTGTACATGCAAGGTGAAAGGATTGGGACGAGGCCACAAAGAGTTACAAGATGGACCTGCAAGAAAATGTTGTCCTTAACTTCTAGGAAGAGTTTTAAAGAAAAATTGTATTGCTGCAAACCTCAGGGTTCTCTGAGTCCTCTAATACTGCCCTCTATTTTGCCTCCAACCCAGAGGTAAAGGGACCCCTGATTATTTGTTGAGGTAAAGGGACCCCTGATTATTAGGTCCAGTCGTGACCCACTCTGGGGTTGCGGTGCTCATCTCGCTTTATTGGCCGAGGGAGCCGGCGTACAGGTCATGTGGCCAGCATGACCAAGCCACTTTTGGCAAACCAGAGCAGCGCACAGAAACGCCGTTTACCTTTCCACCGGAGCGGTACCTATTTATCTACTTGCACTTTGACGTGCTTTCAAACTGCTAGGTTGGCAGGAGCAGGGACCGAGCAATGGGAGCTCACCCTGCCGCAGGGATTCAAACCGCCGACCTTCTGATTGGCAAGCCCTAGGCTCTGTGGTTTAACCCATAGTGCCACCTGTTGTGCAAAAGATGCTATAGTGTTCCTGAGGTTTAATGCATGTTCACTATGGCCCAGGCCTTTAGTGTGCTGGTACTTGCCCTCTGGAATGCATTCCCAACGGCACATATAATGCAACATTGGGATTTACTTTTAAAGAAATCAGTGCAGAAATAGTTGTATTTTCTTTTTAAAAAGGTAGATAGAAAGAACAGAAGAAGAAGAAGAAGAAGAAGAAGAAGAAGAAGAAGAAGAAGAAGAAGAGGAGGAGTTTGGATTTGATATCCCACCTTTCACTCCCTTTAAGGAGTCTCAAAGCGGCTAACAATCTCCTTTCCCTTCCTCCCCCACAACAAACACTCTGTGAGGTGAGTGGGGCTGAGAGACTTCAGAGAAGTGTGACTGGCCCAAGGTCACCCAGCAGCTGCAGGTGGACGAGCGGAGACGCGAACCCGGTTCCCCAGATTACGAATCCACCGCTCTTAACCACTACACCACACTGGCTCTCAAAACTCAGCATGTGACCATTTCCAGGTTCTAGGATTCCCCATGCCTCATATAAAATCCAGGAGAAGTTGTCAGGAGGTAAATCCTCTCATGGGACATTGACATATTGGGAAGCACGGACAGCCAGGGAGACTGCGGGTGCTGGAGAAGCATTTAATGGAAAGAATCCCACCCAAACCCACAACCCCTACCTTATCTAGAGATGGGGGAAAATAAATTTTATTCATTTTGCATGCAAAAATGAACCTACCTCATTTTCACTTTCCCAGTGGCGTAGCGTGGGGGGTGCAGGGGGGGCCGGCCGCACCAGGCGCAACATCTGGGGGGGCGTGCTCGCGCTCGCAACTCTCTGTCCCTACCTGGCTCACTCACTCTCTCTCACTGCAGTGCTGCCTGTGCGAATCCGATCCGAGCCGCCGGGTCACCGCCCACTGTGGAGGGGGAGGGTGCCAGGCGTGCGGTGCGGAGAGAGAGCGAGGGACTATCTGGGGGAGGGACCGTGCAGCGGCCGCCTAGCGCAGCGCTGAGCGTGGGAGATAACCCCACCAGCCCAGCCCAGGCAGCAGCAAGAAGAAGCTGGCAGCGGTGGCAGGTTAGGGGTTAGGGGGCACAAATTACTTGCCTTGCCCCGGGTGCTGACAACCCACGCTATGCTGCTGCACTTTCCCAAAGTGTACGCGAGCCGAAACACAGCTGTCTTTCGAAATTCACAATGCAGCCCTCCATAAAAACACCTGCATTGCTGAAAGTAATACAGTATACAGAAAATATATAGATGTTAGGGGGAAATGTGCTTTTCAAAATCAGCGAGGAAAAGACGCCTTGCAAAAGTAAAATAAAATCGTATTTTAGGCAAGATGGTGTACAGAAAACTGAGGGGGTGGGAACGGAATACAGTGGTACCTCGGGTTAAGTACTTAATTCGTTCCGGAGGTCCGTTCTTAACCTGAAACTGTTCTTAACCTGAAGCACCACTTTAGCCAATGGGGCCTCCTGCTGCCGCCGCACCGCCGGACCACTATTTCTGTTCTCATCCTGAAGCAAAGTTCTTAACCTGAAGCACTATTTCTGGGTTAGCGAAGTTTGTAACCTGAAGCGGATGTAACCTGAGGTACCACTGTATCATTCAAGAATGGACAAGAGTAATTCATACTGCAACATTTTGCTGCAGGGCTTCGCTGGTTAAGATTACCGTTCTTTAGAGCACCTCTCACGAGAGAGAGAGAGAGGGGGGGGGGAATAGTTGCTGCTATGAGCAACCCCACACTTGATGCACTTAGTTCCCATACAAAGATTCCCATTGGTTGAAGATAATGTTGTGCTGCAAGCATTCCCTAAAGTACTTTTCACAGAAATGCACTTACAAGCTATGAGAGAGCTGACAGGCTCTGCTTTTTCGACATATGGTCATTATTAAGATGATGAAGGTGCTTGGTTGTGGCTAAACTGCAACGATGGAGCAGAGTTTTCTGTTTACATTGTAGAAACAACTTTGCCTTAAACAAAATTACTTCTACAAGATGTAGCCAAGCACCTTGGATCCAGCAACTTCTGGGTGGCCGTAACAATGTTAACGAGGCCTTCCTGTCAAATTAGTTTATGGCTTCTGATTGTTGTCGAAGGGCTGTTCCTGAGAATTTGAAATTCTACCGTGGACTGCTGAGGAAAAGGCATTCAAAAAGGGTTAATTAAAAAGCTGGGATTAAGGAGGCCACAGACTAATAAGTTTATTAAAGGCAAAGCATGCTAGCTATTTGGACCAGTGAGGAGGTCCTTCCTGAGATGTCCAGGAAGACTGGCATGGTTAGCCAGCCCTGGCACAAGTTAACTTGTTCTGAAACTTCAGCTAAATTGTTGCCCCACGCCCCAAATCTGCCATGAAGGGTTGAGGAGAAACCTAGAACAGGTTTAGGGGGTGCATTGTATTCCTGTTTGGGGGAGGTATTAATATTTTATTGAAAAGTTGTCAATTATAAAGAAATAAAGTGGTAAAAAGAGAAGAAGAAGAAAAACCAAAAGGCACAAAAATGTGTAGAGAAAAACAACAACATATGAATGCATACGAACAATATCCCAACCCATACATTCTTTTTAAAATTTGTTATTATTATCCTAATACATATGTAAATATTAAAAGCCTACTATGTTTTGTATAAACTCATTCCAAATATTGCCATATTTATCCATGCAAAGACTATGTCTTTGAGCCGTCTGTTCATAAGTTGCGAGTGTTATCATATTGTCGATCAAATCATTAAAGGGGATCATATATTTATTCTTCGAGTTCATCAATATGAGTCTCTTGGCTACCATGAGAGCGCATAGAATCCATTTTCCCAGTGTTAACTTCCATACAATAGGTATCTAGTGTGGAATGTGAAACACATGGCAGTCAAGTACAACATTCCTAGAATGGACTTGCTAGGCTAGGGGATGCTTTGTACCAGCTAGGAGAAAACTTCCTGTTTCCTCCTGTGCTGGGACAAACTTCCTCTGCATGTGACTAGAGGGGGTGTGGCCTAATCTGGGGCAGACAAACACACCATCTTCTTTTGCTCCTCTCTTCTTCATTTTTATTTTCCCCTATGTATGAGCAGGAGTGACTGCCTGTCTGCAGTCACTTGGAACTAACTCCCTTATGGGATAGTCCCACATGTATATATATACTTTTGTAACCTAAGTCTGCCTTCAGGGATCTAACTGTGAACTGAATGAATGTGAGTAAACTGCTTTTATATTCACTTTAATAAGATTACCGTGTATATTCTTTTTCAGAAGGACAAGAAGGGATCTTACCAGGAATATTATATAGAGAGGTTCAGATGAACATGTAACAAGCAAACCGCTGAGCGTTTAAAGGGGAATGTTTAAACTGCTAAGACATAGAACTTGCTAACACAAGTTTGGAAGGATATCATTAAACAATATACCCTCTCCTGCATCCCTGAACAGGGTCATCTTAAGCATATCTGGCATCATGGTGCAAAGATCCCTCCAGCACGCCACCCCCCCGTTTCCCAGAGTTGTTGACCTTTTCCCAAGCCTCTGCGGGGACCGCTCTCCTCCTGCGTAGGCTTGGGAGTCAAGCTGCCCACCCACCCGCCATATGGTTGATGGGGCAAAGCTGGCAGGTGTGTAGGGGGGAAAGGGGAGGCCGCCGGCAAAGCCATGCAGCTCCCCCACTCACTGGGGCGCTCCTGAGAGGCTGGCGCCCTGGTGTAATGCGCCAGTAAACCCATTGGGAAAGACGGCTCTGTCCCTGAACATTCCCACATATAGTGCAGAAGAATGCTCTCTGCTGAAATTTTTTAAGCTTCTTCCGAATGGTCACAATTATACAACCCAACGCTTTCTCCCAAAACATAGTAAGTATAGGTAAAGGTAAAGGGACCCCTGACCATTAGGTCCAGTCATGACCCACTCTGGGGTTGCAGTGCTCATCTCGCTTTATTGGCCGAGGGAGCCGGCGTACAGCTTCTAGGTCATGTGGCCAGCATGACTAAGCAGCTTCTGGCAAACCAGAACAGCACACGGAATCGCCGTTTACCTTCCCGCCGGAGCGGTACCTATTTATCTACTTGCACTTTGACGTGCTTTCGAACTGCTAGGTTGACAGGAGCAGGGACCGAGCAACGGGAGCTCACCCCGTCACGTGGATTTGAACTGCCGATCTTCTGATTGGCAAGTCCTAAGCTCTGTGGTTTAACCCACAGTGCCACCCGCGTCCCTAGTAAGTATAGAACATCGTAGAAGCCTATGTAGTATTATATCCTTTAGACTCTAAACCAACTGCAACCTGCCCCTCTTCATCCTAATTTTAGACCTCTGAAGTCCTCCTCTGACTCGTCTAAATAATGGTCAGTTATGATCCAGTGTATTCCTTCTCCCATTCGCTGTGTGGGGAGGCAGCTGCAGGCCCTTCATAGGCGCTATCCCAGCCTCCCCCAACTTGGTACTCTTCAGATATTTTGGCCTACAACTCCCATCACGCCTCACATTGAGGCATGTGACTGGGGCTGATGGAAGCTGAAGACCAACAACATCTGGTGGGCCCTGGGTGAGCAATGGGGGCTCTTTTCCTTCTTCCAGGGGGCCATAGTTTCAATCCTATGGATGATGTAAGCTGCTTCTTTCCCCCACACATTGCCATCTCCCCATCTCCCCACAGGCTTAGATGTGGAGGACAGAAGAAACTTTTTCACTTTGGCTGCGTATGAATAATATATATCTGGACCATCAGTGCAAAGTTGGGAGAAAATATGCAGGCGGATTTTTTTATTAAGACATACCACACAGTCCAAAATGAGGTAAATTATATCTAATTGATATGCTGTCTCCTTACTGAGATATGACCTTGATAACCCCTTGTTATAAATTTTGGCTCAAACGCAAAAGGGGGGGGGGAGAGAGAAAGGAAAAGCCACAGAACAAGTGCCAAAATGTTTATTGCAAACACACTCTGACTGATAGCTCCCTTAGACAAATAAAACCAGCAATCTGATCCATGGACTCACGATAGATACGCTGCAGTTATAACTTTTAGCTCAAACGCCTGGCTAACAGCCAGCAAAGATGATCTCATGCATTTTTGCCATGTTCGTCTTATGATCCAAGAAAAGGAGGAATTGGGCTTTTCTTTTGCCCTACAACTGTGGTTTTCAAATTTTATTCCAGGACAACCTTGGGTACCTTGGAAACCTATCAGAGATCGCTTCCTGAGAATATCAGTAATAACTGAAAAGCATCGCTACAAACCACTGCCTGTGCCCCCCTGAATTGCACAGTCACAGGAGAAGGTGGAAACATAACATAGAAAATGGAAACCCCCTAAATCAGGGATTGGGAACCTCTGGTACTCTAAATGTTGGTACTGTATCACCCATCATTTCTAACCGTGGGCCTAGCTCAATGGGGAGAATGGGAGCTAGGATAGAATCATAGAATCATAGAATCATAGAATCATAGAGTTGGAAGAGACCACAAGGGCCATCGAGTCCAACCCCCTGCCAAGCAGGAAACACCATCAGAGCACCCCTGACATATGGTTGTCAAGCCTCTGCTTAAAGACCTCCAAAGAAGGAGACTCCACCACACTCCTTGGCAGCAAATTCCACTGTCGAACAGCTCTTACTGTCAGGAAGTTCTTCCTAATGTTTAGGTGGAATCTTCTTTCTTGTAGTTTGGATCCATTGCTCCGTGTCCGCTTCTCTGGAGCAGCAGAAAACAACCTTTCTCCCTCCTCTATATGACATCCTTTTATATATTTGAACATGGCTATCATATCACCCCTTAACCTCCTCTTCTCCAGGCTAAACATGCCCAGCTCCCTTAGTCGTTCCTCATAAGGCATCGTTTCCAGGCCTTTGACCATTTTGGTTGACCTCCTCTGGACACGTTCCAGTTTGTCAGTGTCCTTATTGAACTGTGGTGCCCAGAACTGGACACAGTACTCCAGGTGAGGTCTGACCAGAGCAGAATACAGTGGCACTATTACTTCCCTTGATCTAGATGCTATACTCCTATTGATGCAGCCCAGAATCGCATTGGCTTTTTTAGCTGCCGCGTCACACTGTTGGCTCATGTCAAGTTTGTTAGGATAGGGTTACCAGACGTCCCCGTTCCCAAGGAAAAGTCCCCAGATTTGCAAATAAGTCCCCGGACAAATTCCATCCCCGGAATGTCCCCGGATTTCATCTAATGTCCCTGGGAAATGCAGCAGCGGCAGTCTCAGCAGCCCGGAGCAGTTGGCTCTGGCTGGCATCAGGAGCTGCTGGGAAGTCCCCATATGATGGTGGTGCAGGGGCTCTCAGATGCAGCTTCTGGGCTGCCTCCACCTTCCCTGACCCCAGCAACAAAGCTGTGAAGGGAGGCTTCATGCTGCCTATTGGAGCAGCCTCCCAACTCCTAGTGTGCAAGCAGGAGGGGGCAGGGATCTCTCAGTTAGGCAACGGGATTGGGGCTGCTCCAATGAGAAGGGAGGCATTGCGCTGCCTGAGAGATCTCTGCCCCCTCCTGCTTGCATGCAAGTAGGAGTTGGGATGGGGCTGCTCCGAAAGGCTGTGTGAAGCCTCCCTTCCCAGCAGTGGCATAGCATGGGTTGTCAGCACCCGGGGCAAGGCAAGTAATTTGCGCCTCCTAATCCGTGGATTTGTGCCCCCTAACCCATGGATTTGCGCCCCCTTACCCTAACCCCCAGATGTTGCGCCTGGTCCGGTCGGCCCCCCCTGCACCCCCACGCTACGCCACTGCTTCCCAGTTGAGGGATCCCCACCCCCTCCTGCTTGCACGCAAGTAGGAATGGGATTGGGGCTGCTCCAATGGGAAGGGAGGCATTGCGCTGCCCGAGCCTTGCCACCGCTGCTGCTCTCGGCCCTCCTTCTCCGCCTTCCATGCCTGACCGCTTCCCCACCACCACCACCACTGAAGAACCAACAACTCAGGGGCTGCCCAAGCTCATGGAGAAAGGAGAAGGAAGGCTCAGAGGAAGGGGAAATGTGGAGCTTGAGGTCAAGGCGGTGGCCGCCCTTCTGCCACCGCCATCGCTGCAGCATCAACATCCAAGTACATCAATATACAAGTACTGGGGCAGGATTGAAATAAAGAAATAAAGAATTAGAGATCTCAGTTTTGACCACACAGTGGAAAACTGTTTTAACATCTATAACCAGGGTGTCTCTGGACCTTAAACTGAGGCTCATACAAGAAAGAATACTATTCAGAACATACTGGAGCCCATTACATTTGTTTTAAAAAGGGCTATCTAAGGTATCTAATTGTTGGAGATGCAATAGGGATAATGTTTTCTCTAAAACGTATGTTTTTTTCATTGTCCTATATTGAAATATTTTTGGCTGAAGGTAACTGAAACTATCAACAGGACTGTATGGAACAACCTTACATTTACAGAGCAAAACATCCTCTTGAATTATATACCCAGCACATGGAACCTTACACAAGGACGATACGAATGGACTCTCCGTGCCCTTACCGCAGCAAAAGGACTGATACTGAGGAAGTGGAAAAATAAAAATGTGGCTCCCTTCTGCGATTGGATTGAAGACTTAAAGAAACTTTCAACATATGAACAACTTGCATATAAATGCAGACTTGCCATGGGCAAATTCAATGATATTTGGAATGTATTTTTACCAATGGGATGCGGGTGGCGCTGTGGGTTAAACCACACAGCCTAGACTTGCTGATCAGAATGTCGGCGGTTTGAATCCCCGTGACGGGGAAAGCAATAATCAGTGTACTGTACTATAAAATAAATAAGACAGTACTGTAGATGAAAAAAAATTAATTCCCCCCCTTACCTGTGCTGATGATAGTCATTGTTTGGATAGGGGGCTTTTATCCATTTCTACAGTCACACAATCAATCAATCAATCAATCAATTAGTAGCTGAACTGGGTTCCACACAGTCACACAAACAAATTAACTGAAAAGGCCTCAAAAACAAAAAGGTGAAATAAATAGCAAAAGCACCAAACTTTTTTTTATATATATAAATATTTATTAAAGATTTTCTTACAACAATAGAGAGAACAAACAAAATAACATATAATTTTTCCAATATCCACATTTTCTTCACTTCTTTGGACTTCCTCGCATCTCTCGTTCCTGCGTTCCAAATTTTCGAACTTTACCCAGCAATTTATCACCTTGTTTCAATTCTTATAATATAATTTTCTGATATTGTATCCCTAATTTTAGATAATTTAACCCAAACCTTAAAAGCTTAATTCTAACATAATATTTATCCAAAATTTATCTTTTCTTATATTTTCATTTATCTTCATATTCCTTTTAACTAACTTATTGGTGCCATATTGTTGATAACCTTACATCTTTCTTAACATTCATACAATTTACAATATTTTTGTAAATATTCCTTGAATTTTTTCCAGTCCTCCTCCACAACTTCTTCTCCCAGGTCTCGGATTCTGCCAGTCATTTCTGCAAGCTCCATATAGTCTATCAGTTGCATCTGCCATTCTTCCAGTGTGGGCAAATCTTGGGTTTTCCACTATTTAGCGACAAGTATCCTTGCTGCTGTTGTTGCATACATAAAAAATGTTCGGTCCTTCTTTAACACCCTCTGGCCAACGATGCCCAAAAGAAAGGCCTCTGGTTTCTTAGGGAAGGTATACTTAAATACCTTTTTCAACTCATTATATATCATTTCCCAGAAAGCCTTAACTCTAGGGCAGGTCCATGAGAGGTGAAAGAACGTTCCTTCAGTTTCTTTACATTTCCAACATTTATTATCAGACAAATGGTATATTTTTGCAAGCTTGACTGGGGTCATGTACCACCTATATATCATTTTCATAATATTTTCTTTCAAGGCATTACATGCCGTGAATTTCAAACCGGTGGTCCATAACCTTTCCCAGTCAGCAAACATAATATTATACCCTATGTTCTGTGCCCATTTTATCATAGCCAATTTGACCGTTTCATCTTGTGTATTCCATTTTAGCAGCAAATTATACATTCTTGAAAGTACCTTAGTCTTAGGTTCTAACAATTCCGTTTCTAACTTTGATTTTTCCACCTGGAATCCTATCTTTTTATCCAACTTAAAAACTTCTTTGATCTGAGCATAATGTAACCAATCTCGCACTTTATCTTTTAATTTCTCCAAAATCTGCAACCTCCAATTATCTCCATCTTTTTCTATTATTTCCCAATATTTTGGCCATTTGACCTCCATATTGAGTCTTTTCCGGGCCTTAGCTTCCATTGGTGATAACCACCTTGGGGTCTTATTTTCCAATAAGTCTTTATATTTTATCCAGACATTGAACACTGCTTTCCTGACAATATGGTTCTTGAAAGCCTTATGAATTTTAACCTTGTCATACCACAAATATGCATGCCAACCAAAAACGTTGTTAAATCCTTCCAAATCTAAAACATCAGCGTTTTCAAGAAGCAGCCAATCTTTCAACCAGCAGAAAGCTGCTGATTCATAGTACAGCTTTAAGTCTGACAGGGCAAAGCCCCCTCTTTCTTTAGCATCAGTTAGTATCTTAAACTTAATTCTGGGCTTTTTGCCCTGCCAGACAAATTTGGAGATATCTCTTTGCCACCTCCCAAAACACTCCATTTTATCCACAATCTCTAAAGTCTGAAATAAAAACAACATCTTTGGCAATACATTCATCTTTATAGCAGCAATTCGTCCTGACAAGGAAAGTTTCAATCTTGACCAAACTTCTAAATCCCTTTTAATTTCAGACCAACACTTTTCATAGTTATCCTTAAATAGACTCATATTCTTCGCTGTTATGTTTACCCCTAGGTATCTTACTTTTTTAACCACATTTAACTCTCTTTCTGAAACCTTTCTGATTCTAAAGGTGTCAATTTTTTTTCCAAAACCTTGGTTTTCTGCTTGTTAAGTTTAAATCCCGCCACCCGACCAAACTCCTGAATCAATTGTAATACCCTTTTCGTACTAGACTCTGGCTCCTGTAGGGTCAAAACTAGGTCATCTGCAAATGCTTTAAGTTTATACTGTTTCGCTCCGACCTGAATTCCTTCCACCAACCGGTCTCCTCTAATCATGTTCAAGAGCACCTCCAGGACCGAAATAAATAGCAAAGGGGAAATAGGGCAACCTTGTCGTGTTCCTTTTTCAATTTTGAACTCTTCCGTCACCACATTGTTCACTATCAATTTAGCCTTTTGTTCCGAATAAATTGCCTCTATCCCATTCTCAAACCCCCGTCCCACTCCCATCCCTTCCAAATTTTTCTTCATAAACTTCCATGAGATGTTATCAAAGGCCTTCTCCGCGTCTATAAATATTAACACTTCTTTTGTATTAATATTTGTTTGCAAAAGCTCCAAAATGTCAATAATATTCCTTGTATTAGCAAACAAATGTCTACCTGGGAGAAAGCCTGCCTGGTCCTTATGAATTACTTCATTTAAAACTTTTTTAAATCTACTTGCTAAAATGTCTGCAAATATTTTGTAATCCACATTTAGGAGGGAGATGGGGCGGTAATTCTTAAGTTGTGTCTTTTCAGTTTCTAGTTTAGGTATCAATGTGATGAAAGCTTCTTTCCACGACTCCGGTGCCTTCTTCCCCTCCATGATTTCATTGCAAACCTCCATTAATGGATGTATCAAATAGTCTTTCAATGTCTTATAGTATTTGGAGGTAAGCCCATCTGGCCCTGGAGATTTGCCCAGTTGCATGTTCTGAATGGCTTCTTCAATCTCTTGTTGTGTTATTTTATAGTTCAGGATTGTTCTATTTTCCTGAGACAGCCTTGGTAGACCATTCTTTATCAAAAATTGTGCTATCTCCACCTCGTTTTGCGGCCCTTGTGTATATAATTGTTTAAAGTATCTCTGGAAACACTTTCTGATCTCCACTGGGTTCTGAATATTTCTTCCTTCAATCTCTAAATTTGTGACCGTATTCAATTTTTGTCTCTTTTTCAGCTGCCATGCTAACAGCTTTCCACATTTATTTGCCGATTCAAAAGATCTTTGTTTCATTAGCTTAACTTTCCATTCCACTTCCTGATTTATCAATTTAGAATATTGTGCTTGGTGGAGTTTAATTTCTCTTAAAATCTCCTTTGACTTCGGTCTCGATCTTAACTTCTTCTCACATTCTTTAATTTTCTCCAGGATCTTATCTTTTTTCTCGTTCTGTGCTCTTTTCTTTATGGTGTTCTGTTGTATCAGAAACCCCCTCATAACCGCTTTACTTGCGTCCCAGACGGTTCTTTTTTCCACCGTAGTGTTCAAATTTATCTCAAAGTAGTCCTTCAAAGCTTTTTGGGCCTTTTTGGTAATCTCCTGATCTCTGAACAAATTGTCATTCATCTTCCATCTGAAGGAGCCGGTTGGAGTTGGTCTCATATCCATCTTTACAGCATTATGGTCAGAGCAGGTCTTTGGGAAGATTTCCACTTTTTTTGTCTTAGGTGCCAGACCTCTAGTTATCCATATTTGGTCGATTCTTGTCCATGTCAGTTGGGCTTCAGAAAAAAATGTTCCTTCTCTTCCCAGGGGGTTCTTTGTTCTCCAAATGTCAATCAAGTCCATGTTGTCAGTCAGTTCAAAAAATGTTTTAGGTAGTCTGCCATCTTTTGTCACATTTTGGCTATGTGACTTATCCATGTTGGTTGACGCCACCCCATTCATGTCTCCCATCATAATGATGTTGTCATAATTCAAGTAGTCCAGCATTATCTCATGCAGCTTCTTGTAAAATTCCAATTTCCCCTCATTTGGCGCATAAATTCCTAATATCAAAAACTTTTCTCCTTAGTTTTGAATCTCAATTGCTAAAATCCTTCCTTGTTCATCTTTAAATAAAAATTTTGGTGACAGGCTCTCCTTTGCATATATCACCACTCCTCTTTTCTTGACTCGGTCCGAAGAAATAAATTCTTGGCCTAATCTTTTGTTTATTAACACTTTTCTGTGGAGCCTAGTCACATGTGTTTCTTGCAAGCAAATAATGTCCAATTGTTCTTTTTTCAATATATGAAATATTCTTCTCCTTTTTTTCCGGAGAATTGGCGCCATTAATGTTCCAACTCAGAAGTTGCAGAGACATCCTTGACAAATCTGTTATTCCTCTTGTGGTGGTATCTTTTTCTCCTGGTCTTCAGACCCCAAAGGTGTAGGTGTAGGTGCAGGCGAGGGTCCAGACCCTGAAGGTCTTTCGATCCCTTTCTGAAGGTCCTCTCTGTAGGTACTCAGAAATTTTACTTTATCCTCGGCTGTTTTGATTTTCACTTTCTTCCCTCTAAATGTGAAAGATAATCCTTGGGGAAATTCCCACCTATAAATGATTGAGTTGCTCCTCAACAGTTTTGCTAGTTCAGTATAGGTGGATCTAAGGTCCAAAAGTTGTTTTGGGATGTCTTTATAAATCTCTGCTCTTCTATCCGAAATTTCAAGTGACTTATCGTAATGTAGACCTAATATTTTATCCCTTTTGTCAGGGTTTCAGGGACAGAGAGCGAGGGGGAGGGGTCCCAGGGTGACGAGGAAGAGGACGACGATGACCCGAGGTTGTCAGTGAGTCCGTCAAGTGAATCCGAGGATTCCCAAAAGGGAGCCCCCCTGGTCAGGCCAAGGGGCAGTAGAGAGGGAAGCAGTCAGAAGCAGGGGAACGAAGAGGGAATCCCCAGTGGGGGTTGGAGATCGGGACCGGCCTCTCCGTCGGAACGGAGTGAAGGGGGTGGAGTTGCCAGTGTGTCAGAAAGAGCAGAACAGGGAGCAGAGAGGGGAAGGAGTTCGGAGCAGAACATCCTGCCGGAAGGGGAGGAGTGTAGTACCGAGAGTAGCGTAACGGTCGAAAGGAAGGTCAGAGGCAACGTACGCGCGCCAAGTTCAAATGTGGAGGCGCGCGGAAATGAGGAGAGCCCTGAGGAGGAGCCTGGTCCCAAAGCACGAAGGAGGGGGGAGCAGGCGTCAGAAGACTCAGCCTCGGGGGAGTCCCGAAGGGAGGGAGCACAGGGGGGCAGGAAGACCCTGCGGAAAAGGAAGGAGAGGAAAAGGTGGAGCAGTACAAGCCTCTTAAGCTGGTGCAGGGGCGGGACTGACTCAGAGGGGACTTCAAACATCTAAGGGTAAAAGATGCTGAGCCACGGAGCTTGGATGTAACGACAACAATGTTCTTCAATAAAACCTTTTGTATATAACTTGGACTGGATTTTGGTCTCTTGTGAGCTGGGACCTCGGGTGGCTCTGACAGTAAGTCCCCTCCCAAAGAACGCAAAATTTTTTTTTGCAAAGCTCACAAACGGTGACAGCCATGAGTGCGGAGGATCAGCTGACAGCACTACGAACTACAGTTTCCGAACTCACTGCTGCAGTCCTTGCGTCTCAGAAGAAGCATGACGAAATGGAGAAGCGCTGCCAGGACCTGCAAACAAGGTGGGAGCGTGCAAACAGGGAAGGGTTCCCAGGGTCCAGATCAGAGGGCATTGGACTTGGAAGGCGGGGGGGCAGCCTAGTCACCCACTTCGATGGGAACCTGAAGCACTACCCCAGTTTCAGAGCAGACGTTTTGTATGCATTACACTTGCTTCGTCATGACTTTAAAGATGAGGAGGAGAAAGTGGGGTTTATTGTTTCTCACTTGCATGGGCCGGCCAGAGACTGGTTGCGCAATTTGTGGCGTGAAGATGGCCCTGCCCGCCGCGATTCTGATGAATTCATTAAAGCGATGGATGCCTGCTTCCAGTCAACTGTAGATTTGGATCTTGCACGCAGGGAGATATTTGGACTGCAGCAAGGCAAAGCCACTGTGCGTCAGTACCATTCCAGATTTTTTGCTTTACTGACTGCGTTACGCTGGGAGAAAGACTGCACACCTGTGAGGGATTTGTTCTGGGAGGGTCTCAGCGGTCCCATAAAGGACGAACTTGCCAGGGGAGACAGACCTCAGACCCTGGAGGAGGTGGTGCAGAGGGCTCTGGCGATTGGGATACGTCACGAGGGACGTCCTTGGCACAATGAGGAAGAACGTCAGGTGCGTCCACCAGCGAGGACGTCTTCTTTCATCCCCAGGGAGTTCAGTCAGTCACATCCCTCGCCGCTAGGGAGGCAGGGGGAGGAGCCGATGGAACTTGGTGGTGCTAAGGCTCAAGCAACAGCCAGAGCCCCAGCTTCCGGTGCAGTAAAGGCGAAGCCTCCTAGAGGGACCAGGAAGTGTTACATCTGCGACAGTGCACTGCACATGGCAAAAGAGTGCCCCCAGAGGCTCCAGAAGCACACTGCAGCTTTAGCGACGGTAGCTGCAGAAGTGATCCAGGAAGAGGAACCTCAGGGAAACGACAATGCCTGGCTGCAAGCAGGATTGCTGGGGCTCAGCCAGGCGAATCTGTAGAACAGTCCCCAGCGTCTTTGCAACCCACAGACCCTTTACCACCCAAGCCAGCGGTGCAGCTCACTGCAACACTTCAGTTGCCAAATGGGACCACCCTAGAAGTGCCCCTCACGATCGATTCGGGGAGCAACGCCGATTTCGTGGGGATGCAATTCGTCAAGCAGCATTGCATAGCGCTTCTGCCCGCCACAACGCCTCTGAACGTAGTCACGGTGGATGGCAGGAAATTGCTAGGAGGGCAAGTTGTGCAACAGACACCTCCCATGGTGATGCGGATAGGAGATCACCGAGAAGTCATTAGCTTCAATGTCACCCAACTGTCTGGCACGCCTATAGTATTAGGCATGAGTTGGCTGGAGAGACACAGTCCTGCTGTAGCGTGGTACCAACGCCAGATCACCTTTTGCTCATCGTACTGTGCTCAAAATTGCATCCAGTCCTGCCTGGAGGAGGGGGCTGAGCACCAGCTGCGACTTGGCATGGTGCAGGCAGTACCTAGCAAGTACGAAGGGTTCCTGGAGGTTTTCTGCGAGAAGGAAGCTGACCAGTTGCCGCCCCACAGACCTTATGATTGTGCCATCGACCTGGTGCCGGGGGCGCAGTTGCCGACTGCAAAACTGTATTCCATGTCTGAGGACGAGATGCAAGAGCTCAGGGAGTTCATAGAGCACAATTTGAAGCGTGGATTCATCCGGGAATCGAAAGCAGTGGGGGGCAGTCCTGTGTTCTTTGTAAAGAAGAAAGACACGCCCCAAAAAAGACTCATTGTGGATTATAGGTTCATAAACAGTATGGCCAAGCCCAAGGCCTTCCCCATGCCCAAGATAGATGATCTCCTAGCAACAGTGAGGAAGGGGAAGGTCTTCACCAAGTTGGATCTTCGTGGAGCGTATAACCTCATACGCATCCTGGAGGGCGATGAGTGGAAAACGGCCATGTTCACGCCTCTGGGCACGTATGAATACAGAGTTATGCCGTTTGGTCTCCAAAATGGATCTCACGTATTCCAAGCCTTTATGCATCACGTGCTAGCGGGACTCCTCTACAAGAAATGTGTGTGTTTCCTCGACGACATCCTGATCTTTTCGGAGACGGAAGAGGCCCACGAGAGGGACGTAAAGGAAGTCCTGCAAAGACTACGGGAGAACAGGCTCTACGCCAAGTTAGAGAAGTGCCAGTTTGATGTGACGGAGGTGGATTTCCTGGGCTACAAGCTGTCCGACAAGGGGCTGGCCATGGACAGCGTCAAGGTCTGCGCGGTGTTGGACTGGAAGAGCCCACGCAATCGGAAGGAAGTCCAGAGATTCGTCGGCTTCGCCAACTTCTACCGCAAATTCATCAGAGGTTTTGCAAAGGAGACAGCAGCGATCACGGACACTCTGAGTTCCAAGAAGAAGAGGTTCGTGTGGACGGAACAGGCGGAGCGCTCTTTTCGGAAGCTTAAAAGCCTTTTCGCCTCCGAGGAGCAGCTGCTGCACGTGGATCCAGGCAGGCCCATGCGAGTAGAGACCGACGCGTCAGACAGGGCGGTTGGAGCCGTTCTTCTCCTGCAGGGCGGTTCTTCTCCTGCAAGAAGATCCACATGGGAACTGGAGACCCGGTGCCTTTTACTCCCGAAAGCTCAGCAAGGCGGAGCAAAACTACACCATATGGGACAGAGAGCTGTTGGCCATTCACGCAGCGTTCAAAGCGTGGCGACACTTCCTCATAGGAGCCAAGCACACAGTACAGGTCCGCACGGATCACAAGAACCTAGAGTATTGGCGCACGGCGAAGCTCCAAAGCCAGAGACACATGCGCTGGGCGGAATTCTTCGCGGATTTCGACTTCCGGATAGAGTACATCCCCGGAGATTCCAACGTTATAGCCGATGCGCTATCCAGGAAACCGCAATATCTCGATGAAGCGACACCAGTAGCAGCCAGGCACATTTTCGCACCGCAGGCGTGGTCGTGCGCTGCCATCACAGTAGATCTGGACGCGGTGCGACGCGCGTTGCAAGTGGATCAGTTCGCACAGTCCAAAATGGAGGAGTTGCGCAGAGGTGTGCAGAGTGGCGAAGATTTCCAACTACGCGACGGGCTGCTAACTCGCAAAGGTGCCCTCTACGTGCCAAGCGACGAGCTTCGCGCAAAGGTTCTGCAGCAGTTGCACGACGCCCCCAGTGCGGGCCACTTCGGCAAGGAGAAGACAATAGAACTGGTGGCAAGGGACTTTTGGTGGCCTCGGATGCGTGGAGAGGTAGCGGATTACGTCGCCAGGTGTGACACTTGTCAAAGGTCCAAGCCAGTACACCAGAAGCCAGCGGGGCTGTTGGAACCGCTGGAAACGCCACAGCAACCGTGGGAGAGGGTAGCCCTGGACTTCGTTACTGACCTGCCCAGCTCCAGAGGGAAGACGGCGGTACTGGTGGTTGTGGACCTGTTCACCAAGATGGCGCACTTCATTCCGTGCGCAAAGGTGGCGACGGCGGAACAGACGGCCAAACTCTTCATTGATCACGTGTTCAAGGTGCATGGGCTGCCGCAGTCCATCCTGTCCGACAGGGGGCGCCAGTTTGTTTCCAATTTTTGGCAGAAGCTTTTAGGTATCCTGAACGTCAAGATCAACCTTACGTCGGCGAGACACCCACAGACCAACGGCCAAGCTGAGAGGGTCAACGCGATCATGCAGCAGTACCTGAGATGTTACGCCAATCAGCGACCCGCAGCTTGGGTGGACTACCTGCCGATGGCAGAGTTTGCCTATAACAACACGAAGCACGCGTCCACGGGGGTGACGCCGTTCTTCGCGAACAACGGTCGTCATCCCAGAACCTTCCCGGGGTTCGGGGCACCGAGAGAGGGGGTGCCGCAAGAAGCCGACCAGTTTGCAGCGGAGCTGCAGGAGGTGCACAAAGAGTTGCGGAGACATTTGGAGCTGGCCAAGCAAGCATATAAGGTGCAGGCAGACAAAAACAGGAGAGCGGGGGAGGAGATCCAGGTGGGGGACTGGGTGTGGTTAGCGGCCCAAGCGATGCCAGCCAAGTCGTTGGCCAAGAAGAAGCTAGGGCACAGGCAGTTAGGGCCGTACCAGGTGGAGACTAAGATCAACCCTGTAGCCTTTCGACTAGCCCTCCCCGAAGGTTCCAGAGTGCATCCGGTATTTCACAGGTCGGTGCTCACCCCCTACAAGGCACCGCACAGGTTTCAGGAGTCTGAAACAGTCCCGCAACTACACACTAAGTCACAGGAGAGGGAGAGGGCGCCTAGGGCCGAACCACTCAATGAGGTCACAGAAATCCTGGACTCGAGATGGGGGAAAGAGGGGGTAGAATACTTTCTAGCCACAGAGGGCACTCCAGCCAGTGCCAACGGTTGGGTGCCGGGCTACGCTTTAGACGAACCTCTTCTAAAAGACGAGTTCCATGCCCTTTTCCCGCATAGACCCATGCCAGCCGAGTACTTTGATGACTGGCTCTTTACGCCCACACTCTCAGACAGTACTTTCCGGGGTTTTTCTTCAGCCGAGGAGAGAACGCCAGAATCTAGCCCGCCCAGGGGATCGTGCTCAGGGGTGGACACAGAACCCTCTTATTGGTGGGACGAGCAACCAGAGGAGGACTGGCGCAGGAAATGGCTGACGGGACCTTGGCCGGCAGCACCAGACGAGGTACCAATGGAAGAGGGAGAAGAGAACACTTTGGGTCAAGAACCCGAATTCGAACACTCATACACCGAACTGCAAGCAGAGGAAATGGAGGTACACAACCTGTATCCTGCATCCACCTCCGAAGAGCTGCAGCTCCTACAACCTGCACCCGATGGGCGGGAGGGGGGAAGGGGGGGCTTCGAGGGGGGGATGGATGTCAGGGTTTCAGGGACAGAGAGCGAGGGGGAGGGGTCCCAGGGTGACGAGGAAGAGGACGACGATGACCCGAGGTTGTCAGTGAGTCCGTCAAGTGAATCCGAGGATTCCCAAAAGGGAGCCCCCCTGGTCAGGCCAAGGGGCAGTAGAGAGGGAAGCAGTCAGAAGCAGGGGAACGAAGAGGGAATCCCCAGTGGGGGTTGGAGATCGGGACCGGCCTCTCCGTCGGAACGGAGTGAAGGGGGTGGAGTTGCCAGTGTGTCAGAAAGAGCAGAACAGGGAGCAGAGAGGGGAAGGAGTTCGGAGCAGAACATCCTGCCGGAAGGGGAGGAGTGTAGTACCGAGAGTAGCGTAACGGTCGAAAGGAAGGTCAGAGGCAACGTACGCGCACCAAGTTCAAATGTGGAGGCGCGCGGAAATGAGGAGAGCCCTGAGGAGGAGCCTGGTCCCAAAGCACGAAGGAGGGGGGAGCAGGCGTCAGAAGACTCAGCCTCGGGGGAGTCCCGAAGGGAGGGAGCACAGGGGGGCAGGAAGACCCTGCGGAAAAGGAAGGAGAGGAAAAGGTGGAGCAGTACAAGCCTCTTAAGCTGGTGCAGGGGCGGGACTGACTCAGAGGGGACTTCAAACATCTAAGGGTAAAAGATGCTGAGCCACGGAGCTTGGATGTAACGACAACAATGTTCTTCAATAAAACCTTTTGTATATAACTTGGACTGGATTTTGGTCTCTTGTGAGCTGGGACCTCGGGTGGCTCTGACACCTTTCCTCCTTAGTTCTCAAAGTAATCAAGCAGTCTCTGGGCCTATCTTTCCTTGTTAATTTTCCAAGTCTGAAAGCAGTCACAATTTTAAATTTTCTTCCTCCAAAGGCCAAAACTTGGAAAATTCCTTTGTCAGAAACTCAATTAAGTTCCCTTGTTCAAGTTCTGGTATAGACCTCAATCTCAAATTATTTTCCCGAGCCCGTAGTTCAATCATAGACAGATAGGCCTGTTGTTCTCCAACCTGCTTGTGCAATGGTTTTACCTCCTGCCTCAGTTCTTCAGTTTTTTGATTAGCTCCCTCTGCCAATTTCCGATTTTCTGTGGTGGCTTCAAATAATTTGCCAATTGATTGTGCATTCAAGGTGACTTGTTCAGTTAATTTATTAACACTGGCTGTATTTTGATCAATCTTTGCCATTTGCTCATCCGCTTTTTTGTCTAGAGCTTCCAGTTTTTCGAATATTTTGTCTAATACTGAAGCAGATCCTCCTGCTGCCATATCCTCTAACAAAGGTTGCTCAGTTCCTTCTTCCACTTCCAAAACAGCAGGGACAGATGATCTACGCGGCTGTGAAGTTAAAGTCAGAGTTGTTTGTTTTGCTTTCGCTTTAGCCGCTCTTGTTGATCTCCCAGTGCCACTCATTCCAGTTCTGTCTACTGGTCAAGGTCAGACTGAGTATGTTCCCATGGGAAACCACCAGCCCAGAGGGTAAACAGCCAAATAGAAGGAAAGGAAAAAGAAAGCAAAGTCACATGCAATTGTAAATCCAAAATCCTCTAGAGGGAGCCCAATTATGTTTTGAGGGAGGAAATCAAATTGTTAAAGTCAATTGTTTTAAAACTCCAAACTTCTCCAAATTCCAATGTTTCTAAAACATTGTCCATACAGCCTTTAGTTTCCGAAGAACCTTCAGTTTCCCTGTAGTTAGCAGAGTTGGTCTTAAAAGCATAACAATGTCTCAGCAAGTGCCAGAGAAAATGATTCAATATAACAGTTCCAATAGCACTCAGCTTGTAGCAGCACAAAGCAACAAAGTGTCAAAATTTGCAATCTGACAGTTCTGTTAAATAGGCAGTCCGACTGCCTGGGTTTCTCTGTAGATTTGTAATTCCAGCAGAAAAGGTAAAGCACAGTTCATATTAAGAAGTGAATCACTCAAAGAGTTAAGTCCTAAGTCTCCTTAAACACAGCTCCGATAGATGTATAGATTGATTGCCTTTTAGCGCCTCTTCAAAGGCTCCAAACATCAAAGTCCTTTGCTTTGAGCTTAAGCAGAGATGAGAGACGGACTTCCTGGTTGCGTCTCCCGCTTTTAGCCGAATTAGCAGTAATTTAGCCTCCAAATCTTTCTTTCTTTTCTTACTCACGGGTTGTTGTTTTCAAATCGGATGTTCCCAGGAAAAAAGGTCAGCGCTCACCGACAGCAGCTACGCGGCTTCACTCCACAGAAAGAGCGATCGATTCACAGCACCGCGCCAACCCTTCCACGTTCCGAGACCCCTTACGGGGTCTCTTCTGCGTTTCGGGGGGTGCTTCTGGTGCCCGCCGAGTCCCACGGCCACAGGCTTTCGCTGCCTGTGGTTTTCCGACTTGGGTCTCCGCTTCGCCGTAGCGGACGACCCGTTTCTGCGGAGCTCCCCCTTCACAATTAGAAGAAGGCAGCCATTGTCGTTTGCGCCGCCTCCGGAAGTCTCGCAAAAGCACCAAACTTAATCCATTCCCAGAAGTCTGTTTGACTTCTGAAATGTTTGAAAGCCAAGGCACGGCTCCTGATTGGTGCAGGCGCCCCGGACACAATAGCCGACAGCCGCATCAGACGTTCAGCTTCCGAAAAATGTTCGAAAACCGGAACACTTACTTCTGGGTTTTTGGCGTTTGAGAACCAAGGTACCACTGTATACTTAACCATTTCTCCAAGCTCTTGATATTGGAGATTGAACCTGCATGGAACACATGTGCTATGCCATTAGTCAATACTGAGCTAAATGGACCAATGATGTTCTTAGTTACTACATGATGCTTCTTTGTGAGCACCAATGGGCTGCAAGTTTATTGATAGCCCTGCACACTCCCAAAGCCCTTGCATGTGGTCTACCAGCTCCGGTGAGCCAATACACTCGGTCACTAAAGGACTTAATCAGATGCTAAGGGCAGTTAAACAGATGACTACTCACGGGAAACAGCAGTTGGATGAACACAAAATCACAATAGGCCTATGTGAAGATGGAACACACAGGAAGAAAGGAGAAGTCTAGCAAATTCTGGATGGGTGACCTAGACTTGTTTTGCAGGTGGCTGTTAAACTGATTAATTTGTAAGCGCCCCTCTCCAAGCATGGAGAACAAGAGCTGTTGTAGGTCATTTGTTCCTTCTGTTGAGAATTTTGCGTGAATTTCTAAGTCTCTGTGAAGAAACTGAGGGAAATTCTGCCCCTGGTTTAATGACACAAAGATTTCATGTCCTTTACTTGGCGTGTTTTGCTATGCATGACACAAACTAAACAGCAGCAATGCTAATACTGAAAAGCTTTGAAGCCTTTGCCATATATTACATAGAGAATCGCTGTGTAGGGGAAAAAAGCATGTATTTTGTTTACTTACATAGAGTGACATGTGTACTTTCTACCACAAATACATATTTTGGGCAGGGTGGGGGTGATGTGGAGGTGCCTCCAAATAGGAAAAAGGAAATTTGAGCTTGCTGGGCACAAATAACTCTGGTCCACTCACCCCCAAAATACTCTGAAAGAGGCCATTTATAGGACTCCCATCAACACTAGTGGTGCTTTTGAAATTCTAGAGTTACTCCCTAGTAACATTTTGCCATTTTAAGACTCTGGCCTTAGATAGTAATGGGTGTACTACTTTGCTTACATAAACGTGTCAGCCCTACTGTGTTGCGGCCCTGTTTATTCTGCTGAGTGGGGCCCTGGACATCTGCCCCAAAGTCAATAAATCAATCTTTATTATGGTCCAGAGACCCAACAAATCGTTACAAAGCAATGCACAATTCAGACAGCCTACCTCCAGGTTAGGAATGCAGGTGGCACTGTGGGTTAAACCACAGAGCTTAGGACTTGCCGATCAGAAGGCCGGTGGTTCAAATCCCCACAACGAGGTGAGCTCCCATTGCTCGGTCCCTGCTCCTGCCAACCTAGCAGTTTGAAAGCATGTCAAAGTGCAAGTAGATAAATAGGGACCACTACGGCGGGAAGGTAAACAGCGTTTCCATGCGCTGCTCTGGTTCGCCGAAAGCAGCTTAGTCATGCTGGCCACATGACCCGGAAGCTGTCTGTGGACAAACGCTGGCTCCCTCAGCCTATAGAGCGAGATCAGCGCGCAACCCCAGAGTCGGTCACGACTGGACCTAATGGTCCAGTTTACCTTTTACCTTTACCTTTTACCTCCAGGTTAAACAAGCATTTTGTTCAGACTTAAAGATAGGGATCATTGGTTCTTGCAACCACCAATAAAAACTTCACCACTGCTAATGTTCTAGTGTTTGTCTGGTCTTCCAATAGGAACCTGACATAGTGAGCCTCTGATTTTCCCAGGAAAGGTACCAGCAAGGGTAATATCAGTTTAGCCCTGGCTTTCTCATATTATGCACAGTGCAGCAAAATATGTTTTATAGAATCGATGTCTTGAGCACAAGAGCAAAGTCTGTCCTGGTAGGGAACTCCTCTCAACCTGCCATCCAACACTGCAGAAGGAAAGACGTTTAGTCTGGCTTTGGTGAAAAACCTTCAATAATTTGGTACTGTCAGGTTTTTAATGTCCATATTGTACTCCTATTACCAGCGGATTACAGACTGCATGTGGTCGAGATCGCAAGTCACTGTGTGTATTATCCCATAACCTTTGCTTTAACGTCCTTAGGGCGCCTTCATAACGCAGGTAATAAACTTGGGGGGGGGGGTGACAGACCAATAGAGGTAGCTTTTCTAGCCATGGTTTTCTGCCATTTGCTGACAAACTCCTCATTGGCCAGGTGTTGGTACAAACCCTTCCCTTGATCAAACACTGAAATCCTGAGCCAATCTTTTAGAGCAGCCCAACATGCTTTAGTTGAAATTGGGCATTCACCAGCTTCTAACAGAAGTATGGAGTTGGGGACACATTAGGGTGCCTGCAGCTGAGATTGTAGAAATTTTGCCTGAAAGCCATCTAGCTTAGGCAAGTCCCCATTCTGCCAGATGTTGCGTTGAAAACCCTTAAGGCTGCTGGAACGTATTTGCCACCCTTTGTGCCCCAAAGTACTGCTCTGAGAGCATCACAGGAGCTTGGTAACTAATATTACTCAAACTCCAGAGACTCTTTAAGGAAGCTAAAAGCTGAAATGATGGCTTGGAAGTCAAAAATTCCACCAAACATGACCAGGGGGGAGGAGGTGAACATTCTCTGAAGGGAAAGTAATGCAGACCGCCCCCCAAGTTCCCCTATTTTCCAGGGACAGTTTTCAGGGATTTACAGAAGATGTCCCGGTTTCTGATTTGATCCCCGGATGTCCCGCTTTCCCTTAGGATGTCCCTATTTTCATTGGATAAATGTTGGAGGGTATGGAGTTGTGCTACCTCCAAGGTAAGGAGATAGGTAAAGGTAAAGGGACCCCTGACCATTAGGTCCAGTCGTGGCCGACTCTGGGGTTGCGGCACTCATCTTACTTTATTGGCCGAGGGAGCCGGCGTACAGCTTCCGGGTAATGTGGACAGCATGACTAAGCCGCTTCTGGTGAACCGGAGTAGCGCACGGAAACGCCGTTTACCTTCCCATCAGAATGGTACCTATTTATCTACTTGCACTTTGACGTGCTTTCGAACTGCTAGGCCGTTTACCTTCCCGCCAGAGTGGTACCTATTTATCTACTTGCACTTTGACGTGCTTTCGAACTGCTAGGCATCCTGTACAAAGAAGTCCCCCCCACAAATGTTTAATGTTTTATTATGTTTTTATATCTGTTGGAAGCTGCCCAGAGTGGTTGGGGCAACCCAGTCAGATAGGTGGGGTAGAAATAATAAAATTATAAGTACTATTATTAGTATTACAGTGGTACCTTGGGTTAAGAACTTAATTCGTTTCGGAGGTCCATTCTTAACTTGAAACTGTTCTTAACTTGAGGTACCACTTTAGCTAATGGGGCCTCCCGCTGCCGCCGTGCCGCCGGAGCATGATTTCTGTTCTCATCCTGAAGCAAAGTTCTTAACCTGAAGCAATATTTCTGGGTTAGCAGAGTCTGTAACCTGAAGCGTCTGTAACCTGAGGTACCACTGTATTATCCTTATTATTCAATAGGACATCTTTATTTTCATCAGAGAAATGTTGGAGGGTATGTAGGATTCATGGAGGAAAAGGCTATCAGGGGTTGCCAGTCATGATGATTATATAACACTTCCAGTATCAGACTTAATGGTGCCTCTAAATACCAGTTGCTAGGGAACAGCAGGAAAGGGCTGTTGCCCTCATGTCCTACATGTGATTTGTTCAGAGGCATCTGGCTGGCTACTGTGGGAAGCAGAATGTGGGACTAGGCAGGCCTTTGGTCTGATCTCTCTGGGCTTGTCTTAGTCATAAATCATATGAGTAAATCCTTAGTCATATCATTCAGAGCCCTATTCTCTCTCTCTCTCTCTCTGGGTTGGGAGATAACAATGAAGCATTGAAGTTGTTAGCATATAAATATATATATAGGAACCCTGACCATTAGGCTCAGTCGTGACTGACTCTGGGGTTGCGCGCTCATCTCTCTCCATAGGCTGAGGGAGCTGGTGTTTGTCTGCAGACAGCTTCCGGGTCATGTGGCCAGCATGACTAAGCCGCTTCTGGCGAACCAGAGCAGTGCACGGAAACGCAGTTTACCTTCCCGCCGGAGCGGTACCTATTTATCTACTTGCACATGACGTGCTTTCGAACTGCTAGGTTGGCAGGAGCAGGGACCGAGCAACGGGAGCTCACCCTGTCGCAGGGATTCGAAGCACTGACCTTCTGATTGGCAAGTCCTAGACTCTGTGGTTTAACCCACAGCGCCACCCGCACCCCATATATATATATATAAACTGGTTTACACTTGCGTGAACTTGATGTCATTCATTACACTTACATGTGAGAAGCATCTGGTCTGGTGTGTTTCTGTTTGTATGTGTGTGTGTGTGTGTGTGTGAGAGAGAGAGAGAGAGAGAGAATGGAATCGAACTGGAGAACATGTTCCTTGAATGCATTCCATCCCCTTTCCCATTATTTTTCGTGTCTCCTCCGCTGGGAAAGGATTTGGAACCTAGGACGTATAGAGTCACTTTTGAAGAAGATTCTGTTATGGAAATAAAAATGCGTGCCTTCCAGAAGTCAAACACATCTGCCTCATGACATGACAAAGTTCAAAGCAGCCTGAGGAAGTTTATGGGAAGCAGCTGTTGGTTGTCGTGGCTAATTAAGAACAGGGCGAACTTGAGAATTTGACACAACAGGTTTACACAGTGTTATTAGGTAAAGAAAATTAATGTCTGTTTTTAATAACAGCAAGTAGCAGAGGTGGCAAAGTGTTTTGAATGACATCATACACCCAGCTGTTTTACACATCTGTAATGTGGAACATCATTCCTGTTGTATAACACTTTATCCTTGCTCTTCCACAGGTTTTTGATGAGAAGATGGGCAAACTTCCCTGAGAGATGGTTGTCTTTGTGGCTGGGTATCAGTGTGGTTAAAGTTAAACATGGATTACTTTTAGATAGTGTTCCACATCTCTCTCTCTCTCATATATATATTATATATATCTGCTAATTACTTCACTATGTTTTTGGCACTTTTGCAAGGTTCCTTGTGGTTCCAGCCAAGTTTACATCTACAAATCAAACATTTGCTACAGCTGCAAAAATGTTTTTACTTATTTATAGCATTATAATATTTTATAGCGATGAATAATGACAAGTGCATAAATCACCCGTCGATTTGTGTAATGTATATGTTTTTTTGCAGAGGACTATTTACCCGGCAATGGCACAGAAATGATAATGGCACCGGGCGTTGTGTCACTGGCTGTGGGAATCATTTAAAGTGTCTGTCAGAAACCGAAATGTGAGCTCTTGTTTAAATAAGAAGCATAGAAAACACATTTATTCAGCGTTAATATGTGATAAAGCATGCACGTTCAGGGTTGCGATGCAAGCAGTGGTAAACAGAGAACTTTCATCATAACATGCTTCAAACGAAAGTACTGGGAATGGGGAAATGGGGCAGTCACAGCCTTCCCTGTTATGTACTGAGTTGAATAGGATCCCAAATGCAGCAATCTGATTGGTCCTAGAACAATAGGATCCAGAATGCAGCAGTCTGATTGGTCCTAGAACAATAGGATTCAGAATGCAGCAGTCTGATTGGTCCTAGAACAATAGGATCCAGAATGCAGCAGTCTGATTGGTCCTAGAACAATAGGATTCAGAATGCAGCAGTCTGATTTGTCCTAGAACAATAGGATCCAGAATGCAGCAGTCTGATTGGTCCACAGGAGCCACCCAATCCAGCTCCAGGGGGAAGTGAATCCGCAACCTGATTGGCCTACAGGAGAATCCTGGAATTAGCCAATCACGTGGGGCCGATTGTATAAATAATGTATATAAAGCAGACATTCTGGGGGAACTTCCATTCTTCCTCCCCACCATGAGCTGAATAAAGAGCATGAAATGCATTCTCAATTTCACCCAAAGTTATTCAGCTTTTTGGGGGGGAAGGATCGCCTAAATATCTGCTGAACGGCTGGGGATCTACCTGTCGATCGCAGCCGACCACTTAGACATATCTGCACAAAACAGCATGCAAAAAATGCCTTCTATTAGGGGAAACTGCATCCCAAAACATGTTTAAATTTGCACTAAAATGCTAATGGATTTTCATGCTACAAACTGACATAGCAGTGCAGAGAACTGAACTTAACATTGAAAGAAAAAGGGGAACAGAGAGAAACTGAAATATCGACAGATTCACGTATCCTTACCTGCTACTCAAACACAGGGGTGGGGTCCTGTGACCCTCCAGTTACTGTATTCCTGCACTCAGTGCTTTTTTCCTTTAAAAATGTTAAGGGATACTCTCATTTTGACTCAAGAAAATCACCATTTTATAGTTCAAATCGGGGAAAATAAATACAGTAAATGGACAAAAGTACAGTGGTACCTCGGGCTAAGTACTTAATTTGTTCCGGAGGTCTGCTCTTAATCTGCGCCCTGATTTCTGTTCTTATCCTGAAGCAAAGTTCTTTACCTGAAGCATTATTTCTGGGTTAGCGGAGTGTGTAACCTGAAGCGTATGTAACCTGAGTTACCACTGTACAAAGATTCACAAAATGTTTAGGGGTATGCGTACCCCTGTGTACCCCCAGAAAAAAGCGCTACCTGCACCTCACATCACATCACCCCTAGTTTTGTTAGCTGAGGGTGAAGGGAGTTGGAGCCCGATAACACCGGGAAGAGCGATAGGTTCCCCATCTCTGTACTAATGGATTATTTGCTGGTATTTAATAATACCATAAGGGACACGGGTTGCGCTATGGGTTAAACCACAGAGCCTAGGACTTGCCGATCAGAAGGTCGGCGGTTTGAATCCCCACGATGGGGTGAGCTCCCGTTCCTCGGTCCCTGCTCCTGTCCACCTAGCAGTTCGAAAGCACATCAAAGTGCAAGTAGATAAATAGGTACCACTCCAGCGGGAAGGTAAACGGTGTTTTCGTGCACTGCTCTGGTTCACCAGAAGGAGCTTAGTCATGCTGGCCACATGACCCAGAAGCTGTACGCCGGCTCCCTCGGCCAATAAAGCGAGATGAGCGCCACAACCCCAGAGTCGGTCAAGACTGGACCTAATGGTCAGGGGTCCCTTTACCTTTACCTTAATAATACCATGTGTGCCCCAGGGCCCTGTGGTGTTTATGAAGTGAGCATAAAAACATGGCACTCTGCAAACGTTCTCATCCTGCTATGGCAAAAATGTGAAAGGGATCACTTTGCCTGCATTACTTTCTCTGCTCATGACCTCTGCGATTCCTGACATGAGCTCCCACACAAAGAGATACTGGTAGAGCAGTGTGGTATCAAAATGCAACATTGCATATTCCAAAGGATGGCAGGAGGCCAAGCAAGTTGGCGTCTTCTTCTTCTTCTTCTTCTTCTTCTTCTTCTTCTTCTTCTTCTTCTTCTTCTCCTCCTCCTCCTCCTCCTCCTCCTCCTCCTCCTCCTCCTTCTCTTCCTCCTTCCTCCTCCTCCTCCTCCTCCTCCTTCTCCTCCTCCTCCTCCTCCTCCTCCTCCTCCTCCTCTTCCTCCTCCTCCTCTGGGGAAGACAACTTGAAAAGTTAAAACCACCTGATTCTTACACAAAAGCTGAAGGCAGGCAACTTAGCAATAGTTTTGGGCCATAATGAAAACCATGCCATAAGGAAGCCGGGGACTAGGAGCGGGGGAGAGAAACACGAAGGTTTATGAGAAGAAACAGGTTCCCCTGGAATGTGGCTGATGTAGCAAAACATTTAAATGGAAACCTGCTAATTTGCCTAATTGATTTAAATTAATGGGGAGATTGCAACAGTGCTTCTTTCTCAGCGTAAGCTATAAAACCGTGCGCTGCTGGCTTGCGACCCAGGTATGTGTGGCCTTGGAATGTCATTGTTCATCGGATAACTGTTACAAGCTGTAGCGCCACATTCCAACACTTTGCTGTAACTCCTTGAGCACCGAAACTCATGTTCCTAGATTGGGTTGCAAGATTTTCCTCCCCCTTCCCTTCTCCACAGCAATGCGACTCTTGACTAAATATCCCCTGGACTTGCATGAGGTTTGCAACACGTATGCCATTTGTTCCATGTGTGTAGCTTGCATGATGCAAACTGACAAAAAACCTACTTCTAAACAAAATGCGAATCAACTAACAGTGCAGTAGTAGTAGTAAGTATTATTATTATTATTATTATTATTATTATTATTATTATTATTTATGCCCCACCCATCTGGGCGGCTCCCAACAGAATATCAAAAACACAATAAAACATCAAATATTAAAACCTTCCCTAAATAGGGTTGCCTATGAATATCAAAATAATTCCAATTACTGAGACCCCCGGGTATAGGGCGGTATATAAATTCAAATTCAAATTATAATAATATCCAAATTTATACAATTTAATCAAAGTGGTTTCCCACGCTCCTTGATCAATGTTTTTTGTCCAGTTCTTTTACCTCAGTTTTAGAACCTAGGTTTTAGAATGTAATCTGTTCCGGAAGACCGTTCAACTTCCAAAATAATCGAAAACCAAAGCATAAATTTCTGGAAACATTTACGTCCAGAAAACTCAATACGGAAGCCGCGTGGCACATTCAGCTTCCAAAATGCGTTCGAAAACTGAAGCAGTTACTTCCGGGTTTTCGGCATTCGAAAGCCGAAACATTCGACTTCCGAGACGCTCAAAAACCGAGGTTCTACTGTATTGCTGTGGTTCATATTTTTTATTAACTTCTAATTACATTTCAGTTGGCATATTAATCACATTACGCTGTTATCTTAAACAGCTGCATTTTTAGCAATTACTAATTGTGTTAATACCTTATCTAACTTTCCATAGGATTTCAAATGAGGTGCTTTAATTATTTTCCTTTTCCCTGTGTGTGTCAATCTGAATATGTCCAGTTATAAAGTCCTTGGCCTTTGTCTGCTGTCCAGTTCTTGAAATTCCTCCAATTGCTGTTTTCTCTCAGTGTAGCTGAGGTGGGGCTATAATCCTGGAGAATTTTCAACATATCTCATTAGCTCCCTTCCATTGTGCTCTCATCTTGCTCTGTGTTTCCAGACAACAACATACTCCAACATAGTCCACTCATTCTCCCTATTCAGTCAACATCTAGAAATTTCCACAGCCCGAGAAGGAGGGATCCAGCTTCTGCCTACCTCAAATTCCTTTCATCTTTACAACTGCATTTTGGGCAAAGTCCACTTAAGTTGTATCTCTTCTCTGTTGTTTTAAGGGGTGTACAGATGGTATCCACTCTAATTATCCAAGATAATCCATTCCAGCATTAGAGCTCTCCCGTCATCTCTTTAAACCACACCCAGCTAACTGTTCTTTTAATCATAAATCTTATTCCATACTGCAATTCAACCTCATTTGTATCTTTAAAATTTTGTTTGTGGTTCGAGGACCCGACCCCCGCAATGTGAAATGAATACGCAAGGACACGTGATATAAAGTTAATGGGCAAGAAAAGGCCACAACTTTATTGATTACAGCAGTGAAAAGGTATTGGCTTAGGCATTGGATGTCTAAAACAAGGGGGTTTATTCACCAGTAGGTGGAGCCTGTTGATGCTAATCCAACTATAGGCTCTCCCCTGATGTCACCGAGGGTCGTGCCATGGCCTCCCGCCAAGCAGGCATCAGACAGAGTACACGACCGCCAGGTTCCTTTAACGGAATACCCAAAAATTGAAGGCATAGGCGATGGCCACACCTAGCCCTTCGACACACCACAACACATTATTCCAATGCCTAACCTACCCACCAATACCACAAAAGTTGTGATGATTGCTACGAGGTAGGTGAAAAAACCAAAAAGCCTAATGCCAAATGGAAAAATTCCTACCAGGCCCCCTGGACAACCAGGGCGACCAACCTAAGGTCCATAGCAAGGCCAATGAACTAAGACCCTGAGCTCAAAGGGAGTGGAGGGTGGGTGACTCGCGACGAGACGATGGAGAGAAGAATGAGGCCGAGGAGGAGCTGGCACCACAGCAAAAGGCTGCTGTAAACGCCCCCTCGGAGGCACCTGGTTGGGTGCCTGCCAAGGGGCATGGGCGCCAGCCAGGTGAGAGGAGGAGGCAGGGGGCTAACGCCCCCTGCTAGGGGCGGAGCTCAGGCTCCCGCCCACAACCACTCCCCTCTCTTCCAGGGAGGAGAGTCTATCTGGAGATGGTTGCTGAATCATTAGTAAAGAAACTCAAAGTAAACAGGGAACCAGAGGCTGCCATCTCCGCCATCCACCGCCCACACCAAATAAAATCTTTTTCTCAGTTCCAAATCTCAGATCAATGCAGCTGGGTAATTCCGCAGTTCTGAGTACACCTTCTCTCGGAGCTTGCCTGACTTTAAAGCCTATTAAAAATCCAATTAACAGGAGAATCTCTGCTTCTGAATGGTGGTGTAGGAGGGTTTTTGCCAGGCGAAGTGCTTTTACACTCAGCGCCCCCCTGCCCCCCCTGCATTCCATGCCGGAGTGAGAGCCAGGTACCGGGATGGACTGCGAGTGAAGCCCGTTCCTCCCTTCCCTGGGAAGAAATTCCAAGAATGATTTACCCTCTATCATTCTTGTTTTTCTTTGCCTTTGATCCCCGCAATGTCATGAGGGCTGCTTCCATTAAGGCAGATAGGAACCAGAAACCTTGCCTTAGTTTATTACAGCACAAGTTTACAAAATCAAAAATAACAAGCAAACTTTATATGTAAATAGACATGGAAATTGCTTTGTACTGTACGTTGTTTCCTTATTCACTGGTTTATACTTGGTGCTGTCCCACAGATACCCCTTGTTTTCCTTCGTTCTTTGTTTGTTGACTGTGTAAGATGTTGGTTGTTAGAAGGAGAAGAGTTTGGATTTGATATCCCGCTTTATCACTACCCGAAGGAGTCTCAAATCAGCTAACATTCTCCTTTCCCTTCCTCCCTCACAACAAACACTCTGTGAGGTGAGTGGGGCTGAGAGACTTCAAAGAAGTGTGACTGGCCCAAGGTCATCCAGCAGCTGCATGTGGAGGAGCAGGGAAGCGAACCTGGTTCCCCAGATTACAAGTCTACCGCTCTTAACCACTACACCACACTGACTCAGTTAGAAACTGCCCATATAACTAAAGCTGCAGTGCTAGCCATGTATACTCAGAAGTATTTCCCATTGAACTGAGTGCAGCTTACTCCCAGTTAAGTGCGGTTAGGATTGCAGCCTCTGTCCACTTCCTACTGCAAATATTAAAAGCTAATGGAATGCATTGTTCAGAATTATTCTTTTCCTATGGAAAGCTGTGATCTCTTTTGTTACCTGTAGACTGAGTTTATTTTTATTTTTTTAAAAGATTTTTATTAAAGTTTCAAAAATTATATAAAAACAAAACAAAACAATAATACAAACAGACAAAAATAAAAACAAGTATAATTTCAGTCCCTTATTTTCTTATAACTTACTTCCCCGACTTCCTCATATTTCCCCTTTCTGTATTCCAATTTCTAATTTATTTATTCAGCAAATCCTTTCCCTTAATTTTCATTTAATTTTTGGCCTTTCTTTTCTTTTTACTTATCCATTACAGCTGGAAACCACGTAATTTCTAAACCAATGTCATTCTAACATTCATTAATTTTGCAATGTTTCTTAAGATAGTCCTTAAATTTCTTCCAATCTTCTTCCGCTGTCTCTCTCCCCTGGTCTCGGATTCTGCCAGTCATTTCTGCCAGTCCCATGTAGTCTATCACCTTCATCTGCCATTCTTCCAAGGTGGGTAGATCTTGTGTCTTCCAATACTATGCGATGAGTATTCTTGCTGCTGTTGTAGCATACATAAAGAATGTTCTATCCTTCTTTGGCACCAATTGGCCGACAATACCCAAGAGAAAGGCCTCTGGTTTCTTCAGAAAGGTATATTTAAATACCTTTTTCATTTCATTATATATCATTTCCCAGAACGCCTTAATCTTTGGGCACGTCCACCAAAGGTGAAAGAAAGTACCTTCATTTTCTTTACATTTCCAACATTTATTATCAGGCAAATGGTAAATTTTTGCAAGCTTGACTGGGGTCATGTACCACCTATAAATCATTTTCATAATATTCTCTCTTAGGGCATTACATGCCGTAAATTTCATTCCGGTGGTCCACAACTTTTCCCAGTCAGCAAACATAATGTTATGACCAATGTCTTGTGCCCACTTAATCATGACTGATTTCACCGTTTCATCCCTGTAGACTGAGTTTAAAGTCTGAGCCGCTTTGCCAAAATGGGGAGAACCATCTGGATTTGACAGCTCCTTTGTTTACCATCTTTCCACCAAATCTTTGTTTCAAAAGTTTTGTTTTAAAAGTGTCCTTGCACTTCTCCCAACCAAACCCCCATAGAATTGGAAAAAAACCAATGGAACACATCATTCATTATTGTTGTTTTTCACATGGCAGGAATACATTGGAACAAAATAAAGAGGATTTTAAACTGTCAAATACAAAATCATGTTTACCAGAAACATTTAAAACATAAATCAGCTTTAGTGTTTTGTTTCAACAGACGCACACATGGCTATTTTTGGTAGAAAATACAACTTTATGGCATAAAATGTTGCAATGAAATAGACTTAAATGTGGTTATGTAAAATAGGCTGCAATTGAAACCCCACTTACCAGGGAGTGTGCCTTATTGAATGAGACTTATTTCTGATAGGCAAGGTTAGGATTGCAGCTATAGATGGCTTTGCAATGGGCTGTTGGACACTTTCTCTCTCGCGCATTATTTTTAAGCTTCCATAAGACTCTTTGATGTTTTTCTTACACACTCTAACAGGGCCACCCTTCTGGAAATTCATTAATTCTGAAAAGGAACACACAAGAATGCAATTGAATTGTAAATATCTTTTGATGGATGAGATACGCATGTCTATTGTGTGTTTTGATATATGCAAAAAACCTGCTTCACGCTGACGAACACCTGCCCACCCGCCCTTTATTTTATATGTCCTCTGGCCTTGCTTTGGACTTTGGTTGGTTGCCTGTCTTAGAACGGGGGCCAGGTAGGCATTTTTCCATTTGGGCGGCACTGTGGTCTAAACCACTGAGGCTTGGGCTTGCCGATTGGAAGGTTGGCGGTTCAAATTCCCACGACGGGGTGAGCTCCCGTTGCTCGGTCCCTGCTCCTGCCAACCTAGCAGTTTGAAAGCACATCAAAGTGCAAGTAGATAAATAGGTACCGCTCCAGTGGGAAGGTAAACGGCGTTTCCGTGTGCTGCTCTGGTTCGCCAGAACCGGCTTAGTCATGCTGGCCACATGACCTGGAAGCTGTACGCTGGCTCCCTCGGCCAATAAAGCGAGATAAGCGCCGCAACCCCAGAGTCGGCCACGACTGGACCTAATGGTCAGGGGTCCCTTTACCTTTACCACTGGCCACTTGGTTTTTGCCTACCTCTTAGCAATCATCACAACTTGTAAGGTTTGGCGGTTAGGCACTGGTTCATTGATTTGTGGGGGAGGGGAAGTCAGCCACCGCCCACCCCTCCATTGACCAAGGGTATTCTGTTAAAGGAATCCAGGGCCTGGATCCTGTCCGAAGTCTGCTTGAGGGGCTAGGCCCATGCAACGCCTCTGGGGAAACTGAGGAGAGCTACAGGTGGGTTCTCCTGATGTGACTTTCTCTTTGGGTGGTTTACCTTTACTGACTTCCTGCAAAGGGGGCAGGAGTCTGATATAGTCCTTTGCCGTCGGTGGAAGAAGATTGGAAGAAATTTAAAGACTATTTACAGAAACATTGTAAAATTAATGAATGTTAGAATGATGTTGGAATGAATTTATGTGCTTTTAGCAGAAATGTTACAAAGGTTTAGGAAAAAACAGACTGTTAATTGGTGAAAGGAGGGAAAGTAAAGTTACATTAATATTAAGATAAATTACAGGACAAAAATTGGAAAAGATGGGAAGGATTTGCTGAAATAGCTAACTGAACTAGAATACAAAAAAGGGAGGTGTGAGGAGGTCAAGGAAACAAGCAAATGAAAGATAAGTTATGGGAAGGTTCGTTGTGTTTTTTTTTAATTGTTTCTATTTTTCTGTTTTTTTATTTTGATGTGTTGTCTTGTTTTTGTTTAATTCAGTGTTTTTTCTTTTTTCTTTTTGTAACCTTAAAACTTCAATACATATTACTTAAAAATAATAATAAAAATGATATAGTCCTTTGCCAATGCCTAAGCCAATACCGCTCACATTTCTGCAATCAATAAAGCTGTGGCCTAAAATTTGCCCAATAACCTTAAACCAAAATTCTGTGCCAGTGTGAATTTTATTCTAATGAGGGGCTGGTTTGGGGGCCTTGTCACGCAAGACTCTTTGATGTTTTTGTTACAGCAGTCTAACAGGGCTACCCTTCTGGAAATTTATTAATTCTGAAAAGGAAAACACAAGAACGCAATTGAATTGTAAATATCTTTTGATGGATGAGATACACATGTCTATGGTGTTTTTTGATATATGCAAAAAACCCAAAATATGTATTTCCACATCAGTGAACAACAAAGCAAAGGGAAGACTTCTGCAAAATAAACCAATTGTAGCAGAAAGTACAATACCCAAGTGGAAGTGTGAATCAATGTTAGAATGGATTGAAACACTTTTGCACATCCCTATAAAACTGTTAAAAATTTTTTTTTTAACACACTGTGCATGTGGAGGAGGGAAGGAGTTGCTTGTTGGGATGGAAAGTAAGGGAGAGACAACTAGGGTTGCAACTATTAAAAGCAGCAACTTTGAGACTTTGAAAAACTTTGCTGCCCATTTCCTAAAGTGCTTTGATCAGAGAAGCCCGTGTTTTCATTGTTATGTCTAGGGCTTTTGTTCATATCAGAAAGCGAATTCTTATTTCTCCACCAGCATTAAAGGAGCAGCATATTCAAATCTTGCTGCCAGACTTGACAAGACGGAAATGAAGGACGCCCACAACAAGTGTTTGAACAGCATATTTGATCCAATAGCGAGGTGGTAGGGGCAGAGCATCTTTGCTTACCTGGATATAGGGATGCAGGTGATGCTGTGGTCTAAACCACTGAGCCTCTTGGGCTTGCTGATCAGAAGGTTGGTGGTTCAAATCCACACAACGGGGTGAGCTCCTGTAGCTTTGTCCCAGCTCCTGCCTACCTAGAAGTTCGAAAGCACACCAGTGCAAGTAGATAAATAGGTACTGCTGCGGCGGGAAGGTAAGCAGCATTTTCATGCATTCTGGTTTCCGTCACGATGTCTTATTGCGCCAGAAGCGGCTTAGTCATGCTGGCCACATGACCCGGAAAGCTGTCTGCAGACAAACGCCGGCTCCCTCGGCTTGAAAGTGAAATGAGAGCCACAACCCCATAATTGCCTTTGACTGGACTTAACTGTCCAGGGATCCTTTACCTTTTACCTTTACCCACCTTTTGTGTACAAATAAATGTGTGTTGATGCATTACATTGTTATGATAGACCTCTGGTAAGGGAACCTAATATACAGGAACAGAAGAATAAAATCAAGTTAAGAAACCCCAGTCTGCTCCAAGGTGGAAAGGACCTAATTCTCATGAACATGGTGAGCAATGTGTAGGCGTGCCAGGCAGTGTCTCCTTGTTATTCATTGGCCAGTTCCTCTCTCCTTCAGCATCAGCATGACATCACAATGGCCTGTGTCTCTCCTTCTGGTTGGACACATCCTTGTGAGAACACAGTGGCCAGTCTGTGAAATAGGCAGCATCAGCATGAGATCACAATGGCCAGTTTTTCTCCCTCAGGTGGCTAGCATGGGACACAGTGGGCAGCCCCTGTCCTTCAGGTAGGGAGCTTCATCTTGTGGGGAGAGGCATTCATTCATCTTCATACCTCTTCCACTCAGGCAGGCGGTAGCATGTGGGCAGAATATTTATTTCTCTTGCGGAAGCTGCCAAAAGCAGGTACATGTCAATGCAATAATTTTTCAGTGAGGCAGGCTTAGTTGGGAGGAGATGGTGGACCCTGTATGTTCTTCTCTTAGTGAGGTGGTCAGTAGAAGTATGAGTGTAGTGGTCATCTCACCAAAATGGGCAGCAGCATGCGGACAGAGAAGCAGCAGGCAAGGCAAAGAGCAGGCAAGAAAGCAATCCATCTGTTACAGGGTGTCTCTGCTTACAGGAAGTGGACACGGGTGGTGCTGTGGTCTAAACCAGTGCAAGTAGATAAATAGGTACTGTTGCGGCGGGAAAGTAAAAAAGTAATTCCATGCACTCTGGTTTCCATCACGGTGTTCCGCTGCACCAGAGGCAGTTTAGTCCTGCTGGCCACATGACCTAGAAAGCTGTCTGTGGTCAAACGTTGGCTCCCTCAGCCTGAAAGGGAGATGAGCGCCGCAACCCCAGAGTCGCCTTTGACTGGACTTAACTGTCCAGGGGTCCTTTACCTTTACCTTGTACCTTAACTGGGTTCTCAATGCCTCGTGTCACTTCTAGTTACCAAGAAGGAGAAAGGAGAAGCAGTGAGGAGTGGTAGGAACATTGGATAGGGTCCACTGCTCTGCATCTGCCCACTGCCTCAACTTTTCTCCACTCAGTAACTGGCAGCCATTTGCAGCACTGGCAGGTCAGGTAAGTAACACCAGCATCTCTCTTTTTTTTTTTTAATAATATTTATTAAGAGTTTAAAGATTACAGAATAAAAAGAAAAAGAATTAAACAATACAATACAATACAGAAACAAAAAGACTACATATACATAACAAAACAAAATAAAAACAATTAAAAACACATCCAATACTTTCAATATCTTTTCTCTTTATTTACTTGTTTCAGCGACCTCCTCGCACCTCCCTTTTTGTATTCCACTTCAATTAACTGTTTCAGCAAATCCTTTCCATCTTCCTCAGTTTTCTGTCCTATAATTTATCTTAACACATTCTGACCTTATTTTTCCCTTTGATCCATTAACAATCTATTTGTACTTAATTCTTTATAATATTTCTGCTAAAGCCATATAACTTCATTTCAACATCTTTCTAACATTCATTAATTTTACAATATTTCTGTAGATAATCTTTAAATTTCTTACAATCTTCTTCCACCGACTCTTCTCCCTGGTCTCGGATTCTGCCGTAACACCAGCCTCTCAGGCCCTACTGATTTCAGCCTCAGAAAGCAGAGTAAGAGAAGGAAATTCTTGCATTTAATCCCAATGGCTGCAGCTCAATGTCTGTGCAAGCCCCCTGGCAGTGATGGGCCTTAATGACATTCAATTAATCTCAGAGATAATTGTATGGAAACAAACATGGTTGCCCCCATGGAAAAACCAGAGGCCACCATGTTTCTTTCCTACAGTTTCCTCATAGTGCACAGCATCAAGGAGCCCCATACGTTGTAATACTACTACTACTACTACTACTACTACTACTACTACTACTAATTTATTATTTATTATTTATACCCCATCCATCTGACTGCGTTTCCTCAGCCACTCTGGGCAGCTTAGAGCAAAATATTAAAACACAAATATTAAAAGCTTCCCTAAGCAAGGTTGCCTTCAGATGTCTTTTAAAAGTCAGATATTCATTTCCCTGACATCTGAAGGGAGGGTGTTCCACAGGGCGGGTGCCACTACTGTGAAGGCCCTCTGCCTGGTTCCCTGTAACTTCGCTTCTCACAGTGAGGGAACCGCCAGAAGGCCCTTGGAGCTGGACCTCAGTTTCCGGGCTGAATGATTGGGGTGGAGATGCTCCTTCAGGTATACAGGACCGAGGCCGTTTAGGGCTTTAAACGTCAGCACTAGCACTTTGAATTGTGCCCGGAAGCATACTGGGAGCCAATGTAGGTCTCTCAGGACCGGTGTTATGTGGTCTTGGCGGCCACTCCCAGTCACCAGTCTAGCTGCCGCATTCTGGATTAGTTGTTGCTTCTGGGTCACCTTCAAAGGTAGCCCCACGTAGAGCACATTTCAGTAGTCCAAGCAGGAGATAACCAGAGCATGCACCACTCTGGCAAGACAGTCTGCGGGCAGGTAGGGTCTCAGCCTGTGTGCCAGATGGAGCTGGTAGACAGCTGCCCTGGAAACAGAACGCTAGCCACTCCAGTTAGCTGGATGACCTGTTTGGGAGTTTTTAAAAAAGGCAGGGGGGGGGGGGGACGGGACCTGTTGCATGTGTAGAGGCAGTGCTGAAGCTCTTGGACCACTATTGCAATGTTTTTAAAACCTTCATATTCCCATGCAGATTTTAAAGGATTTTCTCTTGAAAAATCTCACAGAAACAGGATCAACAATGCCATCTCTAGAAGGGACTGCCTTTAATGGGTCCATCCATTCCTCTCCTTGGGAGTGTTTTTTCACAGAGCTTTGTTTCCCAAAAGGGGACCATTCATTTTAAGGGGCACCCTCTAAGGTGGACCCGGTGATGTTGGCATTTAGTTTTTAAAACAGACTCAGCAATAGCAAAATATAGGGAATCGTTTCTGTTCTGAATCACCACATTCATAGCATGACCTAGAGCAGTGGTGGCCAAACTTGGCCCTCCAGCTGTTTTGGGACTACAGCTCCCATCATCCTTGACCACCGGTCCTATTAGCTAGGGATGATGGGAGTTGTAGTCCCCAAACAGCTGGAGGGCCAAGTTTGGCCATGCCTGGCCTAAAGCGACCTGCCCATCTTTTACATGAGATATAATGAGAAGATGAAACCATATAGTTTCATCCACTTCATGAACAGAACCTGCAAAAGCAACCTGCCTGAGAAATATTTGGGTGCAGATGTTTATACTAGTCATCACACTCTTTGAATTTGATTAGTAATAACAAAAACAGTGTATCGTTTTGCTCGACTGCTTGATTCAGTTCTAAAGTAACATTTGTCATCTTTACAAAGGTTAGAGATGTCATTTAAAAGTTTCTGTAGCAAAACCAGGGACTTTAAAAAATGCAACATGATGTTAAAAGGGCATAGCTGCAGAACCACTAATTTGCAAGTTGCTGCGAGAGATGTGCCTCTGGGGTATAACAATATCCCAGTACAGAAGAATAATTATGCAATATCCTGCACCACAATGATATGAAATAGTAAAATCTAAAAGAAAGAAAGAAAAGCATTTAAAATGTTGTGATATTTTACGTCCACGTATGCCCTTATGTTTTTTTATTTGTGTCATTGCCATTTCCATATTCTTTTTCATATATAGAAATATCATTTTTGAAATATTTACTTTTTGGTAGTATGATAGCACTGTGTAAAATTACTTTTTGTGAGCAAAGAAATGGACTGCTGTTGGTATGTTACTTACATGGCTGGTTGTGCATGTTTGTTAAGTTTACGTTTATCTTCCCGTGTTTCGATAGAAAGCTTGATTTCATATCCATTTTCCTTGGTTATGAAGTGTCCGACTCCACACATCATAACTCACATTTATATTGGCTTCTATTGCACCTCATAATATGCTGAATTTCCTTCTCACTCTGGTTATAACGAGTCTCACATCACATCAGTGTATAATGCTTTTTGGTTTGTAAAATGTTAGTATCCCAGATTAACGAGTCTCTCATCACATTTTACATTAGCTCTACTGGTTTCAGTTATGCATTGTAATTCAATAAATTCCATGTTTTAAATCACTGTATGATTTTTATTGCCTCCTTTTGCACACTGTAACATAATAGTGGGCTTTCATGTACGTGTGTGCATATACGCGCAGAATGTGGTATATTCCCAGCTCTTATATACTAAGGACAGTGAAGTTTTCAATGGCCAAACATCATGTTTGCTTGTTTTGTATGCCTTCGAACCACACTGCAAATCCCGCTGGCTTATCCTGGAGCAATAGTTGTGAAATCATATCATATTATACATATCACCATATTGTCAAACTTAGCAGCTGATGATGGACATCATATCTCAGCAAAACTCTCATACTTTCTAATCCTTCTGCATGTTTCTGGAGTAAGTCCCCCATATGGACTACAATTCCTATCGTCCCTGATCCTTGGTCATGCCAGCTGGGAATTGGAATCTAACAACATCCAGAGGATCACGTTATGAGTCATGTGACAAGTGGAGGTGCATGTGCAATTTGCATGGAAGACCGCTTAGGTCCATGGATCTCTCCTGCTGGAATGAGATACAGGTGTTTGCTTCTGCAACTGGATATATGTCACTAGAGGTGTAACAACCTAGCCCTCATTTGCCTTCACAGCTATGGACAAAGGGTTTAAGAACTAAGTTCATACCAAGGATCATAAAGACTAGTGGAATGGACTTCCTCAGGAGGTGGCGGGCTCTCCTTTCTCGGAGGTTTTTAAGCAGAGGTTGGATGGCCACCTGTCATGTATGATTTAGTTGAGATTCCTGCATTGCAGGGGCTTGGACTAGATGACCGTCGGTGACCCTTCCAACTCTACAATTCTATGGAGTTGTTGGAGGCAGCAGCAAGTGGTCCATTATAGCAACCCCTGCCTAATGATGCAGCAAACAGGCTCTGCTTGAAGACCTCCAGCAACTAAGAGCCCACCACACATCTAGGTCAGATGTTCTCTAACTGTGCTCCACTGACCACTTGTGGTCTACAAGTGCCATTCAGGTGGTCCATAGAAAGGTTGCAGGATAGTTGATAATACTTATTGGTCACAGTTTGTCAGTGATACTTGTAAGGACTTCAATGGAGCTGCCCATGGAGCAAATGCAAATTTGTAACTCTTAAGGAAAAGAAAATAACATTGTGTTTAGGGAAAATACTAGCCTGGTTGCATCCCTGCTAGTTGTGCAAATGGTCCTCAGCTCATATGACTTGTTTCTATCATTGTTACGTGTCTAAGGAGGAAGGAGTTTGAGAACCACTGCTCTAGGTTCTATTGTTGAACTGTTCTCACCATTTAAAAGTTTCTCCTAATGTTCAACCATAATCTGCCTCCTGTAACGTACGCTCATTAGCTTCTTCTGACACTTCTTCAGGTATATGAAGAGTAGTAACATGTCTTCTCAACTCTGCTAAGAATACCCAGATCATACATGAACTTCATCTTCTATTATCTTGGTGATACTGCACTTAGTATATAAGTGCTAACATGGATCATTGTTGCACTGATTGATATTATCATTTAGAAAAAAAGTGCTGCTGATATTGATGATAAATAACAGTATCAATCAACACAAGGACCTTCCAAGGTAGTCAGTATGATTGCACTGGCAGTACGGATGAGGAAGAAGGAGATTACTCACTTGTGAGTTCATAGTGGAGCTGAAATTCAAACCAGATAGTTACTGATTTGCGGTGTGATTTTTTAGCCATTCTGCTACACTTGGTTTCCATCAAAACTACTAAAAAAAGTTCCACATCTTTGACTATCCTGGCAGTCATGTGAGCCAGAAGAGTTTACCCTGAATTTAATCCAAACACTTCTGATCAAAAAGTTTTTAGTGTAGAACCACTGGGAACAGTTCTAGTGATGTCTACTACAGGTTTGTCTGTAAACCCTATGAGTGGAGTTGATTTCAAAGGAAAGTCGAAGAAAGCTTTTCTCCAGTGATGCTGATGAAGTTTTATTCAGACCAGGCGTGAACTGTGTGTGTGTTGTGGGGGGAGGGGAGACACGACAAGGAAGCAGTTATCACTGTAAGTGTAAAGAAAAATAAAACATTCATCCTATTGTCATCAGGAGGAGAATGGTATTGGAATCAGTTTGAGGCTACAACATAGTAGACCCAGAGAATCACTGAAAACTTTGAATCCTATACCCTGTGTGTTCTCCAGGGGACAAAGCATATGTGGTCATAACTGAGGTGGGGATGGTTCAGCTTTTCACCTTTAAAGCCCTAAACGGCCTCAGCCCAGTATACCTGAAGGAGCGTCTCCACCCCCATCATTCTGCCTGGACACCGAGGTCCAGTGCCGAGGGCCTTCTGGCGGTTTCCTCCCTGCAAGATGTGAGGTTACAGGGAACCAGGCAGAGGGCCTTCTCAGTAGTGGCACCCGCCCTGTGGAATGCCCTCCCATCAAATGTCAAGGAAATAAAGAACTATCTGACTTTTAGAAGACATCTGAAGGCAGCCTTGTTTAGGAAAGTTTTTAATGGTTGATGTTTTATTGTGTTTTTAATATTTTGTTGAAAGCTGCCCAGAGTGGCTGGGGAAACCCAGGGGTAACAACAACAACAACAACAACTTCTAGCCATGTCCTATCACCAATCCCCACACATTCCAAGGTCCAATTTACATCTTACAAAAAGGGAGTCTGTGTATATTGGAGAGCATGGACATTGGCTTCTGTGCAGGGCGTTCAAACACAACGAGTTCAGGCATGGCAAGGGACTGGGGCCAGCTGGTGAGATTTAGACTCCCCCCAGATGTGTACACAATAGCTTAGAGAGTTTCTATGTAGGGTCCATTCCCCTCGACTGGGACCCTCTTGGCAACTATATGCACACCAGTTCTATCAAAAGGAAATTTTTCCAACCGAGCATTTTATCCCATTCATTTGTTTCAGTGTTTTCAAATTTGTAAACCACCTAGGGTGCTTTGGCAGAAAACCAATAAATAAATAAATAAATAAATACCCCACCTCCTGCCAATAATTATGTGCATATGTACTACTGTGACTGCTGCCTTGAACACAATTCCAAGTGTTGGTGCTGACCTTTAAAGCCCTAAATGGCCTCGGTCCAGTATACCTGGAGGAGCGTCTCCACCCCCATCGTTCTGCCTGGACACTGAGGTCCAACTCTGAGGGCCTTCTGGCAGTTCTTTCACTGTGAGAAGCCAAGTTACAGGGAACCGGGCAGAGGGCCTTCTTGGTAGTGGCGCCCGCCCTGTGGAACACCCTCCCACCAGATGTCAAAGAGAAAAACAACAACCATACTTTGAGAAGACATCTGAAGGCAGCCCTGTTTAGGGAAGCTTTTAATGTTTGATGTATTACGGTATTTTAATATTTTTTTGGAAGCTGCTCAGAGTGGCTGGGGAAGCCCAGCCAGATGGGCGGGGTATAAATAACAAATTATTATTATTATTATTATTATTATTATTATTATTATTATTTCCTTATGGTAGAGAAATGATAAGATATCTGATGAATGATCTAACGTTTTGCCCCAGCAAGTAGATTGCAAAGGGTAATGGCATTGTGTGAGGAATAATTAAGGGATAACGGGAGTTTCAGGGAAAGGTGCCAGAAAGATTTCCTTGCTCTTGTTCTTGGGCTCTGCTTGAGGGTTTGCCATTGTGAGAACAAGATGCAGGACTAAAAGGGCCACTGGCTTGATCCAGCAGGCTCTTATGTTCTTATATTTTGGAGAGCCAAAGTAGACCAGGCAAATCTAGGTGGACCAATGGTCTACTTCAGTATAACACATGTTCATAGGTTTCCAGACAAGGTATCAAACTGGTACCTTTTTGAAATTCAATGGAGTTTTTATACCCTAAGTAAGAGGTGAGCTACAAATTGCACTCTTTGGCTACCAAACAGGTGACCAAGGCATCTGAATGCCATGTTTCGGCCAAATTTGAACAAGTGACAGAATGGGATAATTGGCAGTTCGGAGAGCCCATGCTCTGCTCAGCTCATCTAGAATAATGATGGCTTCTTCCTGAAGCTGCCCCAAACATCAAAGCTGACAGGGAAGATCCGGAATTGGCGTGATGAATTGTTTCAAAAGGACTGGAGCAAATTTATACTTTATATGAAAGAAAATTGTAAACAGTTGAAAACGTTTGTAGGTTTGAGTTGAAATGTTTGGTAATGGGAAAATAAGGAGGTGATTTACATACAAGAAGGTGAGTGCTAAAAGTTTGACATCAGGTAAAAAAGTGGATATAGGAATGTGAAGAAATTGGTAAAGTTGTGTGGAAGTCAGTTAGAGGGAGGGAAGGAGGTCGATGCTTTATTTAAGCAATTCTTTAAGTTATGGATTTTTGATATGGAAATGTAATGAAATATGGAAAACTTAATAAAATCATATTAAAAAAAAGAAGCTGCCCCAAACATAGAAGGGAAAAGGACTGGAGGGGCATGAGCCAGTTTCCTTGCTCCCTACGGTCCATGTACCTTTGGAAAGAAGGAATCTGTTATTTCCTGAATCTTCCTCAGCAGAGCAGCTATTTGCTACAGGGGAAGGGGTTATTGCAACTGGCTGGGCTACCTCTTCCCATTATTCCTTCCGAAGTCATGGACTGGCTGGATGCAGAAGAGTGGAGGAACCAGCAGATGAACCCCCAAAGGAAGAAGACTCAAAGCTAGGGGATTGCTGGTGGGAAGATGACAAGTGTTCAGAGGGAGAAGTCTGAAGAAGTAATAGGGTTTAGTGAGCAGGAGAGCAAGGCAGAAGAGGAGGCAGAGATGAATCAGGCTGGTGAGGAAACCAGCCTGTTATTCCCTCTTGCTGTGACCAACTCCCCTCCCAACTGGTGTCCTACAACCCGAAGAAGTATGAAGAGGACAGAGCAAAGACAAGCAAAATGATGGAGCTTCAGATTGCTTGGGAAGAAACCAGGGAAAGGGGAGACCTAGGGAGCTGTGGGAAGGCAGAGACCTTCAAACTGCCTCATAGGGGCAAGGTCTACCCAGAATAATTGCTGTGCTCTCTAGGTTCTAGGCCTGAGCTGTCTTGTTCCTTTAAATAAAGAGCTAATTTCTCTGACACCATGTGAGTTATTGCTGACCTGTTCCTGGCACCTGCTCCTGAAACGAGAGAGAGATGGACGTAGTGCTTTCCATTTGTTCTGACAAAATGGGGTTATGGCCACCATCTTGACTGGCTTTCAGAGGGATCAGAGAAACTAAAGGACGATGTGGCTATCAAGTCATGATGGCTACAGGCTGCTCCCAGGATCAGAGGCTCCATGACTCTGAATACAAGTTGCTGTGAAATGTCAGGAGGAGAGGGCTGTTGACCTCATCTCCTGCTTATGGGCCACCCATGGTATCTGGTGGGCGACCCTGGGGAAGAAGATGCTGGACCAGAGAGACCTTTGTTCTGATCCAGTGAGCTCCTCTTATGTTCTTATTGGGTCTAGCAGTTGGGAGGGATGGATCAGAGCTGTGTTTGCACAGGAAGAAGAAGAGTTTGGATTTGATACAGTGGTACCCCGCAAGATGAACACCTCGGAAGACGAAAAACTCGCTAGACGAAGGAGTTTTTCGTTTTCTTAGCCACTTTGCAAGATGCATTTCCCTATGGGCTTGCTTCGCAAAACGAAGCTTGCCCCGCAAGCTCCAGGGATAGTGGGGAAGCGCAGCGCGTCTTCCCCGCTGACCCCGGACCTCTTTTGAAGCAAGGGGCGGCGGGGAGAAGATCGCTTCTCCCTGTTGCCAGCCCCGCAATCTCCGGGGACAGAGGGGAAGGCGCGCGCGCCTTCCCCTCTCTCCCCGGACCCCTTTTGAACCAAGGGGCGGCAACGGGGAGAAGCGATCTCTCCCCGGACCCCTTTTGAACCAAGGGGCGGCAATGGGGAGAAGCGATTCTCCCCGCTGCCCCTTCCCTTGCTTTAAAACAGGTCCGGGGACAGGCAACGGGGAGGTGAGTGAGGTTGAGAGACTTCAGAGAAGTGTGATTAGCCCAAGGTCACCCAGCAGCTGCATGTGGAGGTGCAGGGAAGTGAACCCGGTTCACCAGATTACGAGTCCACCGCTCTTAACCACTACACCACACAGGGGTGAGTTACCCACAAATCTTTTGGATACAGGGCAGGGATAGGCAGGTGGATGTAGCTTGCAGAAAAATCATTTCAATGTGAGCAGTCAGAAATCGTTTGAAAGGCAGAAGACCTTGCAGAATGTACGAGGCCCATGGAAGTCCATGCAACGTGTTAGGGAACCAAATGCAAAGAATTGTTACAGAATCACCTATGTCCAGATGTGGAACTTGCTTATATCAAGGTTCTCATAACCACATCTACTGCCCTTCTTCCTGAGCAATGCATGGAGTTTATTTTCCTGCTCCTGCCACCTGCAACCGTCTCTTGGCCACTCAGGTTGCTTGCTGGCATTTCCCAGATAACCTATCCATCCACTCTCTGGATCTGCCTCAGCCTCACACTAGGTTTGCAAGCCACTGGGGAACATCATCGTATGTCTGCAATTTGGCAGGCTACCAGAGCATCTGGATGCCACATTTCCCTTCAACATGAACAGGAGATAGAGTGAGATAATGGGCTGTTCAGGGGAGGGCATGCATGCCTCTAAAGCAATCTCGACATGGAAATGGGATTAGATGATTGGGAATAATGTAAATCAGTGATGTTCTGAAACCAGACTCGTATATTGCTGGGGCTTTGATGGATAGGGTGGAAAGGAGAAAGGACACCCTTCTCTTTGAACACCCTACTCATCAGCATACTGTGCAAACGGACTTTCAAGGAACATTCCACAGATAATATCAATCTCTCCTTCTGCCTTCAGTTAGTAGAGCCCAAAGGAGAAGAGTTGGCAAACAAAAGCGTTACCTCAGCTTAGAAGTCATGGTGAAAGTGGTAACCCACACCGATTCATGGACCCTTAGGAATGGTGCCTCTTCACCTCCCCTTGTTCACTAACCTCCCACAAAAAAAGTCTCTCAGCACAACAAACAAATACCTCTGGTTATGAACTTAATTTGTTTTGGAGGTCCATTCTTAAGCTGAAACCGTTCTTATCCTGAGGCATGCTTTCGCTAATGGGGTCTCCCACTACGCGTGCACCTCTGGCACACAATTTCCGTTCGCAACCTGGGGCAAAGTTCACACCCAGGAGCAGCTACTTCCAGGTTAGTGGAGCTCGTAACCTGAAGCGTTCGTAACCAGAAGCGTTCGTAAACAGAGGTACCACTGTAGTAACTTTGACATACAGAAAGCAGTCCTTTGGAGAAGAAAAACAAAAGCCTTTTCGAAAGGAACCAGTGCACAATGCCATATTGACTGTGAAGATGGCAGGAAATACTATGGAGATGGTTCCATTGTGGGACTCTGAGGAGGAGCTAAAACTGTGACACAGATGTTCTGTCTCTGTTTGGACATATTTGTGACATAGATTTGATAGTTGCTAGGTCACAACTCAATGGAGGAGGGGTAAAACAACAATAACTACTACTACTAAAAGGTAAAGGGAACTCTGACCATTACGTCCAGTTGTGATCGACTCTGGAGTTGTGGCGCTGATCTCGCTTTATTGGCTGAGGGAGCTGGCATACAGCTTCCGGGTCATGTGGCCAGCATGACTAAGCTGCTTCTGGTGAACCAGAGCAGCATACGGAAACGCTGTTTACCTTCTGCCAGAGTGGTACCTATTTATCTACTTGCACTTTGACGTGCTTTCGAACAGCTAGGTTGGCAGGAGCAGGGACCAAGCAACGGGAGCTCACCCCGTCGTGGGGATTCGAACTGCCGACCTTCTGATCGGCAAGTCCTAGGCTCTGTGGTTTAACCCACAGCGCCACTACTACTACTACTTATTATTATTTATATGCCGTCCATCTGACTGGGTTACCTCAGCCACTCTGGGTAGCTTCTAACAAATTAAACCTCAGTAAGACATCAGACCTTCAAACTTCCCTATACAGGGCTGCCTTCAGATGTCTTCTATTGGCTTACACCACCAACATTTTTAAGACAAAATGAAGACGTAAAAGTTGGAGCATTTCAGCTGACAGCATCCAAAGCAGAACATTCTCTACATGACAATAAAGCTAAACACATGTTGGGAAAACCAGGAAAAGTCAGGAAAATCCCTCATGAGTATGGACACTGTGCGGAGGGATGCCTTTCCCCAGGGGTCACCCCACATTCAAACACAAGTCAAGCTCCTCACTTCCCGTATAAAGTGACCTATGTTTTCTTCAGTGGTGACTGGGATTCCCAAAGGCATTGAGAAGCACTGGGGGCCATATTTGACACCCCCACCTGCATGAGGCTTCCCACCCATGGTCTACGAAAAGGAGCACTGGCTCACAGTCAATTAAAAATGGCCCATGGTCCAGCCCACGTTATGCACCTTTATGTATCATTGATTTAAACGGGAGTGCCAAGAATATGCTTAAATTACTCCTACTGAAGTCAGTGGGGCTTAAAAGTGCTCAAATTTGACTAGGTGTTCCTCATGACATTTAATTTGTTCCTTTTGTCCTGAGAGTGACATATGTTGCTGATTTTGGCAGCAAATAACAAGCATAAATAATACTGACGGGGGGAGGGGGAACCTATATACATCAAGAAATTGGCATGTGGATGCATTTAAGAAGGGGATCTGTTCTCTCTGTGTATTTGTAGCCACTCTTTAGAAGTAATTACAGACACACTGGCATCTTGCATTTCAGATCTTTGCACGTTTTGATTATTTTGTTTTCAAGCTTTTCTCCTTTGCCAAACACACTTTCTGTCTCCTTATGTTGGAAATATCTCCTGATAATGCTCTCAGATAAATCCCCGGGAATCAGAATTGGTGTGTTTAACTCTATGTTTAGATAAGAATGTGGCATGGTGAAGACTGACATTGGATAGCTAATACTGATTGATTGATTGATTGATTGATGATTGATTGATTGATTGATTGATTGATTGACTGATTAGGGACCAGCTGTGTCAGGTCACACAACAGCTTCCCATGCCACCTGAAACCGTATCATCAACCCTCTCCTGCTTCTTGCCCTGTTTGCTTTTATCTTGTCTTCTTATGCCATCTTCAGGTTTCCCCCACGATGCAGTTTGCCTTCTGAGGCTAAAAGCAGCTTCGGCAGGGTTTGGTTTTCCTTGGGATTCCAGCAGCAGGGGAAGGGTTAAAAAAAATCTCCCTGTGTCCCATTATCCTGATTGTTGCCCCGCCCTCGGTGGCTGTTATATGCATGCAAATAGATAATAGATATGTTAAATGCGACGGGACGCAGGTGGCGCTGTGGGTTAAAGCCTCAGCGCCTAGGACTTGCCGATCGAAAGGTCGGCGGTTCGAATCCCTGCGGCGGGGTGCGCTCCCGCTGCTCGGTCCCAGCGCCTGCCAACCTAGCAGTTCGAAAGCACCCTCGGGTGCAAGTAGATAAATAGGGACCGCTTTCTAGCGGGAAGGTAAACGGCGTTTCCGTGTGCAGCTCTGGCTCGCCAGAGCAGCGATGTCACGCTGGCCACGTGACCCGGAAGTGTCTCCGGACAGCGCTGGCCCCTGGCCTCTTGAGTGAGATGGGCGCACAACCCCAGAGTCTGTCAAGACTGGCCCGTACGGGCAGGGGTACCTTTACCTTTACCTTATGTTAAATGCATTCACGCATTTCACGCCTAGCTTGGCTGCAAGTTTCTCTTTTTAAAATAACTTGAGATAAAATTAAATGCAGTGCAAACATATAATCTCTTACAACCAAATTTATGGCCCTCTTATGAACTTACAAAAGGCTGCTTTTTGGCTACTTTTCTTTGCAAATAAAAAACTGCGGGGGAAGCATCTCCACCTGTCATCATATAATGCAATAGTTTATGTATTTATATTATGGCTTGATATCAGTGTTGGCCACGTTTTTCTCGTTTTTATGCCTAGAGGCTAGCTTCCTGGTCTCTGCATATGGCTCAGAGTCAATATCCTAATTATTGATCACAAGCGGTTTATAAACTGCTTTGAGGTTGCTGTGGTAGGTTTTATGAAATTAACAAATTCATTAATAAATACCCACACCATATGTTTAAAGCATTCTTATACCATGTTCACAATCATGGAGAATCGTGGGGACTGTTGATTGGGAACTGTAAGGTCCGTAAAGTTCACAGCCTTAAGAAAATCCCAGGATTCCATGGGGTTATTCCAAGCTTGTTGATATGTGCGGATGGTAGTGTGTTAACCTATATCACATATATATCACATATATAACATATATAACACAGTGGGTGGCGCTGTGGGTTAAACTACAGAGCCTAGGACTTGCCGATCAGAAGGCAGTTCGAATCCCTGCGACGGGGGTGAGCTCCCATTGCTCGGTCCCAGCTCCTGCCCACCTAGCAGTTTGAAAGCACGTCAAAGTGCAAGTAGATAAATAGGTACCACTCCGGCAGGAAGGTAAACGGCGTTTCCGTGCGCTGCTCTGGTTCGCCAGAAGCAGCTTAGTCATGCTGGCCAGAGATGGTTGAAGTTGGAGTCCAGCAACATGGGTGTGGGGCTACAGGTATCCCTAGCTAGAGATGAGAAGGCCTGGAAAAAAAACCTGGAAAATTGGGGGGGGGGACCCAGTTTCCCCCCGTTTCCCCCCAAAGCCGTTTTTTCCTTGGGGAAAAAGGGGGGAAGAGTGTGTGGAATAGTCAAACTATATCAAACCATTTTTTTCTCCTTTGATTTTGATATTTTCTGGGGAAACAGGGAAAAACTGGTGTCTCTCTCCCCCCCCCATTTTTCCTGTCCCCCCCCAAGCCTTCTCACCTCTAATCCATACAGGTATGGCATATATAGGATGCTAACAGCTGCTCATAGAGATGAATGTCATGATCCCCATCTCCTTTGAAAGCTGGTTACCATTATCGTTATATGGTGACATGTTTCACTCAGTATTCACATGTTGTATGAAGAACAACTTTCTCTTGCATCTCCTGAATTAAAATCACACTTCTCCTGCCCTTGCCTGATGCTAGCTTTGCATGGCCTGGCAAGCGTTTCCCAGATTGCTGGTTGTTTTCCGACTGAGGATATTCTGCAATGTGGCAAAAATTCTGCTTCTAATATTTTGGCTTAAGAACAAAAATCCTGCATGGTGCCACATGCTTTCAATTTGGGCAGTGCGCTCCCGCATATGGTTTGTGTCTCGCACCAGAAGAATCCATACTACTTTGGCAAGATGCACTCTCAACTGATAAGCCACATCTCTCTCCCCCCCCCCCCTTGTGCAGCTGGAAAACCAGAGCAGATCTACATATAAAAGTGTGACTTGCCTCTTTAATAATCCAGAGCAGAGACATCACCTTGCCAACAAAGGTCCGTATAGTTAAAGCTATGGTTTCCCAGTAGTGATGTATGGAAGTGAGAGCTGGACCATAAAGAAGGCTGATCGCCGAAGAATTGATGCTTCTGAATTATGGTGCTGGAGGAGACTCTTGAGAGTCCCATGGACTGCAAGAAGATCAAACCTCTCCATACTGAAGGAAATCAGCCCTGAGTGCTCACTGGAAGGACAGATCCTGAAGCTGAGGCTCCAATACTTTGGCCACCTCATGAGAAGAGAAGACTCCCTGGAAAAGACCCTGATTTTGGGAAAGATGGAGGGCACAAGGAGAAGGGGACGCCAGAGGACGACATGGTTGGACAGTGTTCTTGAAGCTACCACATGAGTTTGACCAAACTGCTGGAGAGAGTAAAAGACCGGAGTGCCTGGAGTGCTCTGGTCCATGGGGTCATGAAGAGTCAGACACGACTAAACAACAACAATAATGATCCACCCTGGCATCGGAGAATCTTACAGGACCCTACTGATGTGTTTAGATCTCTTTGTGTAGACATAATAGAAAGATCTGTGCGATTGGATTCCCTTCTAAGGTTCATTACATGGAATAAAATGCAGAAGAACGATTTTGTAAAAGGTGAAAGATTTATATGATCTGAGAAGAAGGCTTTTCTTTTGGGAATTATAGGGACAGAACTACCTAGATTGTATAGAAATTTATTCATGTATGTGACTACAGCAGCAAGAATGCTATTTACCCAAAAGTGGGAAGAAGCAGAATTCCCAGCAAAGCAAGAATGGATACAAAAATTTATGGAATATGCAGAAATGGTGAAACATACCGTAAGAAATCAAGATAACAATTTTTTTTAAAAAAAGAATGGAAATGGTTTATTGAATATTTACAGATACAGTGGTACCTTGGGTTACATATGCTTCAGGTTACATACGCTTCAGGTTACAGACTCTGCTAACCCAGAAATAGTGCCTCGGGTTAAGAACTTTGCTTCAGGATGAGAACAGAAATCGTGCTCCGGTGGTGTGGCGGGAGTAGGAGGCCTCAGGTGCTTCAGGGTAATAACAGTTTCAGGTTAAGAACGGACCTCAGGAAAGAATTAAGTACTTAACCCGTGGTACCACTGTAACTTGCAAACAGATAAAAACATTAGCAGGATATTGTAGTAACCTGCAGTTTCATGAGAGTATATATTTAAAGTAGTTAATTAAATAAGCAAATTAAATGAATTTGGATATGCAGAAGATATTAAAAAATAAATTTAAGGAACTGCTGAAAGAGGGGTTGTAAAATTAGTGAAATTTATAAACCTGAAAAGCATAAATAAAGACTTAAAAAGAAGAAGGATTTTGACACTTCTGCATAAATGGCACAGATGTGCTGGCCTGAACTTCAGTAGCAGGTGAAGCAGCCACACCACAGACCAGGCCATCAAAGCAGTGCTAGAGCACTTTTTGGGAGGTCAGAAAACGACTGAAGAAGGTCTGTAGCCTAAAGGAAAACAATGGATTCAGCCACAGCTATAGGAAGAGTCCACTTGGGATAGTAGATAGCTTTGTTTACAAGGATGTAAGGTTGCAATCCATCTGAAAGGAAACTGTCCTTTTTATGGAGGTCATACCAGTGGCGTAGCGTGGGTTGTCAGCACCCGGGGCAAGGCAAGTAATTTGCACCCCCCAGCCCATAGATTTGCGCCCCCTAACCCGTGGATTTGCGCCCCCTAACCCTAACCCCCAGATGTTGCGCCCGGTGCGGCCGGCCCCCCCCTGCACCCCCCACGCTACGCCACTGGGTCATACCATATTTTTCGCACCATAAGATGCATCTGACCATAAGACGCACCTAGTTTTTAGAGGAGGAAAGGGGGAAAGCCCCGGTTTTTTGAGGACCAGCTCACAGTTGTGCAGCTTCTTTCACAAAGGGGAAAAGCCCCTTTTTTGAGGATCAGCTCAAAGTTGTTGAGCTTACTTTGCAAAGGGGGAAAATCCTGTTTTTATGGGGTTCAACTCACAGTTCTGCAGCTTCTTTAGGAAAGGAAAGGGAGCTGTTTCTACAGTTTCCAGACAGATAATCTAATCAGCCAGTCGCTGGGGAAACAAACAGCCTCCGTCTGCAGAACATTCAACAATGGAGGCCTGGGCAAGGGGGCGGGGCCAGAAAGGGAGCCAGCAATTGACCACACATTCATTCTATAAGACGCATAGACATTTCCCCTTACTTTTTAGGAGGAAAAAGGTGCATCTTATGGAGCGAAAAATACACTAACTTTTATCGCCTGTTGACAGAATGCACCAACCCTGGATTAATGAGCCTAGCGGTTTGGTGGCGATGGGCTATTGCATTAATCAGTGCTGGTGTGGCAAAGCTATTTCCCTCCTAAATGAGGAAAGGCTCCCCCAGGAGCCATCAAGGTACGATGTTAGCACCCGAACCCTGAAAGTAGCACTTCATTCACCAGATACTGATTATTCCTTATGTTGCCTGGGGAAAGAATTTCAGATTGTATATTTATTGCCATGCATTTAGCACTCCCATTACCAGGCAAAGTGCTTTAAAGTCCAGGTACCGTTCATTAGCAAACACAATGAGAGGGATAACAATTAACTCTTTTCTTGTACAAGATGTCTAGCTACGTAATCCTAGGCATGTCTACTCAGAGGTAATTCCCACTGAGCTAGAGATGTTTGGGGAACTGGTTCTTTGTAAATTGTAATACCCACTTCATGGATCACTGCCTTGCTGTGGCGAAGGGGCTTGAATAACTCAGAGAAGCTATGAGCTATGCCATGCAGGGCCACCCAAGATGGACAGGTGATAGTGGAGAGTTTTGACCAAACATGATCCACCTGGAGCAGGAACCGGCAAGCCACTCCAGTATCCCTGCCAAGAAAACTCCATGGACAAAGACAACAGGAGTGCCTGTCGTGCTCTGGTCCATGGGGTCACAAAGAGTCGGACACGACTAAACAACAACAAATTGTAATACAAACTGACCCAATTCCCATTGGTTGTGGATCTGAGTGCAATTATCCTTGCACTCCTTGATTTTGCAAGGTAGCTTTAAGCTCAGAAATGTAGGATTTTAGGATACGGTATGTTTCTAAAGGTGTGCTTTGTGGGGAAATATGGAAATAGATGTGTGTTTTGTAAGAAAATGTATTCAAAAATAGTATCCATGTATGTGTTTAAGTACATTTTTGTGTGAGTTAAAAAATAATGGCAGATTAATGTGGAAAATGGATGGATCAGACCTATAAATGAACATGTCTGACTCAAACTGGAAACAGAGTTTATATCTATATACATGTATGCATGTATAAATGGCAGCCTGACTCTGGAAACCATTGACTTGGCTAAGATGCTCACTGACCCACCTCCAGAGTTCATGGCTAAGCCAAAACTGAAACACAGGTTCCAAGATCCCGTTCCAATATAGTCCAATATACTACAGTACGTATGCAAAATAAATTAAGAAGGAATGAGACAAATTCTGAATAACTCAAATATTGGTGAAATATGTTTTCATCAATAGAATTTCAACATCTCATGCGAGACTGTAATTAGTTGATGTTGTGATTATCTCCCCTGTGGTAAAAAGAATGAAAAAGTGTAGAGGTAAAATGAAATGAACGGACAGCTGACTAGTGTAAACTGTGCAGTGTTGCAGTCAGTAGCTGAGACTGATCAGCAGGGCTTGTCGTTAATGGAGCAGAAACGTGAGAAAAAAGCTGGAGGAGTAGGGAAATTGTTGAGAAACTGCATCAGTTTCTGAAATTTCCATCATTTATTTTGAAGTAGGACTGTTGTCTTAATTCCGAGAGAGAGAATTAAGATTGCCGGAAGAAATATCAACAACCTCAGATATGCAGATGACACAACCTTGATGGCAGAAAGTGAGGAGGAATTAAAGAACCTCTTAATGAGGGTGAAAGAGGAGAGCGCAAAATATGGTCTGAAGCTCAACATCCAAAAAATGAAGATCATGGCCACTGGTCCCATCACCTCCTGGCAAATAGAAGGGGAAGAAATGGAGGCAGTGAGAGATTTTATTTTCTTGGGCTCCATGATCACTGCGGATGGTGACAGCAGTCACGAAATTAAAAGACGCCTGCTTCTTGGGAGAAAAGCAATGATAAACCTAGGCAGCATCTTAAAAAGCAGAGACATCACCTTGCCAACAAAGGTCTGTATAGTTAAAGCTATGGTTTTCCCAGTAGTGATGTATGGAAGTGAGAGCTGGACCATAAAGAAGGCTGATCGCCAAAGAATTGATGCTTTTGAATTCTGGTGCTGGAGGAGACACTTGAGAGTCCCATGGACTGCAAAAAGATCAAACCTCTCCATTCTGAAGGAAACCAGCCCTGAGTGCTCACTGGAAGGACAGATCCTGAAGCTGAGACTCCAATACTTTGGCCACCTCATGAGAAGAGAAGACTCCCTGGAAAAGACCCTGATTTTGGGAAAGATGGAGGGCACAAGGAGAAGGGGATGGCAGAGGATGAGATGGTTGGACAGTGTTCTCGAAGCTACCAGCATGAGTTTGACCAAACTGTGGGAAGCAGTGGAAGACCGGAGTGCCTGGCGTGCTCTGGTCCATGGGGTCATGAAGAGTCGGACACAACTAAATGACTAAACAACAACAACAACAGGACTGTTGTCTCACCCAACCCCAAGTATCCATGCAAGACTTCAAGGGAGATCAAATGCAATTTGAGGTCATCAAGGGCCTTCTTCTGTCGTTTTACAGTACAATCCTATGCATTTACTCAGAAGTAAATTTGATGGCAGTTTTTTTTTAAAATAAGATATTTATTAAAATTTTTAGAGCTACAAAAAGAGAAAACAAAAAAACATCATTTTAAACAGAAATAAGATAAAATACAAAAAGGAAAAAATAAAAATAAAAAAGAAAGAACAGAGAATTAAAATCCATTAAGCAAAAATAAAAAACAAAGAAAAATACAACAAATCTTCCCATTACTTATCCTTCATTAGCTTATTTCCCTGACCACCTCGCACCTCCCTCTTTTGTATTCTAGGTCAATTATCCATTTCAGCAAATCCTTTCCCTCTTTTCAAATTTTTGTCCTGTAATTTATCTTGATATTAATATAACTTTACTTTCCCTCCTTTCACCAATTAGCAGTCTGTTTTTTCCTAAATCTTTGTAACATTTCTGCTAAAATCACATAAATTCATTCCAACATCATTCTAACATTCATTAATTTTGCAATGTTTCTGTAAATAGTCTTTAAATTTCTTCCAATCTTCCTCCACCGATTCTTCTCCCTCGTCTCAGATTCTGCCAGTCATTTCCGCCAGTTCCATATAGTCCATCACCTTCATCTTCCATTCTTCCCGGGTGGGTAGATCTTGTGTCTTCCAATACTTTGATATAAGTATTCTTGCTGCTGTTGTAGCATACAGTAAATTTGATGGCAGTTACTCCTGCATGACATTGTTAACAATGTCTCTCATTTTTCTCCTATTCAGCTTCTGCTCTTTTTTGTTTTTCATAGCTAAGAAAATGCAACTTTTTTAACTGAATTGAAAGGTTTCAGAATTTTCCCAGCTGTAGAGAATCTACCACATTGCTATTCTGATCAGATTATTGCCTGAACAGACAGCTCGGCCATTTCCCAGACTGTGCTCTAGCTGTTTCCACCTTCTTTTAAAAATTAGTACCTACACATTTGAAAAGTTCGTATGTTGGCAAAAATAAGAGGAGATGAAAGATTTATAAATAGATAGGTATCAGTTCTGGGTTGACGCTGGCAATTGTAAAAATAAAAATAGTTCCGTCTATCTGTCCTTTGAACCTATAATTGATTTTGTGAGGCATGATGTAAGGTTTGGTGAAGGTTGTAGTTTACACAAAGGAAACTTGGTCAGAATTTTGAAACTGCTCATTTTAAGTGCTGAATGCAATGTGGCAGATTCAAATTTTCAGCACATGTGGTGGAGGTGCCCTTAGGTTAATACATTATAAGTAAGGGTTATAAAAGTTTGCTACCTTAGAACTAAATTAAGATTGGATCCTGTAGGGTCCCACCCATTCAATTTTCTGATGCGATGCACCACAAATCTTTCATTGAAAATGTGTTTGATGTCAGGCCATGGACTATTATTATGCAACAGTGGTAATCCAGGGGGAAAGGCCGCAGCCAAGCACTAGATTATGCGATTTACAGGCTCCAGGTTCAATTCCTGTTTTCTCCAGGTTGAGCTGGGTAAAAAACTCTTCTCTGAAAGCCTAGAGGGTGCCTGCCAGTCAAAGGAGCTGACCTTTAAAGCCCTAAACGGTTTCGGTCCAGTATACCTGAAGGAGTGTCTCCACCCTCATCGTTCTGCCCGGACACTGAAGTCCAGTGCCAAGGGCCTTCTGGCAGTTTCCTCACTGCGAGAAGCCAAGTTACAGGGAACCAGGCAGAGGGCCTTCTCGGTAGCGGCACCCGCCCTGTGGAACGCCCTCCCACCAGTTGTCAAAGAGAAAAACAACTACCAGACATTTAGAAGATATCTGAAGGCAGCCCTGTTTAGGGAAGCTTTTAATGTTTAATAGATTATTGTATTTTAATATTCTGTTGGAAGCCTCCCAGAGTGACTGGGGAAACCCAGCCTGATAGGCGGGGTAGAAATAATAAAATAAAATAAAATAATAATAATAATAATAATAATAATAATAATAATAATAGTAGTAGTAATAATAATACTGATCTATGTGGATCCACTGCAAAGTTTGGAAGTTGCATCGTAAGAAAGCCTTATCTAATTGGTAATAATGGGATTTTGTCCTTTAATTTTGTTCCCTAACCCACATGTTTGTGTGGGTGTGAGTTTCATTGGGATCACAGATGGGGAGGGAAAGAGTGTTTTTTAAAAACCCTACACATGCACCTAGTATTAAATTAAAAAATGGAGGTGATGCTGTATTCTATATATTTAACATAACATGCAGACTTAGGCCCTCATTCTGTGGGTTGTATTTAACAAACTTCCTCCGTGCTGCAACTATCATAAACATTTCTACATCTGCAGAGAGTTTCTCACCAAAGTTCTTGAAAGTCTGAGCTGATGATATCTTTCTTTTGTGTGCTTTAGTCGCAGAATCTCTGCTCCGGATCTCACTTGTATCATCTTACCTCCACAGTCCCTTACATTGTTCAAAGTCAATACAGCAACAACACGGTGCTTCCTCAAAGATGTGTTTTTTAACCTCAGCCCTGAAATGAATAAGCTGTTTGGTGCCTCAAAGAGATAATAATCACTTGCCTTTGAGAGCGGAAGCTACCTGATCTGTGCAAAACACAGATGCTGCAAAGGTGCTGTGAAGATATCTGATTGCAAAGACCTTTGTCTCGCTTTCTGCAGTGAGCTTTCATTTAGAGGAGAGGGGAGCCATTACCTCATCACTGGTATGATTAATGAGGTACATTTTCTGGTCAAGATCCCCCAATTTAATTCCTGGCATTATGAAGCAATCTAGTCCATTTTTTATAGATGACCTCCAAACTTGTTATTAAAAACAGCAGTTACCTAAACTTTGGGTTTCCGTGAACACTGAACACATGCTCTAGGTGTCTGTTGCTCCTTGCTCTAGGTGTCTGTTGCTCTAATACCTTCTCTTAACACCACTCCAGAACCTGCTTGTAGCATTTTACCACTGTACTGTTGAGAGTGTATTAACTTATGGTCTCTGTGTGTGGTTTGGGAGCTGCACGGTCAGGGAAAAAACAATGCTGTCCAGGGTTGTAAAGACTGCGGAGAGAATAACTGGGTGCACTCTTCTCACCTTGGATCAAATCTATGCTTCCAGGTGCCATAAGAAAGCTGCAGAGATAGTGCAGAATTGTGCGCACCCCGGAAATGATCTCTTTCAGCTTCTGCCTTCTGGAAGAAGGTAAAGGGATCCCTGACCATTAGGTCCAGCTGTGACCGACTCTGGGCTTGCGGCGCTCATCTTGCTTTATTGGCCGAGGGAGCCAGCGTACAGCTTCTGGGTCATGTGGCAGCATGACTAAGCCGCTTCTGGCGAACCAGAGCAGCTCACGGAAACGCCGTTTACCTTCCCGCCGGAGCGGTACCTATTTATCTATTTGCACTTTGCCGTGCTTTTGAACTGCTAGGTTGGCAGGAGCAGGGACCGAGCATTGGGAGCTCACCCCGTCGTGGGGATTTGAACCGCCAACCTTCTGATCAGTAAGTCCTAGGCTCTGTGGTTTAACCCACAGCGCCACCCGCGACCCTTCTGGAAGAAGGTACAGGGTTATAAAGACTAGGACTAGCCGCCTGAGAAACAGTTTCTATCCAAATGCGATTTTGGTTTTAAACGCAGTGTAAGGTAGCCTCTATGGGGGTATATTGTATTTAATTTTGGGGTATCAGAGTTTTTAGGGGGCTAAGCAGGCTGGGATAGCTGGGTTAGCAGGCTTGTTGGTTTTTGAATGTCTGATGTAGATTTTTTCAATTTCGTTGTTCTGTATGGGACAATGACAATAAAGATTTGTATTGTATCATATTGTATCATAGTGATCCACTGCATGCAATTCTACAACCACCCTTTCCCTTAACAAAGTAGTCTAAACCCTGCAATTCTAGGGTTAGGCCTTTGCTGGGATCTTCTCCAGAGCTTGTGGAAATGGCATCAACCTTGTGAAATTTCTTGCTCTCGAATGGCCCCAGCTTAGCCCCTTGTCAGCATAACCCTATGAAAACTGCATTCCCATGTTTAAAGGTTACTTCATTCACTGGGTGAGGGTTGCCCCTCCTCCCTTTTCTTTTCCTATATTCCTTTCATTTCCTTAGGATTAGCTGATGCCAGAGACAGATGTAACTGGCCTCAGCTAGACAGATGAAAACTGCAGGTTTTCAGCATGGGTCCTCCATCTCCCAAAGGCAGCAGAGGAAGGTTGATTCAGCTATTAAGGACACCAGAAGAGACCTGTAGGATCTGCCAAAGGCCTGCCAAGTCCACCATCTTGTGCTCACAGTCACAAGCCAACCAGATGTTCGTGGCAAGCCCTCAAGCAGATCTTGCGCACAAAAGCACTGTTCCCAGCAACATGCATTCAGAGTTATAGCACCTCTGTCGGTTGAGGAAAAGTGTATCCATCATGACTAGAAGTCATTCATAACCTTACCTTTCATGAAGAATGACCTGGGGCAATTTGTACATCTTGATGAAAATAACATTTTAAAATGCAGAAATTTGCTTTCAAAAATATGCATGTGCACTATAATGCTGGTGTATTTTCATGAGCATTGTTTACTTTTTTCCAGGGACAGTGCTGGATTTTAATAATAATAATAATAATAATAATAATAATAATAATAATAATTGTACCCCACCCATCTGGCTGGGTTCCCCGGTTACTCTGGACATTAAAAAGAGGATAAAAGATCAGACATTAAAAACTTCCCTAAACAGGGTTGCCTTCAGATGTCTTCTAAAAGTCAGATACAGTGACACCTCGGGTTAAGAACTAAATTCGTTCCAGTAGTCCGTTCTTAACCTGAAACTGTTCTTAACCTGAAGCACCACTTTAGCTAATGGGGCCTCCCACTGCCGCCGCACCGCCACTGCACGATTTCTGTTCTCATCCTGAAGCAAAGTTCTTAACCCGAGGTAATATTTCTGGGTTAGCAGAGTCTGTAACCTGAAGCGTATGTAACCTGAAGCGTATGTAACCCGAGGTACCACTGTATTAGGGCAGTGGTTTTCAGTGGGTGTGGCAGGAGAGGATGGCAGGCGTGGTGGGAAGATTCAAGGACAATATATTTTGGGAATGATTCATATGCTTATGTAGCTGCATACGCTTCAGGTTACATACGCTTCAGGTTACAGACTCCGCTAACCCAGAAGTAGTACCTTGGGTTAAGAACTTTGCTTCAGGATGAGAACAGAAATCGTGCAGCGGCGGCGCGGCAGCAGCGGGAGGCCCCATTAGCTAAAGTGGTACCTCAGGTTAAAAACGGTTTCAGGTTAAGAACGGACCTACGGTGTAGCTGCCAGGATTCTGTTAGCACAAAATTGGAAAACCCCAAATATCCTGACCGTTAAAGATTGGCAAATTAAATTATTTGAATATATGGATTTGGCAAAAATGACGCAGAACATCAGACAGCAAAAAGGTACAAAGCTTATTGACGATTGGACCAAATTCATAACATATATGAAAACAAATTCTAGAGATATAAAAATCACAGTAGGTTTAATATAACCCTTGCGGTGTGTAGACAATATAAAATGAAAAACTGCAGCATGGATTTAGTATTTACATAACCCGAAACCGAGATGGAGGGAAGTCGACCATTATTTGTTGTTAATTAATGTTTGTCTTCTGGTTTGTTCATGTGTTTTGTTTTGGTTGATGTTTTCTTTTTTCTTTGGTGTGTGTTGTTTATTTTTGTTTTTCTTTTTTTGTCGTTTGGTTATAGAAAATGAATAAAAAGAAGTAAAAAAAAAAAAAAAAAGAACGGACCTACGGAACGAATTAAGTTCTTAACCCGAGGTACCACTCTATTTTCATCAGAGAAATGTTGGACACATATGCACACAGACATTACACATATGCACATAGACATGTTCCTCTTATACTGTGCAATGCCCCCCCTCACCCACCACCATAACCCCCAACAGTTCAACACTATCTTCCTCCAGTTTTCATGGCGCAAAGTGAGTTTCCCTTCTTCACAGCTAGAATTAACACAGACCTGTGCCTTTTGTCAAGTTCAGGGCTGCTCACCGGGCATGTGTGGCTGCCTAACAGAGAAAGACGTCGTTCCTGCAGAGAGGATTTTTACGTCATCCCACCTGCCTCCCCAGGCCCGGCTTTGAAAAGGCTGCCCTCTTCCCTCCCCTCAGATTTGTTGCACTTAGTTTTAGGAACTGCTACAGCGCACACAGGTTGTAGTGATTTTCTAATATACTGAATAATATGTCAGCAAGACTATTGTGGATTTAGACCAATATATACAGTTTCTCGTCTAAGGAGAACCATATGGCTGCAGGAGAAATCGTTTTATTTTACTTGGATGGACAGTAAGTAGAAACACATTCCAGATTTCATGGGGGGCCTTTTCTACTCCTCCCTCTGCGACAGCTGGAGTATTCCTAATACTTGGCCTCCAACTTTTTGATAAGAGCATATATAGAGTTCTAACACACCAGCCCTCGGAGCTCAAAGCTACATTATAATGCCTGTTGAGCTATATGACTAATGACACCTCCTCAAGCTAGTTCAGCAGGTCACTCCTGCTGTTGCTCTAACTATTAGTAGGAAAGAGATTCAAAAGGAGACAAAACATGTCCCGGCAAAAGCCACTTGCAGCTTCTTGGGAATTGAGAACTGGCTTTTATGCACTCAAAATCTGATGTCATCCACATTCTTTCAGAGAGCGAGAGAGAGGTTGAGTGTGGGAGGGGGGACAGGGAGAAAGAATTAGAAGCACGTGTCATAATTAGAAACCAACCACTCTTATTTTCTCAGCCTCTAAGCAAGGTGAGGAACTTGGGACTCAACTACATTAGCTAAAAAACAGCACTTTGAATGCGTTATAAATATGCAACAGCCAACAGCAGCTGTCGCTGGAGAACAAACAAACAAAATGTGTGATTTTACATAGCGTTTTCTCTCTCTTTTGTTATAACGATTTAATTTCTGACTTATTTATAGTGGATTTTTCCCCATGTGTAGATCCACCCCCGGACTACAACTCCCATTATCACGGTCAATGCTGGCTGGGGATGATGGGAGTTGGAGTCCATCAGCAACACGTTATCCACCCCCTGCTGTAACTATCGTGGTGTTTCTGACCCCCCATTATAAACAACTCCCATTTAGTTTAAAGTCCTCTCCAGTCAATTATCCAAGCCCCTAAATGTGTCTCTAATGCAGCCCTGTGACTGCAGACAGGCCTATTGAGATGGCCTGGGAATCTGATTCAGAGGCTGAACCTGAGGAATCCCAGCCTGCACAGGAATCCCAGCCTCCAGGGCCAGCTGAACCGGGGCAGGGACTTGAACCTGAAGAGCCCTCACCTGTGCCAGATCCTCAGGAGCAGACACCAGCTGAATCCACTCTGGCTCCGGAGCTGATGGAGGACCCACTGCCTGCAGGTGCTCCACTCTCAGCCCGTCAGAGGAAGCTGAGATTGCCTCTGGGTCCAGTAACCCTCCAGCCTCTCCTGAGCTGCAGGGGCTCAGGGCAGAGAGGCGGAGGGAACTAAGTTCCCGCAGGAGGAGTGCTCGCCTCCAGGCGAGTCACCTGTGGACCGGGGCCGACCTATGCCTCAGAGGAGATAAAGGCCAGCCCACCCAGTCCCAAGTTGCGGGAGCAACATCGTTGGTTACCTGATCCTGCCGATACCCTGTCCTGCTTTCTGCCAGAGTTCCTGACCACACCCAACTTCCTGCCTTAGACAGGACACGGACCACGCCGCACGGTACCCCCCCCCCCCGGGGCCAGCACACCTATACAGGATTGAAGCCAAAGTGTTGCTAGTTACTCTGTAAACGTGGGTAAGAATAAGACCCCAACTGGGCTGCTCCCCTTGATTCTGCGTGATAACTATCAAACAAAATGGTGGAAGAGCATTACAAGAAAGCTGTCCTTTCTCTCTTGAATATCTTTTAAGTCTGGAAATGAGAAGGGCCAGAAATATAATCAAAGAATGAATCTGGGACACAGAATTCCAAACTGATTTTTACCCGATAGTCTAAAATATATAAATCTCTACACGAACCCCAAAGATCCCATCCAGCAAATTACTTAAGTGCACTGGATAACCCTAAACACCGTTGGGCATTTTCCAGAGCCCATTTTAATGCTCTCCCTTCAGCACAACTAGAGGGCAGGCATCATGACATCCCAGCTGAACAAAGATTATGTCCATGCAACTCTAATGAGATCGAATCCATTGGGCACATTCTTCTATGCTGCCCGTTGTACCATGATACCCGAAGAAAGCTAATATTACCATTATTAAGGAAATTACCTGGCCGCTCAGAGGAATCTTATGTTAAATACCTTCTTGCTGATAAAGATCTGGATATCATCAGGCCCGTTGTGAAATTCTGTTTTATAGCAACGAGGACAAGACAGGCTGTGGTGACAGTGATGGCTGGAGAATGAGTACTGATATTAATCTCGGAAATACAGATTTAAGCTGAAGAAGAGTTATTTTTAATGTAAATAAGTTTGTAGGTAATTTTTCACTTCTTTATGTGGTTGTGGCATATGTTGTTGTTAACTTTGCTGTCTGGTCTTTGACCGCAATAAAGATTGATTGATTGATTGAGCCCTATTCCAGCAGCAGATCTGCATGTGGCTCACAAGACACAGTGCGACAGAGAAAAATATGGGCCTCTTATTTACTCACCTTTAAGTTTTGCACTCACAAATCCTATATAGCTCTGCTGCACAAAGATGTCTGGGGTTCACGTTGTGGAATGTGGAAGGCCTTCTTCACTTCCACCCTTCTTGTTTGGGTCCCATACCAAATGACCACGGTAATGAGTGGGGAATATTCAGTTGGTAGCACTAAGGACTTTCCAGATTTAGGAAAGGTGGGCCAAGATCGAGTCACAGAGAAGTAGCTCAGTAATAACTTCTAACCGTCTGTCTTAGATTATAGAGTCCATTAAGGAAGGGCCTCAGTTTTGTTTCATGTGTTGCAAAGCTCCATGTCAGCTCCAATTATGTCATCAATCATCTAGAAATAACATTGCTGTGGTCCTTATTTTTTAGAAAAAGCTTTCTTATTTTTTGCTCAAATATAAAGCTGCGCCTACCTGCAAAGTTATACAGCAATCCAAATGAAATAATAAAATGTCCGTGGAAGACTTAGCCAAGTGAACCCAAGAATTTAGGTGATGGCCTGCGAGTGTGTTGGCAAACATTATTGTTGTCAGGACATTCTGCCTAAAGTGGAACTCCAGCTGGTTTGTGGAGATCCTCCTGGATGGAAACTAGCCTGTGTGGAGCAGGGGTGATGGAACTTACTGAATTTGAAGCAGGGTCCTGGCTATGTAACAGGTCTACAGGGTTGGTAGATTCAAACATACACCAATGATGACATCAGTTTGCTCTGGTGCCTAGAAACCACCACACAGGCTGCAGCCTAAACACATGGACCAGGCGCTCCCTGCCAACCCTATATCTTTTGCTGAATCGGCAAATTAGCAGGATAACAAGGCACCAGTCTTGCATGTCTGCTATTAAGTACAACACTGATCAGCTGAGAGCAGACAATAGAGATCTTTCCTATGGCTTCCTCTGCCTCCATTTGTCACAGACCAGCTTTGGATTTGCAATTAGAACCGTGTCTACTCAGAAAGAAGCCCCAATTATTTAGTGAGGGTTTACTGTCAGGTATCATCCATGTGACCATTACAGAAAATACTGCTCTTACTCTAATAAACTTGCTTTGCTACATTTGTCATGGAGGACCGCCAGGACTCTTGTAAATTGAGTGAATATCTGCCCACTTACATAATATTCCACATCATCACAAATATTAGCAAAAGAGAGAAGGAAAAACCTGTACCAGCAGAAACAAGACATTTTATAGTCCGTATGTTTACAAGGTAATTAATTCACTGTAGCTGAAGGATTTTTGTACATGCCACCAGTGGAAACTGGTCCATTCAGGATACTGTCCTATATCAAGATCAGTCTGCCTTCAGCTAGCCCCCATTTGCATACCTCCTTACTTATAACCAGTCTGGGGTGGGGGTACTGGCACAACCCGTCAGCCCCTCTTCCTGGGTCTCAGTGTTAGGAGGAGGATTGTGGCAAAACTAGGTTTCAGGAGCAAGAGTCAGGAGCAGGTTGCAATAAATCACATGGCACCAGTGAAGTTAACTCTTTGTTCAAGGAAACTCAGGAGAACCAGGTCTAGTGAGCACAGCAACTTGTCCTGGTTGTTGTTGTTTAGTCATTTAGTCATGTCCGACTCTTCGTGACCCCATGGACCAGAGCACGCCAGGCACTCCTGTTTTCCACTGCCTCCCGCAGTTTGGTCAAACTCATGCTGGTAGCTTTGAGAACACTGTCCAAACATCTCATCCTCTGTTGTCCCCTTCTCCTTTGCCCTCCATCTTTCCCAACATCAGGGTCTTTTCCAGGGAGTCTTCTCTTCTCATGAGGTGGCCAAAGTATTGGAACCTCAGCTTCACGGTCTGTCCTTCCAGTGAGCACTCAGGGCTGATTTCCTTCAGAATGGAGAGGTTTGATCTTCTTGCAGTCCATGGGACTCTCAAGAGTCTCCTCCAGCACCGTAATTCAAAAGCATCAATTCTTTGGCGATCAGCCTTCTTCCAGCTCTCACTTCCATACATCACTACTGGGAAAACGATAGCTTTAACTATACAGACCTTTGTTGGCAAGGTGATGTCTCTACTTTTTAAGATGCTGTCTAGGTTTGTCACTGCTTTTCTCCCAAGAAGCAGGCGTCTTTTAATTTCGTGGCTGCTGTCACCATCTGTAGTGATCATGGAGCCCAAGAAAGTAAAATCTCTCATTGCTTCCATTTCTTCCCCTTCTATTTGCCAGGAGGTGATGGGCCCAGTGGCCATGATCTTCGTTTTTTTTGATGTTGAGCTTCAGACCATATTTTGTGCTCTCCTCTTTCACCCTCAGTAAAAGGTTCTTTAATTCCACCTCACGTTCTGCCATCAAGGTTATGTCATCTGCATATCTGAGGTTGTTGATATTTCTTCCGGCAATCTTAATTCCGGCTAGGGATTCATCCAGCCCAGCCTTTCCTGGTACATCTTGTTAAAACTCTGAAGGCTGTGAACACTTTCTGAAGTCCTTTCACATGCTACTAGGAGCTGCCTCTTCACCTCTGAACTTCTTCAGTGATGCACAACTTAGAGTAGTGCAGCTTTGCCTAGGCAACGATCGAGACTGCTCAGTCAGGACAATGATCAGGAACAAAGCTGACGACTATTAACTTGATTTTCTAGTTTATTATATACGGCAGTAAACTCACAAGCTATATACAAGTTACTATATAAGGACACAAACTTCATCACTCTCCATGCACTCCAGAATACTCCTAACTAGCCAAACAATGTCATAGGTCATGCTGCGTATATGAGAGACCTCAGCCAATCACCGAGCTGTTACTAGGCCCTTCTTATCTCCAGGCAAATTTCTCCCGTGCTCTGTCTCCCTAGCCTGTAGTCAAAACACTAATTGCTCACTTGCCAAGCTGCACATAGACTATGAACTCCAACACATCTTGCCCCTATGAGGCAGTTGTGGAGGCTGACGTTCCCTGCCTTTCCATAGTTGCCTAAGCCTCCTTCTCCCCCAGGTACTTCCCAAGCAATCTGAGACCATGCCAATGCATATGTCTCTACTCTGCCCTCTTCATACCTCTTCTGGTCCTGGGAGACCAGGGTGGAGGGGAGCTGTGCTGGTCCCGAGGGTCAACCGTGTGGCGAGGTCTGAGTCCAGTCCGAGGTTGAGGGTGTGGTATAGAGTCTGCCCATCAAAGCTGTAGCTGGGTCCAAGGCAGGGAGTCGGGTGAGGTCAGGAACTGTGGCAGAAGAGCCGGATAGGGTGCAGGCAGGAACAGGCTACCAACAATGTTGCTCCCACAACCTGGGACTGGGGCTGGCTGGCTTTTATCTGCCCCGAGGCACAGGGCGGCCCCGGTCCACAGGTGACTCACCTCTCCTGGCCTGGAGGCGAGCACTCCTCCTGCAGGAACTTAGTTCCCTCCGCCTCTCTGCCCTGAGCCTCTGCAGCTCAGGAGAGGCTGGAGGGTTACCAGACCCAGAGACAACCTCAGCTTCCCTTGACGGGGCTGAGAGTGGAGCCCTTGCAGGCAATGGGTCCTCCATCACCTCAGGAGCCAGAGCAGACTCAGTGGATGCCTGCACCTGAGGACCCAGCACAGGTGAGGACCCTTCAGGCTCAAGGCCCAGCCCCGGCTCAGCTGGTTCTGGAGGCAGGGACTCCTGTGCAGGCTGGGATTCCTCAGGTTCAGCCTCCGAGTCTGAATCCCAGGCCGTCACAGGAGCTGGTTGCAGCAGGAGATGGAGACACCCTGGCTTCTTCAGCAGCCTGCCTCATCTCTGTGTCTTGGCCCTCCTCCAGCTTTCGCTTCTGCCTCTGAATCTGGACTGCTCTCTGCCACAGCCTCTTCCTGCTCACTAAACCCTGTTACCTCTTCAGCTTCTGACACCTCCTCCCAGTCTGATCCCTCCTTTCCCTCTAACCATTCATCATCGTCCCATCAATCCCCTGGCTCTGAACCTTCCTCCCTTGGGTGTTCCCCAGCTAGTGCCTCTCACTACTGTTCTTTGTCCAGCCAGTCCATGACACTAGGGTTAGTTACCTCTGCTTATATTTGATTCTGGCTTCTCCTGCCTTCCCCTTCCCCAATCCCATTGGGCAGCAGCCTCACACTGTATGCCACATACTTGGAAAAAAGTATGGTATATTTAGACAGGATGTCAAAATATGTGATCGTATCCATCTGCTGCCCTGTGAAAATTTCAACCTGCAGCCTCCCTGATTTTTGAACTCATGCATCTGTTTTGGAAATAGAGATTTGATAAGTCATATCAAGTGGTGAACTTATACACAAGTACAAACACTACACTAATAATTAGTTCCAGAAAAGTTCCCATCCTGGGGAAGGTCGTGCACACACACACAAAATCACAATGGCATGTTCTGTACAGGGAAAAGATTTCTGTTTATTCAAACATGATATACTGCCGTTTGTTGTGGCGAGGACCTGCCTTTTATTGCATTATTGAAACATCATCAAAGTCTGGAAACCCTAATGGCACTCCAATGAAAACCCAATGCTTCAGTTGAGAAACCCAAATTCAAAGCAGCTCTGTGGACTTGGCAGCCCACATAATAACAATACAATATGTGCTGAAAGCCCGTTTGAAAGCAAAATGGAAAAGGCATCAATGCTTCTGGTGATGGAGAGAGAGGGGGGGCTGTTCTAATGATTTATTCAGTTCTAGAGGTAGGGAGGGGATTTATCCAAAGCCAAATATTACCACAGATTGCAATTTGTTTGATTTTTCACCAATGTTCTGCCCAGCTCTTCTCATAGGTGTTTGACACAAAGGCCTCTCAGGTAATTGCTCCGCCCTTTCCCTCCAGAACAATTATGACCAGTGGCTTTGCCATGAATGTGTGCCGCCACAGGTAAGTGCCAAAAATAAACTACAGAGGGTACCCCAGGGTGTCCTCAGGGGAAGAGACTATGGGTTTTTAGTTTTATATTCTTGTCGGTGCTCTGGTGAAGCAATCACCCCTCTCTCCCCTTTTGAAATATTGAGGAGGACGAAGGAGAGCGAGATTTTGCAAGAGGTTAACGCTGCAAACCTACGCACAATTGCTTGGGAACAGCTACTGGCGAAATCGAGGGGGCTTCTGATTAAACATGCTAAGGATTGTACTGTAAACTACTTGGCAGCAGCAGTCAGAAAGCCTTTTTTAATTAAAACACAGTCGTACCTTGGATCCCAAATGAGTCAAACGTTTTGGTTCCCGAATGCCACAAACCCTGAAGTAACTGCTCCGGTTTGTGAACGTTCTTTGGAAGCCAAATGTCTGACGTGACTTCCGCAGCTTCCGATTGGCTGCCGGAGCTTCCTGCAGCCAATCGGAAGCCGCGCCTTGGTTACCGAATGTTTTGGAAGTCGAACGGACTTCTAGAATGGATTCCATTCAGCTTCAGAGGTACCACTGTACTAATATTTCACTCCGTTTATGAGAAAGATTTTGCATTGGGTTGCTAACATGTAATATTGAATATACCTGAATATTCAGACAATAAGGACTACATTGAACCAGAAGCGTACCTAGAGGTGAATCTGGCTTTCACCAGGGGTGCAGGCTGGGGACACTCACACATGTATGACTATATGATGTGTGCAGCAATGCACCACAGTTGTTGTGATGAGATCAAACACAAGAGAAGTTTCCCATCCTTCTCTCACCGCAGTATGAAGGCGAGCGGTAAAGTGATTATTATTATTATTATTATTATTATTATTATTATTATTATTATTGCAGGGGGTGATACAGCTCCTTGCCAAGGATGCAAGCATCTGCATAGGTACACCTCTGCAAAGAACCCAGATAAAAGTTGTTGTTGTTGTTTAGTCGTTTAGTCGTGTCCGACTCTTCATGATCCCATTGCACTTCTGTCTTCCACTGCATCCCGCACTTTGGTCAAACTCTTTCTGGTAGCTTCGAGAACACTGTCCAACCATCTCGTCCTCTGTCATCCCCTCCTCCTTGTGCCCTCCATCTTTCCCAACATCAGGGTCTTTTCCAGGGAGTCTTCTCTTCTCATGAGGTGGCCAAAGTATTGGAGCCTCAGCTTCAGGATCTGTCCTTCCAGTGAGCACTCAGGGCTGATTTCCTTCAGAATGGAGAGGTTTGATCTTCTTGCAGTCCATGGGACTCTCAAGAGTCTCCTCCAGCACCAGAATTCAAAAGCATCAATTCTTCAGCGATCAGCCTTCTTTATGGTCCTGCTCCCACTTCCATACATCACTACTGGGAAAACCAGAGCTTTAACTCTACGGACCTTTGTTGGCAAGGTGATGTCTCTGCTTTTTAGGATGCTGTACAGATAAAAGAGAAGCACATAAAAACAACAGCATTGGGAGTCCATGCAAAAGGACTGTCAGCACAGTTAGAGGAGGAAGACAAGGCATGTGAGTTGAAGCAGGGAAAATCAGAAAGAAATGGGGGAGGATGTGGGACAGTGACAGGAGGAGAAAGAAAGTCACCCATGAGAAGGAAGGAAGGAAGGAAGGAAGGAAGGAAGGAAGGAAGGAAGGAAGGAAAGAAAGAAAGAAATGGAAAATGCCATAAGGCAGAGAACCGGGTCATTATCTCCCTACTCTTTGTGGGCCAAGCCTGAAAGGTGGACAGACCTGCCCACCTGCCAGTCATATGATGTGACAATGATGTCAAGTGACATTTAGAAGCCCCTCCCAAGTGCTCTCTTGCACAGCCCAAATTGTTACTTTGCTTGCTATTGTTATTATTAATATTATTTTTTCAAAGTCTCTTCCCTGCCTCTTTCTATCTGTATTTTCTTTTTCTATTATTTCTTTTAACCGATGGTGATGATTTCCATCCAATGTCTGTCTGTAACCCGTTGGCTGCAACCAGTGTTAGCTGTATTCAGATTAGACCTATTGAAATTGCTGGAGCTGGTTCTTTTGGTTGATTCATTTCAATGAGATTACTCTGAATAGAACTTAGATGGAGTCTTCTTCCTCCTTCCATCCAAGTCAGTCTCAACCCTTCCTTAACCATCCGCAACTCATATTTCTTTTCTAATTTTTATTTTATTTTAAATTGATTATTTTCTCCTTTTTAATATTCCTTCTGAGACAAAATCCTCCAACCTTCCCCGCCCCAAATACAGTGGCGTAATGTGGGGGGTTGCAGGGGGGGCCGGCCGCACTGGGCGCAACATCTGGGGGTTAGGGTTAGGGGGCGCAAATCGACAGGTTAGGGGGCACAAATTACTTGCTTTGCCCCAGGTGCTGACAACCCACGCTACGCCACTGCCCAAATATATTACATTTGCTCACCAATGCAATGAATAGGTGTTGCTAACTTCATTAATTCTATTTAAGTGTATTGTCTCTATTGACATCAGACGTATTCACTGCTGGTTTCATTGTCTCTCCTTCTTGGATGCCTTCAGCAGCACATGGCGAATGATCATTAATCACTGGCTGCCAAAGGCCTCACAGAAATAGTGCAGCCAGCCATAAACAGAAGAGAAGTCAATAGGCTGCTAATGAGTAGTCCTATTAATAGTGCACCCGGTAGCAGCAACAGGAAATAATCAATTAGACTAAAAAGTAGTGAAAATTACCCAAGGGCACTTGGTTCAGTCTAATGACGGTAATTAATTACAGGAGAGAAAAATGGGGAAAACTTATGGGTGGAGAGTGTCAGGAGTGCTTACAGGAGCCAGGCCCTGTGACCAGTAGGACTTTGCAGGGCTGGGGTCTTCCTAAGTTTGTTCTGAAGAGGCAAGGTTGGTAACTCACAGCACCTGGTGGCAAGAGCCCGGAAGGAATATAAGGTCAGCATTTCCCTTCGGCTCTTTGCCACAGCAACATGTTCCCTGCCTGGCTGTGTTTGGCTCCTTGACTCCTTGCTTCTTGATCCTTGGACCCCTGACTTCGTGACTCCTTGCTTCTTGATCCTTGGACCCCTGACTTCGTGACTCCTTGCTTCTTGATCCTTGGACCCCTGACTTCATGACTCCTTGCTTCTTGATCCTCGCACCCTTGACTTCGTGACTCCTTGCTTCCTGACTCCCTTTCCTGCTCCCACCCTTCCATCTTGCCCCCAGTCCTGACGTCCCCAGCCGGGACTTTGATCGCCCGTGAACTGGACCATGACAGAGAATCACCAAGAATACTTCCAAAAAAAGAGACACAGTCAAAGAATTTCAACAGAATTGTTGGGAGTCGCTGGAGGCCACCCAAAACCCCTTGGTGGGCCCTATGTATAATCATGAAAGGGCAAAAAGAAGACCTTAAGGGAGTATCCTTATGATGGATACCATGGGTCATGGACTATGGGGGAGCCACTCATGGTCCAATATCAGGGACTGTGCTGAGGAGGACTGCACTGAGGAGGAATGGTGGGAGCCGCCCCCCCCTCCCCTGAAGCTTCCCAGGAGCAGGAGGACAGTATAGATTTAGAACAGTGTTTTGCAGAGGGGCATAGTCCAGAAGGCAGAAGTTGGGAAATACTGGATGGGGAACATCTAGAAGAAGAAACACTGGAAGATAGGGGGTTAACAGATTCACACTCTTTGGACCGCATCCCAACCCCCCTCCAAGGACAAGGAGAGCTCAGAGAGTGTTAGAACAGAAAGCGCGTGGCAACAAGCTCAGATTACAAGGCGCAGAAGTGACATAGATTAATAGGGACGTGGGGAAACCTTAATTGGGAGCACCGCCATTCTAGAGAGATGCATTCTTTTGTCTCTTGCTGTGTTTATTAAAGAAGCTAACTGGTAAGGTGTTCTTTTCGTTTGATCTGCTTATTTACTGCCACGAGGAAGCCAATTCCCCGAAGCCTGACATCCAATCCCTAAAATGATGGTCATTGCAACATTCAGTAGCAATGAAGTTTAAAAAATCTTGCTACATCATTCAGTCACTTATTCCTGCCTTCCTCTAACCCAACCTCATGATGTTGCCTGACGCAAATTGCTGCAGCTTGCTAAATGGTGGGGCTGGACCCAGGGAATTAGCAACAAATTTACCGGTTGATGGAGGTTTACCCTTCTCATTCTAAAAGAAGTAGGCTGTGGATGAAAAATGGCGGCAAGCAAAACAGGTGTGCGCCATTCATAAACCATCAAAAGGATTAGCCCTCACAGTCCTTTTCTTGCCCTTTTACAATCACAGTTTCAGTTCCTTTATTTTGGCCTAATATACAAGCTAATGCACCTTCTGCCATGTTCAGCATTAGCTTAAATTGAAGATTCTGTCTCAGTGTTAAGAAACTTAGGTCCATTTGTCCCAGTTATCTCCTAGCCCAGGGTTTGAAGTCTTTTGAAGGGCTCCAATATGTGTGATGAGGCCTACATGGCGTATGACTAATGGCCAACCATCTCTATGGTGGGTGTAAATGTAATATTAATCCCCACTGCACTGGAGAGAGAATGTTGGAGTTTGCCGGATGCCCCAAGGGGTGAATTTGGCATGGGGAGGATATCTACTCACAAGTAACCGGATTATCCCCCAGCTTTTGGCTCTGGGTTATTACAGCCTCGGAAGATTGGCAAGCCTGAAAGCCCCCAAAATAAAATAATCTTGGGGGGAAAAAATCATTCCACTACCGAGATTAAAGCAAAGCCAAGGTTTCTGTACAACTGCCAGGCAAATCATAGCAGGGCATAGCGCATTGTAAGGGGAGACACAGCGTAGTTCTTTAACACACTCCAAAACACTGCCTCACAGTTTCCAAGCTCCGTCGCAAAAGGACCCTGCAGGAGGGAAGATACATAAGGACCAGATGTACAAGCGTGATGAAGATGTGCTGTTCTGCGGGCTTCTTTCTGACACAGAGCTTGGCTCTTTCGAAACACACTGCAGGCTCATACCTTCGGTGCAACATCAAGCGGAAAAAGAAACCGTAGCCCGAGTGAGAAAGGGAAACCATAGCCCAATATTGATTGGGACCTTTAATCCCCACACTGGATGTCATGTAATCCAGGATACCTTTCAAACGCAGGAAGCGAGGAACAGAGAGGTGAGGGGAGGATGGTTTTAATTTTCCTTCCCCTCCTTCTTCTTTCCTCCCCTTTTCTTCTTCTTCTTCTTCCTCCTCCTCTTCTCTCGATTGCTCATGCATTCTTAAAAGTCGGGATAATATCTTGGCTCTGGCCCAGCCGCAGAGGAGATGTGTTCTCTGCTTGGCCAGCTGCCTGTTCACCCTCATGAAACCAAACACACGTATTGGGATGGAAACATAACAGGCCCCGGTGCCAAGGAATAGGTCATATGTACTGCAGCCCTATGGAGTGAAGATTTATGGCAGTGTGGAGAAAAATGTGGAGCAAACAGAACTGGGGGAACTGAACTCCCTGTCAATGTGCAATGTTTTGGAAAGCACCGGATATAGTTTGGGGGGCAGGCGGGATGGGGGGGAGATGTTTTGAATTGCCTACAATTCACAGAGCTACCTGTTAGAGAATCTTTGGAAGGAGCTCATCTATTGGTATGGACACAGGGAAAGCAAGCATGAGTTTTGGCCTTCGGGTAAAATTCAGCATGGTCTAAATTAGCACAGTTCTGATTGGCTTTCGCCTGTTGAGTTGACACAATGCTATGCCTTCTGCATATGGGTTTGCCCCATTCTTTCTGGGATGGACTAGAGGCATGGATCAACCAATGACACCTCATGGTACTGGCTAGCCAATGAACAGGGGAGGGACAGGCTGCCTTAAAATGCAGGTGCCCCCTCTTATCAGCAGTGAGGTGTGAAGCCTCACCGCGGGACGCGACCTGAAAACGCATAACCTGAAGCAAACGTAACATGAGGTATGACTGTACTGTACATGTTGAAATACCGTATTTTTCGCTCTATAAGACACGCCAGTCCACAAGATGCACCTAGTTTTTGGAGGAGGAAAACAAGAAAAAAAATATTTTGAATCTCAGAAGCCAGAACAGCAAGAGAGATCGCTGCGCAGTGAAAGCAGCGATCCCTCTTGCTGTTCTGGCTTCTGGGATAGCTGCACAGCCTGCATTCGCTCCATAAGACGCACACACATTTCCCCTTACTTTTTAGGAGGGAAAAAGTGAGTCTTATACAGCAAAAAATACGGTATATATGTTTGGGTAGGGCCTCCCTAAACAAAAGAGTTTTTAGCAGGCAGTGGAAACAATACAGCAAAGTTTCCTGTCTTTATATCAATGGACAAGAAGTTCCAATGTGTAGGTGCCATCACAGTGAAAGATGGATTTCTTGCAAGCATGAGAACTATGCCCATTCTCGGGTATAGCTATGAGGGCAGAGGGGAGCCTGATGTTTATCTCATTTGGCCTCTGAAGCTTAGCCCCCCCCCCACCTGTACTCTAATAGTTGGGGGGTGGGGAGAAAATTACCAGAAAATAATTTTCTGAGAAATCTTAGCTCATCTAATACTCTATTGTTAGTTAATACTTGTGGATAAGGGAAGCAATGGGCTAAGAGAGGAAGATAGGATATTCATTGATGAGGGATGGGTGAGTGATATTCCCTCATAATTCAGGCGGAGCTTGACAAATAAAGTTTTCAAGAAATTATTTTCTGAGAAATTTCAGCTGAGCTCGCTCATCCTCTCTCACCCTATTTTGGATAGATTCAGCTGTGGGAAAAGAATCTGAACAAAACGACGACACAAATGGTTCCTGTGGCTATAGTAATAATAGACAGAAAGCCTCACTTCATAAACCGTTTATTCCCTTTTCTCTGCATTCCCTTTAGCTGGAGATTTCTCTCTTTCTAAAGCAACCCCCAAGGTTCAAATATCGAAAACCCAGCCTGAAAACAGTGGGAAATACAGCTCAATTGTTCTCACACCAACTTTGGCATTTCCTTTTTTGTCTTTTCACCCCACTTAACACTTCATTTCTAAAAAGATGCACTTACAGTTGTTTTTCATTAGTACAAAATAAGAGAGATCTGTCCAGATTCTCCTATTGTTTCTTCCACCGTGAATCTAAAGGGATTCTCGGTCTTCATTTCCCACCTCTGTTTCATTTTTCCCCATTCTGTGTACATTGAGGAAGGACCATGGCTTCATGCTTTTCCTGCAGGTGGTTCCAGGTTCAATCCTTGCTTCAAAGGAATTAATCTCCCAGCTGAAAGGATCTCAGGTAGCAGAGCTGGGAAACATACATTTGCCAGAGACGTCAGAGGGATGCCGATAGTCAAAGTAGACAACCCTGGACTAGAACAGGGTCAGCAAACTTTTTTAAAAATAAAATTTATTTACCGTATTTTTTGCTCTATAAGACTCACTTTTTCCCCTCCTAAAAAGTAAGGGGAAATGTGTGTGCGTCTTATGGAGTGAATACAGGCTGCGCAGCTATCCCAGAAGCCAGAACAGCAAGCGGGATTGCTGCTTTCACTGCACAGCGATCCCTCTAGTTGTTCTGGCTTCTGAGATTCAGAATATTTTTTTTCTTGTTTTCCTCCTCCAAAAACTAGGTGCGTCTTGTGTGTCTTATAGAGCAAAAAATACGGTAATTGTTTTTTCAATACAGACACCAACCACAAGAAACACATACAACAAAAACCACAATAACACTAATAAAACAATTTAACAATTCAGATTTGAGTACTGATATACCTATAACTACACCCTTTTAACAATATTTCCCCACCTCTCCTCCCCCTACTTCCCACCACTTTCCTTCCAGATTTCTTCATATTTATCCATTCTTCATTTGCGTCGATATGCAATTCGTTCGTATGTAACTAATCTGTTCATATTGTCAATCCATGTGCTCAATGGGATCTTTTTGCGGTTCTTCCAATTCATCAAAACAAGTTTTTTTTTGCTTCTAATATGGCACGGTACATCCATTTTTTTCAAACCCCTTGTAATCTCCCATGTTTCTGGTCAGCAAACTTTTTCAGCAGGGTGCTGGTCCACTGTCCCTCCGACCTTGTTGGGCTGGACTATTTTTTTTGGGGGGGGGGGAATGAACGAATTCCTATGCCCCACAAATAACCCAGAGATGCATTTTAAATAAAAGCACACATTCTACTCATGTAAAAACATGCTGATTCCCAGACAGTCTGCAAGCCGGATTTAGAAGGCGATTGGGCCAGATCTGGGCCCCGAGCCTTAGTTTGCCTACCTATGAACTAGAAGGACCAATGTTTGATTCAGACAGACAGCTTGTAGTGTTCAAGGGGGAAGCCAAAGCCATTGACTTATCAGATGTGATGGAGACATTGATGGGAGGGTTAGGGTGACTGAGGATGACTGATATTGTTGGGTGTTGAGGATGGGGCTGAAGCTACAGTGAAAAGCTGTATCCTGAACTTCCCGTTTTAAAATGTGTTGCCCTGGTCTAGTAATCCTAAAAACTGATGAAGTTCATTACAGTTTCAGCAAGGCAAGCACTTAATTTATGGAGTTATTGGGACCACAGACCACAGAAGCCTGAGTGGATTTTCATATCCCAATAAATCAACAAGGAAAGCCTGAAAAAGTTGTTGGGAACCTATTCAGAAATTCCAGATTTCCCAAACATGGTGTCGTGCAACAGACCTTCACCAAAGTCGCTGTCACTCGAACTGAGAATTGGGAGGAAAACCTGACCATGTTTGCTGCTGGTTTGGGTAGGTTTACATTTCTTTTCTGTGGCGGCGGCAGGAGTCAATTTGTGCTTTTTGAGGCTGCAGGAAGTTGCCTTTCCTTTTCATACCTCTGGCTTCCTTTTTGCATGGAGACTAGATAACTTGCAGACATCATCACCACTGAACAGGGCTAATGTTAGTACAGAAGGAATTGGCAGTGTTGCTGATGCTGCTCTCTGGAAGCACCTAGTGCATAATAATAATAATAATAATAATAATAATAATAATAATAATAATTTATACCCCACCCATCTGGCTGGGTTTCCCCAGCCACTCTGGATGGCTTCCAACTGAATATTAAAAACAATACAGCGTCAGACATTAAAAACTTCCCTAAACAGGGCCGCCTTCAGTTGTCTTTTTAAAGTAAAAGTTGTTTATTGCCTTGACATCTGCTGGGTGTTCCACAGGGCAGGTGCCACTGCCAAGAAGGCCCTCTGCCTGGTTCCCTGTAACCTCACTTCTCGCAGTGAGGGAACCGCCAGAAGGCCCTCGGCGCTGGACCTCAGTGTCCGGGCTGAATGACTGGGGTGGAGACACTCCTTCAGGTATACAGGACCAAGGCCATTTAGGGCTTTAAAGTTCAGCACCAACACTTTGAATTGTGCTCGGAAACGTACCGGGAGCCAATGCAGATCTCTCAGGACTGGTGTTATATGGTCCTGGTGGCCACTCCCAGTCACCAGTCTAGCTGCTGCATTCTGGATTAATTGCAGTTTCTGAGTCACCTTCAAAGGTAGCCTCACATAGAGCACATTGCAGTAGTCCAAGCGGGAGATAACCAGAGCATGCACCACTCTGGCAAGACAGTCCGCGGGCAGGTAGGGTCTCAGCCTGTGTACCAGATGGAGCTGGTAAACAGCTGCCCTGGACACAGAATTGACCTGCGCCTCCATGGACAACTGTGAGTCCAAAATGGCTCCCAGGCTGCACACCTGGTCCTTCAGGGGCACAGTTATCCCATTCAGGACCAGGGAGTCCTCCACACCTGCCCACCCCCTGTCCTCCAAAAACAGTACTTCTGTCTTGTCAGGATTCAACCTCAGTTAGCCACCATCCATCCCCCAACCACCTCCAGGCACTCACACAGGACCTTCACCACCTTCACTGGTTCTGATTTAAAAGAGAGGTAGAGCTGGAGACTGCAATGTATACTTCATCTCTTCACTTTCTTATATTCTTCTCTTTTTTATTTTTCACTTCCATGCTGCATATTTATTTATTTCCCAGTTAACATTTAAAGCCCACCCTGTGCCGCTCAGGGCTATTTCCAGAACAACAACAACAACAACAACCCTCTAACAAAATATGTATCTATTGGCAACTTTGTAATAAAATGGGTAAATATATCTGGCTAGGCCTCTCCCTTTGCAGATGATCTTAGCAAAGATAAATCATAACAAGACGACGACTACTTGGCACACTGCTTGGACAAATTGTGAGTAGCTTCATGTGCCACCTGCTGAGAGAAAGCTAGGAAGGGAGTGATTTGTGATTCCCTGTGCCGAAGGGTTTGGGAAGACCATGGGACATAAACAGCTCCACCTATTCCAGAAATAGTTTCCATCACAAACTGCGACAAATAACCAAGGTCACAGGTCCAGACGCTGGAATGCTTGTGATCTTCTGAAGATGCTCAGAATGTCTGTTGCTACGGCCATGGCGACGCCAAACATAATTTAAAAAACAATATTTTATTGCTTCTCAATTTTTTGACATTTAAACATATTCTTATTATTCACTCTATGTATTGCTCACATGAGCCCTTCGACTTCCCTCCATCCCGCTTTCTGGTTTCCTAATTTTCATCTTTATATTCTAGCATTTATAAATCTTCCCCTTTACATTTTTTCTTTCCACATCTCTTAATTTTTAAATAAAAGGGTACAAATCATTGCCATTACATGTCTTCTTACAACCCTGCAAGTCTTGTTAGTTGATTACAATGTTCTTTCAAATATAGTATAAGTTTATTCCAGTCCTTTTGGAAAGCTTGATCCTGATGGTTTCAGATTTTCCCAGTCAGTTTTGCCAAATCGTGTCCTCCCTAAAAGCGGGCACGTGTTGTGGTAAGACCTGGAGACTGAGCGCCTGGTTGTGGGCGGGTATATTGGAAAGCCACAACACCCGATTGGTAAGTCCCTCGTTGCTGGATTTAATCTGGCCAATGGGGTGCAGTCTAGACGGATCGAGGGACCTATATATACCTATGCACATGACCCAGAGCTTCCTCTTTTGGCTCGTGCATCGGAACACCCGCCCACCTCTCCCTACTTTTAGGGCATTTTGCAATTGACCTTGCTATGCCATCATGTGTCATATGTTGTTGGGACAGGGGCACGGCAGGAATTTTCCCCACTTGGCTGATTGGCTGTTGCCATTTGGGTTTCGCCTGCTGCGTAGCAAATCATCACAACTTGTAAGGTTGTGGATAGGCACTGGTTCAGGTGATAGGGATGGGAGAACGGTCTCGACATCCCTATGTGAAGGGTATTCCGTTAAAGGAATCCAGGTCTCAACTTGGTTTGGTCCACCCCTGAGAGGGGGTTGTGCCCGTGCCTGAGTCCAGGGGAGCATCTGGGGAGTGAACAGAGTCTGTTCCCAGACTTTTCACCTATCTCAGGTGTTCACCCTTGGCTGACCTATGCTGGAGCCCTGGGTCAGCGTTAACTGCAAGGGTGCAGGGAACTAGTCAAACCATAGCCTATGCAACCACTAACTTTTCTGTAATCAATAAAGCTGTGGCCTAAATTCTGCCAAAAACCAAAACTAAAATTTGAGTCAAATGTGTGTTTATTTAGGGGGGAGGTCTCTGGGTCTGAACACATAATTGCGCATAGTCCATCATATTCATCTGCCACTCTTCTAACCTTGGTATCTCTTGCTGTTTCCATTTTTGGGTTAAAAGAGTCCTTGCTGCAGTAGTTGCATACATAAACAGTTTTTTTATCTCCCTTTGGTATCTCCTTCCCAACTAACCCCAGCAAGAAAGTTTCCGGGTTTTTTAACAAAGGTATTATTGTACATTTTTTTAATTCATTATATATCATTTCCCAATATGCCTTTACCTTATCACATGTTCACCACATGCGATAAAAACTCCCTTCTTTTTCTTTACATTCCCAACATTCCTTGCTTCTTGTCCTATAAAAAGGTAAAGGGACCTCTGACCATTCAGTCCAGTCGTGGCCGGCTCTGGGGTTGTGGCGCTCATCTCACTTTATTGGCCGAGGGAGCCGGTGTACAGCTTCCGGGTCATGTGGCTAGCATGACTAAGCCGCTTCTGGCGAGCCAGAGCAGCGCACGGAAATGCCGTTTACCTTCCCGCCAGAGTGGTACCTATTTATCTATTTGCACCTTGACGTGCTTTCGAAATGCTAGGTTGGCAGGAGCAGGGACTGAGCAACGGGAGCTCACCCCATTGTGGGGATTCGAACCACCGACCTTCTGATCAGCAAGTCCTAGTTTCTTTGGTTTATCCCACAGTGCCACCCGCTCCCTTGTTTCTTGTCCTATACATTTTGTCAAATACCACGCCACACCAAACATTCAATGCTACTTTAATGCACATTTAAATCCCCCCCAAAATTTTGTGAACTGTAGTTTGCTAAGGGTGCTGGGGAATGTAGCCCTGTGGAGGGTGGCCTACAGTTCCCAGGGTTCCTTAGAAGAAGGCCTGCACTCTAAATGCACACTAGATGCGCAGTGTGAATATGACCTGGATGACATCTTGCAAAGAAGCAACCTAAAGTTGCCAGCTCCAGGGATGAAAAGGGTTGTGGTTAAGCAACATCTGTGGGTCATTTGGGTTGGGGCAGAGGTCCACTCACTCTTGCCATAGTGGAGACCCAGTCATCAGTGACATAGCAGATCCTTCTCAGTGTTCTGTGCAAGGCTCATATTTTTGTTTTAAGGCAAACGTGTGATGCTGTGCTGACTCAAGCTTGCCTTTCGTGTCCCTGGCGCAGAGTACTTTCACGATGGATTTTTAAAAATGAAAACTGATGTGGAAAGGTGGAATACTGAATTTAAGGCCGGAAAAATGAGAAAACTCCACAGCCTGTCTGCCCCTTCAGTTAATAGCACTGGGTTCAACCTGTCTGGAGATTAAAACCGAAACAGCAACTGGAACTGAATTGAAGCCTAAAATAACTTTTGTAGTTCATGCACCAAGCCAAACCTCTTAAACTCCATGGCAATGGATAACTAGCGGACCTTACTATGCACTTTTAAAAGCTTTTCAGTTCTGATTTATTTAAATGCTCAAAGTGTACTGCAAGGACCATGGGCCTGTCAGCATTGCCCTTGAGCCAGTGCCACCGACTGGACTCATTTATTCTATCTACACTTCAGCCCCGACTGGGCCAGGCGAGCTGGGTAGCACTTCCAGAGACCACCTTCTGCACAGGAACAGGTCAAAGTGCTGTGGACTCACAACTCAGAGTTGTGAGCACCAGATTCACTTCCGAAGACAGTCGTTGCACAGCAGAGTACAGCAGAGCATAAACCACTCAGAGAACAGCTCTGTAGAATAACTACTTTTATTCTATCTACAACTACAAACTATATACAGAGCTAAATGGAGAATCTAGACTGCACTGAGTGTAACAGCTGCTCTTAGCAACAACCTTATCTATACAGAGATAACACACTCTCTCTCTAACACTCAGTCTCTCTTTTTGATGTGAGGCTGGAGCAGAATAAGTAGTGAGGAGAAACCGCCCCCCTCCTCTCTGGAGAACCAGCAGAGAACATCAGCAGATTCTTGGAATGGGAGGGGTGAAATCTCCTCAGGGCCCGTAAGAGCAGTCGACTTGTAGACTTCGCTAGGGCTGCCCATCTCAGCAAGACTTAAATACATAAAGCCTTTTGCATTCAATTCTGACTTCAAACCTTGCGGCCCTTTGTGCATTAATCTCTAAACTGAAGCCTGACCTGAGCACATAAAACCAACCCTTGAGTGATATATATGACTTTTATGTTAGGAAAGCCCTGAGATAGGTAAGTTTGCCATCAATTTATTTTTGTCAAATCCCCACCCCCCACCCCAAAAAAGAAGTTCCAAAACTTTGGTTTCCAGATTTTCACCTTTTGAAATATAGCAACCCTACCTGAGAAATTCTGCAAAAATCCTCTAGGCTACAGAAGCATGCAGGGGCGCTTGGACAATTAGGTTTGAGATTACGCAGCTCTCTAATCATATGCTGGGAGGGAAAAGGGATTGTGAAATGGCATTATAATTTGTTCTTTTGGTGAAATCTATTATATGGCTATATATATATTTTTATTAGTGAAGTTCGCAGAAATCATAGAATCATAGAATCATAGAGTTGGAAGAGACCACAAGGGCCATCGAGTCCAACCCCCTGCCAAGCAGGAAACTATCAAAATCAAAATCCCAAATTGCATAGTTTTCTGCTCATTCGACTTTTCCTACTTAATATTCACACAGAGAGACAGTAGTGTGTGTTGTTGCTTTTTCTTCTTCCTTTTCTACATCACTTTAGTACAACCAGGGCTCTCCCCCCACACCATAAACATTGATTAAACAACTTTTACTGGTTTAGCTTTCTGTAAAGGTCCAATTATTTCATCTAGCAGTGGGTAAGCGGTACCGAAACTGCAAAACTGTAAATGGCAGAAATTCTCCATCCAGTCCTATTAACTGCTCCAAGTATAAATCCCACTATCAATTCCCTTCTCCAACCCACTTGTTCTGTTTTCAAATACAGTGGTACCTCGGGTTACAAACACCTTGGCTTACAGACTCCGCTAACCCGGAAGTAGTACCTCGGGTTAAGAACTTTTACCTCAGGATGAGAACAGAAATCGTGTGGCGGCGGTGCGGTGGCAGCAGGAGGCCCCTTTAGCTACAGTGGTACCTCAGGTTAAGAACGGTTTCAGGTTAAGAACGGACATCCGGAATGAATTAACTTCGTAACCAGAGGTACCACTGTATGGATTACCCGCACAAGCAGAGCCTGTGTGGATCAGGAGGTTTGTTTTCAACAACAAAAACTATAAGATGTTTCCTGTAGAGATTCTGCCATGTTTCTTCTTCCCACCAAGAATGGGGCCAGAGTGGTGCTGACCATAGTGGGTTATCATCATCAGGCTCAGAGAAACCCCAAGGTTTGTTGAAACACACACACACACACACACACCCCTTTTGGGGTAGAAAGCCCCTGAATGGGGTATTCCAAACCATCTCAATGGGGACTAACTGTGAGCAGTGGCAACAGAATTCTGACTGATTTGGGTGGTAGAATGGAAGGGGGAATGTACAGTGGTACCTCAGGTTAAGTACTTAATTCGTTCTGGAGGTCCATTCTTAACCTGAAACTGTTCTTAACCTGAAACACCACTTTAGCTAATGGGGCCTCCTGCTGCTGTTGTTCCGCCTGAGCACGGTTTCTGTTCTCATCCTGAAGAAAAGTTCTTAACCTGAAGCACTATTTCTGGGTTAGCGGAGTCTGTAACCTGAAGCGTATGTAACCTGAAGCGTATGTAACCTGAGGTACCACTGTAATGGAGTACTGAAATACACTCGGAGTCAAGAGTGGATTTCATGCTCTTTATTCAGCTCATAGTGGTGAGGAGGAATTGGAGTTCCCCCAGAATGTCTGCTTTATATACATTATTTACACAATGGGCCCCATGTGATTGACTAATTCCGGGATTCACCTGTAGGCCAATCAGGTTGGGGATTCACTTCCACCTGGAGCTGGATTGGGTGGCTCCTGTGGACCAATCAGACTGCTGCATTCTGAATCCTACTGTTCTAGGACCAATCAGACTGTTGCATTCTGAATCCCATTGTTCTAGGACCAATCAGACCGCTGCCTTTTGGATCCTATTCAACTCAGAACATAACAAGTACATTGAATGGAGCCCATGGCTGGCTGGCTGGCTGGAGCCCTGAAGAGGAGCAATCCACATTGCAACATTTCGTTGTAATTCCTGTGCATGGCTATTTCTCCCAGAGACTGCTGGTGAGATACCCACTGGCTCTGAGCATTTGCTGTGAGTCAGAGGAAGGTGACTGAATGTTGTCCCTGTTCGTGGCATGTTTTTGGAAAGAAGTCTTGGAAGAACTGAGGCGACTTTCCCCCAAGCTTCCAACATTCTGTATACTTAGAACAAGTCCAGTTATTTTCCAGCCGTGGGTCTTCCTTTGACTCTGTCCATCTCATCTCCAAGCGCAACTCAGCGCGGTGTGATTTACTCTCCCTGCCTGCGGCGACCTGGCAAGCCTCCAGAAATTCCAGCTCAGTCTCTTCTCTCCCAGGGTTTGCCTCACCCCCTCGAGAGGCTTGATTCCCCCAGCTTCTAGTCAAGCTACTCAGGCTGGATCTGGGCCTAAGAACAATTATACTAAACATGGCAGCATCACTTCCAGAAAACACACCCGACTCCGGGGAACGGGCTTGTAATTATAGCCACGGCTTGGATGGGGAGGGTAGTAGCATAACTTCGTTTGGGCAGCAGGCCACCATAACCATTTATGTCTCGTTTCCGACTAGACTCTGTTTTTTTCAAGTCCTCTTCTTTCGTTAGGGTTGATGTTACTCACCTGCTAGGCAGATGCAAGGCTAGAGTAAAAAAGCAGTGCTGTCCCTGTCTCCTCCTTCCAGCTGCTGCATTTCACAGAGTAGGTTTTGTCTCAGCATGGCAAAGATGGGCATGGATGTAAACTTTACACTGGAAATGTGATATAAGGTAAAGGTAAAGGGACCCCTGACCATTAGGTCCAGTTGTGGCCGACTCTGGGGTTGTGAAGCTCATCTCGCTTTATTGGCCGAGGGAGCCGGTGTACAGCTTCCGGGTCATGTGGCCAGCATGATTAAGACACTTCTGGCGAACGACAGCAGCGCACAGAAGCGCCGTTTACCTTCCCGCCGGAGTGGTACCTATTTATCTACTTGCACTTTGATGTGCTTTCGAACTGCTAGGTTGGCAGGAGAAGGGACCGAACAATGGGAGCTCACCCCGTTGCGGGGATTCGAACTGCCGACCTTCTGATTGGCAAGTCTAGGCTCAGTGGTTTAACCCACAGTGCAACCCACGTCCCACGATATTATATATATATATATATATATATATATATATATATATATATATATATATATAATATAGGGGGAGGTTATTAATATGTATTTTGTGCATTTATATTGTGATTTTATGTTGTGAGCTGCCCTGAAACCTGTGGGTATTGGGTAGTACAGTGGTACCTCAGGTTAAGAACTTAATTTGTTCTGGAGGTCCATTCTTAACCTGAAACTGTTGTTAACCTGAGGTACCGCTTTAGCTAATGGGGCCTCCTGCTGCCACCGTGTGACTTCTGTTCTCATCCTGAAGCAAAGTTCTTAACCCGAGGTACTATTTCTGGGTTAGTGGAGTCTGTAACCTGAAGTGTCTGTAACCTGAAGCATCTGTAACCCAAGGTACCACTGTATACAAAACAAACAAACAAAATGTTTGACTTACTGTTATCAGGCAGGTAAAGGTAAAAGGTAAAGGACCTCTGGGTGATTAAGTCCAGTCAAAGGCGACTATGGGGTTGCGGCACTCATCTTGCTTTCAGGCCGAGGGAGCCAGCGTTTGTCCACAGACAGTTTTCCGGGTCATGTGGCCAGCAGGACTAAGCTGCTTCTGGTGCATCTGAACACCATGACGGAAACCAGAGCACACGGAAATGCCGTTTACCTTCCTGCCACAGCAGTATCTATTTATCTACTTGCACTGGCATGCTTTCAAACTGCTAGGTTGGCAGGAGGTGGGACAGAGCAACGGGAGCTCACTCCGTCGCGGGGATTCGAACCATCGACTTTCTGATCAGCAAGCCCAAGATGCTCAGCGATTTAGACCACAGCGCCACCTGCATGTTATCAGGCACTACAAAAGCAAACAGGAAAGGTGACCGCGAATCTGAAACCAGGCAACTCAGCAAGGGCACTTAGCTTTATATCCCTATTTACATTAACCATCTAGTGACTTTCTTCTCTCAATATGGTGGGCATTAATTAAGGACCCGATCTACACTATACATTTAAAGCAGTATCATACTACAGTGGTGCCTCGCAAGATGAAAAGAATCCGTTCCGCGATTCCCTTCGTCTAGCGGTTTTTTCATCTTGCAAAGCAAGCCCATTGACAGCTTAGCGGATTAGTGCTATTAGCGGTCTGGTGGCTTTTAGCGATCAGCTGTTAAGCGGCTTATCAGCGGATCAGCTGTTAAGCGGCTTAGTGGCTTAGGAAAAGGGGGGGGGAGCAAAAAAACCCGCGGGGACTCGCAAGATTTTTTCGTCTTGCGAAGCAACCCCATAGGGAAATTCGTTTTGCGAAGCGCCTCCAAAACAGAAAACCCTTTCGTCTAGCGGGTTTTCCATCTTGTGAGGCGTTCGTCTTGCGGGGCACCACTGTACCTTAAGCAGTCAGGGCTCCCCCCCAAAGAATTCTGGGAGCTGTAGTTTGTCAAGGTTGCTGAGAGTTGTTGCTGAGAGATCCCCCTTGTTTCTCCAACAGAGCTACAGTTCTTAGTGTTCCCTGAGCAGGGCCAGACTTTGGTATTTCAGATTTCAGTGGCGCCCTATGTGGGGCCAAAATTAGGCATCTCTCACCTCTCGCCTTCTTTTCTGCTCAATTCACGGCATTATATTTGTGGCACCCTGCGGTGCTCCCTAGGCTTGGCACCCAGTGTGGTGGAGCCATTCCACACTCTGGGAATTGTAGCTCTGTGAGGGGCTTCCATATGGTGCCATCTCACCACTGAGGTATATTTACAAATATTCTGATTGTATGTGCAGAACAGATCACATGTTCTGCTCACATACATATGCATAGCTGTCAACTTAAAGATTTGAAAATAAGGGACCAGCAGCCTCGAAAATAAGGGATCAGCAGCCAAAATAAGGCGTTTTAGCTAACCAGTGGTGTATCCCTCCGATTCCAAGCACAGGTATGTTCAACTTCTGAGCCCCTCCGAGCCAAAGGCAGAAAGCCCAGCCAGCAGCCAAACGAAGCCTCAAGCAGTGGTTCCCACAGTGCAGCAACCCGGCAAAGGGGATGCAGCAAGGAAAAACACCATCACCTCTCCGCTGGGAAGCGCTGAGCAAAGGCGAGTCCCCAGGCAACGCGGCCGATTTGATTGGTACAAGGCATACAAGCTCCACCCCCAGTTGTTCTTAGACTCCTTATTGGTTGAGCAACGCAGCCAAGCAACACAGTTGGAGCCTCCCTCCTCCCTGGCCGGCAGGGAGGGATGGAGAGGAGCTGCTTCCTTTAAAACCCGGGAAATTTACGGGATATCATCAATCCGGGACAGCAGCGGGAAATGGTGGGATAAGGGAGTTTCCCGCCAAATAAGGGACAGTTGACAGCTATGTATATATGTATTCTAGGGGTGTGAGATCACACCGTGGAGAAACAGCTCCACCTCTTTCTCCGTCCACATTCTCACTGTATAGGCACAAACATACAGATGGCCAATTATTGCAATAGTGCAATTGCACTGGAATAACTATAAACTCTACAAAACACTGCATAAAGGTAAACTTGAAACGCAATCCGCATTTCTTTCGTTGATCTTGTTGTATTCGTCAAATGTAAGGTCTCGTTAATTCTTTTGATACATGGCTGTCTTTAAATGATTAAGAAAAAGAAATCCTGGAATGCTGAGTACTATTTATTATTCCAAGCAAATTAAATATGTCAGGTTTCAGATGTTTCTTGACACACTGGCTTATGACATAAAATCCAATTATTATTATTTTTTTCAGAGCTCTCCGGCTTACTCTTCATTTAGTTGCATTTTGTCTGTAACATAATCAACAGCAATGCAGAAGGGGTCCTTTCCAAGCCACAAAAAGAGCCATCTGGGAATAGCTAAACCCTTCTCTGCGTGAAAGCTGTGGTTTTAATTGCAGGATACAAGCCTGCATAGATCTTTGATTCTAGCTAGATATGTTGTGAGCTATCGATGCTTAAAAAGAATCGGACAGTTTTTCCATCTATAAAGTGTGCTACTCCCGGTATGATTTTTCACCTGTCTTGAGAAACATCTTATGGAGGTTTATGGGACATCTTTTCACACTATGTTGCAGATATTAAACATTGTGCAGTTTGAAGCAACTATGCATAAGAACTGACTCCTTCGAACATGAAACATTGCCCAGCCCCATAGAAATATTATTCCAACTTTTACTGGCAGAACATCAAAAAAAAAACAACAAACATCTTGGAGATCCCGGGCCACAGGGAGGTTAGGCTGGCCTCAGCCAGAGCCAGGGCTTTTTTGGTTGTGGCCCCAATCTGGTGGAACGCTCTGTCACAAGAGACTAGGGCCCTGCGGGACTTGACATCTTTCCGCAGGGCCTGCAAGATGGAGCTGTTCCACCAGGCCTTTGGCCAAGGCACAGTCTGACCCCCTCCTGCTGTAATCCTCACAGAACTCTAGCCCAATGGTTGCCATTAATTTGATTCTGAATTGATTTTAGAATGTATTTTAATTACTTGACTGTGATTTTATCTAAACTGTGCTATTTTTACTGTTGTCAGCCGCTCTGAGCCTGGCTTTGGCTGGGGAAGGTGGGATATTAATAATAATAATAATAATAATAATAATAATAATAATAATAATAATAATAATAATATCCATACTATATTTTGTGTTGTCCGGCACAGGCTCAGCATCATACAAAATATGAAATAATCAAAACAGACCTATAAGCAAAGGCCTGCTTTCCAGCCTCCAGGCTATTTATCCCCTTTCGAACAACCATCTCGGGTTACAGACGCTTCAGGTTACAGACGCTTCAGGTTACAGACTCCGCTAATCCAGAAATAGTACTTCAGGTTAAGAACTTTGCTTCAGGATAAGAATAGAAATCGTGCTTTGGTGGCATGGCAGCAGCAGGAGGTCCCATTAGCTAAAGTGGTGCTTCGGGTTAAGAACAGTTTCAAGGTTAAGAACGGACCTCCAGAACAAATTAAGTTCTTAACCCGAGGTACCACTGTACTCACATTGTTCTCCCTGTCTTATTCAGAGAGTCTGGGAGTGAAAGGATTTAATATAGCTTGGTATTACAGCATACCATTTGCCTGGAGAATTTCCAAGGCTGGTGGTCGGAGGCAGCTTCCTATGATTGCTATTGTAATATATATGTGCAATATTTTTATTTTGAGATGGAAAATATAAATATAAAACAAGAATACATTTATTGTTATTTTTTTCAGCAAGACTTTAAATACAGCCCTGCACATAAAGTAAAATGACCTCATTTTATAGCATGCATTACAGACAACTGCGTACAGTAGGCAAAAATATTGGTACTCCTCTTACACTGAACATATGGGTCAGGATAATTTTGTCTCGTAAAAGAAGTGGCTGATGTAAATCAGTCAGTCATTGGCAGACGCAGCCAAGTTTTACTTAGGAGGCCACAAAGAGTCATCGTTTTTCACTTCCAAAGCAAAAATTGCATATTCACGGCTGCAGCTGTGTCTTGAACAAGCAAGATTTATGAAATTATTATCAGATCTATCGATTGTTTGTGTGAGACAGAGCAGGGGAAATACAACCTGACACTCTCTGCAAAACCTACTTGGGCTCCTTGTTCTGTAGACAGTAGTTGTGCCAGTACAAAATAACTTGAGTGTGCCAAAATGGCCCATTCATTTTCTCCAGAGACGTTTGCTTATTTTTATTTTACAAATTATGGGCGACATCCAAGGCTAGCCTACTCTGAGTATGACTTAGTTAGGTATCAACATTTAAGTATTATCATATCATTATTTCTATTACTGGGGTGATTTTCAAAAAAAGCAGCTGTCCTGTACATGTTTACCTGGCGGCAAGCCATACTGAACTCTCTGAGATTTACTTCTGGGTAGACAAGTGTAGGCTTGCACTGTTTAATAATAATAATAATAATAATAATACAGTGGTTTCTTGGGTTAAGAACTTAATTCGTTCTGGAGGTCCGTTCTTAACTTGAAACTGTTCTTAACCTGAAGCACCACTTTAGCTAATGGGGCCTCCTGCTGCTGCCGTGCCGCTGCTGCACGATTTCTGTTCTCATCCTGAAGCAAAGTTCTTAACCCTAAGTACTATTTCTGGGTTAGCGGAGTCTGTAACCTGAAGTGTATGTAACCTGAAGTGCATGTAACCCGAGGTACCACTGTAATAATTTATTTATAACCTGCCCATCTGGCTGGGTTTCCCCAGCCACTCTGGGCGACTTCCAACTGAATATTAAAAACACAATACAGCATTAAACATTAAAAATTTCCCTAAACAGGGCTGCCTTCAGATGTCTACTAAAAGTCAGAGAGTTGTTTATTTCCTTGACATCTGATATGAGGGCGTTCCACAGGGCGGGCGCCACCACTGAGAAAACCCTCTGCCTGGTTGCCTATAACTTGGCTTCTCTCAGTGAGGGAACCACCAGAAGGCCCTCGGCACTGGACCTCAATGTCTGGGCGGAATGATGGGGGTGGAGACGCTCCTTCAGGTATACTGGACTGAGGCCGTTTAGGGCTTTAAAGGTCAGCACCAACATTTTGAATTGTGCCCGGAAAAGTACTGGGAGCCAATGTAGATCTTTCAGGACCAGTGTTATGTGGTCACGGTGGCCACTCCCTGTCACCGCTCTAGCTGCCGCATTCTGGATTAGTTGTAGTTTCTGGGTCACCTTCAAGCATAGCTCCATGTTGTATAATGCATATACAATGCATATACAACGCTTTTTCTTTGCCAGTGTAGCTGAGTCCCTCGTCTGCACTTTGAAGTGGAACAGCCCAGAGAGAAATAAGCGTCAAACCCCCTCTGTGTATTTCTCCAGTGTCCCCCCATCTCCATCCTCCCTTGAACCATACGTATGAGCAGCATGATAATTTATCATTTTAGTTTTGTTCATGGCAGAACCTTGTCATATGCAGCTGCTCATGGTTTTATGCTGCCTTACAGACAGATAGACGGAGATTTATGTAGGAGTGTACAACTTTTAGTCTTAGACATAAATAACATATTTGTTTGTGTGACGTTGTCCATTGATAATAGGGCCCAAATCAAAATGGAAACCAGCCCTCGACTATGAAATCAGTTCCTGTATTTGAAACATTTGCAGTCAGCTGCAATAAAAATCATACACAGATTCCTCATAAATATCTGGGCCTTTTTCTTTATTACTAGCAGAAAGGGATTGGCCATGGCATGCCACCACTCTGTTAAAGGCAGATTAAATACACACAGCCAAGATTGTCACCGGCATCAAAAATCAAGAAGACTTAATAATAATAATAATAATAATAATAATAATAATAATAATACCTTTAATGTCAGTGTACAACCTGTGTACAATGAAATTAACCGACTTAATGGGAATCCCTGCAGAATCTGGAAGAATTGTTATAGAAGACATTATTTTGGCAACTCCCTCCTCCCCCCTCAACATTTTGATGCTGACCTCAGATCATGGGTCCAGGATGAGGGGTTTGATGGTTTCACACCAACAACACTTGCAGGTCCAGAGCAATTGTTCCCCACCCCTCTTTTACAGTATTATTACTACAGTGGTACCTCAGGTTACAGACGCTTCAGGTTACAGACTATGCTAACCCAGAAATAGTACCTCGGGTTAAGAATTTTGCTTCAGGATGAGAACAGAAATTGTGCTCCGGCAGCGCGGCAGCAGCAGGAAGCCCCATTAGCTAAAGTGGTGCTTCAGGTTAAGAACAGTTTCAGGTTAAGTACGGACTCCAGAACGAATTAAGTACTTAACCTGAGGTACCACTGTACTATTACTCCCATTATGATGGAGACACTTAGGGTTTCATTCTGACAATACTTTATTCTGCTTTCCCGACATTTCCTCACTTGATAGTTCCCGCGTTTCGTGTGATCTTTTTATCTGATGCAAAAGCCCCTTGTGGGAATATAACTGAATCCAGCAGAATTTTGGCGCTCGTTCCCATGTGAATTGCTTCAGGAAAAAATCCCTTTGCAAACCTGCTCACCTGGGAGATGATAGGAGTTTTGTAGTGTAATTTTCCTGGCATTTTTATAGATTATGCCATGTGACAAAATTGATGGGCCGTAGATCTAGGACAGTCAAAAGAAATGTCTTTCTATCTTACGGAATTGCACTGGCCCAATGGTCAGTGCAATTAGCCTAGATGGTCTTAAACAGGGAGGATTAAGCAAATTCACAGCAGTAGTATAGGTCTTGTACGTGGGTGGCGCTGTGGGTTAAACCACAGAACCTAGCACTTGCCGATCAGAAGGTCGGCGGTTCGAATCCCAGCAACGGGGTGAGCTCCCGTTGCTCGGTCCCTGCTCCTGCCAACCTAGCAGTTCAAAAGCACGTCAAAGTGCAAGTAGATAAATAGGTACCGCTCCGGCGGGAAGGTAAACGGCGTTTCCGTGTGCTGCTCTGGTTTGCCAGAAGGGGCTTAGTCATGCTGGCCACATGACCCGGAAGCTGTATGCCGGCTCCCTCGGCCAATAAAGCGAGATGAGCGCCGCAACCCCAGAGTCGGTCACGACTGGACCTAATGGTCAGGGGTCCCTTTACCTTACCAGCCCCAGTAGCTAAATGGAACTGCCATGTGCATTACAATTCCTTTTTCCAGCCCTCCAACTCAATGTGTAGTTTTCAGTCCTGATGTAATGCCTAGATCTCAGTTGACTTAACCACTTCCTGCTTCTCCTCCAGTCTTCCTCCCTCTCGGGTGACTTATGGCTGTGTGCTGGCATGGTTGTGATGAGAGCTGAACCAACAGCTCTCAAGCAAGAAGTTCTCAAGTGAGAAGTTCAAGTGAGAAGGTCTCCTGAAATTCTGGGGAGGGAGACCAGGACGTATGGGATTCCTGGAAGGGTTCATGGAAATCATTTCATTGTTGGCAGTAGCAGATTAGCGATCCTTGTTAAAATTTCCTTTTAAACACTTAATTTCACTGCCCTCAATTGGCAGCTGCTATAACTTTATTGCAAGGCATTTTGGGGTGGTGGAGAGAATGGTGGCTTCCAGCGGGTGGAAGTGGTAAAACAATGTTTTTGAAAGGAATACCAGTCCATGGACACCATCAGCGATGAGTCTCCAAAACCTCTGGAAGAACTTTTTTCTCATTTGTTGTTGTTTAGTCGTTTAGTCGTGTCCGACTCTTCGTGACCCCATGGACCAGAGCACACCAGGCACTCCTGTCTTCCACTGCCTCCCGTCAGTTCTTCGGCAATCAGCCTTCTTTTTGGTCCAGCTCTCACTTCCACACATCACTACTGGGAAAACCATAGCTTTTACTATACGGACATTTGTTGGCAAGGTGACATCACCTTGCCAGGGTTAATTGTGCATTAATTGTTACTCTTTAAAGCCAGTAGGGGGTGTGATTTAATTGCATGACCTGCGGACCTGTGTTCGCAAGTAGTTGAGCTATACACTCACAAAGTTATTAATGGAGAGCATTCCATGAATTTACAGTCTGTGTACCTGTTGTGCAAATCAAAAGCCACACACTCTTTCAAGCAAACACGTTTTCTTCCTACTCATACCCATGTATGGTGTTTGGGGCAGGAGTGAGGACAGCTTTTTGCATACAGACACCAACCACACCATACATTTAAAACACTCTGATACCACTTTAACCAGGCATGAGTTCTCCCCAGGAATTCGAAGAACTGAAGTGAATTGCTATAAGACCCCTGTCCGCCCCACAGAGCTACAATTCCCAGAATTCCCTGGGGAGACAGATTGGTTCTTAAACCACTCTGAGAATTGTGTCTCCCCAGAGAACCAATGGCCAATGGTCAGAGATGATGGGAGTTGGAGCCTAGCAACATCTGGAGGGCTACAGGTTCCTCATCTGAAGGTCTCCAGGGACATCTCTTCCATTGAACTCTGGCAGGGAGCGTGCATTCTAGATGCATAGAATCCAACTGCAAAAGGCTAGCTTAAAGGTAAAGGTAAAGGAACCCCTGACCATTAGGTCCAGTCGTGACCGACTCTGGGGTTGCGGTGCTCATCTCGCTTTATTGGCCAAAGGAGGCGGCGTACAGCTTCTGGGTCATGTGGCCAGCAGGACTAAGCCGTTTCTGGCGAACCAGAGCATTGCATGGAAATGCCATTTACCTTCCCACTGGAGTGGTACCTATTTATCTACTAGCACTTTGACATGCTTTTGAACTGCTAGGTTGGCAGGAGCAGGGACCGAGCAACGGGAGCTCACCTCGTTGTGGGGATTCGAACCGCTGACCTCCTGATCGGCAAGTCCTAGGCTCTGTGGTTTAACCCACAGTGCCACCTGCGTCCCTTAATGCATCAAATCCAACTGCAAAACAGCTACTTGCTGCTGCCATGTGAATGAAATGTCCACATCCATAATATCTTCTTTAAGTAAATCTCTTTCTCTCTTCCTACTAGAATAGGGTAACCATAAACAATATTTCATAGCTTCTATAAACATCTTTTCCATTTCCCCCTCCTGATTACAGATGCTTTTTAAGAAAACCATGGCAAGGAATACACAGAAAGTACAATGTCATGTGTGTGAAGCTCTGCAGCCAAAAACTTCTTGGCTATCTTTCCCTCTGTTTTTGGCACTTACAAATCTCTTGTGAGTAACAAAAAGGTAGTTGCTTGGGCAAGAGGTAGATAGGGTCAACTCCATCACACACAAAAAATTTGATTTTCCCAGAAATGTGCCTGGAAAATAAAAGGGAAAAAAGGAATGCACCAGATCAGATCACTTTTCCTTAGCAATATTTTGGATGCACCCGACTAAAAAAAATAGAGAGGTTTGATTCATAACCATGTGTGCCTCTCTTGTTGTTTTTACAGATATGTATTTGGCTAATTTTCTTCCAAGATGATGCCTTCCCTTGGCAATTCAATCCACTGCCATCTGGACTCTGCTGTCTTCACCCAGGATGGGGCAAAACACCCCTCTGGGTCTGCAGACTGTTTGGGTTCCGGTTGAATCTGGCCCCAGAGAAATTAATATGTTTGACTGGCACTGCAAATCTTTGCAGAAACCCTCACAGCATGGCAATGGCACAGTGGGAAGGGAGTCAAAATGCCTGATCTCCCACCCGCCCCATCCCCAGAAAATTCACAGGTGGAAAATCCAGGGATTTGGGGTGGTGTGTGAGAAAAAATATCAGCAACCTCAGATATGCAGATAACACAACCTTGATGGCAGAAAGTGAGGAGGAATTAAAGAACCTTTTATTGAGGGTGAAAGAGGAGAGCGCAAAATATGGTCTGAAGCTCAACATCAAAAAAATGAAGATCATGGCCACTGGTCCCATCACCTCCTGGCAAAGAGAAGGGGAAGAAATGGAGGCAGTGAGAGATTTCACTTTCTTGGGCTCCATGATCACTACAGATGGTGACAGCAGCCATGAAATTAAAAGACGCCTGCTTCTTGGGAGAAAAGCAATGACAAACCTAGGCAGCATCTTAAAAAGCAGAGACATCACCTTGTCAACAAAGATCTGTATAGTTAAAACTATGGTTTTCCCAGTAGTGATGTATGGAAGTGAGAGCTGGACCATAAAGAAGGCTGATCGCGGAATAATTGATGCTTTTGAATTATGGTGCTGGAGGAGACTCTTGAGAGTCCCATGGACTGAAAGAAGATCAAACCGATCCATTCTTAAGGAAATCAGCCCTGAGCGCTCACTGGAAGGACAGATCCTGAAGCTGAGGCTCCAATACTTTGGCCACCTCATGAGAAGAGAAGACTCCCTGGAAAGACCCTGATGTTGGGAAAGATGGAGGGCACAAGGAGAAGGGGACGACAGAGGATGAGATGGTTGGATAGTGTTCTCAAAGCTACCAGCATGAGTTTGACCACACTGCGGGAGGCAGTGGAAGACAGGAGTGTCTGGTGTGCTCTGGTCCATGGTGTCATGAAGAGTCGGATACGACTAAATGACTAAACAACAACAACAAAGTAATATATCATCCATGAGTATCAAGGGGGAGAGGAACAACATAGACCAGGGGTAGTCAATGTAGTTCCCTTCAGTTGTTGTTGGACTACAACTCCCATCATGCTCTGACCATTGGCCATGGTAGCAGAGGTTGATGGGCATTCTAGTCCAACGGCATCTAGAGGGCACCCTATTGACTACACTGGCTTAGATTGAGCAAGGAACTAGAATCCTAGTATCTACACTGACTGTACTCCTGCATTCCACACAATAATTTTGTGATGGGCAGGAAATCAGCAAGAATTGAGACAAGTGTTCCAATGACAGTCTCTTTGGACTCTGAAATTTCTGCCGAGTTTCTAGGCATGTTGCCCTCCCAAACTGAAAATCGTTCCGACAGTGATGAGAGGGCTTTACGCAATACCAGAGGGAACAATGAAGGGGAAAGAAGCAAACGTTCTTTCAGTGTGGGAAAAGGGAGTACATATACGTGAGCATACTGGTGCTATCATGTACAACAGCAAAGCCAGTTTCTTGACCGCTGGGGACAGATTATATAATAGCAATTTGCTGAGTGACTAAGGAGTGTTTTGTTGTTTAGTCGTTTAGTCGTGTCCAATTCTTCATGACCCCATGGACCAGAGCATGCCAGGCATTTCTGTCTTCCACTGCCTCCCGCAGTTTGGTCAAACTCATGTTAGTAGCTCCGATAACAGTATCCAACCATCTCGTCCTCTGTCGTCCCCTTCTCCTTGTGCCCTTAGTCTTTTCCAGGGAGTCTTCTCATGAGGTGGCCAAAGTATTGGAGCCTCCAAAGTATTGGAGCTAATTTCGTGGGTGCTGTCACCATCTGCAGTGATCATGGAGCCCAAGAAAGTAAAATCTCTCACTGCCTCCATTTCTTCCCCTTCTATTTGCCAGGAGGTGATGGGACCAGTGGCCATGATCTTCGTTTTTTGGATGTTGAGCTTCAGACCATATTTTGTGCTCTCTTCTTTCACCCTCATTAAAAAGTTCTTTAATTCCTCCTCACTTTCTGCCATCAAGGTTGTGTCATCTGCATATCTGAGGTTGTTGATATTTCTTCCAGAGGGGTGAAATTCCACTTTCAGCTCATCCCATGGTCTGTTCAATGCCATGCTTTTAGAACAATAACATCTGAAGTGCCACAAGTTCCCCATCCCCATCTGAACCTGTTTCTTTCAGATCATGTCATCCAAGCCTCTGCTCCAAGTGCCCTGTCTCCAGAGGTCAAGTTGGTGGTTACCAAGGGTTCCAGAAGCAGGTGATGTGAAAGATCGCTTCCTGAGACCTGCCAATCAGTGGAGAGAATACTGGGCTAGAATGGCCAAAGATTCTGATTTGAAACTGGGTAACCGCCAATGAATGGCCTCCCCAGAAACATTTTCATGCTCATTCTGGCAAAACATTAAATCTACTATTTGAAAGAGCTTTTAATGACAGGGAGCTCAAGGGTCCTTCAGCTGTTGCTTATATTTGTTAGATGCTTGCTGGTGTTTATTGAGACCTAGTTATTTTTAATGTGTTTTTAGCGTGCTTTAATTTCATTGAATATAAATGGTGTTTTAGATATTTATGTTAGCTGCCTTGTAGGCCGTCATGTGTAAGCCATAATGTGGAAAAGGCGGGCTGTAAATGTTCTAAATAAATTAAAAACCAATCTGACGCGGTAACAACAAGAATTGCTGTATGCGAAATACTGGAGAGAAAGGAAAGTGCCTACGAAGGAAGAAGAGGAGAATTTAAGAAGTGCAGATGTAAAGGTTTTTGTTGTTGTTTAGTCGTTTAGTCATGTCCGACTCTTCGTGACCCCATGGACCAGAGCACGCCAGGCACTCCTGTCTCCCACTGCCTCCCGCAGTTTGGTCAAACTCATGCTGGAAGCTTCGAGAACACTGTCCAGCCATCTCGTCCTCTCTCGTCCCCTTCTCCTTCTGCCCTCCATCTTTCCCAACACCAGGGTCTTTTCCAGGGAGTCTTCTCTTCTCATGAGGTGGCCAAAGTATTGGAGCCTCAGCTTCACGATCTGTCCTTCCAGTGAACACTCAGGGCTGATTTCCTTAAGAATGGATCGGTTTGATCTTCTTGCAGTCCATGGGACTCTCAAGAGTCTCCTCCAGCACCATAATTCAAAAGCATCAATTCTTCCGCGATCAGCCTTCTTTATGGTCCAGCTCTCACTTCCATACATCACTACTGGGAAAACCATAGCTTTTCCTTACCTTTTTACCTTTTGATGGGACAGGACTGCCTTTACCCTGTGCAAAGGTGTTCATGCTAGAAATAAATTAAGAATGGCTTGGGGATTCCAATTGGTGTGGAGCCGGTTTGAGAAACAACACGTCAGTCAGCACAATCCTGTAACACAGTACAGGATCTACCATATTTTTTGCTCATTTTTTCCCTCCTAAACAGTAAGGGGGAATGTGTGTGCATCTTATGGAGTGAATGCAGGCTGCGCAGCTATCACAGGAGCCAGAACAGCAAGAGCGAGTACTGTTTTCACTGCACAGCGATCCCTCTTGCTGTTCTGGCTTCTGAGATTCAGAATTTTTTTCCCTTGTTTTCCTTCTCCAAAAACTAGGTGTGTCTTGTGGTCTGGTGCGTCTTATAGAGCGAAAAATATGGTATATGCATTTTGGAGAACATGGCGTGAACATGGATTAAAAACTCAGCACAGTGAGTACACAATATATGGGAGTGTGAATACAACCGTAGTCTCTTCAGTATTACACCACATCAGTGCAAAGACATACAATTGAATGTGGCAACTCTCTACCCCACAGTCCTGAACAACTTTGAACACTTGTGGTTACACCTGGGATAAAGATGATCACTTGAAAATAGCTCAATGCTTGTTTTTCATTCCTGCATGATAAGCATGGTTTCAAATTAAAGGTAAATATGGACTATGCGGATTTTCATACAAAACTGGTTTCGCTTGAGTGCCCCCATTAACATTTCCACCCTTTCCGCAGAAATTGCTTCTCTTGTTGATCTTTCACTTGCAACCCAGCTGAACAAGAGGGGGGTGGGGACTGGATTCTCTCTGGTAGATAGATGGCTGTCAGCAAAATGGCGGCTGCACATGGCTATCAGCAGTGGCCATGCCAAGATACACAGCTTCTCCAAACTATCACACGGGCTTCAAGAACAGAGAGCTGTCATGTGGGACAGAGGATATCAAATGTAAGAATCTAGATGCCTGCTGGGTGCTGACAGTGTGTATTTAGACTCCTGTGGGTTTCCTTACACAAATTCCACACATACAGGAGAAATAATAAACACCAAAAAGACCTATTAGAGAGTATACGTTTGGGTGGGTGGTATGGTGAACAATTTTGGGGGTGAGGTGAGTGAGATTAGGAGCTCCTTCAGATGACCTATTTGTTGAAGATTCATCATGATTAGCTTGTGCAACGTTTACAGGGGGGTTATATCATTATATATATATATATATATATATATATATCTATTATCTATCTATCATCTCTCTCTCTCTCTCTCTCTCTCTCTCTCTCTCTCTCTCTCTCTCTCATCTATCTATCATCTATCTATCTAAACAATTTCCTTCTAAATCCATACATAAAATGAAATAAAAAAATAAAGAATTCTCCGCATTCTCGGTCTTACTTCCTCCATTAGTAGTCCTTTTTCACCGCATATCATAACGTTCTCTATTTGTCCATAAAACTCTAATTATATCCATAGTTCACTTCACATTGCAAGTGTTATGGTATTCTTGCCAATGTGTTTAGCTGCTTCCAGTGTTCCAGTGTTCTCTCAAATTTACCCCAGTCCTTTTTGAAGTTTTTCTCATCCTGGTTCCTGATTTTTCCAGTCAATTTGGCCATCTCAGCATAGTACATCAATTTTATTATCCACTCTTCTCTTGTAGGAATCTTGTATTCCTTCCATCTCTGGGCTAGGAGTATCTGGGCTGCCATCGTCGTCTACATGAAAAGTCTTTTCTGCTCCCTTGGTATCTCGGTCCCTATAATTTCTAATAAAAAGGCTTCTGGTTTTTTAACAAAAGTTATTTTAAACATTTTTAAAAATTCATTATAAATCATTTCCCAATAGGCTATTATCGCCTTGCAAGTCCACCACATGTGATAAAAGGTGCAGAGGGGTTAGATTATGGCTGGTCTTCTTTGAGCATTTGTTCTGATTTGTTTGCTGGGGAAGAACAATGAATATTCATTGGAGCAGAGCTGGCCTCTGGAGTTGGCATTATTGGGCATCTGCTGAGGCTTGCGCTCCAAAAAGAGGAGTGTTGGTGCTTTTGTTGTTGTTTAGTCGTTTAGTCGTGTCCGACTCTTCATGACCCCATGGACCAGAGCACGCCAGGCACTCCTGTCTCCCACTGCCTCCCGCAGTTTGGTCAAACTCATGTTAGTAGCTTTGAGAACACTGTCCAACCATCTCGTTCTCTGTCGTCCCCTTCTCCTTGTGCCCTCCATCTTTCCCAACATCAAGGTCTTTTCCAGGGAGTCTTCTCTTCTCATGAGGTGGCCAAAGAACTGGAGCCTCAGCTTCAGGATCTGTCCTTCCAGTGAGCACTCAGGGCTGATTTCCTTCAGAATGGAGAGGTTTGATCTTCTTGCAGTCCATGGGACTCTCAAGAGTCTCCTCCAGCACCATAATTCAAAAGCATCAATTCTTTGGCGATCAAAGAGGTTTGATCTTCTTACAGTCCATGTTGCTTAGTAAAGGTAAAGAGACCCCTGACCATTAGGTCCAGTCATGGCCGACTCTGGGGTTGCAGCACTCATCTCGCTTTATTGGCCGAAGGAGCCGGCGTACAGCTTCCGGGTCATGTGGCCAGCATGACTAAGCCGCTTCTGGCGAACCAGAGCAGCGCACGGAAACGACGTTTACCTTCCCACCGGAGTGGTACCTATTTATCTACTTGAACTTTGACATGCTTTTGAACTGCTAGGTTGGCAGGAGCAGGGACCAAGCAACGGGAGCTCACCCCGTCGCGGAGATTCAAACCGCTGACCTTCTGATCGGCAAGTCCTAGTCCTCTGTGGTTTAACCCACAGTGCCACCCCCTAAACCTGTTCTTCCTTGCTGTTGAAATCATAGAATTGTAGAGCTGGAGGAGACGCCAGGGGTCATCTAGTCCAGCCTCCTGCAATGCGATGCACTGCTGCTGTACAGCGTAGCAGAGACAAGAAAAAAGAGAATCACCACCCTCATTCATTTGTATGCCACTGTTCCATGGTAAACCGTGCTTAAAGCGGCTCACAGCACCCAAGAGCTGAAGTAATTCCTCGCGATAGCCCCTTGCCCAATGGGGTCTGAAACCGACGTGGCAGAGAAAGAAGCAACACAATTGTACACCTCTTCTAAATTGTTGGCAGTGCTGGCCGTAGTTTAATATTTCACCGAAAGAGCTGTTACATTACACAACTTAAATTGCGTTGTCCGTTTTCAGACAGAGAAAATAGTCCGAGGGGAGAGAAAGAACCCCTGGGAGGGCAAAGAAAGCGCGCGGATCGTAGAAATTGTTAAATTGATACAATATAGCCATGCCGGTTAAAGTGACAAAGAGGCAAAATAGAGGCTGTTATACATTTTACTGGACAAAAGCGGGCAAGACGCTCCTTAGAAAGCAGGAGGCGGTTTGCGGCTGATGTCTGAGCACATATGAAAAACCAAGGAAGGGAAATTAGCACTGCGATTAGTGTAGTCAGGTGAGAATAATACGCCTCTTGCACATGAAACCAGATGAGGTGTGTATTAAAACATTGCATTCCCTCACCAGCCATAGCGGATTCAATAAAACTTCTTGTGCTCCCTGAGTCCCCATATTGAGTTTCTCAACGAGAACAATTAGAAGTCCGTGCAAAACCTAAGAGATGGGATTGTACTTTCTCATGAAAAAAAAATCCTCAACTTCTTCATTAGGATCAACAGGGTGATAGATGTGTGATGTACATAGCTGTCAACTTACAGATTTGAAAATAAGGGACCAGCAGCCTCAAAAATAAGGGATCAGCAGCCAAAATAAGGGATTTTCCAGGCACAGGTATGTTCAACTTCTGAGCCTCTGAGCCAAAGGCAGAAAGCCCAGCCAGCAGCCCAACAAAGCCTCAAGTGGTGGTTCCCACAGCGCAGCAACATGGCAAAGGGGATGCAGCAAGGAAAACCACCATCACCTCTCCACTGGGAAGCGCTGAGCAAAGGCGAGTCCCCAGGCAACGTGGCCGATTTGATCGGCACAAGGCATGCAAGCTCCACCCCCCCAGTTGTTCTTAGACTCCTTATTGTGTGAGCAACGCAGCCAAGCAACACAGTTGGAGCCTCCCTCCTCTCTGGCCAGCAGGGAGGGAGGGAGAGGAGCTGCTTCCTTTGAAACCTGGGGAATTTAAGGGACATCATCAATAAGGGGCAGCAGCGGGACACAGCACTGGGATAAGGGACTTTCCTGCCAAATAAGGGACGGTTGACAGCTATGGATGTATTTGCATGGCCATTGTCTCTAACCGAAATGCACTTCTGTATCCCTCAGCAATTGTTGTTAGTGTAAAGGGTTTTCTACTGCCCCATTTTTTGGTTGAGGCCAGTGGTGCCTTCATTGGAGAATACAGTCTGGTTTAAAATATTTTGAAGTATTTGAAGTAATATATATTGTCATCTTAAGAGGGAATTCCATAAAATTCGAAGACTAAAACAACCTAATCACCCTGTGATCTTCAGTTGATTTTAATCATCATCATCAACGGCTTCATTGGCTAAGCCTAAAAGCTAGCCAAACTGTCCATAGAGAATTATCAGTAGAAGAGCCAGGGGAGCTGTGTGTCTGGGTGTTATCCAGAAGGTTGGTGGTTCGAGCCCACCCAGGGACAGCTGTGGGAAGGATTCCTGCATTTCAAGGGGTTGGACTAGATGATCCTCAGGGTCCCTTCCATCTCTACCATTCTATGATTCTACACCAGGGATGGGGAAGCAATAGCCCTCCAGATGTTGCTACTCCCTACTCTTGATGAAGGTCTACAGTACACACTTCATTTTGTTGTTGTTGTTGTTTAGTCGTTTATTCGTATCTGACTCTTTGTGACCCCATGGACCAGAGCACACCAGGCACTCCTGTCTTCCACTGCCTCCCGCAGTTTGGTCAAACTCATGTTAGTAGCTTTGAGAACACTGTCCAAACATCTCGTCCACTGTCGTCCCCTTCTCCTTGTGCCCTCCATCTTTCCCAACATCTGGGTTTTTTCCAGGGAGTCTTCTCTTCTCATGAGATGGCCAAAGTATTGGAGCCTCAGCTTCAGGATCTGTCCTTCTAGTGAGCACTCAGGGCTGATTTCCTTCAGAATGGAGAGGTTTGATCTTCTTGCAGTCCATGGGACTCTCAAGAGTCTTCTCCAGCACCATAATTCAACAGCATCAATTCTTCCGCGATCAGCCTTCTTTATGGTCCCGCTCCCACTTCCATACATCACTACTGGGAAAACCATAGCTTTAACTATACGGACCTTTGTCGGCAAGGTGATGTCTCTGCTTTTTAAGATGCTGTCTAGGTTTGTCGTCGCTTTTCTCCCAAGAAGCAGGCATCTTTTAATTTCGTGACTACTGTCACCAGCAAGCCACTCCAGTGGACAAAAACACACTTCATACTTATAACAAATAGGTTTTCTTTGTCTCATACATTCTCCCATGAGCCTTGTCAGTTAAATGGCTCATTCCCATTTTACAGACAGAGGGATTGTAAACTGAGGTATCATGACTTGCCCACTGACTACATACCAAGTTGTGTCTGATCCTGGCTCATCCACATTGCTTTTTATCCCCGTGGCGCTGTGGGTTAAACCACAGAGCCTAGGACTTGCTGATCAGAAGATCGGCAGTTCAAATCCCCGCAACGCGGTGAGCTCCCGTTGCTTGGTCCCTGCTCCTGCCAACCTAGCAGTTTGAAAGCACATCAAAGTGCAAGTGGATAAATAGGTACCATTCCAGCAGGAAGGTAAACGGTGTTTCCGTGCGCCGCTCTGGTTCGCCAGAAGCGGCTTAGTCATGGTGGCCACATGACCCGGAAGCTGTACACCGGCTCCCTCGGCCAATAAAGCGAGATGAGCGCCGCAACCCCAGAGTCGGCCACCACTGGACCTAACGGTCAGGGATCCCTTTACCTTTATATGCAGAAAAAGGACATAGTTAGCCCAGCTTGGACATTGCCACTTCTACTCCTCCTGCAGTCAGTGCTGCAAGGTTGTCTTGCAGAAAAAAGGGGGAACATTCGTACAAATAAACAACCTACGAAGGAACACCACACGGGTGATGACAGAGAGTAGAGCCAGCCTCTTCATTTCTATGTGCAATGCTTTTGTGCCAGCTGACACACAAATGGTGCATGACAGAAACAGATCATGTCCAAGAATGCATACTTTCAAACTAAAATCATTGAATTGTCACTGGCAGATGGTGTATGGGGGATTGGTTTTGGTTACACACATCTATGAACAGTTTATCCTCACTTTTTAAATTCCAGACGTCCTGTTATCCCACTCATCCCACGTTACAAAATATATGATAGGGAAGTTAAAAACCCTTTTGCACCAGAAGGGTTCAGCTAGTCCAAGACTAAGGCTGAAATCTCATGCATCCTCCCTTCAGAGTAATTCCCAGAGAGCTCAGGATTTGCTTCCAAGTAAATGACCACAGAGCCTAGGGCTTGCCGATCAGAAGGTCAGCGGTTCAAATCCCCATGACAGGGTGAGCTCCCATTGCTCGGTCGCTGCTCCTGCCAACCTAGCAGTTCAAAAGCGTCAAAGTGCAAGTAGATAAATAGGTACCGCTCCAGCGGGAAGGTAAACGGTGTTTCCGTGCACTGCTCTGGTTCGCCAGAAGCAGCTTAGTCATGCTGGCCACATGACCCGGAAGCTGTACCCGGCCAATAAAGCGAGGTGAGCGCCGCAACCCTAGAGTTGGCCACGACTGGACCTAATGGTCAGGGGTCCCTTTACCCTTTACCTTTAAATGTTCACAGGGGGCAACATACTGTGAAAGTTAGAACTGGAACGGTCCAACTTACTTCAAGGCCACAAAGTTGATCTGAGTAGGTGTTGGGATTCCAGGATAAGCCTGTCTACAAAACAAGTTATTTGACAGGGAAGCCCCATTCCTTAATTTGAGGTGAGCGAAGGCTGGTTGCGATTAGACCTGCGAAGGTAGCATTTGATTTTCTGCCTCATTCTCAAAAAAAATTGAAAACTGCCCACATGCAGCATTGATAAGCAGCTTGGAAAAGAGGCTGAGAGAAGATATGATAGCCATCTTCAAATATTTCTCCCCCCCCCAAAAAAAAAAATATTATTCGTTTTCCAAATTTTTAACAAATACAACACAAAAACAAAACATAGAAGAAAAAAAAAACATAGAAAATTTCTTCCAATCAAAATCCAAGCTAATTTCCATTGTTAAGTGACTTCCTCAAATCCTTCCTGATTTTCATTAAATCTCTTTTTAGCAATTTTCCAATACTCATTTTCTAATACAATTAACTAATTCAATTTACTAACTTCCTTCCTTTTCATCATAATCTCAATCCATAGTATTATACAATTCCACATATCTTAATCCTAAACCAATTTAATGCTTGCAAGTATTTCCACTTATATAATATTACAATATTTAGTTAAATAATCCTTAAATTTCTTCCAGTCTTCTTGATATTTCCCCTCTCTCTGATCGCAGATTCTTCCAGTAAGGTTGGCTAGCTCCACAAAGTCCAACATCTTCATCTGCCAGCCATCTTCAAATATCTCAAGGGCTGTCACATGGAAGAGGGAATAAGCTTGTTGTCTCCTGCTCCGGAAGCTGGGACCCAAACCAATGGCTTCAAGTTACAAGAAAGGAGATTGTGACTAAACATCAGGAAGAACTTTCTGATCGCAAGAGCTGTTCTGCACTAGAATGGACTCCCGAAGGAGGTAATAGAATCTCCTTCCTTGGAGGTTTTTAAGAAGAGTTTGGATGGCCATCTGTCATGGATGCCTTACTTGAGATTCCTGCATTGCAGGGGGCTTCTTCTTCTTCTTCTTCTTCTTCTTCTTCTTCTTCTTCTTCTTCTTCTTCTTCTTCTTCTTATACCCCACCCATCTGGCTGGATTTCCCCAGCCACTCTGGGCGGCTTCCAACAAAACACTAAAATACAATGACCTATTACACATTAAAAGCTTCCCTAAATAGTTCTGTAGTAATTTTTTACATCTGGTGGGAGGGTGTTCCACACGGCGGGTGTCACTACCGAGAAGGTCCTCTGCCTGGTTCTTGTAACTTGGCTTCTGGCAGTGAGGGAACCGCCAGAAGGCCCTTGATGCTGGACCTTAGTGTCCGAGCAGTGTCCTGGGTCCCTTCCAACTCTACAATTCTATGATACCACACGTAATTAATAAATTTATACACTGCTTAATGCCAAAATAGGCTTCTAATCACTTTGCAAATATAAAAACCAGCTACAGTTATACCTCATGTTACGTCCGCTTCATGTTACATTCTTTCAGGTTACGTCCTGCGGCGACTTGGAAGTACCGGAAAGGTTTACTTCCGGGTTTCACTGCTTGCGCATGTGCAGAAGCGTGAAATGACGCCATGCGCATGGGCAGAAGTGGCAAATCACAACCCGCGCGTGCGCAGACGCACCATTGCGGGTTGCGCTCTTTTCGTGTTGTGAACGGGCCTCCAGAATGGATCCCGTTCGCAACCATAGGTACCACTGTACACAGACATTAGAATATAGATATGCAGTGGAACCTCGGGTTAAGTACTTAATTCGTTCTGGAGGTGCGTTCTTAACCTGAAACTGTTCTTAACCTGAAGCACCACTTTAGCTAATGGGGCCTCCTGCTGCCGCCGCGCCGCCGGAGCCCAATTTCTGTTCTCATCTTGAAGCAAAGTTCTTAACCTGAGGTACTATTTCTGGGTTAGTGGAGTCTGTAACCTGAAGCGTCTGTAACCTGAAGTGTCTGTAACCCGAGGTACCACTGTACAGGATTAAAATACACAAAGAATACATAAACCCCTTTAATTAAAATCCTTAAGAAAACGGTCCCATTAAAATAACACAGCAATTGAAACAAGAGACTCAGGTGGGGAGACCAAGGGAAGGTTTGTGTAAGAGGTGCATCTTCAAAAGCAGGTGGAATATGGAACTTTGCTTCAATATATGATTACAGTGGCAAGGCCTTTTTGTTTGTTTATAGAAAGTGGCTTTGTAGGGCATTACACTGGAATGGTTGGAGTGAATATTGCTTATATATCGTGTTGAGACAAAAAATCTGAACTTCTTTAATTTATGAACTTTATTTCTCTCTTTTAAAAGTTTGTCTATTTCTTCTTTATTTATCTCTCTCTTTCTATTTTTCCTGCTTTCCCTTTTCTCTCTATTTTCTATGTGCTTATTGTATCTAGATCAATGTTTTAGTTTTTGGACAAAAACAAGATATTTGAGATTAAGTTTTCTTTTTCATATATATATATATATATATATTTGCTTTCGTAGATTTTCACGGGTACAGGAATGCAGGTTTTGGTGTCCTCGGGTGTCTTCCCGTGTAAAAGTTGGGGTGTCTAGGCGACGTTTCGACGAGGTCTCACTCGTCATCTTCAGGCTGGTGCTTTCGGCTTCTTCTTCAAGAAGCCGAAAGCACCAGCCTGAAGATGACGAGTGAGACCTCGTCGAAACGTCGCCTAGACACCCCAACTTTTACACGGGAAGACACCCGAGGACACCAAAACCTGCATATATATATATATATATATATATATATATATATATGCTTTCGTAGATTTTCACGGGTACAGGAATGCAGGTTTTGGTGTCCTCGGGTGTCTTCCCGTGTAAAAGTTGGGGTGTCTAGGCGACGTTTCGACGAGGTCTCACTCGTCATCTTCAGGCTGGTGCTTTCGGCTTCTTGTTACTGGAACAGAGCGGGATCTCAATGTTTGAGTTCCTATAAATACGAGACCTCGTCGAAACGTCGCCTAGACACCCCAACTTTTACACGGGAAGACACCCGAGGACACCAAAACCACACCCCCTCTACAGTATTTATAGGAACTCAAACATTGAGATCCCGCTCTGTTCCAGTAACAAGAAGCCGAAAGCACCAGCCTGAAGATGACGAGTGAGACCTCGTCGAAACGTCGCCTAGACACCCCAACTTTTACACGGGAAGACACCCGAGGACACCAAAACCTGCATATATATATATATATATATATTTCTTACATATAATCAACATCATATTCTCTTATTAAATCTCTTGGCTCAACTGAGCCTAAATGACTTCTCTTCCTCCCACCTAATGCTTTACAAAATTAAATTTCCCTTTTTTGCATTTCACTTGCTTTCTTATTCTTGCTATATCATTACTTAAGGTATTAAATTACTCAACCTGAATAGGTAACTGGTTCATCTTACAACTCTTCAGATAACCCTGCTAAGGATGTTAATTGCTTACAGTTGTCTTTTCAAATATAATAAAAATTTATTCCAGTCTTTTCAGAATACTTGGTACCACGCTTCGTAAGAGTGGTTCCGGACTCTTCCCATCAGTTTTGCCAGTTCTGCCAAGTCCATCATTTTCATCTGCCACTCTTCTTTTGTTGGTACTTCATGCTATTTCCATTTCTGGGCTAATAAATGTTTTTCTCTTTATAAATCCTTATTATTATTATTTTAAGTGCTGGTGGAACACCAATAAGAATGGGGTGTTTTTTCAGCAGGGAGTGCTGATTTGTCTTCGGTTTCACCCATGCATTCCTGATAGCCTCTTCACATGTCAGATACACACCAAGGGAAGGGAATTTGATTCCCTTCTTCAAAAAAAACCTGATTTGGCTACATTGAATTCATTAGTGAAAACCTGATTGCAATGTTTTTTAAAATTAAAAAACAACAACCCTGAGATTGAATGGCTGCCCAGCCCATAGCTGTCAACTTTTCCCTCTTCTTGCGAGGAATCCTATTTGTAATAAGGGAATTTCCCTTAATAAAAGGGAAACGTTGACAGCTATGGCCCAGCCACCAGCCATTTTGTACTTCGAAGGAGTCAAAGGTAGCCTTGATGTAAGAGTCTTTTGAGCCAATATGGCTGAGAGGTGGCTCATCTTATCAAGCAAGGCATGTTCTCTTTGTCCTGCTGTTGACTCAGGTCAGTTAGAGACATCAGATATGGACGACAAAGGACTCATACAACCAAAGGAGCTGTTTTGTGTGCATCTACAAAAGACGCCTACACAATAAAGGCCCTGGACAAAGTCAACTAGATCCTGCTGGGCCCATCGCAGTCCGATGGCTAGCAAATGAACGCTACCAGACATGACAGATGTATTCCACCCCTGGTGATGCCCTCATTCAAATGCCGAATGTTCAGCCACTTTTTCCTGGCAGCCAGACCTTGACACTAGTTCAGGAAACCTACTGTACTTGTGAGAAAAAGTGAGGTAAGTGTTTCCAGTTGCTCTCCGAAAGAAAACACAAACAAATGCTTCTACTGAATATACTTTTTATGTATAAAAAAGCAAATCACCAGGCGCATCCTAATTTATGTTGCGTTAATGATTCCTTGAAACCATTCAGAAGAAGAAAGGTCAGTCTCTAGCGCTAACTGGGAAGCACAAAGTGGATTGGGGGAAGTGGTTCCTCCTGATATTGGTACTGGAGATGTGGCCCAACTTGGTTCTTTGGAAGATAGGCCATAAATTAATCGGTATACCTGCACCAGGGATGGGGAACACATGACCCTACAGATGCTGTTGGACTCCAACTCCCATCAGCCCTACACAGCATGGCTAATGATCAAAGATTATGGAAGTTGTAGTCAACCAACACCTGGAACTTTCCTTGGGTCTATGAGGGCCTCCTTTGGAGGCTAAGTGTTATCATCTGGGTGGGCCTCTTCTCTGCCAATAAAACAATACTTATCTACTCCCTACGGCTGGCTATAGGTTTATGTCCTAAACATCTGTTGATGAATATCAATGCAGATGTAAACATGCTAAGTCCATTTGCTGCCACAACCTGGCTTCTCTCTTTCTTTCATGGAGATGGAGAAAGAGATGTAGACCCCTTAGGCCCTTTCACTCTAGACACTTTGGCTATGGATCTGGTTTTACCCTGTTGCAGAATAAGATAAATAGGACATCCAGAAGAATGTGTGGGAGGTGTTTGAAAGAGAGGGAGGGAGGGAGAAAGAGAGACTGTGTGGAGCCATGGGAAACATGCTGATGCCAAAGACTGACTTCATGGCTTTGGATCACAGCGATGAGGGGGATGAGCTGAGGAATGCTGATGATCATTGCAGCCCCAAGAGTGGCGAAGCGAAGGAAGGGGTTGCTTGGATCAAAACCCCAAAAATGAAAACTGATTTTGTTGTGTCCTGTGTCAAAAATAATAATAAAGGCTTGCGGACATTTTGTCAACTAACTCACATTTTTTTTTAAATTTTTTTTAAAATAACTCATTTGCAAACTGCGAGTTCCAACCCAATGTGTGTAAAAGATGCAATAAAATGCAGTAGCGTCTGCAAATATATGAGAGGGCTTAGTGAATGATGGTGCAATGAGATTCCCAATGTGATATTTTTGCTTTGTCTGGAAAAGTCAACACAACACAGAGATAGGGCAGTGGGGTACTGGGTTTCCAAATCCTGCATATACCTCTCATTTGCACTTCCAATGTCTTTCTCCCAGGTCAATTTAACGATAGGATGGTAATCGTAATAACCATGCAACATCTCATGAAATCACATGGGTTATGTGTCCAACAATCAGTTTCATTAGAATCAGTTAAAGACCATTAAATCTAGTATCTAGGAAAACAAATAGTAAACAATTAAAAATATTAGCAGGATTGACATAAGCACAAGCAGTAAACTTGAAAATAGGTTTGAATTGGCTATGCCGTAAGAATCTGATATAAAATAAGAAACCGGGGGGGGGGGGGGTAGTCGCAGAAAATGTAGCTGGAATTTGTTTAGACTTAATTTCTATTGTTGAAACATTGTAAAATGCAGAAATGCAAAATATTTCATATATGTGTGTGTGTGTTTGTGTGTGTGTGTGTGTGAGAGAGAGAGAGAGAGAGAGAGAGAGAGATACTATATATAGTAAAAGGTAAAGGACCCCTAGGGACGCGGGTGGTGCTGTGGGTAAAACCTCAGCACCTAGGACTTGCCGATCGTCAGGTCGGTGGTTCAAATCCCCGCGGCGGGGTGCGCTCCCGTTGCTCGGTCCCAGCGCCTGCCAACCTAGCACTTCGAAAGCACCTCCGGGTGCAAGTAGATAAATAGGGACCGCTTACTAGCGGGAAGGTATACGCCGTTTCCGTGTGCTGCGCTGGCTTGCCAGATGCAGCTTGTCACGCTGGCCACGTGACCCGGAAGTGTCTGTGGACAGCACTTGCCCCCAGCCTCTTAAGTGAGTTGGGGGCACAACCCTAGAGTTGGACACGACTGGCCCGTACGGGCAGGGGTACCTTTACCTTTTAAAGGACCCCTGGATGGTTAAGTTCACTCAAAGGCGACTATGGGTTTGTGGCGCTCATCTTGCTTTCAGGCCGAGGGAGCTGGTGTTTGTCAACAGACAGCTTTCTGGGTCATGTGGCCAGCATGACTAAACTGCCTCTGGCACAACGGAACACCGTGATGGAACCCAGACTGCATGGAAATGCCGTTTACCTTCTCACCGTAGTGGTACCTATTTATCTACTTGCACTGGCATGCTTTCAAACTGCTAGGTTGACAGGAGCTGGGACAGAGCAACGGGAGCTCACCCCATCTTGGGGATTCGAACCGCCAACATTCTGATCAGCAAGAGGTTCAGTGGTTTAGACCACAGCACCACCCGCAAACATATATCTGACCAAATCTAGTGGTGGTGGGCAGGGCCAGATTTAGGTTTGATGAGGCCCTAAGGTAATGGGGCCCTTTATATGTCCAGCTGTCCTCTGTCAACAACAAATTGTTGCTGTTTTTTGTGTTGAATATATGCAATATGATCATTTATGGACCTAATAGGTATCTAAAGCCATTTGCACATAACAAAATATGTATTTTATCAAAGTAATTGTTGAACTGAAATACAATTAAGTATATTAATAGTGAAATAATTATTGAGCTCTAACTGTATGTGGGTTTTATTTTATTTGTTTTTTATCTTATATTTTGGAAATGTAAATCCAGGGGTTTTTTTTCTTTCATTTTTTCAGGGGCACCCAAGAGAGTGGGGCCCTAAGCTATAACTTGTTTAGCTTATTATTATTTATTATTATACGTGAATCTGGCACTTGTGGTGGGGAACATTTGCCATTGTTGCTGTTGTTGTTCAGTCGTGTCCGACTCTTCGTGACCCCATGGACCAGAGCACACCAGGCACTCCTGTCTTCCACTGCCTCCCGCAGTTTGGTCAAACTCATGCTGGTAACTTCGAGAACACTGTCCAACCATCTCGTCCTTTGTCGTCCCCTTCTCCTTGTGCCCTCCATCTTTCCCAACATCAGGGTCTTTTCCAGGGAGTCTTCTCTTCTCACAAGGTGGCCAAAGTCATTCTATGCCAGCAAGTTTCTTCAACCCTAATTAAATCTGCCCTTAAGTTACTGCTCCCTGTAGATGACAAGAGACCAATAGTCAAAGTCTTCCTTGTATGCACATGAATGCTAGATACTTGGTTCTGAACCCAAAGAGCTGATTACAAGAAGTCCTGCTAAATTCAACCAGCTGGGGTGAGAAATTTGTTGTCAGATCACAGAATCATAGAATTGTATAGTTGGAGAGCACCAGAGGGTTATCTAGTCCAGCTTCCTGTAATGCAGGAGTTCTGTCCACAGCCATCCCTGGGTGGGCTCAAACCACCAACCTTCACCTTAACAGCCAGACACACTGACACACTGCACCATCTGAGGGAGATCAGAAGACTCATATTTCTGAATGGCTCAGTGCTGCAGGAATTCCCCATCACAATAGGAGTTGCTGTTCTAGGCTGTAATTCACACAATTAAAGACTACAGCACAAAAGAAGTCAGTACTAGGAAGATGGAACAGTAACAGCAAGATCATTTAAGAAGGTCTATTATGATCTTCTGGGCTAAGCAGCAATACAACTCTGTAGGTCAGGAGTAGCCAATATGGCCAATATTTTGGACTCCCATCAGCCAAAGCCCGTATGGCCAGCATACCTCCAACATTTCTCCAATGAAAATAGGGACATCCTAAGGAAAAGTGAGGGTGGCGCTGTGGGTTAAACCACAGAGCCTAGGACTTGCCGATCAGAAGGTAGGCAGTTCGAATCCCCATGACGGGGTGAGCTCCTGTTGCTCGGTCCCTGCTCCTGCCAACCTAACAGTTCGAAAGCACGTCAAAGTGCAAGTAGATAAATAGGTACCACTCCGGTGGGAAGGTGAACGGCATTTCTGTGCGCTGCTCTGGTTTGTCAGAAGTAGCTTAGTCATGCTGGCCACATGACCTGGAAGCTGTACGCTGGCTCCCTCGACCAATAAAGCAGGATGAGCACCGCAACCCCAGAATCGGTCACGAATGGACCTAATGGTCAGGGGTCCCTTTACCTTTACTTTAAGGAAAATTGAGACAAATCAGAAACTGGGGCAGCTCCTTGTAAATCCAGGATTGCCCCTGGAAAATAAGGACAATTTTCAGACCAATGGGCAGGGATGATGTGGAGACCTAGTCTAAAATATCCCAAAGGAGGCACTGCTTTTATTACCTCCGAGACCTGCAGGTGACCGAGCCCAGCAAAGTAGGGCATAGTTTTGTGTGTTTTTTAGTCCATTTCATTTCATTAAGATACGTTAAAACGCTCTGAGCCTCAGGAAAAGGGTGGGACATAAATTTAGCTGACTAACTAAATACACTTTGGCTCATGTTAAGTATGGAACACCTATTCTTGTCTGTTCTGGTAGTCACATTCCACTGAACTCAAAGGAACATTCCATCATAGAGGAGGAATGGGGGTGGGATTGTGAGAAGTGGCAATCGCCACAACAGAAAATGACAGCAGCAGAGTCAATTTACACCCCTGCAATCTCCTTTGTTTTAACTTGGAGCTGTAGCTAAGAGAAGAAATCACAACACCCCCCTCCACTTTTTTTTTTTACTGCTTATTATTAAAATGGGACATCTGGATTTCCATTTCTCTCCTTAAAAGCTATGTGTGAGTTGTGGTTGCCAGAGAAGCACACCTGGGAGTATAATGGGGGTAAGATATAAATGTCTTTCCATATGGCTGACTGATAAACAGCTCGTTCTACACAGTTCAACGTTTAGGATAAATCGAGTGCTATTAAGACGTTCGGAGTGAGCAGTGTGAGGGCATAGTAGGCCAACGGTGATTTCATCCTGTTTTTAGTTACCCCACTCTTGCATAATTTGGGGCAAACATATATTGATGATGATTCGGTATATATTTATAAATATACCTGTGGAGATCTGGGAGAAGACTGCAGGACAAGGTGATATAGGTGATCCCAGCTTTGACAAATAAGAAAAAATCAGGACTATCCCTTGTTATGTTGGGAATGTCAGGAAATGAGAGGAGAAATCTATCATATATGGTGGGAATTTGTCAAGGATGTATTGGGTAGGGAAAAACAGCAGGAGATTGGCCAATCCATACTCAGAGTAGAACCATAAAACTCAAGTCAATAAACCCATTGACTTCTATAGGTCTCCTCTGAGTATGACTTAGTTGATACTGCCCAATATTTCCTTGGTAAAGTGTTTGGGATACATAGTTGCAGCAATAATAATAATAATAATAATAATAATAATAATAATAATTTATACTCCGCCCATCTGGCTGGGTTTCCCCAGCCACTCTGGGCAGTTTCCAACAAAACACTAAAATACAATAGCCTATTAAACATTAAAAGCTTTCCTAAACAGGGCTGCCTTCAGATGTCTTCTAAAAGTTTGGTAGTTATTTTTGTCTTTGACACCTAGTGGGAGGGCGTTCCCCAGGGCGAGTGCCACTACCGAGAAGGCCCTCTGCCTGGTTCCCTGTAACCTGGCTTCTCGAAGCGAGGAAACCGCCAGAAGACCCTCAGTGCTAGACCTCAGTGTCTGGGCAGAACGTGTTAGCTCAACACATTTGCCCTTGCATAATACAGATTAGTTAATCAAGATCCCTGTTGGGTCAGATCCTTGCTCTCTAACAGGAGTGCCCCAGTTCAGGATTCTAACCAATCAGTCTTGCCTTCCTCCTAGATATTGTAAGCCATTAGGGGCTCAGATAAGCTCATTCACCATACCAATTCAGCATCCCTTTATATGGAAGCCAATTTGGTTTCCATTTTCCTTTTTCAGTTGACTATCAGCTTTCCACAATTCCATTCTGCTCTCACATTGTGAGGGAGAAGCAGGGGATTGTTCCCTTTGATCTTAAGCTTCTTTATACTTTTCCAAACCACAGGGTTCTCCCAAACATGCAGCTACTTCACTCTTGCTTTTCAGTTTTTCACTGCTATTTCCCAATTTCTGTGGGCATGCAGGCACCAAGTTTTCTGTTAGAGCATTGGTTCCAAAACATCTCCCCTACCTCTGGACCCCTAGAAAGCTGCTGAGGTTCTTGGCGGAACACTTAATGGTTTGAGGAGGGGGGATTGCCTGTCCATATAATTCAAATTATAATTCCTTGGAATTCAAATTGCAATACAATAAAGTACCTCATAAGAAATAAAAGAAACAATAGCAAGAAACAATAATTATACAATTAAAAATCAATATGAAAATTCAATGTGATGGAGACAGGCTGTCTCCTGTCTTTTGCCGCAAATCCACAACACATTGCAGAATATCTGAATGAAGCTTATAGACCACTTGTAGTCCGCAGACCACAGTTTGGGAAATCCTGTGTTATAGGGAATGATGTACAATAACCAAAATGCTTGTTTACAAAGCTATCGTACTACCACCTTTATTGTACGCTTGTGAATCATGGACCACTTTTAAATGCCATCTACAGCTCCTTGAAAGATTCCATTAACAGTGTCTCCGAAAAAATGTACACATCACTTGGGAAGACAGGCAAACTAATGTCAGTGTCAGGGCTGTCTTACCCATAGGTGCTAGGGGTGCAGAGCTGGGCTCTCAGGGGTGCCAGGCTGAGAGTCTGGGGCCCGAGTTGAGTCCGTGGAAGAGCCCGCCTGTTGGTCAGAGTGCCATGGCAAGCTCTTCTGCTGTGGGCGGCTCTGCACCGTGAGTCCGGGGGCGACTGAGCCAGCAAGACACTGAGGCAGCTGGCCGGCTCTGCTGTCCTGTGTGCCTGGGACTGGGCAACCTGGCGGGGCAGGTGCCGGGCAGATCTTTGCACCCCAGCGCCGCATATGCTTAAGACAGCCCTGGTCAGTGTACTGGAAGAAGTTCCCCAGTGTTGAAGCAATGATTCTTCAACATCAACTTTGTTGGAGTGGTCATGTTGTTCGGATGCCTGATTATCGTCTTCCAAAGCAACTACCCTATTCCCAGCTCAAGAATGGAAAGTGAAATACAAAAGAGGTTTAAAGATGCACTCAAGGCAAATCTAAAAAAAATGCAGTATAGGCACTGATAACTGAGAAACACTGGCCTATGAGTGCTCCAGTTGGAGAACAGCCTTTCTCAAAGGTGTCATGGACTTTGAAGGAGCATTGAACTCAGGGCGAAAAGGAGAAATGAGCTAAGAAGAAGGCACGTTTGGCAAACCTTCACCATGATCAACTCCTGTCCGGAAACCTATGTGGAAGGATGCGTGGATCCAGAATTGGCCTCCAGCATCACATACGGACTCACTATTAAGGCCGTGTTCATGGAAGACAATCCTACTCTGCTACGAGTGATCACCATCGAAGATACAATAGCAAATTGCAATGAAAACCAGTGTGGTGTCTGCAGAGGTTGGATTCTGTCCCCCACTTTCAAATTCCTTCTCAAAACCCACCTTTCCTATGAGGCAATTGGCTTAACATCTTGGTCTTCCTCCCCCACTGAAACTAAGCCAAAGTATGAGGAACTGAACGGAAAGCATATTCTTCCACCGTTTACCCCCACTTCCACCTTTCTCTGGGGATGGATGGATGAGTCTATTTCCTGTCCACATCAGTTTTGCATGTGTTCATTTCATAAATCCTTTCCATCCTGTTTCTGCATTAATCAGATTTTTTTTTTAAAAAAAAATCTGTATGGAAATTCATAGTTCAGCATATATTTTATCTCAATGTACATATTTGCAAATGTATTTTCTCCTAAAACACATATTTGTAATGTACTTTGGTACTTTTTTGAGCTGAGAACTGCATTGTCAAATTGAAAGTAGTGTGAAATCTGAAGATGGACTGTGATCCAGTCTGCGCAGTGGTCTCAATGGTGTGAATTAGGTCAGTTTGCTTAAAAATCCAGACCAAACAAACTTCTCTTCTATGTCTCTCTTTAATCGCTTCCCCCACCCAGACCACTAACTCCTTTGCCTTGACTTTTAGACTGTAAGCTTCTCGTTGCAGAGATGTTATATGCGATGTACTATGTAATAATAGCACCCAGTGAGCAGAACCTGGCGGAAAAGCTCAGATCCGCAGGCCCTGTTAGATGGTAGGTTTGATGTGTTCACATTATTTCACTTGTACAGTAGCTGGGGATGGATGAAGCTGTCACTTTTGGTTTCTCACTCCTTCTCAGTTTTCTACTGTTCAGTTCATCCCGTTTCCCCATTAGTTTGCAACTGGAAAAAGGTCTTACAAAGATTCCTAGCATTTCAGTGTCCATTTCTCCAACTCTACCCATTTTTGCAGGCAATTGTACCTAGCATAATGCATTTTATATGTTATTTTCCACACACATATGCATTGTTATGCACACTGCCCCCTAATATATGACTTTTAAAACACATTTTTTGGGTTGTTGCTTTTTTGCAAAATTCAGAGAAGCACAAATTCTGAAGGATTGGCTGGATTTCTGTTCAGGTATTAGTCCAGTAAATGTCAGTCAGGTAGATTTTTTAATAACCCTGAATTTCTCCCCTATTGTTGCTGGTAGCTTGAATTTTCCTATTGATTCCCCCTTGGCCCACATTGGAGCAGACTGTAGAAGGAGTGGTTCTGAATGAGGTGAACATGTTGAGCAGCTCTGAAGCAGGAACTTCTTATACTTCAGGTGCCCCTTTCATTTCCCCCTATCTGGGGAGATCATGCCTGTACAAAAATAGAGCTCTGATCACAAACCTTCCAAGGTGCTGTCTAGCAAGTTAGAAAATACAGACTCAAGAAACAGCTCTTTTCACAGACTATCCACCTTCAGAGACAGACGACTGAGAAATACGACCTGGATAAAGTTCCATTTTCAATTCCAGGTGCAATCTACTGATCTTACAAAGCGAGTTTTCTTTCTTTTAATTCCTTTTCAATATGAGGAAAATCCCAGCTGAGCAAGGGAGATTGCATATGACATAATAATTCTAATAATATTATTAATAATAATTTTTAAAGGCTTGCGCTGGATTCCAAACAGCTGTCTGACTCCTTTTTCGATCCACCGAAATTTATTGTTGCTGAAAGTCCCAAGTATTTTAAAGCCTGCCAAAATGTAAGGCAGGTTGTTCGCAGGTGACCGGTAACAGCTCTGAGCCAAGTTAAGCACTCATGAGAAAAATTAAAGAAGGAAACCCTGTAAAGGACAAGCTGATTCTGCCACTAGTTACGGTGACACAAGGAACTCATAGTTTCAGCCAAGGATAGCAAAAGCAAGCAGATGAAATCCCCTTGTTATATTGGCTGGATCCCCACAGAAAAGCCAAGTGCTTCCCTTTTAGTCTTCAACTGCCATTTCACCTGAGTTTGTGGTATTTTATGTTCAGTGTTATACAAGGTCATTGAGGGCCTGGGCTAATCTCAAAGACAAACCTGGCATTTGTACCATCCAAAATTCCTCAGATGAAAACAGAGACATTTCTCACTCCCCCCTGCAACTCGGCCAGCCCCACTAAGCTTTGCTTTTACTGGGCTGCATTTTCAAGCTATGCCTTCCGACATCCTTTTGTTGTTTAGTCGTTTAGTCGTGTCCGACTCTTTGTGACCCCATGGACCAGAGCACACCAGGCACTCCTGTCTTCCACCGCCTCCCACAGTTTGGTCAGACTTATGCTAGTAGCTTTGAGAACACTGTCCAACCATCTCGACCTCTGTCGTCCCCTTCTCCTTGTGCCCTCCATCTTTCCCAACATCAGGGTCTTTTCCAGGGAGTCTTCTCTTCTCATGAGGTGGCCAAAGTATTGGAGCCTCAGCTTCAGGATCTGTCCTTCCAGTGAGCACTCAGGGCTGATTTCCTTAAGAATGGATAGGTTTGATCTTCTTGCAGTCCATGGGACTCTCAAGAGTCTCCTCCAGCACCATAATTCAAAAGCATCAATTATTTGGTGATCAGCCTTCTTTATGGTCCAGCTCTCACTTCCATACATCACTCCTGGGAAAACCATAGCTTTAACTATACGGGCCTTTGTTGGCAAGGTGATGTCTCTGCTTTTTAAGATGCTGCCTAGGTTTGTCATTGCTTTTCTCCCAAGAAGCAGGCGTCTTTTAATTTTGTGACTGCTGTCACCATCTGCAGTGATCATGGAGCCCAAGGAAGTAAAATCTCTCACTGCCTCCATCCTAGATGGACGATATAACAGGGTACCATACGAAGACGGACTCTGTATATGTGGAAAGCCGCAGGTTGAAGACATCTTGCGCTATTTACTATTTGGCCCACTCTACAATGGACCCAGGTGGAGATTTCTCACCTTGCCGTTCATACAGGAAAGATGTCTCTCCCAGGCAGAGAAGGTCCTATGGCTTCTCAGTGATATAAACATTTCAGTGACTCATAATGTCACCCTTTTTGTTTTGGCCAAAAAGATAAGAAAGAAGACCCTGGGCAATATAGCAGGGAACTGTAAGGGATACACAGAAATCTAAATAGAGACTCTTATTTGTGGTGTGGCACCCCTTTTGCTTGTATTTATTTTTCTTTCAGATTTGTCATGGCGAATGGCTAATACAATAAAGTTATTTGGATTGGATTTGATCCCCCCCCCCGCAGCTGACCCTCTTCAACCCCTATTTTTTATGTGTGTCCCGCCCCCCGCTGCCGGCGACTGGGCAGAGGAGGAATAGTGGGGCCAGCCTCCCCATCCTGACCCTTCCAGGTAGGAGGAAGAAGAAGAAGACAGTATAGATTTACAACAGAGGTTTGAGGGAGGTAGCAGCTCTGAGGCAGATGAGGGGAGAAGTAGGGAAATCATGGGAGAGTCAGAGCGACACCCGGCTGACATGTTGTCATTAAAAAGCATCCCACACCCTCCATCTCCCAGAACCCGGTGAGACTTAAAAGTAGGAGAGCAAAGAGCTCTAAGACAGAGGGCACGTAGCAGCACCCGTAGAGGAGATGATGAAGATGACGAATGAGGAAGTGGGAGAGACGGGGGTGGAGATTCACTTGGGACAACGCCATTATCCAAGAGGCTGGGTTCTGTAGCCTCTCTCTGTGAAGGTTGAAATAAAAAAGGATGGTAAGAATTTTTTCCATGTCTTTGGAAACCGCTGACAGCATCCTGATACCCACAGAGCATTTCCTATCCAAAGAAGGGCAAGTGCGACCACCATAGCACCAATGGGGCACAGGGCACATGCCCTCCACTGTCCCAAGAAAACTCCTCAATCCCGATTTTATTTTATTTTATTCATTGGTAGATTTCCAAACACACAAACACCAATAAATAAAATTTTAGAAAGCATTAAAAACAAACAAACTCAGACTCCTTGTGTTCCACTACCTCTTTTCCCCCACCCAAAATGGCCCTGTCCTCTGCCTGGACCTCGCTGCCAGCGCTTCATGCGTTCCTACGAGTGAAGGTCCAAAAGAGGAAAAGATGTGTACGAACACTCTGCTGGAAATGATAAATAACGAAATGAACAAACAGTGTAGACATGCTTATACAGGTCCAAGTCAGACACATTCTTAGCTCCTTGGCTGGCTGGACAAAGCTCATGTGCATGGCTAGAATAACCAGACATGATGTCTCATAGCAAGGAAGAAATCAGATCTTCAAAGAAGTGTCGTGTTGGAAGCTGCTCTTAAAATCTGCCAGTAGCAGCCTTCAAAAATGGGTTCAAGAGGCCGCCGGCAAGATTGTTTCATTTTTTCCATGGCTGAGAGTAGAACTTAAAACACGGCCTCCATAGAAGAACTCTTGATCACAATAAGGTATGCTCACGAGTCAATACATTTAGAACGACCATTCAAGTGTACTTTCTCAAATTGCACATTTTTTTGTTGATTTGTTTCTTTCAGCTGCCTCAGTCTAAGCAAGCTCTGGGCTGGGAAGCACAGCGCAAGGAAAGCGTCGCCCTGAGAGCGTGTTTTCAGAAATGTGTCATTTCTCGCTTTTCTCACAATTACATATCACGCCTGTGGTTAAGGCATTCTTATATTTCGTGACTCAGGATCAGGTGGGTTCGTACAGCATCCTGCCTGGGTCAGCTACAGTTTCAAGGCCTACCCTGGGCTGACACACTCTGGGATCCTTGCCCAAACATCTCCCAAGTGGTTAGCATGTTATTTCAATGGAGCCTTCCAATTTGATTTGTACATGGTGTAATGAGTGACAGAGCAAGGAAGCTGGGGTGGGGGTTAGCGTTGGGGGGTAGTAGATGAGTAGGAACTGCATACGCAGCTGTGTCAGAGACAGCCTAAAAGAAATCTCTCTCTCTCTCTCTCTCTCTCTCTCTCTCTCTCAATATCTGGCTACACTTCAGCACAACATCGAGCTATTAAATAATCTCTTTCTGGTGCCAGTTTTCCTGTATGCATGAATTATCGCTACTAACAATCCCATTGTATTGTCTTTCTTGACAATGCAAGCCTCACTTGGGTTTACTCAAGTGGTAGGGATGGGGAAGAAATTCAGTACGAGTTTAAAGGTGTGTCTACCTAATCCACAAGATGTAAACCGAAATGCAGGCCGGCCTTCTTCAAAACTCGCACTTCTCTGAATTTTCAAGAGCAGCTCTCCAGCCACACGCTAGGATAAATTGTGTGTAAAGATGCATATATTAGCGAAAATGGCTTGTGAAAGGCATTACATTTGGAGAAATTGCTTTGCTTGTTGTTTGTTGTTTAGACGTTTAGTCGTGTCCAACTCTTCTTGACCCCATGGAGCAGAGCACGCCAGGCACTCCTGTCTTCCACTGCCTCCTGCAGTTTGGTCAAACTCATGCTGGTAGCTTCGAAAACACTATCCAACCATCTAGTCCTCTGTCATCCCCTTCTCCTTGTGCCCTCCATCTTTCCCAACATCAGGGTCTTTACCAGGGAGTCTTTTCTTCTCATGAGGTGGCCAAAGTATTGGAGCCTCAGCTTCAGGATCTGTCCTTCCAGTGAGCACTCAGGGCTGATTTCCTTAAGAATGGATCGGTTTGATCTTCTTGCAGTCCATGGGACTCTCAAGAGTCTCCTCCAGCACCATAATTCAAAAGCATCAATTCTTCGACGATCAGCCTTCTTTATGGTCCAGCTCTCACTTCCATACATCACTACTGGGAAGACCATAGCTTTAACTATATGGACCTTTGTTGGCAAGGTGAAACGCATGCATATTAGTGAAGATAGCCAGCAAAAATGTGTACATTGGGGCAGGGGGAATTGCACTAAAGCACAGACAAATGTTCATAGTGTCTTTCTTAAAATAAAATCTCATGTAGAAATGTGGAGAACTGAATTTAAACTTGGAAAAATGATAAACAGAGAGGAACATTAAGCCCCATTGTGTCCAAACTGGGCACACTCTCTGGTAAGTACATTTAGGGGCGTAACCTGAAAAATATTTGATGTCTTGACACATCTGATTGATCTGCATATTTTGTGGGGAGAATAAATTCCCTGCACACCTTTAAACAAAGAAAGATGGGACTCAATGCCAGGATATGTGGAATTCCAATTCAGGAACTCAACAATTTGCTGACTAACGTATATCTCTGCTTGATATTTCCCAGAACACAATGGAAAACATACGATTTAAGCCCTCATGGGGGCCTTCTCTCCTACTAATGCAATTTACTGAAACACTAACAGGGCAAAAGTATGTTGCAGGAAGAAATAACTCATTTCCCCAGGACATCTCAAACGGCTAGATAGAGCCTTTGTATTGATCGTTCCTTCAGCCAACAAATGCGAGCGAATGTGGCTTCCATAGCTTCATTTACCCCTCAGTTTCCTATGACCTACATTCATTCAGAGCAGAGGGGATCTCTGATCTGTTTTGCAGCACTTAGGCTGCCAGCCTTTGGTTTTCTGAAACGACACGATCCATTTTGCAAATTTTCACAAAGTTACATGGTACTGCCATATGGAACAAAGAAAGGCATTCAGTATTATTGATCGCCCATTTATCTGCTTAAGTCCTGAAAACAGCAAATCTTATTAAAGCAACCTTTGTTGTTATTTAGTTGTTTAGTCGTGTCCGACTCTTTGTGACCCCATGGACCAGAGCACGCCAGGCACTCCTGTCTTCCACTGCCTCCCGCAGTTTGGTCAAACTCATGCTGGTAGCTTCGAGAACACTTGTCCAACCATCTCGTCCTCTGTCGTCCCCCTCTCCTTGTGCCCTCAATCTTTCCCAGCATCAGGGTCTTTTCCAGGGAGTCTTCTCTTCTCATGAGGTGCCAAATAGCCTTTCAAAAACAAGTCACAATTATTTGCTTAATTTCAGGAGTGGAGGGAGCAATTCAAAGTGTTGATGTTGACCTTTAAAGCCCTAAATGGCTTTGGCCCTGTATACGCGAAGGAGCGTCTCAGCCCCCATTGTTCAGTCCAGACCCTGAGGTCCTCCTCTGAGGGCCTTCTGGTAGTTCCCTCACTGCAAGACATGAAGCTACAAAGAACCAGGCAGAGGGCCTTCTCAGCAGTGGCGCCCTCCCTGTGGAACACCCACCCATCAGATATCAAGGAGAGAAAGAACTACACAATTTTTAGAAGACATCTGAAGGCAGCCCTGTACCGGGAAGTTTTTAATGTTTGATGTTTGATGATGTTTTTACATATGTGTTGGAAGCCGCCGCCCAGAGTGGCTGGGGCAGATATGTGGGGTAATAATAATAATAATAATAATAATAATAATAATAATAATATTGTGACCAAAGCAATTGTGATGGAGCATTTTATACTCCAAGTAAGTGTATCACAGCATGGGCTTCTTCTGAGACCCACACTCAATATCTAGCTTCTGCGCTCAGGGACAACTGAGTATTTTCAGCTAGCTTAGACCTCAAGCCAGTCACTGGAGCAAGTCTCACTAGACCAAAAGGGAAAAATTAAACAATGCTAAGCATTTGTATAGTAAGGGCTGCAGCTCAGTGGTAGGGGACCTGCTTTTCAGGGAGTGCTGAGAATGTCCTCTGACTGAAACCTCCCATGAAATTGCTGCTACCTGATAGGTAAAGGTAAAGGGACACCTGACCATTAGGTCCAGTAGTGGCCGACTCTGGGGTTGTGGCGCTCATCTCGCTTTACTGGCTGAGGGAGCCGGGGTACAGCTTCCGGGTCATGTGGCCAGCATGACTAAGCCGCTTCTGGCGAACCAGAGCAGTGCACGGAAATGCTGTTTACCTTCCCGCTGGAGCGGTACCTATTTATCTATTTGCACTTTGACATGCTTTTGAACTGCTAGGTTGGCAGGAGCTGGGACCGAGCAACGGGAGCTCACCCCGTTGTGGGGGTTCAAACTGCTGACCTTCTGATCAGCAAGTCCTAGGCTCTGTGGTTTGACCCACAGCGCCACCTGTGTCCTGATAGGTCCCTCTTTTTTCTGGTTCCTCCTCCATTTTCATGCCTGCCTCTCTTTCCGTCCTGACGCCCTGCCCCCTGACAGCTCCTGACATTTCTGAGCCACTCAGCTTGATCTATGGAGATCTGGGACTGTTTCAGTTTGGTTCAGGATTCAGCCCTCAGCCAAATCCAGTGCACAGCTATGCTTTTTGCACAGCAGAACGTCTCCATTCATGTTTAGATACTTCCCCCATTCCCTTTCCATTCACTCTGTGACAGTAATTTGTTGCAGGTTTTGTCATTTAAAATGGTTATTTGCATGGTTAGTTCATTTGATAATTTCTGACTTGCACACTAATCTTGTCACTTTCAATTATTTCTATACAAAACATTTAACCACTTAAAAGGCAGACATTTTCTCCCCCAAATAAACCCCACCAAGAACAGCTTCAGCACAATGGCATACAGCAATTCCACGAAATCTCTTCAAAAACGTTTTGAGTGATCTGTGGCAAGCTAATGCTGCTTCCTTCGTCCCTTTAAAACTATGGTTTGTGAGCTTTGCACAAACAAAAGCAATCACACCTTTTTGAACATGTCAGTTTTCTTGCTCATGAGGACACAAGATTCCAAACAAGACAACAATTTGAGGTGCACAGATTCTGGAAATCTATTTTGTAATTCACCCAGACTGCCTCCCATGGGAAGCTGAAGGCCAGAGAAAGACCCACAATAGGAAGCTTGCTCCCAGAAAGTTTTTGCCTCCAAGGCTAGCTTTCCTTTCCTTCCCCATTGCTTTTTCCTTTTGCACCACATCTGCAAGGGGCAAGCTACATGTTAAGCTAATCTTGTAGTTCGCTCTTGCAGGAAACGCTTTTCTTTCACAAATAGCCAAAGCAAAGGAGCTGTCACCCAACAACATCCGACATCAGGTTTATGAAAATGATGTATAGATGGTATTTAACTCCTGCAAAATTAGCAAAGATTTATCATAATAGTGATAACTTATGTTGGAAATGTAAAGAAAAAGAAGGTACATTTTATCGTATGTAGTGGACTTGCCCCAAGGTGAAAGACTACTGGGAGAAGATTTATAATGAATTGAAAAAAATGTTGAAATATACATATATTAAGAAACCAGAAGCCTTTCTTCTTGGAATAGTAGGTTTGGAATTGCCCAAGAAATATGTTAGACTGTTTTTGTATGCCACAACTGCTGCTAGAATTTTGTTAGCCAAGAAATGGAAATCACAAGAAGTCCCAACAGTAGAGGAATGGCACATGAAGATGATGGATTTTTCGGAGCTAGCCGACCTGACTGGAAGAGTCCGTGACCAGAAGGAGGAGGAGTACCAGGAAGAATGGATGAAATTCAAATACTATTTACTTAAATACGTTAAGACAACTTAATTGGAAAAACTTGCAAATATCAGATAGGCTTAGGATTTAAATATGTGATGTTAGAGAATAATATGTTTAAAGTTAAAATGAAAAGAAAGAAAGATGTTAAGTGATTAAGTTAATATTATGAGAAAAATTGGTTTTGGAAAACTGTTACAGTGATATACACTGAAATTTAGCTAGGGGGGATTTGAGGAAGTCATTTAACAATGTTGTTAAGATTGGATTGAGTTCAGTTATGATTTATGTTTGTCTGTTTGTTTAAAATTTTGGAATACCAATAAAAAAAATTTGGGGAAAAAATCAAAAATCCGACATCAGGTTTGCTACCCCCTGACCTGATGGACCCTAGACTGTGAGCTTATGAGCAGGGGGCACTGTCTCCTTTGCGAATCATTGTAGAGTGCTGAGGTGCTTTAAAGGTCAGACAACAATGGCAATAATACTGTCTGCACACTAACAGTGCACCAAGGGAGGCAAGGAGGGATGTGTTAATGAGACACCCTCTACCTACAAAAGCCAGTGTGGTGTAGTGGTTAAGAGTGGTAGTCTCGTAACCTGGGGAACCGGGTTGGCGTCTCCGCTCCTCCACATGCAGCTGCTGGTTGACCTTGGGCCAGTCACACTTCTTTGAAGTCTCTCAGCCCCACTCACCTCACAGAGTGTTTGTTGTGGGAGAGGAAGGGAAAGGAGAATGTTAGCCGCTTTGAGACTCCTTAAAGGGAGTGAAAGGCGGGATATCAAATCCAAACTCCTCTTCTTCTTCTTCTTCTTCTTCTTCTTCTTCTTCTTCTTCTTCTTCTTCTTCTATAGACCCACGCCCGATTCCAGACCATTCCTGGCAAGTGGGAAGAAAGCTTGACAAGCAGGACACATATGTGAGTCAGGTAGAGCTCGCGGAGAAAAGGGGGGATATGGGAACCCATTCGGATAAAAGGAAATTGAGCCTGCCCTTAGAGGAAATGGGATTTAGCCTCCTCAGTATGCTCTATAACTCAAGCATGCCTTCAAATCTTGAGTGAGATTTTTTTTGGTGTTCACTCAGATATTAAAACACAGGAAGAATGCTCTCCAAATAATCCCGCCACCTGAGATACTTAATCCAGTTTGACATCCTGGAGGAGAATTTAATTTATGATAAATACCGCAGGACTGATGAGTCAAACTACTTGTTACCAGATGGCTAGCATGCCCGAAGCAGGAGAGGTTAAATGATAACTGCCGCCTGCAATTCTATAGGGCAGAGATGGGGCTGGCACACTTCATTTGCTCTGCTGCTTTTCTGGGCCAGCGGTTTCCTGACCCTACACTTGCAAGGCCCCCTACGATGTCAGAGGTGACACGGCTACTCATGGATCCCATTGGCTCCAATTCTAGGGTCAGGTGGTTGATTGATTAGGAGCAATGGGGAGGCAACTAAATGTGATGCAAATAGGAATGGAACATAGATCACTATCTTAAATCAGAACATTGCTCTATCTATCTCCATATTGTTTGCATGGCAAGGCCTTCAAGCTGACCCCCCATTAGAGTAAAGAAATTCATATTTTGTTTAAGGTTTTTGGGCAAAACTTTTGGCCACAACTTTATTGATTACAGGAATGAGAGCGGTATTGGCTTAGGCACTGGCAAAACTATTTCTGACTCCTGCCCCCTTTGCAGGAAGTCTGTAAGGGTAAACCACCCAAAGGGAAATTGCTTCGGGGGAACCTGCCTACCTCTCCTCTGGTGTTCCCAGAGGCCTGGCATGGCCCTAGCCCCTCAAGTGGACTTCAGACAGGATCCAGGCCCCAGATTCCTTTAACGGAATACCCTTGAAAATGGAGGGGCAGGCGATGGCCGACCTCCCCTCCCCCATTCAACCATAAGCCAATGCCTAACCGCCAAACCTTACAAAGTTGTGACGATTGCTAAGAGGTAGGCAAAAACCAAGTGGCCCGTGCAAGTTTGCCAAATGGAAAAAATTCCTACCTGGTCCCTGACTCAAGATGGGCAACCAACCGAAGTCCAAAGCAAGGCCAAAGGACACTTAAATTAAAGGGAGGGAGGGTGGGTGTTTGGCAGCACGAAGCCGGAGCCTGGCACACATCGTGCTGCCGCTTTTATACTTTCCTCCACTATCACGCTTCAACATGATTGGACAATATCCCTGCATGATTGTGGTGCCACCCCGGCGTGAGGGCAATAACTCCACCCACGCTAGGGTGGGAGGAACCAGGTTGAGAGCCTGCCCGCAACCAGGATCATCTATTAAGATGATCCCATTGACATGACTGGTAGCTGCTCTTCAGGGTTTCAGACAGGATCTCTCCCAACCCTTCTGGGAGATGCTGGGGATTGAATTTAGGACCTTCTGGGTGCAAATGAGAGGCTCTGCCACTGAGGTCAATAACACTGCATATAATTTTCATGGTGTTCGACATAAAAGGCACCAGAGGAAAGAAGAAGAAGAAGAGTTTGGATTTGATATCCTGCTTTATCACTACCTGAAGGAGTCTCAAAGCGGCTAACATTCTCCTTTCCCTTCCTCCCCCACAACAAACACTCTGTGAGGTGAGTGAGGCTGAGAGACTTCTAAGAAGTGTGAGTAGCCCAAGGTCACCCAGCAGCTGCATGTGGAGGAGCGGAGATGTGAACATGGTTCACCAGATTACGGGGCTATCACTCTTAACCACTGCACCACACTGGCTCTGGGTTTTAGAAGAGCCTGCAAAATGCAAACAAAACCCACTCTCTGCTCTTCTGCAAATGTCTTCACGCCTGCTGACAGCCAAAATGGATGCTATCTCTGTGCAATTGTATTTAGCCATTTCTTAGATTTATTTCCTTTATTTTTTGTGGTCCCAAGGAGGGTAAAACAACAGTTTCAAAAGCCACAACAAGCGTTCAAGTACAGTGGTACCTTGGGTTACAGACGCTTCAGGTTACAGACTCCCCTAACCCAGAAATAGTACCTTGGGTTAAGAACTTTGGTTCAGGATGAGAACAGAAATCGTGATCCAGTGGCGCGGCAGCAGCAGGAGGCCCCATTAGCTAAAGTGGTACCTTAGGTTAAGAACAGTTTCAGGTTAAGAACGGACCTTCAGAATGAATTAAGTTCTTAACTCAAGGTACCAGTGTAGACAGATTTAAGGTGCAACACAATATGAAATAGCATGGGACGGTAGCTATCAAGGCCTTCCCCAACAAAACCACAGCAACCTTTACCAAGACCTTTTCCAAGAACATTGTAGCAGGGGCGGAGGAAGGTGGGCAGTGGGGGCAGACCGCCCCAGGTGTCAAAACTGAGGGGGGGGGGTGACAAAATGGCAGGAGGCACTCACTGCGGGGCCTGCAGCGCACCTAAGCCATGCGTCTCTCCTGGGAGTGACGCGGTGGCTTGGGTGCCGGCAGGCTCTGCGCTGCCCCAAAGGGTCCGCCCACTCCCTCCCCCTCACGTGTAGGGAGGCTGAGTGGGAGGAGGCAGGCAGACTCCTTGGAGGCCCCACAGAGTACCCTGCCCCTGCTCGCCCAGCGCTAAGGGTGGCTGGCCCCGCCCCTGGGTGCAGGGCATGCGCGCCGCCCCAGGCGCCCGATTGGCTTGCTTTACCACTGCGTTGTAGCAATAAGTACAGGCAAGAGATATATCTCCTGGTAGTCCACCCTGGAAACAGTAAAATTCTGCATACCGGTTGAACTGGTCATTTCTGAGCACATTTCCGAGCACAATTCAAAGTGATGGTGCTGACCTTTAAAGCCCTAAATGCCCTCGCTTTCTGGGAGATGATCTATAATGAAATGAAAAAGGTATTCAAATACACTTTCCTGAAGAAACCAGAGGCCTTTCTCCTGGGCATGGTCGGCCAATTGGTGTCAAAGAAGGACAGAACTTTCTTCATGTACGCCACAAGAGCAGCAAGAATACTTATTGCAAAGCATTGGAAGACACAAGATCTACCCACCCTGGAAGAATGGCAGATGCAAGTAATGGACTAGATGGAAATGGCGGAAATGACTGGCAGAATTCGAGATCAGGGAGAAAAGTCGGTGGAAGATTGGAGGAAATTTAAAATCTATTTATAGAAACATTGTAAAATTTCTGAATGTTGATGACATTGGAATGAAATGAAGGGGTTCTAGTAATAAGGTAAAAGATTATGTAAGAGTGGATTGATATTAGATGAAAGTTCAAAGTTAAATATGTGATGAAAAATAATTAAGGATAGACCAATAGGATGAATTTGCTGAACCAAATTTTTAAGTGGAATACAAAAAAGGGAGGCGTGAGGAAGTCAGGAAAATAAGTCAACTAAAGAAGAGAGAAAAAGAGGGAGTTTTTGTTATTCTTTTTTCTTTTTTTCTTTTTTCTTTCTACTATGTTAATTGTTTGTATTTTTGTATTTTTTGTATTTTTGTGTTTTGTATTTTTTCCTGTGTTTTTTTCAGTTATTGTCTTATTCTGAAAATCTTAATAAAATATTATTTAAAAAATAAAATAAAAAATAAAGCCCTAAATGGCCTCAGTCCAGTATACCTGAAGGAGCGTCTCCATCCCCATCGTTCTGCCTGGACACTGAGGTCCAGCGTCAAGAGCCTTCTGACTGTTCCCTCATTGCAAGAAGCGAAGCTACAGGGAACCAGACAGAGGGCCTTCTCGGTAGCGGCACCCGCCCTGTGGAACGCCCTCCCACCAGATGTCAAAGAGAACAACAACTACCAGACTTTTAGAAGACATCTGAAGACAGCCTTGTTTAGGGAAGCTTTTAATGTTTAATAGATTATTGTATTTTAATATTCTGTTGGAAGCCACCCAGAGTGGCTGGGGAAACCCAGCCAGATGGGCAGAGTGTAAATAATAAATTGTTGTTGTTGTTATTCCAAAACTTAGATCTGCTATGGAGAGGCATAATGTATACCAGTGGACAGATCTTTTGCCTATTCAAATGCCTACTGGTGCAAGGCTTCCTCTTAAGTAATCTGATGAAGCCCTTCAGATATGGGCATCAAAGGAGCGGCTGGCTGAAATCGTGCAAGTCAACGCACAACTTCCTGCAGAAGCAGGTGGCAACAAGCATTAGTGAAACAAAGCCAAACAAAAGTGAGCAAAAGTGCACAACTGCAAGCAAAGAGTGTTCTAGAAATCGACATGCCAAACAGTCCCTCCTGACTTTTGTTAGTGCTGATGGAAAGTGGCAACATATAAAAACAAAGTTTACAGCTGACCAGGTTTTTTGCAGTAAGTCGAACAGATGGCAAATTCATCCCCACCAAACTTGGCACTGCTAACAAAAGGAACAATATGCACTGTGCTCCCCTAATTTTCCCCTTAGGTATCCTAGCAGGTGACTGGAAAGTCTGATGACAGGAATGACTGGGCTGGAGGTCCCTAAGGTCCAGAACTGGTCTTTTGCATGGTATTACCATTGTTTTAGCCCATTACCTGCTCCCAAGCAGCACCTGCTATTATTATTTTTTGGAAACACCCTCCCTTCTCCCCCAGTAGATATTGACACTATTCAAAAAATGAGAGGCCTTAAGAATGATCCCAGCTACTTAAAAAAAGCAGCACCAATTGTACATAGCTACCCTACTGAAAGCACTCGTTTATCTCCCAGCAGTGTGCATCAAAGAACATCTTCCCTGTGTGGATGTGTAAGCTTACAAATAATATCCAGGCAGCTAGGAATATTTCACACACACACAAAAGGATGGACATCCTTGTCTATTTCACAAGGATGAGGAACCTGTGGACTGCTAGATGTGGCTGGACCCCAACTGCCATCAGTCCCAACCAGCAAAGTCCGTGATCAAGCATGACTCCAACAATATCTGGAGGGCTGAAGGCTTCCCACCTCTGGTTCAAAACCAAGAAAGCAATGACTGAATACTGCATTTCTCCATTGAGGAAATGTTCCATGAAGGAATTGTTCTTCATTCTTCCATAAGCAGGACTGGCAAACTGGGCACGTTGGTATGAAACAGCACCCCTGATTCCCCTTAGCAGGGCAAAGGCAGCTCCCTTGAATTAATCACTAATTGTAACTATAATTTATTATTTATATTCCACCCATCTGACTGGGTTGCTCCAGCCATTCTGGGCAGCTTCCAACAAATTAAATTGACATTGACATTGAAATTGAAATACTTTATTGTCACTTGTACAACTTGTATACAGTGAAATTACACGAGCACCCCCCCACTCAGCTCTCTTAGTCTTAATTCCCCTCGTTTACTGACGCACACCCACCAAACCCAAAAGTCAGTTCCCCTGTTGTTATCTTTTCATTCAGCAGCCTAACAGCCCATGGATAGAAGCTGTTCTTTACTCTGTTGGTGCGACTAATCATGCTTCTATATCTTCTGCCTGAGGGCAGGAGATCTTGAAAGTGCCTGCCAGGGTGTGAATCATCCCTGAGAATTTTCCTCACTCTCCTGAGGCAATGTTCTTCCAGTAGAAGGAGATCATCAAATGTTGATTGACATCCTTCTTTAGCAATACTCTGAGGAGATGGAGTCTCTGTTGGGCTTTCTTAACCACCTGGGTTGTATTTATTTTCCAAGTAAGGTCCTCACTGACATATTAATGTCAAAAGCTTTCCTATGCAGAGCTGTCTTCAAATAGTCAAATAGTTGTTTATTTCCTTGACATCTGAAGAGAGGGCATTCCACAGGGAGGGTGCCACTACCAAGAAGGCCCTCTACCTGGTTTCCTGTAACCTCACTTCTTGCAGTGAGGGAACTGCCAGAAGGCCCTCAGTGTCCGGGTAGAACGATGGGGGTGGAGACGTTCCTTCAGGTATACTGGGCCGAGGCCATTTAGGGCTTTAAAGGTCAGCACCAACACTTTGAATTGTGCTCAGAAAAGTCCTGGGAGCCAGTGTAGATCCTTTAGGACCAGTGTTATATGGTCCCAGTGGCCGCTCCCAGTCACCAGTCTGGCAGCCGCATTCTGGATTAGTTGTAGTTTCTGAGTCACCTTCAAAGGTACCCCCTCCCTTCAAAGGTACCCCCTCGTAGAGTGCATTGCAGTAGTCCAAGCGGGAGATAACAGCATGCATGTAGAGGGCTGTCTGACAGAAACCTGTTTTTTTTTATATTTTGTGCAGTTCGTTCACATAAATGAACTGTACAAGAGGCACCACACTGCAACCAGCACGGC